>NC_047503.1:20466322-21066322 GCF_902827115.2 Pseudochaenichthys georgianus | reverse complement strand
CGTTTGAGTTTTTCCCGTGTGAACGCAAACCGAACCTTCTGAAAAATGAAACAATGTAACAAACTGTCATCTGGTGCGCACCAGAGAAGCGGACTATTAGCTCACCTGAGTCTCTCAGTCTGAGAGGAGAGGACCATCCTCCAGATTGTTGTGGAACAAACAGCTCCTTATGTCCGTTAGTGCAGCTAGCTAACCAGATGCTAACAACACGGTCCCTCTCTCTCCCTCTCTCCCTGGCCCCGTCTCAGGTCGGTTAAGTGGAATCCTTGCGTCCCTCACTTGCGTCGTTTCCCTGCGTCTAGTCCCTCCCACCAGGGAAGCATGGGTTGCGTTCGGATAGTTTAAAAATCAGCTCCTAAGTTCTAACCCTATCTACTAGGATTTAGGAGAAGAGACTGCGGTACTTTAGAGAATCCGAATGCACTTTCACTATCCAACGTGTTTATGATGCGCCAGCGGACGTAATTTTGTGCGTCTGCTGCTGTGGGGAAACTAAGGAAACTACAGTTTTCTATAGCGGACTACAACATGGATGTATAATAAGAAGGAGGGACTACTGTAAACTCATCTAGAGACTCTGCACCGTGCTCTGATGCTGTTGTGTTATGCTTTATGAACGTGGACAACAGAGAAACATATTCTTCATGACCAAAGTTGGAATTGAAATAAAAAATGAAAGTGAAACTTATGCTCACCACCCTCTCCCTCCGGTCCACA
Source organism: Pseudochaenichthys georgianus (assembly GCF_902827115.2). Lineage (NCBI taxonomy): Eukaryota > Metazoa > Chordata > Actinopteri > Perciformes > Channichthyidae > Pseudochaenichthys > Pseudochaenichthys georgianus. The sequence goes on along the minus strand of NC_047503.1, from coordinate 21,065,605 downwards.
TTAATACAAATGATCCCAATACGTGTGATTGCATGAACTATGAAAATATCTTAAAATCAATACAAATGTATTTATTATAAACGTTAGTCCTTAACATCTATCACTGTGTACATCACCATTCAAACATCTTTTAAAAGTTGAACAAACCCCACACAGCTCAGTGAAATGTTGACTTTATTTGATAATTTCAGTAAAAACTAACGTTCATATTTCTCTTTTTGATTATAATACTGATGAACGTTCAAAACAAAGCACTTTGGCAACTTACCACATATGTTTTAAAAAGCTTAATAAGCACCGTAACTTTCATGATATAATTTCTCCGTCATAATCGTTTGTGTCCGTGAACGGCCGACTGTTGTGTGACGTCAAATGCTGCGGCTGCAAGGCATTGTGGGGCAGCATTTTCTCCTCTCCTTTCGGTTAGGGAGGTCCATTGGTTCCTAAGCTAAAGGAGGTTATAAAGGAAGTTTGAAACCTCCTTTCCTATCATCTAGAGGATTCGAACGAGAAAATGTATAAACGAACAATAGTTTGATTAATATTGATTAGAGTGCACAATAGAAATAAAATAATTGAGAGAAGAAAAAGAGATTATCTATCAAAACCCAGTTAGATTAACATTCATTGGATTGCACACTTTGTTTGTTTGTTTGTTTGGATATGTATCACATTAACATTTTAATAGCACTTAATGACTGACTGAATGGAAATGACAATAAATGAAAATGTAAAACGAAAAAAGCGATCATGAAAATGTTTCCAATAAATGAAGAAAATGATTTTTGACCACGTTGTTGTTCAGATATATCACATATGTGTAACTAAATGATACATTAATTGAAACAAAACACGGTATAAACTGAGGAGTGACTCCCGTGAGGTTCATGTATTTTCTTCACTCCGCTGGGAAACTGCTCTCATGTCAAGAAGCATCAGATCAGTGCATGCACTGCATCGTCCAATCAGTGAGCGATACACAGTAAGGGGGCGGGGCGAGTATCTGAGGATTTCATCGGAGGATGGTCTGGTGGTTCCTCGGTTATCGCTCATCCAATATCGCTCCTCGATCCTCGATCCTCGATCCTCGGTCCTCCAGCAAAAATAAGAGCCATGGGACGGTAATAAAGATGGCGCAGACAAATCAACTTCCGGTGAGACCGAGGACCGAGGAAATGAAAATAGTCGACCTGAGACGGGGCCCCTCTCTCTCTCTCTCGATCACACTGAATGCGCTATTGCCACACACACACAGAGCCGAGCTTGAATGACACAAGCACACGAATGCCCAGGCCAGGCGACGCCACTACAGCTAGCCTCCTGCGTTCATGATGAGGGACAGAGTTGAGCTGCTGTAAGAACCAACTCAACTGGCACATACAAGTGCAGGGCAAGAGCATGAGGTGGGTGAGAATTATCCCTTCAACTCAGTGGCGTTTTCTCCTGGAGGCCAAGGGAAGCCAGGCTTCCCCTGTTTTTTTGCATTGTAGTTATCATTTTAATAAATAAATAAAAACACTTTGTTTAGTTTCGGTAATTATTCTGTGCTGTGTGTTGCTGCCGGCCCATCTCTCCCCCATTCACATTGAGTATTTTAGTATTTTACAAAGAGTGAAACAGCGCCACTCTAGATGTTATGGTGAAACAGTAGATTGCACTCTCTGTTGCGAGAGGAGGCTAGTCGAAATTGGCTTCCGTTGGTGAAAAAAAGGAGGGATTGAAAAATCAGATGAGGCTCACATCATGCCCCTGCCAACCTGTGATTGGTCAGGGCCATGCCAAGACCAATCCAGAGGCGGCTGGCTTCCCTCACAATCCAATCAAATCGCATCAACTTCAGGTCGTACTGTAACTGTTATCACCGCCCTTAGAAAGTAGCAAGCAACTGAAGCAAGTGCAATTATGGAGGGTGGAGATTTGAAGTATTTCATCAAACATAATTTTACTAAACTTCCGCTACAGCAGCAACTAAAAATTAAATCTGATGACAGGCCAATGCCCAAACTGGAGCTGTGTACAGAGAGGAAAAAAGGAGCGAATCGGACGTAAAACTTTAAATAATAAAGAGCGGATTTCTAACATTTGACATTTCATGTGGCCGGACTGGGTCAGTTTCCAGGGCTGAATTTTAGTCACAGTCCGCCCCTGCCGGAATAGGTAGGACAATTACTGCCAACAGTTTACTAATTGTTCAGACCTGCATGTATGGTATGTTAGACATTTTCACTGCACAATCAATTGTAACATAAATTATATTTAACAACATAATTATTCTATTGTGTGCAAGCTGTTAGAAAGCTGTCTTCATATTCCCAAAAATAATGTGGACTCAGTCTTTTGTATTAAGTGATTCAATTGAGCGCCAGCAACTTAACTTATATAAATAACAATTAAACTGTTAAATGTTTTTACACTATTGACTGATCCTACTACAGTCTAGACTAGAGCACCACCCTGCTTACCTGTCAAGTTATAATAAGTCGATTATTTATGACAGTTGTTCCTGCTTTCTCAAACTCTGCAAGGATTGTGGGAGCTATCCTTTTTTGATCAGCGGGAAGGGCAGGATTCCCACTGCTAACTCTTAATCTAGTGTTCATTTTTGCTTTTTTTCCTGGAAAACTAATGGTTTCCCAACTTATAATGGTTTTAAATTGCTGCCATGTGCGTTGAATGGTGTATAAGACAAGTAGCATTCCCAGCAACAGACATACAGTATATCCACTGCCTATAGCCAAAGTCACAGATTAGATAATTTTATTTTTTGTATTGTATTATCAACTGCAAATTCAGAGATGGAAACATTACAAGATGCTGTTTAGTCTGAAAAGTGCCACGACTTAGCACAGCAATGGTAACTTTGCAGAAAATAAACACATTTGTAAAAGTTGTAAAAGGCAAAACACTTGTAACTTTTTCTTATATGTTTAAACAGATAGGCTACCGCTTCATTTATGTGCAGTGCAAAAAAACATCTCACCCACTGTCTGCAACGAATGTATCATCTCCCTGTCTACCAACACAGCCGTTTGAAATAGGTGGAAATTCCTCCACCCCTAAACAGAAAGGCTTATCCAAATAGTGTTTATTTGTATCCGTTCTCATACAAGCTTTTCCCCGACCGCTGACACCATCAAATGAACACAGGAGAGCGGATGACGGAGGATAGAAGGAGGATCGGATGAGTAGGAGGTGGAGGAGGATGGCAGAAAATAGATGTTTCTGTCGATTTTGCAGGAGAAAATAAAGGCGTGCAGGACAGCGAGGCTTAAAGCCAAATCAATGTTGTCAGCAACTGGCACTTAAGAAGGGGTCATTAAAGTTTAAAAAGTTTGGAAAGCTGCGCTGGAATTAGAGCCAAATGGGTTAGAGGTAGAGGAGCGCTTGCTTCCATTAAAATCAAAGCCAACGAGAGCTGACAGATCCTCTCAGGATTCCTGCAGTCCTCCTGGTTTTTTTTTTTGTATCAACTCTTTCACTCTCTCTCTCTATATCTTCCTTTCTATCCTACATTAATTCACTATCTCTCTTGCTTGTCCATTCATTTAATTCTCTCTTCAAGTTTGTTCACCCTCTCACTCGTCTCTTTGTTGATTGTCTCTACGGTAACTTTCCATCAATCTATCCCTTCTTCTTCTCGTCTCATGATATGCACTTTATGCACCCACAGCTCACACCCACATAAATCATTCTAATGTGTAGGCTACTATAGGACAGTAAACAAAAACAGTTTAAAAGGGGAGTGATTGGTAAAATATGCATAAATAAAAAGAAAGAATGCTAACTCGGTAACATAAGATAAGAATAATTAAAATGTAAATGATTTGCAGGAGAAAATAAAGGCGTGCAGGGCAGCGAGGCTTATACATCTCCCTTTCATATGAGTGTTGAGAGCTGTATCCATGAATTCATTGTGGGCTCAAAGTGCACCAGATTGATGCATTAAACTTCAACATTTTAAGAGACCTGTACAAAGTGGGGAATGACAGAAACAGTTTGAGAACCACTGCTACACTTACACTGTAAGGATTAGTAACATGTATTGTGTTTATGTGATGACATTTGGAGATGTTTAAACACAATGAGAAAATGTGCTAGCATTTGCGTTAGCATTCGCGCTAGCGTTAGCATACACGGTAGCGTTAGCATACATGCTAGCGTTAGCCATACTAGCCTGTATACATGCTAGCCAGCATTCTTTCACACACACATACAGGTTTTGGGCAGAGGGCGACACCGTACTTCCGGTATGCGCCATTTCACGTGAGGTGCAAGCAGAATATCATAGTCTATTGCCTTAATCAATATAGTCAGCTCTAAAATACCACATATATGCATTAGCATGATAATATTATTGTGACAAGTGGGGTATTCACCTGGTGTTTCCAGAAGATAGACGTAGATGCTGCCAAAATCGACGAAGGCCACTTTCGAGAGTCGTTTTTCCATACATCTGCAGGCAGTCTGTAAGGGCAATCGGACAACCCACACAGCTCTAGTTTATGCTGGTAATGACCTAGAGCACACCCCTCAAGTCCAGAGATGTAATCCGAAGACATGCAGCGATTTCTTCGGTCGTTAATTCAGAAAAAAAACCTAGTGCGCTCTGCCTGGCTATGTTAGCTAGCTGTTTATATTAGCACCTCCAGGATATTAGCACCTCCAGGAAAATGGCGTATTTGTATATATATATATATGGCGCACGTTGCATTGTGGGTAGCTCGTGACGTCACTGTGTGTGAAAGAATTAGCTATATTTACCTTGTTTACACTTAACGGTCCTATGTGTTAATCTAGTGTATGTTACATTTGCATGTATGAGATCATTAAGTGCCTTGTAACTTCTTTGTTTATAGTTTCACTCCGTTTGAATGTCAGTGGACTGCAAATAAGTCAATAAAGGAGCATGGCTGCTCATTCCATGGCTCTCAAAAGAGTAGTGATGGGTCGTTCGCGAACAATTCGTTCTTTTTGAACGTATCTTTGAAGTGAACGAGATGAACTGATTCCTCCCACAAAACGATTCGTTTGTTTGAGTCGCTGCCTTCCGCCAAAAGCTAAAGAGAAGCTGTTCGCGGACGACGAACTTAAAGAACTGGTGGAAACAGTTCAGAACTGTTTCCTACAGTTCTTCTACCTTATATCCCTTTCTTTCAAGAGGAGGGCCCCGTTAGGGCCCTTCCGAAATACTAGATGTTACATCTACACTGAGTTGGACTCAGTTAGACAACTACCACAAATACAATGAAGTACTTTACTGTTGGACTCAGTACTAGTTGGACTTCTACCACAAGTAGGCTACTATGAAGTTATTTTACTGTGTACTTTCAGTTATTCTCTGTCAAACTCCTGTGGCAGAAAATCATTTTATCTCTCATCAAATATAGCAGAAAACATGCAGTTTGACAGAGGATTAAAACTGTAAACAGAGCCCTCTCATCTGAGCTCCGTTACACACACACAGCAGCGGGACATCCTCCTCAACCTGTCCGCCATAAAAGCTTCAGAGGGCGGATAGCGGGGCTGAAGTCGAATAGTCCATTTAGCTTAGGAACCTTCCTAAAGGAGTGAAATGACCCGGAAGTCCCTCAGTGGCAGCCATGACAAGTGCCCTTCGAATTCTCTAGAATGATGAGAATGATAGGAAAGGAGGTTTCAAACTTCCTTTATAACCTCCTTTAGCTTAGGAACCACTGGACCTCCCTAACCGACAGGAAACGCGAAAATGCTGCCCCACAATGCCTTGCGGTCGCAGCATTTGCCGTCACTCCACAGTCGGCCGTTCACGGAAACAACCGATTATGACCGAGAAATTATATCATGAAAGTTACGGTGCTTATTAAGCATTTTAAAACATAGGTGGTAAGTTGGCAAAGTGCTTTGTTTTGAACGTTCATCAGTATTATAATCAAAAAGAGAAATATGAACGTTAGTTTTTACTGAAATTATCAAATAAAGTCAACATTTCACAGTCTTTACTGAGCTGTGTGGAGTTTGTTCAACTTTTAAAAGATGTTTGAATGGTGATATACACAGTGATAGATGTTAAGGACTAACGTTTATAATAAATACATTTGTATTGATTTTAAGATCTTTAGTTCATACAATCATACGTATTGGGATCATTGGTATTAATGTGGACCGGAGGGAGAGGGTGACGAGCATAAGTTTCACTTTCCTTTTTTATTTCAATTCCAACTTTGGTCATGAAGAATATGTTTCTCTGTTGTCCACGTTCATAAAGCAAAGCAACAGCATCAGAGCACGGTGCAGAGTCTCTAGATGAGTTTACAGTAGTCCCTCGTTCTTATTAAACATCCATGTTGTAGTCCGCTGTATAGAAAACTGTAGTTTCCATAGTTCCCCCAAAGCAGCAGACGCACATTCATGACGTCCGCTGGCGCATCATACACATGTCGGATAGTGAAAGTGCATTCGGATTCTCTAAAGTACCGCAGTCTCTTCTCCTAAGTCCTTTTGAATTCTCCTGTCCACTATCCCTTAACCCCGTGACGTTTCACTCAGAGGTCAAGGAATAGACGATAGGGTTAGAATTTAGGAGCTGATCTTTGGACTATTCGTTTGCAGCCCTGGGCTCCGTAGCGTCCAGCTAGCTTAGCCGCTAGCTTAGAGATAAATACACACAGCGTTGTATTCTCCTCCCGCTGTCGGCCCTAAAAGCTTCAGAGGGCGGATACCTGAGCTCCATAGCGTCCCGCTAATGTGAAACACACACACAGAGCGGGACATTCTCCGGCCCTAAAAGATTCAGAGTTTAATGCTTTGGGATTTAAGTTAGGCCACATAGTACGTGCATGGGTTTGAAAATATAATGTGCTAGCCTGCTATCAGGCACACATTTATGAGATTTAACAATGGCCAATTATATTTCTTAAATAATATGTAGCCTATTCCCAGAGCATAATTTATGGGGCAACAAGGTGAGGTGTAAAATGTGTTTTAATATCATAGATTTTACGCCAGCAAACTTCTTGTACGGACTTCGGCAGTAGTGAAGACTCACTGAACGAATTAAGTACAAAGACGAATCGTTCGCGAACGTGCAAATCACCAGAAGTCGTTCGCGAACCGGTGAACGAATCTTTAAAGTGAACTGAATCAAAAGATTCGTGTCCCCGAAGGGAATCTAAATGCCCATCACTACAAAAGAGTTTGGCTGGCTGGCTAAACTGGTTAAGAGATGTCTTGTAATGCACTGTTTAGGAACATGTGACCCAAGTTTTTAATTCATTGCATAACTACACCGTAGTTGTGTATATGATATGTCAATAAACCTTTACAAATCTTGAAATCTTAAAAGGGATGTGCAAAATAGCCATTGTATACAGTTTTTAATGAACGATTAGAGAATAACGAGTAATGAATATGCTTTATAGAGATCTCCAGATACATTTTTTGTATTCTCAAGCACCCACTATCAAATATCTCGCCTGATTGTTGGCACTTGACAATCACTTTCCCTGAATTTGACTAAGGTGTAACTAAAGTCTAATTTAAGGGTTTTATATATTTCACATCATTAATCAGAATCTGCAAAATAACTCAAATACATGTAGTGGAGTAAAACTACCAGGTTAACCTCTGAATTGTAGTGGAGTAGAACAAAGTAGTACATGCTGCTGTAACAAAAACATTTCCCAATTTGGGATCAATAAAGAATATCTTATCTTATCTTAAGATGATCGATGCTACTGCCATATTTGCAAAATGTGCCTCTGAACCGTGACAAGTGCATTTTTCAGGCTTATCAATTAACAACAGGAGGGGTCACAGACATAAGACCAGCTGTTAAATAAATATCTGCTGACCTGAGCTGTCATCTATTTCGTATCCCCAAAACCCCCAGGTATGTGCACAGTTTAATACTGGCAACGTCTAATTATGATAAAATACGAAAACTTCTTTTAAAACTACAATTCCCAGTAGAGACATAGGACATTTTACGAAAACAAACAAATAGCCAGCATGTAGTTATGGGGGGAGGGTGGGGTAGACTCGTTCAAATCGTGCTTTGGATAGTGTGCCGTCGATGGGCTTCATTCCGTTTCAAAGTGCTGTTTGGTGCTCGGCGTAACCTTGGTGCACTGCCACTCCAACATCCAATCACAAAGCCTGAGGACTAATCAAGGGGTTTGTCGAGCAAAGCGGTCTGGCTCGTCCCAAACGATAGCTGAGGATTATTGGTAGTGTAGTGTCTTCGGCAATCCTAAACTCCGAAAAAAGTATTTGTTTCTCAGAATTGAAGGGGAACAACACAAAAGCATTGTACACAGTTTAAACCAATTACTGTTGTGTAATTAACGAGGATAATCTGGTGTTTTTGAGTTGGTGAGTAGTGCATATCACTGTAAAATCAATCGACAGTAAGGAGAATTCTTACTTCCGGGTGTAAAATTATCCGTTATCCAATGGGAATGGACGCTCACATTGCCTTTAACTACCGCCGAGATGGACGGATGCGGTGCTTCCCTGAGCATCAAATACCGCAACCAATGGGAATACATTGCAATCAGTTGAAAGCTCTTTGCGTCCGTTTATGAAGCTGAAGGAGACTCGGTGCGTCACAATTGCACGCCAACGGACACTGACCAAGCGTCGCTCTTGGACGATCAGGGAGTGAGACTGTGTTGGTTCCCAACCTGTGGGCCACAGCCCCCTAGTGGGCCGCGAATGCATTGCAAGTGGGCCGCCAAATAATTTGCAAAACATTGTGATTTGTGTGGAAACAATTCATTATTAAGATTTATTTTAATTTTAACCTTTTTTCCTTTCTCTTTCTTGATCTTCCTCTGCAACTATCATCACAGTCCTTGACAGCGGTCTGTACTACTGGATTAACAATGTGTCACTTGTTCTGAATTGAGCAATCAGAACTTTATTTAGCCTCCGTAGTGTTTATAGTTGAATGTGGGCCGCAAACATTTGTTAGATTCTTAAGTGGGCCCTGAGTTGAAAAAGGTTGGGAACCGCTGCCCTAGAGTATTAATGAAGGCCAGGTATAATTCTGTCCCTTTCTAGTGAGAGTACAGTAAAGATCTTTACTGGTAAAGTGGTGGTGAAATCCACTACTGCCATATGTGCAGATTTAGTTGTGACTACGGCTGCTTGGTATTGTTATTAAGGGGGCTGTTTTACAAAACTAATTCTTGCAAATGGTCATACATTTGTGTATGTACCATCTATACTGCACGGATTTCTTTATATATTAGTTATATTTAGAGGTGAAGAAACACGAGGTGTCCTGTTTCCTGTTATTAATCAACATAGACATGGAGATGATGCATTTATATTATAAAAGCTTAGAAAACGGTGCACATCATTTGACATCACTTTGATGAAAAGGAAGTTGTTCAGCACATCAACACTGTTACAGTATATTATATATAGAAAATAAGGGTGATTGCTGCTTCTACCTCAAGTGTGTGTTTTTAGTTTTATCTCACTTGACTGCTCACCTGAGAAGCCGGCCTCTCCAGCTATGGCTCACCAGACACATGTCTCTGTTAATAATACCGTTTGTTCTTGAAGTGTATAGGTTGAAGAGGTCCAGGTTTGTTATCACCTTAGAAACAACAGAAGAAGACTGATCGCCTCACAAGAGAAGAGTGGATGGTGTAGTTGTCAGGATGTGCCAATCAAAGCAGTGAGTCTAAATATAACGCAGTATTTGAGATGGGTTTATGCTGGAAAACCGGACAGTTGCATTTCCTCTCTGGTGTTGGAAGCTAATGAGCAGAAAGAATACAGACGAGGTCAAACCAAAGTCAGCCTCATTCCAGAATAAACAATAGCAAGTAAACAAAGTTTAATTAATACCTTTAATATACGGCATTACACCTTGTAAAAGTTGAACACCAATGGCTTCTCTGTAATCATTATCTTAAAGACTCTTCAGAGATGTAATAAAACCAGAGTGCCAGGCATGCACATTTGCATTTGTTCTCCTGATAAGCATAAAAGTAACAATTTGAGTTAGCTTCACTCTGCTGCTGACTGAAGCGAGTTAAAATCGGGTTAACTACAGAAACTTTAAACAAAGTGGAGTTTTATTGTTTGTTGACACAAGGCTGGGGTTTATTAACACGCTGTAGCCTGGAGGTGTTATTGGGCTGGTACACTGGGACTGGATTTTTTTTTTTCTCACTGCTTGTTGTTTTACCTGCGGGTATGGCAGAATGGTGGGTGAATTACAATGCTAGCAGGGGGTTACTCCCCTGTCGTACACACTAATGCTGTTGAGTCATAGCAAACATATAAACACGAACATATACAACAACACACAAAAATAAGCACATACACTTAAACAAGTGGATGCAATAGACTAGAAGTACACACACACCCCCATAGAATATAGCCACATGCACACTCACCAACTCAAACACCCAAATGCACAGACACACAGAGCATGTATAGTCAGGGATGTACACACACACACACACACACACACACATGAGTGCACTCAGATCACACTGTTGTCCCCGCCTTTCTCAATCTCTAGAGCTTCCATGTTTACTTCCAAAACTTCTTTTCATCATCCAACTCAACTCTTTGAGGGTCTTCATCTACGTGTGTGTGTGTGTGTGTGTGTGTGTGTGTGTGTGTGTGTGTGTGTGTGTGTGTGTGTGTGTGTGTGTGTGTGTGTGTGTGTGTGTGTGTGTGTGTGTGTGTGTGTGTGTGTGTGTTGGGGGGTGGGGGATAGCAGATTAGTTGATACCTGCCAATAGCTGAGAGAAAAGTGTGATTAACGTTGGAAAATTCATTAGTTTCACGGCCCGAGGCGATCATTATAAATGTGTGTGTGTTAGTTATTCCATCAGTCTGATGTAACTCCTCATCAGTATTTCGTTGTGTGTGGGAGTTGTGTCTGTTTCTCTCTCTCTCTTATTTGTGCTATCGCAACTGTGTTACGTGTTGTGCGTTTTATTCATGCCTACCTGTAGATGCAGTCATGAAAGCATTTGTCTGTGTTTGCAGTTGTGTGTGTGTGTCACTGTATGGTACAGTAGAGCAGGCTGATATGACTTTATGTCCCATTTGTTACTACACTGTCAGTCTCTCTCCTGCCTCTGTCATTTAGTCCATTGTCAGCTCCCATTCCAGCGTGTGTCCATTCAAGGCGCCTAATGGTCTTTGTAATGCACTCAGATAGCTTCACAACCTCCCACCTATTTGTGTTGGTGGAGTGGGTGCGTATGTTCCATGTGTGAGTGCAGGGGGAGCAATAGAGAGAAAGAAAATAAGAAAGGAAGTCAATGTGAGACGAGGCTAGGCAAGTTGTGTGTTTTTCTGTGTGCACGATTCTGTGTGTTATTGAGTCTGTGTGGTGCTGGTGAAATGTTACTATTATTGTCCTTCAACCTCTGTCACCGCTCCCTCTCTCTCTCTCCACTCTTCTCTCAATCCTCTCAGACAAAGACTTTCAAGTTGACACTTTCTAGTCCACTTTGCTTCCAGGTCATTATAATTTTATGCTGGCCTGCCCCAAGTTTGTGCGGAAATTCTGATAGCATAAGCAACACATGCTGCTTTCTTTGTTAGGCAATCGTAGCAAAGCAACTTGAATTCATTATCCTTAATACTTCAATTGTCCTTTGAGCCCATTATATTTTGTTTTCAATCAGAACACTAAAATTGATAGGGTACAGGAAACAGGATATCAGTTTTCTGTTTGTCTTTTTCCTTAGAAAAAGTGATTTGGTGAGAAATCTAATGCAAGCTGAAAACATTAATATCACATTCGATCTGCTTCTATGACTATGACATTTGTATGTATGCTACATACACATTTTAAAGCAGGCACACAAGTGCTTTCAAAACATTGGTACTATTTATTTGCATCTTGTTGGAAAGTGTATTTACTTTTTTTGTTTAATGAACCAGGTGAAAGGGACTGTCATTTACTCCCCCAGAGAAAGCTAAAATCGGGAAATTTCATCAGCAGACTCTTGGCAGGCCTAGCTACAAATATTCATTAAATGTTATAACTCTGAAAAGGACAAAGAAAATAAACATTGGATTATACATTACAAAATGAAAAGTATTTTCCGCTTTAGCACTTACTGCCCTAGGACATGTTTGTACTGTGCTTCTGACATACGTCAGGGGAAAATGAAAAGAAAGCTGCAGTAAACGTGTTTGGGTATTTGTAACTAACGAAATATGTTACTGCAGACAAGTCAACTGCAGAACCTTTTTTGTATGTGTGCAGCTGCTTTAACCTTCAGTCACCTGTCTTCCTCCTAAGCTACTCCTCAACATCACATGCTCTTCCTCCTGATCTCCCCCCAAAGACACTTTAACCCTAGTATCCTCTTTGCTGTCTTTTTCCCTCCACCTCCCTTCCCCTTTTTTAATCCCAAGAAAAGCTTGTCCTTTCATCGCAGCCTTCCCCTCCTCTCTGGCAGAATATTTGCCTCCAACCCTCTTGTGCCTGTTCCTCAGCTGTGCCAAAGGAAATCATCCATGAAAAATGTTTTGACCCTCCATAATTGCCGCTTCCTGCATGTTTCCCTTCTCCTTGACTCCAGAGCCACGTACTTGCTAAACTGATGTCGGTCGGATGAAGATGGCCTCAGACCCACATCCATTCTGCATGCACACACTGAGCCACCCACCAACACTTGCACATCTATGCAAAGGGACACACATCCTCGCTTTATATGTATACTTGGAGTGAACAATATAGACAAGTGTAGTTAAGTGTTGTGGGACTGTTTGCCTGTAAGGTTCGGATTGAAATGCAATCATTTATAGGACCCAAATTAGAATTTGTTCATATAGGTGTTCACTTTCATTTTGAACATCGCTCATATCTTTGTAAATGTGCATGCATTGCTACATGTATATTCATATATATCCTAGCAATATCAAATGAAGCATTGCATAGGCCTACATTATCAACAGAATTATTTTCCTCCAGATTACATACCTATTAATGTTGTAAATTTAAAAAAGTAAAACTACGTGGTTATTTTCAGGCAACAGGATTACTTGTTTAAGATTAGTATAACATAGTTTGGGCTAAAATCATTCAGTTTGTTGGGTTGTTATTGAAGTGAATGACGTACATTCAAAAATAATCTCGCTTTTTTTTTAATTTGCGGATGTATGTGTTATTTTACAAAAAAACTACAATGCAGGTATTTTGCTTAAAATATGCAGAACATTGCCCTTAAAAAAATCCCTCCCTTATACATATTCACAAACACTGTTATATTCACAGAAGCATGTCTTCGACACACGTTCACATGTACAGACAAGAACAGGCTGACCTAACACCCTAATACACTTTCATTTGGGATGAATGTCAGCGCTGATCCCACTTTAAGCTACAACAAATGACTTCCAATCTCCTACCTCTACTTCCATCCATCCGTCTACCTGTAGTATGTCTCCTCCACTGTCCATTGTGCCTGCTACAGTAGCATCCATATCTCTCTTTCAATCCACCTTCCTCTCACCTCTCACCCCTTGTCTCCTTTTTATCGATCCTGCTTTTTGTCTTTCATCCCTACCTACTCATGGCATTCTCCTCTTTCCAGTCACACTCTGCTTCCCTCATTGTTTGTCTCTCCATCCATCCATCCATCCCTACTTTCCTCCTTCTTTTCATTCTCATCTCTCCCTTCCTCTGTTCCCCTCCTCTCTGTTCCATTGGTTTTTCATGATGCTACCAATGCTATGGAAGACAAACCAGTCATTTTAACGGCATTTCCTCACATAAACAGGCACCTATCTCCCCTCATTCTCCCACCCGTCGCCATGCCAAAGTAAATTGTAGGTTTTCATTGCTATGGCAAGCAGGCTGTTAGAATTAGATTTGGGTTGTGTTGTCAACCGTGACTGAGTCCTCTCCTCTGTAAGGCTATAACCTAACCCTGGCAGCTTTTATTGGGAAGCCAAAGGGAAGATGGCAGGTGTGCACCAGGGACCTGTTAAAGGCATACCATGACAGTTAGAGATGTGATGTGGTGTTTTCCTTTGCCCGGCACATGAGGTGTTAAGTGCACATATTAGTTTTTCACTAGTTCGTAAAGAGTCGTGTTGTCAGTGTTACTATGTCTTATTAACACTGAGGTTACGTACTGTAACCCAGCTTCTATGAGTATAGGCGCAGCCCTCTAAGGCTATCGCTATTGGGTAATCCCACTGCACGTGTGCAGCACTGACAGACTTAATCCACGCCCACCTACAGATGTAGCACTCCAGATCAGACTCAAATGGGTGTGTCCCAGTCAAAAGCCCAGCGGATGCCAGTGGCTGGGGGTGTTGCCAAATTGCTAGAGGGCGTTGCCCAATTTCCCCATTTGTTCAATTACAGGATTTAACCATGAGATGGCGCTTCATTCACAAAATACACAATGGGCGTTGTAGAAACATCAATATTTTAGATCAAATAAAGTATATAGTTTGCTTTATGCAGTATATTTCTTGTAATATTGTACAGTAGATTGAAGTAAATCAACTTATACATTAAGATAAGATAAGATGGACCTTTATTAATCCCGTGGGGAAATTCAGTAGTTCAAACAGCAACAGGGTGAGAGTGAAAAACAGGACAGCACAGATTCACACAGATTAATAAAATCAAAAATAAGATGAGCGATAAAAAATAATAATAATGAGAAACTATGAAATAAGAAATGAATAAAACTAAAATGTAATTATCATATCATATATTATAATGTATTGTATTATTAAGTAATATCATACATTAACCCCATTATAGCAGATGCCACATTAAATGGATGAACACATGTATGCATCAATAATTACAACAGAGTATTTCTAAATACAAGTTGTAAAAATACTTATATGTATTTAATATTAACCCTTTGGAGTCGACCGTCACGCCGGCGTGATCAGATCACATGACCTGTTCAAGCCGGTGCCGCATAAAAACAACAGTCCGGACAACATTGCTGTGTGTTTCTGTCGAAAGTACTGGCTTGAAACTATATCCCAGTCTTTGTTTCATGCAAAAAGACCCAGTAAACACGGAGATACGATGATATAAAGTTAATACATTTCAAAAGTATGAAATATGGAAGCACATATTTGAATATCTTCGCCGCATTTGATCATTTTACGAAACGGAAAATACTGGAAACTGTAGATCCTGCTCAACAGGATGTATATGTGTATTTCTGTCAAAAGTACTGGCTTGAAACTATATGCTAGTCTTTGTTTCATGCAAAAATACCCAATAAACACGGACATACGATGATATAAAGTTAATACAGATATATTTCAAAAGTATGAAATATGGAAGCACATATTTTAATATCTTCGCTGTATTTTATCATTTTACGAAACGGAAAATACTGGAAACTGTAGATCCTGCTCAACAGGATGTATATGTGTATTTCTGTCGAAAGTACTGGCTTGAAACTATATGCCAGTCTTTGTTTCATGCAAAAATACCCAATAAACATGGACATACGATGATATAAAGTTAATACAGATATATTTCAGAAGTATGAATAATGGAAGCACATATTTTAATATCTTCGCTGTATTTTATCATTTTACGAAACGGAAAATACTGGAAACTGTAGATCCTGCTCAACAGGATGTATATGTGTATTTCTGTCGAAAGTACTGGCTTGAAACTATATGCCAGTCTTTGTTTCATGCAAAAATACCCAATAAACACGGACATACGATGATATAAAGTTAATACAGATATATTTCAGAAGTATGAATAATGGAAGCACATATTTGAATATCTTCGCCGTATTTTATCATTTTACGAAACGGAAAATACTGGAAACTGTAGATTCTGCTCAACAGGATGTATTTACCAGGGAGGGGGTGAAGTAATCAGTTAAACGGAGTGATATGAAACGAGACGAAAAGAGACGAAGAGGGACGGCGGGAACCGAAGAGGGACGGCGTGAAATGGAGAGAGACGAAGATATACGAAGACAGGCGGCGGGAGACAAAGAGAGGCTGCGGGAGACTGCGATTGAAGTAAAGTGACAGACAAACATTGAGAATTTAGATATAGTTAGATAGATTTAGAGTTTTGAAGACTCAACTATGATGAAGAGAACTCTGAACGTGAGTCAAGCTTTAAGCTTGTTTTTTGACATGGAGGAGGAGGAATCTGTGATGTTGCCCTCTGTGTCGTAGTTGACAGAAACCGCTTTGAAGCGTGGCACAGATAAAGACAGAAAAAACAGATTGTTGTACATAATGTGTATATATATATATATTTGTATTATATTTATAATAACACTTTTGCCTTATCAGAATGAAATCCCATGCTACCTCAATCAAACTTTCACATTATCATAGTCATATCCCATGTATATATTTCCAGCTTTTAAATGGTTTCGTTGTGTATGTTTGTGTTATGAAAAATAAAATCATTTTCAAAATCTGTTTTTACGTTTTTTTTGTGATTTGGGGTCCAAAATGTTCATATAGTAGAAGATCACTGCTCTAAACAAAGTCAAAAATCCTACATCCAAACGAAATAAATATAATTAATTATGATGAATACGTTAAGTCTTGTTCATTGTTTTTCACTTTTATTAAATGTTTGATATTTCCGGTGGAAATGGTGGACAATCGGACATTCAAAATGCAGCATATTTTCACTCTTACACACATATATTCTCATTTTACATATATACATTTTCACTCTTACACACGGATATTCTCCTTTTGCTCTCATGCGAAATCTAAAACAAAGTATGTCATGTATATTTAGTTTTCGTTGATGAGACGAGACGGACTAAGGTGTTACTGGTGGACTATCGGACATTCAAAATGCAGCATATTTCCCCCAAGTGTCTGTCAAAATGCATTTTACGTTTCTAACTTGCAATATCATTATTTCCGCTCTCTTCAGAAGAGCGATCTCCCTGTGTCTCTCTGTGTGCGGGGGAGCACAGGAGGGGGTTGCTGTGGAATGTGACACACATTCCGATGGCCAATTCGTTTTAAACAAAGGGTCCCCAACATACATATAGGACACATGGGGGGTTGGGCTGGGGTTGGTCTGCAGCACATCACAGAGGCATTTAAAAAGTGAAATACATTCTGGAAATGTTCACATCAGGCACCTTCAAGTTAAACAATACTACTGTACAGTAAACAATTAACACAGTAATGTCAGATATGTACTAAGTAAATAGCCTACATTAGTTCCTGCTCAAGATTAGATTCAACTGTATTGTTATTGCACAGATTACAGGTACTGAGACAACGAAATGCAGTTTAGCTTCTAACCAGGTGCAACAAGCAGTAAAGTGAAAAGTAATGTTCACAATCTATAGAATAAAATATATAATGAATTGAATGATGAATAAACAGTGAGGGGTATGAATACACTAGATATCAGCCTGTGAGCAGTATGAACAGTGTGTTAATCGTTAATGTCAGATATGTACTAAGTAAATAGCCTACATTAATTTCATGATGGATTAAACCACATTTATTTCGTAAAAAATAAACAAAATGATTAAATGTAGGGTGAATTGCCCTAATGTGGAACATTTTTTCATTTCAGACTTCGGGAATATATTGCGACATGAAGCCGATACAATAAATCAAAATCCAGTAACATTCTGAAATCCCCAGGATGTGTCCTAATCAAACCAAAAGAGAACATGCAGATATTAAACTCATAAAAGAAATGGTAGACATATTAGTACTCTTAGTGCCAAGTTGTCTCAGACAATCTGTTTTCCTAATGTGGGACAGTTCTGTGCAAAATGTGGGACACTGAAAAGTCTATATTATGTAATAAAAAAATCTCAGGCCAGTAATACTCAAAGCTACAGTAAATGTGCAATACCATGCTATGTTACTATTTATAATGTTATTGTTGTTACAACAGAAGATGTTTTTATTTAAATTTAAGTTAAATGCATCAATCTGGTGCACTGAGGGCAAAATTAGTAGATTTGTGGATACGGCTCTCAACACTCATATGAAACAGAACTGTGTGTTGGAAGGTATTAAATTACTATGCATATTTTATTGTGTAAACACACAGCTGATCACCTGAGAGCTGCCGTTTCATTCAGAGCGTTTAAAAAAAACGACGGTCTGATTTCAACAACTCAATGTGTGATTATTATAGCAGTAATATTAGACACTAATAATACAGTACACTATTAACACTGTACATATTAGTGTTTGCCCGTGGGATTAGGATGATCGGTAGAGAGCCGCTGCATTTTCCTCCGTCGGATGTGATATAAAAACAAAGCGATTATTGTTGTTGTTGTAAACTCACGTGGATTAAATGTAGTG
Organism: Pseudochaenichthys georgianus; assembly: GCF_902827115.2. NCBI lineage: Eukaryota > Metazoa > Chordata > Actinopteri > Perciformes > Channichthyidae > Pseudochaenichthys > Pseudochaenichthys georgianus. The sequence goes on along the minus strand of NC_047503.1, from coordinate 21,047,317 downwards.
CATTCATTTCAACTCGCGAACATATGATACATTCAATGAATGCGAGGATGATCGAACATCGTTTGTTTGACCCTGGATGCATTTCCTGATCTAAAAACATAGTTTTGTACTTACGCCAACGTGAATTAAACATTATTTTGTTAAATAAAAACATGGTGATGTTTAGTAAATGATTACATGTCTCTTACTTATGCACAGAATATGATCCTATCCGTGACATATATGGAGCTTAACAAATATCCGCTATATCAGATCCCTGTAGATCAGCTGTTTATTTCACATGAGTTTCAGTGTGGCAGCTTTTCACGGCTCCCCCTGGTGGATCCATGATCCATTGCAGCTGGTTTCATTATAATTAAATGTATTTATCAAGGGGGCGTTTCAAGTCCTGCGGGGGGGGTTTCCTTATCAGCAGGGGCCCACCCCGTGCCGATCACGGACCCGCACGGGTAGGCGTCTGAAACGAAGCGCTACATCTGTATGACGTGGGCCCCACCTCCGGCCTCACTTCCGTATAAATAGGAAGATGGCCCGTCCAACTGCTCCCACACAAACAGCTTTTCTTCAGCTATTCGCGGAGCCAGTGGGGCCCGAACCTTAGAGGGCTGCGCCTATACTCATAGAAGCTGGGTTACAGTACGTAACCTCAGTTCTATTTCGTATGAGGCTTCGCCCTCTAAGGCTATCGCTATTGGGTTAAGGGCGAAGCAGGATGTAGTCCACGCCCCACTGGTCCGTCCGTAACCAGAAGCACAAAAACCCATCTACTCAATTAATAACCCATGCGAAAAAGAAGGAGCATCACAGTCCCTGGAAATATAGCATTATTCCAAATTAATATTCTCTTTAAGGGAATGAAGGTGAATACCCATCGTTTAAAAAAAGTAGAGATAAACAAATCCCACTTGTTAAACCTATAAAAGAGGGGCAAGAGGGGCAGCTCTCTGAATGCCGATAGGCAGGAGAGAGGGCATGCCGTTTAGTCCCTGACATTACTCAATCTGACAGAACAGCAGTACTGAATGTGTAAGAGAGGAATGGGAGACATCCCTCAAATAAAAACGAATAAAAGAACAGGGGGAAGACCAAGATGCAGCATTGCAAATGTCTCCCACTGTCATTCCTCCATGCAACGCCATAGAGGTTGAAATTCCTCTGGTGCTGTGCGCTTTGATGTTTTCTGGGGGATCCACCCCAGAGTAGACATACGCCTGTGACACAGCCTCACACAACCAGTGTGACAGCCGCTGTGCAGATAGAGGCTGCCCTATTGAGTGCTCTCTGTAATGCACAAACAGGCGCTGAGACTTGCGCAACGTGGCTGTGCGTGCAATATACATGACAGCGCACGTACGGGACAGAGGAGATGAGATGTGGCTTCTTCCTCTGATGTGTGAGGAGGAGGGAAGAAACCATCCAAAGTGATCCCTCTCGATTTAAAAGAGCTTGTGATCACCTTTGGCATAAAAGCCGGTTTAAGGCGCAAAACAGCTGAACTGCCATCTCCTTGGATCTGGAGACATGACGGAGCCACAGAGAGAGCAGACATATCACTCACCCTTTAGCTGATGTGAGAGCCAAGAGCAGAGCTACTTTGGCTGACAAGAACTTCAGGGGGACCTGATCTAAAGGTTCAAATGGAGCTTTACTCAGTGCGCGTAATACTAAGCCAAAAACCCATTGAGGCGCTAAAGCGCGTGACACATGTCTGAGTCTCTGTGCTCCCCATAGAAAACGTTTTGCCAGAGGGTGACTAAACACCGTGCTGACACCAAACCTACGTGGCAAGATGGAATGGCAGCAGCATATGTTTTTACCGTGCTATAAGCCAATTCCTGTCCAGCAACAGCTGGAGGAACAACAGCACGAGGCAGGGGGGCCAACGGGGTCCAGGCTTCTCCCTACACACCACACGGAACGCTGTCCATTTGGCTGTGTGGGATGTGTGTTCAGCAGCTGCGCTGATCGAACACCTCCCTGGCGATTTATGTAGGCCGCTGCTGCTTTGTTGTCTGTTTGAATCAATGTTGATTGTACAGCCACGGGACGAAGTGCTGGAGCACTTTCCATACAGAGAGTAATTCCAGCACGTTATATGGAGAGACATGTGACCCGGCCACTGTCCCCCCACTGCCTGCGACATGCACGTTCCTCAGCCTGCGAGAGATGCTTCTGTGAACACTGCGGTGTGTGACGTCACTCTGCTCAGGGGCACCCCCACGGACGTGGAGATTTTTCCAGTGGGTCAAATCCAAAACCACGGAAGGAGGAATGTACACCATGCGTCTCCTCTGACGCACGGGGTCGATGCACAGGCGAATAAACCACCTGGAGTCTCCTCACTATGAAGGAGACCCAGGGGGATCACCACGTGACCAGCTGATATCATGTCTAACAGCTGCATCACGGAGAGGGCTGTCACCGCCCCGCGGTGTTTCCTCACAGACGGCAACAAAAGTCCGAAATTATACGATTTAAAATAAAATCAATAATTGTGGCTTGATATTGAGTAAGAACATGTTTTTATGAACCACACAGCTTCCGGTCTTCCACGACCCGACCGGAGAAAAAGACGTGCTGCAGCCTGCAGGCACGAAACACGTTACCAATAGAAATACATTGCTTTTAAAATCGTGCTGTATAACACGAAAAAAAGGGGCAAATCGTGGTGGTGAACACGAATCAATAGATTAAAAATCGTGTTGGTGAACACGAAATGCCGTGAGACTGGGTTGTTGTGGAACAGTTATCAGTGAACAGCCACATAATTGTTCCATTAAGGTCTGAACAATGATCTTGACATAGTATGGTAAAAGGTATGGCATACAGTATAACAAACGTAAAAAATAATTCTCAAATATTTTTTGACTCTTGGTCATGCCAACTTTCCACCTACTGTCTCTGTTTTTAAGATTTGGGAAACGTGAATATAAATGTGTATATACATTTTTGGATCATGTTGCTGAAAAATGTCAGCAGTTTTGTCAGTACATTAGTTAAAAAGATGGTAACATCTATTATGAGGTCATTTTCTTTGTCTTGGTTTATTGTATTTACTATTTTGTGTCATAGAAATTGCGCTTTGGATGGGATGTATTACCTTCAGGGTGGTTGAATTATTTTGATACTGCATGCTGTGTTTGTTCACATCCTGTTTTGGGTGCATATGTAGACATTTAAATACAAAACATATAGTAACCCCTCCCCCCATGTCTACCTCCTAACTTGCACAGTACAAATGATCATACCTTTAAACTCCAGGGAAAGATAGGTGTGAAACAGTCAATGAGTTAATCGCCTCAATGCCTCTCGACTAATATATTTAAAACACCTAGGATCCTTTAGGTTGCAAAATGTAAATGAATAATACAGGAGTTCTTGTAGAGTTTGAGTATATCACTAAGTATAGACCTCCAGGCTATTATGACACCATCTTTAAAGCTGCCACAGTCTTTTACCTGCATATCTATCTCCATGTAAATGGATAATAGATGTGCTACTTTAAGCTGCACAGACATTTAAAGCACACCCCTGCTCTGCTCCATCATGCAGAAATAGTGTGTGCGTGTGCGCATGTTTGTGGGTCTGTGTTGTTTATACAGCCCGAGATATGCCCTGTCAGCCAATGTGAAATCATTAGTTATACTAATTGGTTCCTAGCTGTTTGGGTGTCCGAATCCCTCATTCCTCTCCTCTCCTTTTATCTTTCATTCATCTTATCTCCCTCATTTTGTGGCCCCCATATTCTCCCAACCACTTCTAATGTGACATTTTCTCTCTGCCTTCCTTTCATCTGACTCCCTCTCATTCCCCTCTCTTCCTCTCTGTCTTTTTGCACTCATAGCTATTTTTGCGAGCACTTTTTCACTTCCCCTCTTTCTTTTTTTAAATGAAGAACATAAATGATGGGGATACAGATGTCTGCTGAGATTATCGCCCGGCCTCTGGGTGTGTGTTACTGTGTGTGTGTAAGAGAAAGAGGGGTGAGCTATGTTCCTTGAACACTGAAGATTGCAAGAGTAAATAAATAAGCAGGCACAGCAGTCAATAGAAACCAAGATTGTGTAATGATTCTCTTTAGAATCTCAGCTTGTATCAATCTGAAGATGAGAAGAGCTGAAGGAATGCAGGGAGAAGTAAGGGTCAGTGAATGAGGCCAGTGGGGGGGAGACATGGTGGAGAGATCATTGGGAGTGGGAGGAAAAGTGAAGTGCTGGCCTTTGAAAAACAAGAAAATAACTTCTGCTTTTCCATTTATATCACAAAATGTTCACTAGGTCCATAAATAACACTCCCTCAGTGTCACTGATCTTGATTTATCTGAATATTAATAAGCTGCTTGATTTATTTAGAAGATTATTCTTGTCTTTTTGTTTTAAATGTTGCCAGAACAAAATGAATCAGCTTTTTCTAATATGTAATTCTTTGACAGATGTTTACATAGAAATATGATACTGCAGCAAATTATCTTGTCTAAAAGATGGCTCTGTTTGTGTGAAGTTGTTTCTTGCTGCATGCTTTCCCTTGTGTCTGTCTTTCCCCTTTGTATTTGTCTTCCCCTCACTCCTCTCCCACTGATTCACGTGCGTTTCTCTTCACCTACCTTGCCCTCTGCCTCGTTCACTCCCACTCTTTATCAAAAGAGACCCATTCTAAATAGAAATTCCCTTCCTGTCTCAGTAGATCTTTTGTGATGACAACCCTAGTCGACCACAGCGAGTATAGTCATCCCCTATGGCAATGTGCTCTCTCTCTCTTTTTTCAGACAACATCACTTTTTTTGTGTGTGTTATTTGAGGCACCAGGATTAATCATGTGAGCTCAGTCCCCTACAGCAGTATCATCAACGTCAGTGTGTTAACGTTTTATAGTTATGATCTTCCTTTATTTATGTTTTTCTTTTTTTCTCCATCCATTGCTCTGAAATCAAAGGTTTCTTAATAATTTTTCTTTCATGTCCACAGATCTTTCTAGATGCCAACACCATCAAACTGGGCAACATCCCCCTCGGCAGCGCTGTTGACCCGCTGGAGGGAGCGCCAGCAGGTACCACCTACACCAAACAGACTGTGTACGAGCTTTGTGCCTGCGCTAATGGCAAGCTCTATCTGTCCCCGGCTGAGAAAGGCTCTACCTGCCAAACAACCAGTAACTTTTGTCTCTGGAGCTGAGAGTGGGGTGTCGACAGACACCTCGGACACATGGACTATTAGAGTTTGAAGCTAATGCTAGCCAACTGACTGAATCAACATGAATTATGGCGCAGTGGGAAGCCAATGCCAGCTAACAGACCGAATCAAAATGGATTGTGGCATGGCGAGAAGTTCAGGTCTGTTAACCAGTTGAATTATATGGATTACAGCTTGGCAGGAAGCTAATGCTTGCTAACAGACCAAAAGAACATGGACTCTGGCTTAGTGTGAAGCTAATGCCAGCTAAAGGACTGAATCAACATGAACTACACCTTGGTGAGAAGTTGCCAGCCCACCAACCTAAATATTACAGATTGGTCAGTTGCTAATGCTAGTCAAGAGGAGGATTGACTTGGCGGGAAGCAAAAGCCAAGGTTAGCTGGTGGGTATGATGCTACTCATGGACATGGATGGACATTTTCACCCTGGGGCTCCAATTGGCTGTCTTTGCCATTGTTGAAATGCTGCCATGACGGTTTCTGAAAGTCACAAGGATGACATTTCGGGGTTTTCTGAGAACACATAACTCTCTCACAAGAAAAGTGAGTTGTGTGTTTACCGTATAAACAAAAACGTCCTGGAAGTCATCCTGCTTCAGTTAAGATAAACAGATATGGTGATGGACTGCAAACTTGCCAGCAAGGATTGGACATGGACTTAGTTGGCTATCAGACATTGTTGTGGACCTTGTTTTAGCTAACAAATATATCAGAAATCGGTTTAGTCTAGTGGGAAGCTAAGGCTAGCTAACGGACCAATCTATACCAGAAAGGCCTTCCCCCTCCTTCCCCTCTAGTCTTTCAACCCAAATGTTGACGTGTGACCCTTCTGCATTAATATTCACCTAATAGGAATATGCTCTCGGGCCCCACTTTTTTTATAGGTTTATTAATACAAATAATTGTGCTTCAACCTTGCATTCATCAGGCTTTTTCCTCAATATATTTCATTATTTTTTACATTGAATTGTATTCTATTTTAGTTATCTTTTCTTCAGATCAAATATTGTACTTGTTATCACTTTGAATACTGTTAGTTTCCTTTCATTCATTATTTATCTTCCCATGTTTTGCTGCTGCTCTCCTTTATACCTCCTCCATGCTGTCAGTTTTGTTTTGTCTATGCACCTACATAAATTGGACTGGCAAAAGAAAACCTTATTTTGCCTTTCCACTCTCTCTGTCTGATAACAAAAGTATTTCTGCTCTTCTTCACAGGACTGGTTGAAAAACATTTGTACTAACTATCAGTACCAGATTCAGGGTTTCTCTGGATGAATTTTACCTGGGCATACAATGCTTTTTGTTAGAGACAGAAACCAAATGGAATAAAACATGTTTACTAAAACTGTGGTACTGGTTAGGTGTTATAGCAGAACAACCGTTGTATGGAAAGGGTCAAACCTCCAGTGAGGCAGAGGCAGCAGTAGGAAGACGGCTAGTCCAATTTTGATAGAGTTACAGAGCATAATACATATCTTCGGCCTGTGTTCCTTGGTCCTCAGACTTTTTCACTCATTCATCTGACTCTTGACATTTGGGCTTTTATGCCATCCCTCTTTCTTCTCAGTCATGTTGGTGTTCTGTGTCATCGAGAAACCTTTTTTTTTTCTTTTAACACACTCCTTTTTCTTCCCTTCTTTGGTTATACTGTATTGACTACCATTTTCTTCATTTATACTCTTTATCTTTGAACCTTGTCCTTCATCTCTTACCCATCACTCACAGAATAACATGTTTTGATATTTTCAGCTCATCTCTTCGGTCCTTTATTGACTCTGATCTCTTTTTGCCAAACCAAACTCAAACTTCAGGAAAAATTTCCCTACATAGTTTAGTTCAGCAACCTAAGCAAGAAAAGTCCAGAATGTCCAAAATATTATTTTGTGGGGTTATTTTTTGATATGTCAATTATTCTCAGACAGGCGGATCAGTGGGAATGGCCTCGAACCGGCTAACCTAGAGTCCAACATCTGCGATGGCTGGAAATCAGCAAATTTGTGTGGCAGAAATCCCCCTGGAAGAAATTGTGGATGAGTTGGTTGTATGTGTATGAACTCAACTGGAAAAGGCCCTGAGGCATACTTTCTTTTTTTTAAACAAGTGATACACAGGTGCCTTTGCTGCTGTTGGTAAAAGCACATCACAGTCTGAACGTTCACACTACCCTCAGTGAACCATCTGCAAGTGTCTCTGGAAAAACTATATATTTATCAATCTACTTATCTATCTATATGGTTTTCTGTCATTTCCTTCCCTTTTCTTCTGTTTTTGTAGAACTCTCGGTATATCCTGCAGAAAAAATAACAATTCAATCGTGGTTTAAAGTTTAATTTTATGATGTGTTCCCTTGTGGTTTTATTCTTGATAATAAAAAAGCACAAATTATGCCATGTATATAACAATACCAATAAAATACAAAATAAAATAATATTGTTTTTAAAGAGAATCCCCGGACTCTTCAGTGTTGTGTATTGTAATTTTTGCTTGGATGTTTCTGTGTTCCCAAGAGAAATGTAATTGCTTCTCTGATGATCACAACCTAAATAACATTATATTTAACTGACAACTCAATATTATTTCTCATGTTTGAATTTGTTCAACAAATGAGAGACACAAAGGTTCTTAGTAATGAAGTGTACATTTGTGATTGTTTTTAGGTTTTCTGTCTGTTTGTACTAACCTTACGGTATGTTGTCTAATCTATGTGTGTCTGCTTGTCCCTTTCTGCTGAACACAATATAACAGGAACGCCTGGAGAGAATTGCTTCAAATGTGGCCTAAACTTCCAAACGGACTCAAGGATAATCTGATTAGACAGTGGTGGTAAAATGTTCCTGTAACCTCATGTTAGTCCCATTCTTGTGAATGCAATGTCTCAGAAATGTCTTCAAGGAATCTCATCAAAATTAGCTCACACATTATTTGTAACTCTCCTTTGTAGCCTCTTCCTATACATTCAACTATACCATAGTATCTGCGGCTCCATAAACACAAAGCGGCCAACAGAAACTGTAAACAACAATTGCTCTTAAAAGCCCCAAGTGCATGCACTGAATATCATAACATAATACATAACTGATCTTTGACAGTCCTGTGAGTGAACAAAGATAACAAAGGTAAGTATACATCAAGACACAGTAGTAGTTATAACAATCCTGTTTCAATCACATTAGTATGCATGAAAAAGTGACAGGTGACACGCCCCCAATTATGCAAATGTGCTAAGTCCTGCCTCCCATTGTTCGAGATCCTTTGATGTGAGTGGGTACAATCATGTTAATGAGCTAAGTCCCGCCTCCCTTTGTTCGAGATCCTTTATGGGTGTTATAACAGGTAGGTGTGAAAAGCCCCCTGTGTAGTGCCTCTGTTGTCTAATTCTTTGATGTATTGATTAAGGCAGTCTCTCCGAAGTTATGCTGTCTGGCCCCTGTCCACTCACACCCCGTTGTAGTCTAATCCTTTGATGTGAGGTGTTATAGCAGGTAGGTGTGATATAAGCCTCTGGTGTTAATGTAGGTGTTGATTAAGGCAGTCTCTTTGAAGTTATGCTGCCTGGCCCCTGTCCCCTCAGAGTTGTCTAATCTAATTAGCCTTTGATGTGTGCCCTTTGATGTGAGGTGTTATAACAGGCAGGTGTGATTTCACACTGGTGTGTTATAAGCCTTTGATGTTAATCTAGGGGTCTCTTTGAAGTTATGCGTGAGACTGTCTAGCCCCCCGCCCCCTCCCCCTTTTCTCCACCCCTTCCTTTGGCTATGACGCCAGCAAATAGTGGGGGTGGAATCAGGTGAAAATAGAAATACGCTCAAACTAAATAAAAAAGCCAGTAATTTCCACTTACCAAGTCACCTTTCAAAAAAGAAAAATGGCCAAGAGACACCTCAATATGGGTTTTAATAAGCGAGAGGCCTGTGACAATTTACCGCCATCCGTCCGGAGCGCCAGTCAAGAAACGAATGCAGCATCTGTGCGGGGGTCAGACGCCTACAGCCGAAAGATCTGTGCACAAACTTATCTCGTGCCCTCTTTTGGTCATGAGGAGGGGCTCTGTAAGGAAGTGGCAGATTTTTCCCGGTTGTGTATTTTCTAATTCTAGCTGGTTTCTCCAAAATGACCTACCCCTACCTTTAAGAACAATTAACACACACACACACACACACACACACACACACACACACACACACACACACACACACACACACACACACACACACACACACACACACACACACGTTGGAGTTGGCCTTTGATGTGAGGGTTTGAGATAAGCCTGGGATGTTAATCCATATGAGGAGTTCTTTTCCAAAACGCTATAAATGCCAAATTGAAAAAAATTGAGTTTGTCGTGCCATTTTGCTGTGTACTGAACCTATTCACTGCTCTATCAACGTTTCATGCCACATTTGCTATATATCCTTGTTTAAAATGTACGGCATGGTGCAGTTCCTTTCCAAACCACGATAAGTGCCGAACCCATTTTGAGCCTAAACGCGATATATCCTCTCTACCAATCAGAATTCGGTGAGCGTTCTATGCAATCCAACATGGCGGCGCTCTGAGTCGAGGTTTGTTTATGTTCATTCAGTCTTCGAAATAAGTCTTTAAATGTCTTTAAACTGTTGTAACACCTTTGATGGCCTGGATGAGGCAGTGAGACCTACACCTGGGGGTATAAAACACCGACTGGACAAAGAAAACCACAAAAAACAACAACAAAAGAAGGTTTGTCACTTGTGTGGTGCGTTAATACCGACTGTGGGATGTCAACACAAAGCTGCTGCGAAAGGTTTCTGTCAGGCTGAGAAGCTGTCACCGGACTACCTGATGATGAACTTCAACCATTTGTATGAAAAACCAAACAAGGTTGACCAGGACCGGGCTATACTTCATCTCCTGGACATCACACAAGGGAAAAGGAAGCGTCCGAAAGTTCAGGACGTAAACAAACAAAAAGACCGGAACGTATCTGTCAAGTACAATCTCTTGTGCAACAGTCACCCAGAGAAGGTTCCCGTTAAAGTGTTTGGTGAGTACAAAGTTCGTTTCAGAATTTGCTAGTTTAATACCGAGGGAGAGTCCTCTCCAGTCAGACTGAGAGACTGATAACCTCAGCTCAGGTGAGGTAAAGGACTCTGAGTGTTTAGATAGTTAACTTAGTCTAAGTTCTCAGTGGGTCTCAAACGGTTTGGTCACCATTTATGTAAACACATATTTCCATTTGAGGGGGGAGTAAAATATGCATGAATAATAAAAAAAAAACGTTAACTAGGTGAAAAAAGGTAAGATAAACTATTAAAACTTGTTGAGAGCTAAAACTAGTCTTTGATTCTGCCTCAAAGAGGAGCAGGGGGGAGAGGAGGGAGACAGGTGAGGCTGTTCAGGAGCACAGACACACTCACAACTATAAATGAACCAAAAACAAATAAATAAACAAGTTTCAATGTTTTTTCATATTGGATATGGTATTTTATTGGTTATGGCCATGTTTTTATGATGTTATGATTATTCAAATGTATACAGTTATGTTTCATATGGGTGTAGTCTCTTTATTTCCTCCTCAAAATGCACCAGATTGATGCATTTAAGTCCAACATTTAAAGTGGCAAACATTTATTTTATTTTACTATTTAGTTTATGATACTACTTATTTGGGTTTTATTTATTTCATGTATTTGCACTTATTTGATTTATATTCATTTATAGTATGAGTCCCTGATATCATATGTTGCATGATCTCGTTTAAAAAAAAAAAAAGACATAAACCATCAATTAAAAAAAATGCATGGATTTATAACATTTTGAAAAAGATGCATGGATTTATAGCGTTTTGAAAAAATAAAAATAAAAAACTTTGATTTAATCAACAATATTGTTGTTTGATTTAATAATCATTGTTCAATATGTTCAGACTGAGCCAACAAACCATTTTAACAGGATACATTTAATATTAACAAAATGTGTGGGTCTAGGTAAGAAAATTCATTTTCCTGAAAACTATTAAAATGGATAGCGTTTTGGAAAATAACTCCTCATATGTTGACTAAGACACTCTCTGTGAGGTGAGAAGCGAAGGGATGGAGTTAGTTTTTAAAAAAGAAATACACTCAAACTAAATAAAACAGCCATTATTTTTCACTCACTAAGACACCTAAAAACGTTATTGTCCTCTCTAGATTTGATTCAGGGTTTGTTTTAAATGATTTGTGCTTGCTAAGGATGTTTCTTTTCAAGTTTTTTGGGAAACTGTTAACTACAAGGAAGTTGTAGTTTGCAAAGAGGGTATTCATGTTCATTTAAAAAATATCTTATTTATGTTTTAATAGTGATAACTAAGGATGTTCTCTTTAGTTGTAGGGATTGGGAACTAATGTGTAATTACTTTATTAACTATAAGAAAGTCTCTCTGAAGAGGGAAATAATAAAATATCCTATTGCCCCATGATCTTTTGTCTTTTTTATAATTACTTTACACCACTATAAGGAAACCCAATATGAAGTTGTGTGAGGTTCTATTGGGGTAATATTAGATTTTGCTGTATGCAACAAAAAAGGTTTGACTGGTGAAAAAGACTCTCACTTTTACAGAGGGCTCCGCCTCCCACTCAACATAACAAGTCATAGTATTCAACTATATGGCGAATGAACTGCATTTTTACAATCTGAAGAATGAAGAAACGTATGGACCCCTGACCTCAACAGACTGGGCTGTGTTAACTCTGGTATCTTCCAGAGATCTCTACGCAACCACTGTATCGGAAGAAGTAGTGCATCAAGAAACCATAGTGGAACCAGCGGTGTACAAGATATTTTCAAAGAAAAGCAAAGAGACGCAGACAGCATGCGAGATCAAAGAAGAGTTTTTACCGCTGCCCCTCAATGTGGAGGAAGAAGAAGGAGATATTCCCCCGCCGACAGAAGTGAGAAGAGTCCTGACAAGCACTGTCTGGGTATTACCGCGCAAGCCGTTTGGTGACGCTGGGGAAGGACCCCTCTGATGATTTTGTTTTGGAGTATTTCAACTCAACATGCAAGGTTTTTCAGACATCCTTGCGCGTGCCTCTGACTGCTTGGCTGAAAATGATTGATGGAAAAGCTACAAAGCTTAAAGAATTTGTTAAACAGAGTCAGACATCGATGGACATTATACTGGTGAAAAAGAGTCTCACTTTTGCAGAGGACTCCGCCTGCCACTCAACATAACAAGTCACACGCTCCTCACCAGATCATTTAAAACTAAGGACCCCTCAAAGAAAAGAATTGTGTTTTCTACCTATGTAAAAGGTCTTACGAAAATGTGTTATCTCATTGTTATCAATGCTTTTTTCTCTTTTCTTGTGTTACTAAGATACTTTTAGACACACTTTGGCGTATGCAACACTTAACAACTGGTAGAATATGAAGTACTTTGTAAGGAATTTGGTATTCTTTTAATGGCGTTTTTTTTTTTAAAAACACTTGTTCAGTTAAACAAGGTTTTTTCTTTTCTGATAACCTTACATATTTTAGTTATTTTCTGCTACCAAGATACTTTAAGATACACCTTGATGTACGCAACACTTAACAAAGGGTATAATATGAAGTACTTGGTAAGGAATGGGGTTTTCTTTAAGGGGTGCAAAACTTTAGAAATGGGTAAAATATTCATTAATTTGTAATAAATTGAGTTTTCTTTTTCTTTTTGATTTTCAACATACTATTTGTACACAATGACAATGACTTTTCCTGACAAACTATACTTTTTGACTTTTTCCGTAAAATCTTGACAAACTATTAATTATTCTTAAATTTGACCAATTGCTGCTTGGTTGGAACTGATAGATGAAAAAGCTACAACGCTTAAAAAACTTTAAAAAAAAATCTCAATTCTATAAATGACTCCCCCCATTCAACGCAATAAGTCCCACCCACCGCCCAGGTGGCATCCTAACTAGGTGCCAGAACCACCTCAACTGGCTCCTTTCGACGCGAAGGAGGAGCGGCTCAACTCCGAGTCCCTCCCTGATGACCGAACTTCTCACCTTATCCCTAAGGGAGACACCAGCCACCCTGCGGAGAAAACCCATCTCGGCCGCTTGTATCCGCGATCTCGTTCTTTCGGTCATGACCCATCCTTCATGACCATAGGTGAGGGTAGGAACGAAAATGGCCCGGTAGACAGAGAGCTTTGCCTTCTGGCTCAGCTCCCTTTTCGTCACAACGGTGCGGTAAAGCGACTGCAGTACCGCTCCTGCTGCTCCGATTCTCCGGCCCATCTCACGCTCCATTGTTCCCTCACTCGAGAACAAGACCCCGAGATACTTGAACTCCTTCACTTGGGGTAAGGACTCATTCCCTACTTGGAGTGGACAGTCCATCGGTTTCCTGCTGAGAACCATGGCCTCAGATTTGGAGGTGCTGATCCTCATCCCAGCCGCTTCACACTCGGTTGCGAACCGATCCAGTGAGTGCTGAAGGTCGCAGAGCGATGAAGCCATTAGAACCACATCATCTGCAAAAAGCAGTGGTGCAATCCTTAGTCCACCAAACTGCAGACCCCCTCCCCCACGACTACGCCTCGAAATCCGATCCATGTATATTACAAACAGGATTGGTGACAAAGCGCAGCCCTGGCGGAGGCCAACCCTCATCGGAAATGGGTCCGACTTACTGCCGAGGACCCGGACACAGCTCTCGCTTTGGGAGTACAGAGATTGGATGGCCCTGAGTAGAGACCCCCTCACCCCATACTCCCGCAGCACCTCCCACAGTAACTCCCTGGCAGTGATGTACCTGAACGCGTTCAATGAACGATCGTTCATGAACGCGTTCATATTTTGGGCGAACGTGAACTGAACGTACTGTATTTCCGCTAGATGAACGTAATTGAGAACGCGTTCATTCTCAGCGCTGTATAACGGCGTTCAAAAGTGCGTTCATTCTCAGCACTGTATTATAACGGTGTTCAAAAGTGTGCCAGATTTCATATGCCTTTCAGCCTAAAACCCAGTTAAAACACACCGTAAACAGGCTTCAAAATAATGCGGAAAACCACCCAATCTGGCAACAGCAAGCTGCCTGTGACGCGTACGCGCCTGTCACCCCTGGCTGTCGCACTAAAATATAAATATACTAAATATATCAGACTCCTCACAACAAACAATGTGGAACCGCGGAACCGGCGAGCATTGAATGAATGAATGAATTGGTATGGACGAAGCCGAGAGCAGCTGCAGCAGCACTCGTTCAGAGTGAGACTCTACGGCAGGGGTGGGGAACCTCCGGCCTCCGGCCGTATACGGCCCGCGAGACAATTTGGTACGGCCCTCGAGGTAATTTATAAACACACGCAAAAAATAAAAAAATGAAAGAAATCTAGACCGCAAAAAAATTAAACAAGCGAGTGCCTGTTTTTCCTGGCCACGGTCAGGGTCCTTGAACACAACACGAGCCTAACGTGTCATCACGTGGTATATGTCTCGTCTGACAGGAGTGCACCAGAACCAGAACGGAGAGCACCAGAACGCCACTCCAGCACTTCAGAAATTGCAGTACCGATAAGTCCATACACATGCTGCAGTTTCTGCGTGTCTGTGTCTTTAGCTGAAAGCCCAGTGGCGATCTGTTCATCTGTCATACTGATCAGACAGTCAATAACTGTGTTGTTATCATTAGCATCTGGTTAGCTAGCTGTGCTAACGAATATAAGAAGCTTTGTCTACAACCAGTGAGGTAAAGGCACATCTTTATATGATCATTATAGTTATAAAAAAAATAAGAGAATAAAGTAAACATTGATAAAATACTATATGACAGTTATTAATAAAGAAGAATACAGTTTGAAAGGGTAGTGATTTGTCAAATATCCATAAATTAAAAGAAAATCTGCTTACAGTTGTGTTTGGGTGTTGAGAGATGTGTCCATAGATCTCCTAATGTTGCTCTCAAAGTGCAACAAATCTTCCCAGGGGAGCATGCCCCCCGGACCCCTCTAGAGGAGGTTAGGTCCCCCCCACTTAAACCATGTTCACATGGATAGGAAACTAAATACATTTGCACACATCTTGTGTCCATATCTTTCTGTTTTGGTGGTCAGGCCACACCCTGCACGTGCATGCATACGCGAGTCATGGTGAGATATCTGGATTAGGAGGTTGCTTTTTCTTTGCACAGAATGAAATGAATGGGCTGTGATTTTTGTTTTTTTAAGCAGAGGTCAATAACTTGTACGGCCCTCTGAGGATATTGTAAACATTGAAATGGCCCATTAACATCGTACAGGAGACAAATAATAGCTCGCAGCAACTTATTGAAAAAAGAACTATGAACTATAAATTAGTTCATTTTTGAAACCATGAACTTTAGTTCAACATTTTGAATTATGAACTATGAACTGAACTAGTTAATTTTAAAATGTGTGAACTGTGAACTGAACTAGTTCATGTAGAAAGTGAACTTTCCCAACACTGCTCCCTGGGAACTCAGTTATACGCCTTCTCCAAGTCTACAAAACACATGTAGACCGGATAAGCGTACTCCCAGGCCCCCTCCAGGATCCTTGCGAGAGTAAAAAGCTGATCCGTCGTTCCACGACCAGGACGGAATCCGCATTGTTCCTCCTTAATCTGAGGTTCGACAATCGGCCTGACCCTCCTTTCGAGTACCTTGGAGTAAACTTTCCCGGGGAGGCTGAGTAGTGTGATGCCTCTGTAATTGGTACACACCCTCTGATCCCCCTTTTTAAAAAGGGGAACCACCACCCCGGTCTGCCACTCCTTCGGTATTGTTTCCGACTTCCACGCAAAGTTGATGAGACGTGTCAACCATGACAGTCCCTCAACACCCAGAGCCTTCAGCATTTCCGGGCGGATCTCATCCACCTCCGGGGCTTTGCCACTGTGGAGTTGTTTGACGAACTCAGTGACCTCCCCCGGGGAGATTGGTGTTGATCCCCCGTCATACTCCAGCTCTGCCTCTAACATAGAGGGCGGAGTTGTCGGGTTCAGGAGTTCCTCCTGTGTGTTCCTTCCAATGCCCTAACACTCCATCAGTTGAGGTCAACAACGTCCCATCCTTACTGTACACAGCTTGGATGGTTCCCTGCTTCCCCCTCCTGAGGTGTCGGACAGTTTTCCAGAACAACTTTGGTGCCGCCCGAAAGTCCTTCTCCATGTCTTCTCCGAACTTCTCCCACACCCGCTGCTTTGCCTCGGCCACGGATGAGGCTGCTGCCCTTCCGGCCTGTCGGTACCTTGCAACTGCCTCGGGAGTCCCCCGGGATAACAAATCCCTGAAGGCCTCCTTCTTCACTCGGACGGCTTCCCTGACCACCGGTGTCCACCAGGAGGTTCGAGGGTTACCGCCCCTTGAGGCACCTAGGACCTTGAGACCACAGCTCGCCGCCGCGGCTTCAGCAATAGAGGCTTTGAACACCGACCACTCTGGTTCAATGTCCCCAACCTCCACAGGAATGCCCGAAAAGCTCCGCCGGAGGTGCGAGTTGAAGGCCTCCTGAACTTGGGCCTCCTCCAGACGTTCCCAGTTCACCCGAACTACACGTTTGGGCTTACCAGGTCTATCCAGAGGCTTCCCCCGCCACTCGACCCAACTCACCACCAGATGGTGATCAGTTGACAACTCCGCCCCTCTCTTTACCCGTGTGTCCAAAACATACGGCCTCAGGTCCGATAACGAAATCGATCATGGACCTTCTGCCTAGGGTGCTCTGGTACCACGTACACTTATGAGCATCCTTATGTTCGAACATGGTGTTTGTTATGGCCAATCCATAGCACAGAAGTCCAGTAACAAACCACCACTCCGGTTCAGATCAGGGGGGCCGTTCCTCCCAATCACGCCCCTCCAAGTGTCTCCATCATTGCCCACATGTGCGTTGAAGTCTCCCAGCAAGATTAAAGAGTCCCCTTCAGGAGCCCCATACAGGACTCTTTCCAGGGTCTCCAAGAAGGCCGTATACTCTGAACTGCTGTTGGGTGCATAAGCACACACAACAGTCAGAGTTTTCCCCCCCATAACCCGCAGGCGTAGGGAGGCGACCCTCTCGTCCACTGGGGTAAACTCCAACAACGAAGCACCTAACCGGGGACTTGTGAGTATCCCCACACCCGCCCGGCGCCTCACACCTTGAGCAACTCCGGAGAAGAATAGAGTCCAACCCCTATCCAGAAGTAAGGTTCCAGAGCCGACGCTGTGCGTAGAGGTGAGCCCAACCAGATCCAACTGGTAACGCTCCACCTCCCGCACAAGCTCCGGCTCCTTCCCCCCCAGAGAGGTGACGTTCCACGTCCCCAAAGCCAGCTTCTGTCACCCGGGTCTGGTCCGTCGAGACCCTCCGCTTTCACTGCCACCCTTCTGGCAGCGCACCCGACCCCATCGTTGTTTCCCGTAGGTGGTGGGCCCGCGGGACGGAGAAGCAGAGGTGTTGCCCACGTTGCCTTTTCGGACTGGGCCCGGCCGGGCTCCCTGGCAAGCCCGGCCACCAGACGCTCGCCGACGAGTCCTCCTTCTGGGCCTGGCTCCAGAAAGGGACTTCCTCCGGGCCGGGTATCCTCACTTCTTGGTTTTTCTTTCATGAGGTCTTTTGAACTATATATATAGTTATATATAGTTATATTATATTGATCATAATGTAGTCAATACCCTTTTAATAAGTGTGGTGATGAGGACGATTAAAAACAGAACGAGTAGTGACCCCCGTGTAAAAAGAATGGCTGAAGTTTGTAAACTGGAAGACATTTTGGATATTGTTCGTTCTGGCAGTACTATTCCGGGTCATTGGGAAACGATTGTAAACAAAACATTTAAAGTGGTCCTGGAATCTTCATTTTCCGAAACATTCTGTAACATTACCGCAGAAATGAAACAAACATCAAAAGTGTATCATGTGCTCTCATTGTATGCTCTGTTTGTAGATGTAATGCATATTTGTGTCGAAAACAGCATACACATGAATATTTCGACTGAAGTGAAAAAACTCCATCAGGATATCTCCAGTAATATGGGGGATTCTAAGCTGGAGACGGTCCTGGGGATGTTACAATCAGTATAACTATTGATTTTGTGTGTGAAAAAATAAAAATGTAAATAGGACATTTTTAAAAAATAAAAAAAAGTGTTTTTTTACATTTAAAAACGGTTGTCTTCATTATAGCAAGGGGAGCGTGTCTGATACATGTGTATTACAGTCATTCACATGCACTGTTGTCTTCATTATAAAAAGGGGAGGATATCAGGGAAGATGTAGGATAAATGTGTATCGAAACGTGCGTATTATACACCCACAGAAACACAGAAACACTGAAACGCAGAAACACAGACACACAGAAACACAGAAACTCAGAAACGCAGAAACACAGAAACACAAACGCAGAAACACAGACACACAGAAAACACTAGTATGATTTTTGTGTTTTCAGAAAATTCAAAAAAGATGCGTGTGAAAGGGATTACACAAACGCATCACAACCTTTTTTTGATTTTTGGTCTGGTAAGCATAGCTTTTAGGGATCCCCCAGATAAACCCCCATGGGCAGTGGAGTCTCCCCCCTGTCTTGTCACATAGATTATACTATCTGTGTCGTAGTAGAAAACTCTGTGCTGTAATTTCTCCAATTCACCGTACAGTTTTCAGCCAGTTTGTGATGTTGACGCTATTTCAGTGAAACAAGGCTGTTTTGAACATTTGACAGATTTATGCTTAATTCTCTCAAAAAGTTACCGAAAGATACACTTTTGTATTTAAAAAGCTGGCCACTACCATGAAAGTACTCTGTTTTATTAGATTTCGTTAGGATTCTGACTCTTAATGGCAGTTTGTCATTTTGAGGCTATTTCAGTGAAACAAGGCTGTTTTGAACATTTGACAGATTTATGCTTAATTCTCTCAAAAAGATACTGAAAGGTACACTTTTGTATTTAAAAAGCTGAAAAGTAGATAATGAAGTACTTTGTGTCCGTAGATTTCCTTAAGAATCTGACTCTTAATGGCAGTTTGTGATTTTGAGGCTATTTCCGTGAAACAAGGCTGTTTTGAACATTTGACTGATTTATGCTTAATTCTCTCAGAAAGTTACCGAAATATACACTTTTGTGTTTAAAAGCTGACCACTACCATGAAAGTACTCTATTTTGTTAGATTTCGTAAAGCATCTGACTCTTAATGGCAGTTTGTCATTTTGAGGCTATTTCAGTGAAACAAGGCTGTTTTGAACATTTGACAGATTTATGCTTAATTCTCTCAAAAAGTTACCGAAATATACACTTTTCTTTTTAAAAGCTGACCACTACCATGAAAGTACTCTCTTTTATTAGATTTCTTAAAGCATCTGACTCTTAATGGCAGTTTGTGATTTTGAGGCTATTTCAGTGAAACAAGGCTGTTTTGAACATATGACTGATTTATGCTTAATTCTCTCAGAAAGTTACCGAAAGATACACTTTTGTGTTTAAAAGCTGAAAAGTAGATAATGAAGTACTTTGTTTTAGTAGATTTCGTCAAGCATCTGATTCTTAATGGTCCTCTCTAAATTTGATTCAGGGTTTGTTTTAAATGATTTGTACTTTGTGTGTACAGACACACAGAAAACACTGAAAACACAAAAACCATACTAGTGTTTTCCGTGTGTCTGTGTTTCTGCGTTTCTGTGTTTCTGCATTTCTGTGTTTCTGTGTTTCTGTGGATGTATAATATGCACGTTTCGATATACATTTATCCTACATCTTCCCTGTTATCCTCCCCTTGTTATAATGAAGACAACAGTGCATGTGAAGGACTGTAATACACATGTATCAGACACGCTCCCCTTGCTATAATGAAGACAACCGTTTTTAAATGTAAAAAAACACTTTTTTTTATTTTTTAAAAATGTCCTATTTAGATTTTTATTTTTTCACACACAAAATCAATAGTTATACTGATTGTAACATCCCCAGGACCGTCTCCAGCTTAGAATCCCCCATATTACTGGAGATATCCTGATGGAGTTTTTTCACTTCAGTCAAAACAGTGTATGCTGTTTTCGACACAAAGATGCATTACATCTACAAACAGAGCATACAATGAGAGCACATGATACACTTTTGATGTTTGTTTCATTTCTGCGGTAATGTTACAGAATGTTTCGGAAAATTAAGATTCCAGGACCACTTTAAATGTTTCGTTTAAAATCGTTTCCCAATGACCCGGAATAGTACTGCCAGAACGAACGATATCCAAAATGTCTTCCAGTTTACAAACTTCAGCCATTGTTTTTACACGGGGGTCACTACTCGTTCTGTTTTCAATCGTCCTCATCACCACACTTATTAAAAGGGTATTGACTACATTATGATCAACATATACAGAGCGTTTTGCATAGTAGTTTCTCATTTTTATTTTACTTTAAAGAAAAAAAAGTCAATGTATCGAACAAATCCCTGGCTTCAGTCAACTGCTGGTTATTAGTCTTCTTCTTCTCCATCCAACTCGGCATGGATCTTTTGAAGTCTCTCCTTGAGGCGTCTGCAGTTTTTGAGATTGTGAAGAAAAGCCTCCGAAGCGCCTTGGATCCTCCAATCATCCGTGAAAATTTCTTTATCAATAAGAGTCTGGTCGATCTCAGTAATGAAGTCGGTGAGCCAGAGTCTTTTCATTAACGCGTTGTAATTGTTTCTGAAGAAAAAATTGGGCATGTCATTCAGAAAATCGTGTTGCCTCTGGCCGGGGTGACTGACTTGGCACCCGTTGCAGATTTCTTCTCTGTACCGATGTATCACCCTCTCCACAATATCAACCAACACCGATTTCACTGTGTCCATAAACAGTGACGTCTTGGCCCCAGGAGTAACATCAGCAGCAGTAGTATTGCAAGATTCGGGTGTCCAAAATGGTGGTGATGATGGTAGGCCAGGAGTATGTTCCTGGCTGCAACTCGCGGGGGGAGTCTTGGTTTTTCTCAGATCCATGGCTAGTTTACAACGGTCGTCTTAGTGGGGTACTTCGTTTTAGATGATTTGCTGAGTGGTGGGTGGGACTTATTGCGTTGAATGGGGGGAGTCATTTATAGAATTGAGAGTTTTTAAAAAAGTTCTTTAAGCGTTGTAGCTTTTTCATCTATCAGTTCCAACCAAGCAGCAATAGGTCAAATGTAAGAATAAGTAATAGTTTGTCAAGATTTTACGGAAAAAGTCAAAAAGTATAGTT
Source organism: Pseudochaenichthys georgianus (assembly GCF_902827115.2). Lineage (NCBI taxonomy): Eukaryota > Metazoa > Chordata > Actinopteri > Perciformes > Channichthyidae > Pseudochaenichthys > Pseudochaenichthys georgianus. The sequence continues at coordinate 21,025,946 of NC_047503.1, read as the reverse complement.
TGTCAGAAATATGGAAAAGTCATTGTGTACAAATAGTATGTTGAAAATCAAAAATAAAAATAAAACCCATTTCTAAAGTTTTGCACCCCTTAAAGAAAACCCCATTCCTTACCAAGTACTTCATATTATACCCTTTGTTAAGTGTTGCATACATCAAGGTGTATCTTAAAGTATCTTGGTAGCAGAAAATAACTAAAGTATGTAAGGTTATCAGAAAAGAAAAAACCTTGTTTAACTGAACAAGTGTTTTTTTTTTTTAAAACGCCATTAAAAGAAAACCAAATTCCTTACAAAGTACTTCATATTCTACCAGTTGTTAAGTGTTACATACGCCAAAGTGTGTCTAAAAGTATCTTAGTAACACAAGAAAAGAGAAAAAAGCATTGATGTTAACAAAAACTGGATTGTTCCACTGAAATAATAAATAAATAATTTCAAAAAGTGCGTTTAAAAGAAAATGTATTCAGATAAAGTATTTTGTTAGAATATTAAGTCCAAGATGGTTACATTTTACCCCCTAAACCATTTGTATTATATTTTTGTTTTCCTAATAAAGACAGAGTCACCTGAATTAATTTTGTCTCCATACCTTTTTATTTTTTACATTTTGTAACAATCTTTAAACATTTGTAGAGAACAAACACTATGGTTAAAATGAGTGTCTTTATGACGTCTCTCACACTGCTGGTATTTTTCACAAAATTCATTTTTAAACACATCATCTTGATACAGAGATAACACATTTTCGTAAGACCTTTTACATAGGTAGAAAACACAATGCTTTTCTTTGAGGGGTCCTTAGTTTTAAATGATCTGGTGAGGAGGGTGTGACTTGTTATGTTGAGTGGGAGGCGGAGTCCTCTGCAAAAGTGAGAGTCTTTTTCACCAGTATAATGTCCATCGATGTCTGACTCTGTTTAAAAAATTCTTTAAGCTTTGTAGCTTTTCCATAAATCATTTTCAGCCAAGCAGTCAGAGGCACGCGCAAGGATGTCTGAAAAACCTCGCATGTCGAGTTGAAATACTCCAAAACAAAATCATCAGAGGGGTCCTTCCCCAGCGTCACCAAACGGCTTGCGCGGTAATACCATCGCCCCGATGGTCCGCTTTTAGTTTCCCAGACGGTGCTTGTCAGGACTCTTCTCACTTCTGTCGGCGGGGGAATATCTCCTTCTTCTTCCTCCACATTGAGGGGCAGCGGTGAAAACTCTTCTTTGATCTCGCATGCTGTCTGCGTTTCTTTGCTTTTCTTTGCAAATATCTTGTACACCGCTGGTTCCACTATGGTTTCTTGATGCACTACTTCTTCCGATACAGTGGTTGCGTGGAGATCTCTGGAAGACACCAGAGTTAACACAGCCCAGTCTGTTGAGGTCAGTGTCGCTTTAACACTATGGGGTCCATACGTTTCTCCATTCTTCCGATTGTAGAAATGCAGTTCATTCGCCATATAGTTGAATACATAACCCCAAACATCGCCATTTTTCAGAGTCCATTGTTCATGAAGTTCTTCGGCTGGAGGCGTCTGAACCCGGCACAGATACTGCATTCGTTTCTTGATTGGCGCTCCGGACGGATGGCGGTAAGTTGTCACAGGCGTCTCGCTGATTAAACACACATCGAGGCGTCTCTTGGCCCAAAGGGAAACAGTGATGATTCACAACAGCACACAACCCCCTTGCTCCTCTATCTCTGTTTTCATTAACTTCTCACACGGGACTTTTCTTCTCCTTGTTCCTCCCTCACTTTGTTTATGTTATCTTAGCCTGCTTTCCGTTCCTTCTTGCCCCATTTGTTTTTTTACATCAAATTCTAGATTTGTTTTTGTCTTTCTTCCCTGTCAAAAGATTTACGTGGTTGTTATGAAGTGATGCTTTAAAATATTGCTTACCTAGGAATAAAGTATGAAATGTAACATCCACACAGACATTTTGAATGTGCCCATTGACCCAAAGGCCTGTTAATATGAATCAGATAACTTTACAACTTTACAAAAGTGAGTGCCAACTATATTTCCAATAATTTACTATTTTAAGGTTAAGTTTCTACACTTTGCCAATTGTGGCCTCTTTATTCCTAAAAGGTTTCAGCTGTACTATAAAGGATTTTATTTTTTCGATGAAGAAGAAGAAATAATGTGTTGTCTTTAAGCATGGTTTTGTAACATCCCGTCATGTCTGCTAAATTGTTCATGTCATGTTAATCAGGTTCATGTTATTGTTTCACGTTTCACATAGCCCAGGTTAGATTTATGTTTAGTCAAGTCTTTTTATTCACCTGTCTAGTCCTGTCATTGCACTTCCTGTTTTATTTTGTACTTACCTCTGGTCTCATTTCAGGTCCCTTTACTTCCTCCCTTTGTGTGTTTTCCCGCCATCGTCAGTGTCTGCCCCGCCCCTGATTGTTTCCACCTGTTCCCCCTTACCTCATGTATAAATAGTCCTGTCTACCTTTGTCCTGTGCCAGTTCGTCTTGTGCCTTGTGCCATTTAGAGAGCCAGCTTGTCTCGCCCAGAGATTATTGTATTTTGCGACCATAGTCAAGTTTATTTAGTTTGTAATTTGCTTTGCTATGTTTTGCCTCTTAGGAGTGTTTGAACTTTATACTTTTCCAAAGTAAAGACTATTTTTGAACAAACTTTCTTTTGAGTCGTGCGTTTGAGTCCAAGTGTCTGTAAGGTTCCTAACAGGTTTGATTTGATACATGTGACGTATGTGCCTTTATATAGAGCTTTTGTATTCATCAAATCAAACTTGGTATGCAAAGTAAAATCCTGAGTTAAAGTCAGTAATTACATCCAAACAAAAATAAACTATGTTGCAGCGTCTGTCTGAATTTGAATATCCTTTAACATCCATATGTAGTTATAGTTTTGCATCGATGCTATTGTGATGTTGCCACTGTAATGCTTATTAATTGTGAGTAAAAGTCGTTATTGTCTACTGACATGACATAAAGTAAAACCCATTCTCCTTGGACCTATAGAGAGCACTGGGAGCCATAATTGTATCCATGGACTCTAATTTGCGCTTTCAATCCTGTACATTTTAGAACCAATGAATTGGCAAATTGGATAAGAAACACAGCATCCATTTCTAATATCTTAAAGGTTTGTGCCGCAAAATCCATCAAGAGCCTATTCATCATGTCAGCTCAAACAAATGAGTCTGAACCTCTCTTAGGAGTTAGCAACAGGCAGCCTCATTTCTTGGCTAGGTGGACAATGAAGCTATAATGGTTATTAACATATACAAACTCTAAACCTTCTGTAGCAAGGTTTTTTTCATAAAGGTTATTAAGTGAAAGGAACGTTGGGAGTGAGGCAGCTAATGAGAATTTAGCTGCATCACAGACAGATTCAAACGTTGACGGCTAATTATTCTACATTACCTTTACTGTATGTGGTTCTGAAAACAGATACCTGAACAGGTTGAACTAAAAGTGCATCATCTGATAGCTGTTGGAAAACAATTATCTTTTTGATTTGGTTAGGTAGTTTGTTTGTCTCTTTGTCAGCGGGTTTGCAGAAAAAAACGATTGTATTATGGGCCAAGGAATAACCCATTAGAGATTGGAGAGGACCCGAATGACAGGTTGGATATATATTAATTTTCCCTCATGGAAACAGCCTTTTTCGGATGTCTGTGCTCTCCGAGTGCCTGTATACATCACCCGAGAAAAAAACTAAAACAAATTAATGGTAATATAGAACTTGTTAAATGACTTGTGATAATTGTGTAATTTAAGGGTTATTGTTTATCAGGGCCATGAAATACTATCCATCGAAATGACAAGTATATTTATGGGTTATTCATATGATTATTTTTAACATGGTAAATATCTTTTCTTTTTTTTAAGAAAATGAAACAGCATAGCAATGTGATGAAATATGTTGTGACGCTAATCTCTTCACTCTACATACCAGCCTGTCCTCCTACAAAAAACGACCATATAGGCCGATTGTTTATGCCCTTATTACGACCCAGAGACACGTTTTAAAGTGTATGTTGTTTCTTACACGACCACTAGAGGTCCTCTAGTGGTCGTGTAAGAAACAACATGCTCCCGGCCCGTTCATTGCAAACACTACGGAGGGACGTTTATTAACAAATAACCCTCTCTGGAAAATCCTAAATTGTGGAATAGTTTGGCCATTAAAATGCTTTTTGATTCGATTTCTGGCGAGAAGTGTATATTGTACTCTTAGAATCCATGTCCAGTCAATTTGTAGGATCTATAGTTTGATAGATATTACGAAGATGATTTGAGTTCTAGCCAGGATAACGTGTATGCAGCTTCCATGTAAAGTTAGAGTGGGTGAAAACAGTTTTTCCGATCTCGAAGTTTTCATAATAAAACCGGATATATTCCCCTCAATGCCAAATGATTACACAGTGATATCTGCATTACTCATCCACTAAAAAACATCAGTTTATCCTTGTTTATTACACAATATTGATTGGTTTAAATTGTGTACAATGCTTTTATGTTTTTAACCTTCGATTCAGAGAAACAAATAGTTTTTTCGGAATTTAGACACTACAGTTTCCGAAGACACTACACTACCCACAATCCCCAGCTATCGTTTGGGACTACAACATCCGCCTTGCTTTACAAACCCTGTGATTAGTCATCAAGCCCTGTGATTGGATGTTGGAGTGGCAGTGCGACAAGGTTAAGCTGAGCGTCAAACAGCTCTATGAAATGGAATGGAACCACGGCAGACTTTCCAAAACTGGAATTGGACGGGTCCAGCCCAGTGGACGTCCTGCACTAAACTGTTTTATTGTAGAGATCACTACAGTATCTTCTTGATATGTTCAATTTGTTATGTTGGCTACTTCTAATATTTAAATGTTTTCATCAAATAAAACGTATTCAACAACAAAATTCAATAAAGTGCTTTAACGACTAGGCGGTGCGGGTTAAAAAAACAGTGGTGTAGTTAATAAAACATAATAATATCAAACATAATATTAACATACTATTAACTGTATTGTGAAATTAAAACAGAACGGCAAAGGAAAATACAGTTTCAGTCTCTCTATTTGAAGCTTATGCATTGTACCATGAACCTGTATAGACCTGTAACAGTCAACTGCATGAGGAGTTGGAAAGGTAGTTCGGTAAATAATATCTTTAAAAACTACAACAAATTCCCTTTCTATCAGCTGTGCACCGTTATGGTGTAAATATAACCTATCTACCTATTGGATCAAATATAAAAGTCAGCCGAATTAGTGTTGATACTGCAAGGAGACGTATTGTTTGAAAAGAAATGGAAGATGTTGTTTAATTGCTAATATATTTATGATCCACGTCACGTATTCAGTTTTGGCAGCATTTCTTAGAGTTTGTCAAAAGGTCTTCTGATCAGGGCTCTATAAATAAATATCTGCGGCAGATATGTAATATTTAATGCAGCCGAACCGTGTATTACAATGCCGTTATGTGATGACTTCCAAGGAGAAAAGCAAGAACACTCGGAATAAAGTATTATTTTATTTAAAAAAAATGTTTTTCCGATTTCATATCGGATAAACACCATATCCCGACATGCATTGCGGCTAAAACAATCAATGTTTTAGCCTATCAAAACCTCTGAAAAAAGAAAGGCGTCTCTCAGAATCGAAAGAGAAAAACCTATGGGAAAAACACAAAAGCATTGTACACAATTTAAACCAATACATGTCGTATAATTAACAAGGATAAACTGATGTTTTTTAGTTGATGAGTACTGCAGATATCACTGTTAAATTATTTGATCATTGGTTTTATTATGAAAACATCGAGACCGGAAATACTGCTTTCAACCCGTAACTTTACATGGAGGCTGCCGCATACCGCAAATCATCTTCGTAATATCTATCAAACTATAGATCCTACATATCGACTGGACGTGGATTCTAAAAGTACAATATTTCATTTCAATATTTCAATATACACTTCTCTCTAGAAATCTAATCAAAAAGCGTTTTAATGGCCAAACTATCCTACAATTTAGGATTTTACAGAGAGGGTTATTTGTGAATAAACGACCATCTGTAACGTTTGCATTCAACGGGAGCACTAGAGGGCGAAAACTTTAAAACGTAATTATAGGACGTATTAAGCGCTTGAATAAACGACATATTTGGTCGTAATAAGGGCCTGAACAATCGGCCTATTTGGTCGTATGAGTTGGAGGACTTGTTGCTACATACACATAAATAGTGGAGCAGCCAGAATCATCTTCATACATTGTCAGTGGATATAAGCAATATGAGAAAAGGCTCGGTGTCCTCAGACCCTTCCAGCAAAGAACACAAGAGGTTAAAACGAGTTCCATTTGTAAGGGGCTGAGAGGTAGTGGGAGGCACCTACATTCCCAACAGGTGGCTCCACCCTCTTCCAATTAGCAGTATTGGGAGCAGGTGTGGAGACCTCACACATGGTGCTAATCACTCCCTCAAGGGAGACAAAGCACACAGAGTTGCTCAGTTGTGTGTGGCACATGGAGGGAGCAGGAGGCTCCCAGTGTAAGGAAACGTTTTTTGTAAGCTGGTAAGCTGGTAAGTCGGTTAGCGGCCTGCTACGTTAGCCTTTGTTTAATGGAAGGTATTTTTGGAGTTTGATAGCAATAAAGCCTGTTTTGGATTTGAACACTGCCTCTGTCGTGATTGCTGCGCGACCACTTTCCTCTTTATCTGCCCAGTCCTGTTACACATTGAAGAGAAAGTCGTGTCAGAAGGAAGTCCCACAGCCAACAGGTTTAAGAGCCAGGAACAGGGAGATTGTTACAATTACCGCAATTCATATTGTACATTTTAAATTGTTAGTTCTGTTTTATTGATACACATATACTGTATACTGAAGTTTTTTTCTGAAAAATTAGAACTTGATCTCAATTAAATATAGGATGGAAAAAAAATGTATGGGCTGTTGTCACATTTTCTGAATCCATAAAGCCTTGGCCTTGATGTGACTTACTGCTGTTATTGTGAGCAACAACTAGGAGGATATACAGCGCAAATGAGACATTATTGATAATTAGCCATATTGTTCTTGTACTTGCAGTATAGGCGTGGTTGCCTCGTTGTGTTACAGTGTCAAATGGCAGCATTCACATGAGCTGCCCTGACAAACCTTTCATTATCTATGACACCACTACACACCAAACACACAAGATCAGAGGCCCCATTGTCAGTGGATGATAAAAGTGTGTATTTGTAGGACAAGCGCTGTCAAGCCTGCAGAGGATGGAGATAATATTCTCTCATTTCCTCCTTGCTTGTTGATACACATTACCGAGGAGAGGAGAATGGTTTGGTTAATCGCTACGTATATGAGAGAATCAAGCAGACAGCAGGTGAAAATGGAAATAAATGATGCAGAGGTGATAAGACATTTCCATGAATGGCCAACACATTTTGGTCATTCGTAAAGAGAGGCACAGTTTTGAAGTGGGAGGACTGAATTACCAGGAAGCGTTGTGAGTGGTGGCATCAGTCTTTAAATGTGTGCTTGTACAATTTCACAAACAAACCACTAAGGCCTGGTAATGTTCCTCTAGCCTGTCCTCCTACAAAAAACGACCAAATAGGTTGATTGTTCAGCAGCTCATTACGACCCATAGTCACGTTTTAAAGTGTAGCACCTCTAGTGGTTGTGTAAGAAACAACATGCTCCCGTTGATTACAAACTCTCCGGAGGGTCGTTTATTCAGAATAACCCTCTCTGGAAAATCCTAAATTGTGGAATAGTTTGGCCATTAAAATGCTTTTTGATTAGATTTCTAGCGAGAAGTGTATATTGTACGTTTAGAATATATGTCCAGTGGATGTGTAGGATCTATAGTTTGATAGATATTATGAAGATGATTTGAGGTCTCGCCAGGAGAACGTGTGTTCTACGTCTTTCCGCGGCGTCCGTGTAAAGTTGGCGTCAACCCTCACAGGGTGAAAACAGTATTTCCGGTCTCGAAGTTTTCATAATAAAACCGGAAGTATTCCCCTCATTGTCAAATGATTACACAGTGATATCTGCATTACTTATCCACTAAAAAAAACATCAGTTTATCCTTGTTAATTACACAATATTGATTGGTTTAAATTGTGTACAATGCTTTTGTGTTTTTAACCTTCGATTCGGAGAAACAAATTGTTTTTTCGGAGTTTAGACACTCCAGAGTTTCCGAAGACACTACACCACCCAGAATCCTCAGCTATCGTTTGGGACTATAACATCCGCTTTCCTTTACAAACCCCGTGATTAGTGCTCAAGCTCTGTGATTCGATGTTGGAGTGGCAGTGCGACAAGGTTACGCCGAGCTTCAAACAGCACTTTGAAATGGAATGTAACCACGGCAGACTATCCAAAACTGGAATTGAACGGGTACAGAGGCAAATTTTGCAAATATGGCAGTAGCCATCGATCATTTTAAGATAAGATAAGATATACTTTATTGATCCCAAGTTGGGAAATGTACTACTTTGTTTTACTCCACCACAATTCAGAGGTTAACCTGGTATTTTTACTCCACTACATTTATTTTAGTTACTTTGCAGATTCTGATTAATGATGTGAAATATAAACAACCCTTAAAGGTGGGGTAGGTAAGTTTGAGAAACCGGCTCGAGATACACTTTTTGTTATATTCCATGGAATGCTCTTAAGTGCTTTGAAAAATTCATAAAAAAATGTTATCTGTGGAAGCCGTGGTGCTGTAAAAAGCACGACCAATCATTTTAGCCGGCCCGGCTAAATTAACTGGATGGCCTACCTGCCTGTCAGCCTTCCATCTGTGCACAAACTTATCTTGTGCCCTCGTTGGTCATGTGCACGTTTGTGTGTGTTGGAGGAGGAGGGGCTCTGTAAGGAAGTGGCAGATTTTTCTGCAACTGATTTTTTTCAATTAATAAGGGCTTGAACAATCGACCTATTTGGTCGTATGAGTTGGAGGACTTGTTGCTCTATGAGGTAGGTGTGAACACACTGCCTCAACAGCGTTTTGTTTTTTTCTTACAGTCCTGCATGATTTAATGTTTGATGGACCTTGTTTGATGTTAGCAAGTGAGTATTTTCAAATTCTAGCGTGCTCGAGCTGGTTTCTCCAAAATTACCTACCCCACCTTTAAATCAGACTTTAGTTACACCTGAGTAAAATTCAGGGAAGGTGATTGTCAAGTGCCAAAATAAACTATTAGACATTAAGTACTTTGTCAGATTTAATATGTATCTGTTGATACCCCCAACGTTTTTTTTCTTATTCAAAAGAAGACCTTAACTTAAAGTATTATTTAATGTTTAAATAAAGCCTTATTAGTTTGTCTGTTTTGCACATCCTCCTATTAATATCTTTGGACCTCCTGCTCTAAACTGTTTTATTCGTAGAGATCACTACAGTATCTTCTTGATATTTTCTATTCTATATTTCTATCATTGACCTTTTACTTTCACCCTATTTTGTATGTAGGCTACTCTTAATATTTAAATGTTTTCATCAAATATAACATATTCAACAAAAAGATTCAATAACGTGCTTTAACCACTAGGCGGTGCGGGTTAAAAAAACAGTGGTGTAGTTAATAAAACATAATAATATCAAACATTATATGACTATTAACTTTATTGTGAAATTAAAACAGAACGGTAAAGGAAAATACAGTTTCTGTCACGATCTGTCCGTGTTGTGTTTTTGTCTTGTCTTTTTCTGTCTTTGGTTTCCTGTTTTATTTTGTGTGTTCACCCCCCGTTCCTGCCTGTTGCTTTCTGTCTGTTTTCCCTCCCTGATTACCCGATTGTGTTCACCTGGTGCCCCTGTGTTTTCTCCTCCCTCCTCACCTGTCTCTTGTTTGTTTGATTAGTCCTGTGTGTATTTAGGTTTTGTGTTTTCTGTTAGTCTTTGTGAGTTCCTTGTCGTATTTGGATGTTGTTCACGGGGTGAGAGTACTGTTTTGTCCAAGTTTGTTTCAGTAGCCTTGAAATAAAGGTATTTTTTCTGTTCATCTGCATGTGGGTCCTGCTTGCCTCACTCAGCCCTGACAGAAGGAACTCACCAAATATGGGCCCAGACGATCCTTTTGAGCAGGAATTGTTGGATTTTACTTTTTCTTTGGCTACCTGCTCTGATCGATGGATGGGAGCGTCCGGGGTTCAACAGCGAGAGGCTGCTCTGGCAGAGGTGCGCCAGATAACTATGGAGAAACCAGGCTTGGTGAGATTCTTACCGGGCGGGATTTTGGATTTCCTCATGGTGTGTTATCCCCTGCCTGACAGCCCCAGGCCTCCCAACTCCCGTTATGACACCACACGCATCGGTGTGGTCCGTTTGGAGTCAACCCTGGCTTCTGCCCCATTGCCTGCTCCTGTCCAGGAGCCATTCTCTGGAACTCGTCTGGCCTTTGGAGGTCCACGGAGCCTCCAAACGGCTCCTAAAGGAAGGAGTCGCAAGGCCAGGTTAGCAGCCCGAGCCCAAAGATCCATGGTTCCAGCCCCAGTTCTGGCCTCAGCAGCCATGGTTCCAGACCTAGTTCTGGCCCCAGCAGCCATGGTCCCGGCCCCAGTTCCGGCCCCAGCGGCCATGGTTCCAGACTCTGCTCTGGCCCCAGCTGCCATAGTCCCATCTCATCTCTCGTCCCTTCTCTAGTCTTTTCTCGAGTCCCTTCTCGAGTCCCTTCTCTAGTCCCTTCTCTGGTCCCTTCTCTAGTCCCTCCTCTAGTCCCTTCCCAAGTCCCTCCTCTAGTCCCTCCTCTAGTCCCTCCTCTAGTCCCATCTCTAGTCCCATCTCCAGTCCCTCCTTTAGTCCCTTCTCAAGTTCCCTCTCGAGTCCCTTCTCAAGTTCCCTCTCCAGTTTCCTCTCGAGTCCCCTCTCAAGTCATCTCTCGAGTTCCCTCTCAAGTCACCTCTCGAGTTCCCTCTCAAATCCCCTCTCGAGTCCTCTCTCAAGCCCCCTCTCGAGTCTCCTCTCGAGTTCCCTCTCCAGTCCCAACTCAAGTCCCTACTGAAGTGCCGTTGAAGGTTCCGCTGGGGGTCCTGCCAACTCCATGTTCTGTCCCGTTGGGGGTCCCGCCGACTACTCTCCTGCCGGGGGTCCTGCCAACCCTATGTCCTGTCCTGTTTGGGGTCCCGTCGACTACTCTCCTGCCGGGGGTCCTGCCAACCCTATGTCCTGTGCCGATGGAGGTTCCGCTGGGGGTCCTGCCGGCTCCATGTCCAGTCCCGTTGGAGGTCCCGTCGACTACTCTCCTGCCGGGGGTCCTGCCAACCCTATGTCCTGTCCCGTTGGGGGTCCCGCCGACTGCGCTTCTGCCGGGGATCCTGCCAATCCCGTGTCCTGTACCGTTGGGGGTCCCGCCGACTGCTCTCCTGCCGGGGGTCCTGCCAACTCCTGGTCCTCTTCCGTGGGGGATCCTGCAGAGGCCTGTCCCACCAGCTCCGGTTCCTGTCCGGCCGACACCGGGTCCTGCCCGGCCTCCAGCGCTGTCCCATCAGCGCCTTCCTGCCCGGCTTCCGGAGCTGTCTGTTCTTCCCCCTCGAGCCCAGCCCCCTGAGAGCCGCGGTCTTCGCCCTCGAGCCCGGCCCCCTGAGTGCCGCGGTCCTCGCCCTCGGGCCCGGCCTCCTGACTCTTCCTGCCGCTGCCTTCGCCCTCGGGGCCGGCTCCCTGACTCTTCCTGCCGCTGCCTTCGCCCTCATGCTCGGCCCCCTGAGTTCGCCCGCTGTGGCCTTCGCCCCACCTTGGACTCTGCCTTGCCCCCGGGCCGTCCGCCCGAGTTCCCCTTTTTGAACTCTGCCTTGCCCCCGAGCCGTCCTCCCGAGACCCCATCCTTGAACTCCGCTGTGCCCCTGGGCTGTCAGCCCAAGCCCGTCCTCCAGACCCCCTCCACCCACCCTGTTGGTCCTAGTTTTGTGTCTTTTCTGTACAGTTATAGTATGCAACATGCCAACAATTCAATTACAGTAATTAAGTAAATACGTTTCACACAACAGATATAAGCACTGATATATCATGAATTATGCAGAGCTAAAAACTGGTAACTAACCTGTTTTCAAGTCCAAGTGTCCGGATTACAGAGGCAACAGTACATCGGCTTAGATTAGGCTGAACCCTGTGTCCAGCCTCTCATCGTCAAACCATGGTTGATAACATTTCATTTCATTAGAGAATATTCTTCTTTGTCCACGTCCTCTCCCTCCAGCTCTCTACCTCTCATTCTTCCTCCTCTCACTCTCACCCACCTCTCACTCTCAGCCCAGCTCTTCCTTTTCCTCTTCCTCTTGCTTCCATTGTTGCTGTAAGAAAGTACTCACCTGCATTTTGAATATCAGTGTTTTAAAACAGCTAACACGTGACACGTGAATTCCTGTGTCTTATGTGGAGAAACGTGTGCAGTGGTTGGCAAAAAGTGCCATGTTGATTTGAAAATTGTGTGAAAAGCTGAAAACCTTTTTGGATATTTGAGCCAAGGTTTTGCTCTTTGAGTGTCAGTTAAAATAATTGTGCTTTATGTATAATTTTAGTGTGTTAGCAATCGAGAAAAACTGTAATTGCTGATATATTTATGATCCACGTCACGTATTCAGTTTCGGTGGCATTTCTTCCAGTTTGTCCAGAAGTCTTCTAATCAGGAATCTATAAATAGAGAACTAAGGCAGATGTGTAATATTTAATGCAGCCGAACCGTGTATTACAATGCCGTTATGTGATGACTTTCAAAGAGAAAAGCAAGAACACTCGGTAAATCGTCACATGTTCACGTCTTGCCGTGATACCGGGTTGGGGCAATCACAGCAAAATCAATCTGAAAGTGCCGAAAATGACTCTTTCTACGACCTGGCTCAACTACCCCAGGCACCCTGAAGAAGGCCACTGTGGTAAACGCATTAAAAAGGAACTTTTATGATAAAACATTTGATTAGGTTTTGAATAAAACAGTAGACATATAGAAGAGTAAATGAAAAAGTTAGCATCTGTACACATGGTCCAGCCTTACTTCTAAAACATAGGGTATACACACACAATAAGTATGATTGTCATTGTCTTTTTCGGACTCCATTAGTTCATGAAATTGGAATCATGTTAGCCACAGGCACCCAGACAACAGAGTGCAAAGAATCAGTGAAATGTTGTCTATCTCAGTGAACAATCTCAAATCTGCCTCTGTGATACAGGCTGCAGTCCAACTGTCACTTCCTTTTTTTAAATGCGCCCTAGGTCTCTTTTGGTTGCACATGCACACATGTGCACATGCACACATGCACACACACACACACACACACACACACACACACACACACACACACACACACACACACACACACACACACACACACACACACGAACGCTTGGCAGTGTGTAATGCTTGCAATAGAATCAACTTGAGACATCTAGAAAGAGTTGTGGTGTATCTGCCTCTGCTACCATCATGGATGGAAGACTTTTTCCCCAAAGGCAAATCAATACAAAGCCCACAAAATGTATTCTACTTTAACAACTCAAACTGCACTTTTCATTACAAATCCATTACTATACAATTGTGAGACAATGTCAGTCCACTTCTCATTTTAATATTAATATTCATATATGTATTCTTACATAAGTGTAGAGTTATGTGTCTTTTTCTTAATTAACTTTGACTTCTACATAAGTTTATTTATTGCAAACTAGTATAGTCTCTGAAGCAGAACTGAAGCTTTGTAATATGTTACGTATTCTTTGTTAACTTGCAGGATATTGCATAATTGCGCATTCAACCCTTGTGTTCAAGTGAAACTAAAAGTAATAGTTTAAAACTTTTGTAGATCTATATATGAAGGAATGTATACAGTACATCCAAATAAAGTTATCAGACCTCAATGACTGTACTCCTAAATTAGCTTTGAAAGGTGCATGAAGAGCAACTCGCCGAAGATATTTAGTCCACCAGCAGCTTCTCTCTTTATGCTGTAACAGAGCTGCTACTTTACGCCTAATGTTGTTATGCTTTTCATTTCATCCTATTATACAGCTGGTTTAACCAACTGAAATATATGTGGGCATTATCAATCAATCAATGTTTATTTATATAGCCCAATATCACAAATGTTACATTTGTCTCAGTGGACTTCACAGTGTGTACAGAATATCAGTATGACAATACGACCCTCGCATCGTACAAGGAAAAACTTGTACGAAAAACTTCCGGAGAAAACCCACAGTTTAAAGGGCATTAAAAGTCTAATTCTAAATGTCTAGTTGTTTAAAGTAAGTCATAAACATTTACTGTAGATATACGCTCTGTGGGTGTGTACAGAAAGTGAATACAATTTCAGACTTAAACTCCTACAAAGTTTGTGATGTTCATCCAAAATAGCTTTTAGCAGTTGAACATCATAAGCTTAACATAACATTGTTAGCAGTACATACAACTATAGTGAGGGCTTACAGACAAACTAAATCGGACTCTTTCTTTCTCGTTTTCAGTTTTTTAAGCACTTTTAGTACATGCAAACATTAAAGGGATTGATGTTATCTTAGTAGACATCGCCTTAATGGTCAAAATAATGTAGTGTTGACTGTTGGTAGGAAACCATCACAACCCTAAATATAAGTCAATCAACCATAACCTTACTGTTACCAGTACCTAGCTTGTTCAGTCTTAAAGTATGTGATTTATGTCAGGTTTTACCTGTCTAAATGCAATTTTCAGTTTCCACATCACTAATCTGAGTGGAAAGATTGGAAGTAAAAAACAGTAAAATATTGGAAGAACATTTTGTACTCTTGGATAAGTCGTAAATGCCTTGTCTTGATAAAAGCTCCATCTAAAATAGTGCAATGAACACAGACTAGCCAATAAATCCTGATGTTTGTGACATCCGCTCATCCAAAGAGATCCAATGAGATCTGATATGTGTGAATCGCTCGTGACACTAAAATGTTTCTCAAATGAATACATCACTTATGTATCACTTATCATCAATTATCGTAGGTGACATTAATATTCATGTTGACGATGATAAAAATAGCCTTACTGTTGCATTTAACTCTATATTAGATTCTGTTGGTTTCTGTCAGAGTGTAAATAAACCAACCCACTGCTATAATCACACTCTCGACCTTGTTCTGACTTATGGTATTGAAATTGAGCAACTATCAGTCGAACCGCATAATCCTGCTTTATCCGACCATTTCTTAGTAACTTTTGAAGTACTATTACGAGACTACAAAGCATTAGTCAAAAGCTCCTGCAGCAGAAACCTATCTGTTAGTGCTATAGCCACATTTAAGGAAGAGATTCCACCAATACTTAACTCGATAGCATGTCTGCATGTAGGGGAGGAAACGTATACAAAATGTACACCACCCCAAATTGATCATGTTGTTGATAGTGCTATAGATGCCGAAACCCGCAAAATAAAGCAAAAGTCTAGACAACTTGAAAGGATATGGCGTTCCACTAAACTTGAAGAATCTCGTTTAATTTGGCATATTACTCTCAATGAATATAAGAAAGCACTGCGTAAAGCGAGAGCAGCCTACTACTCTTCATTAATAGATGAGAATAAGAATAATGCAAGATTTCTTTTCAGCACTGTAGCCAGGCTGACAGAGAGCCACAGCTCCATTGAGCCTTCTATTCCCATAGCACTCAGTAGTAATGATTTGATGTGCTTTTTTAACGATAACATTGTTACTCTTAGAAACAAAATTAATGACCTCTTGCCTTTGACCAGTATAGTGTTATCAACAGCTCCCGGAAACGTAAGTTCTAATATTACACTAGATAGTAAACTAGAATGCTTTTCAGCCATAAACCTTGAACAATTACATTCAATGATTCTCTCTTCTAAACCATCAACGTGCATGTTAGACCCAATTCCAACTAAGCTGTTGAAGGAAGTTTTTCCATTAATTAGCACTTCTTTATTAAATATTATGAATATGTCTTTATTATCAGGCTATGTTCCACAATCATTCAAAGTAGCAGTGATAAAACCGCTTCTTAAAAAGCACAACCTCGATCCAGAGGTTTTACTATAGACCTATTTTTAATCTTCTGTTCCTCTCAAACGTTCTTGAGAAAGCGGTCGCCAAACAGCTGCGTGATTACTTAAAAAACAATGATTTATTTGAAGATTTTCAGTCTGGCTTTAGAACACATCATAGCACAGAGACAGCTCTGGTTAAAGTCACAAATGACATTCTAATAGCCTCAGACAAGGGACTTGTCTCTATTCTTGTTTTGCTCGATCTCAGTGCTGCATTTGATACTATCGACCATGATATCCTATTGCAAAGACTAGAGCACTTAGTTGTCATACAGGGAACTGCTTTAGGCTGGTTTAGGTCCTATCTATCTGAACGCTCTCAGTTTGTACGTGTTAACGATGAATCTTCCACGCAAACCAAAGTTAGCCATGGAGTGCCACAGGGCTCAGTGCTCGGACCTATTTTGTTCACATTATATATGCTTCCGTTAGGCAATATTATAAGGAATCATTCTGTAAACTTTCATTGTTATGCGGATGATACTCAACTATATTTATCAATCAAGCCTGATGAAATTAATCATCTAAATACAATTCAAGACTGCCTTAAGGACTTAAAAACGTGGATGACCTTAAACTTTTTGATGTTAAACACGACCAAAACTGAAGTTATTGTACTTGGCCTGAAGAATCTACGAAACAAATTATCTAAAGATATACTAACTATGGATGGCATTAATTTGGCCTCCAGTGAGACTGTAAGGAATCTTGGTGTTATATTTGATCAGGATTTATCCTTTAACGCCCACATAAAATCAATTTCAAGGACCGCCTACTTCCATCTACGTAACATTGCAAAAATCAGGCATATCTTGCCTCAAAACGATGCAGAGAAACTAGTCCATGCATTTGTTACTTCTAGGCTGGATTATTGTAACTCTTTATTATCAGGGAGTACCAAGAAGTCAGTCAAGTCGCTTCAGCTGATTCAAAATGCTGCGGCTCGTGTACTAACCAGAGTTAGGAAAAGGGACCACATTACTCCTGTTCTGGCTGCCTTACACTGGCTCCCTATAGAACACAGGATAGAATTTAAAAGTATTCTTCTCGCCTACAAAGCCCTTAATGGGCAGGCGCCATCTTACCTTAAAGAACTCATTATACCCTACTGTCCTACTAGGGCATTGCGTTCCAAGAATGCAGGGTTGTTGGTTGTTCCTAGTATCTCTAATGCGGCTTTCACACCAGCGCTTTTCCCTTTCTAGCTCCGAGCGGGAGCTTTTCTGGTTCAGCTCCGGTTTCCCTTTTCAGCTCCCGCTCTGTACACACCGCCCACTGGCGCCCCAGAGCTGCCCCTGCTGCGTCATGACGTCACCGTTTACATCGCTGATTTGCTCCCCAACGGCAGCCATTACGGCACTCACAACAACAACTGCGTCGGGTCGATGATCGTGTTGCTTTTAATCACACGAAGCCAGAGTAAATTGAATAACGACTTCTCCAACCAATGCTTTTCTCCAGAGTGCCGTGGTTCATTGTTTATTAATGTGTTTCTGCAGCATTTACCGACCGCTGCAGTATTGGCTGCTCTTTCACGGGAGTTTATTCTCCCGTTGGCTCCCGGTTAGCTCACACTGCAGCGGCCGCTCTAAAGTATTCACTGTCCGACTCACACAAGCAGCTGATGCATATCCCCAGTTCCCCTTAGCCTAAGTGAATGTGTGTCAGTCTGAATTGACGCTGTTTGGTATCACAACGTTGTTATGAAAGTTTCTCTGGTATAAAACGGGTGATGTTAGCATAGCAACCGAAGCTAAACTGACTACTTGCATCCGATACCTGCAATAATACAAAACAACACGTCTGCCACAATGATCGATAACAGTGAACGGATGGTCAAAGTAAGGTACAAATAAACAGAATCACACGAAGCCAGGTTAGTGTTGCCTGACTTTATAAAGTGTGTTTATAAGCACTACTGCTTGTAGGCAGGCATAACAGTCGACCCATGTTCAGGGGAGGTGGGTTTAGTTTCCTGCACGCCTCGACGTAAGAGAGACGTAAGCGACGTCGCCTCTTAGCTCCGAAGCTCTTGCCTCTAGACCGACAATTTTTTGGAGCTGGAAATGAAGCGGATTCCGGAGCTAAGAGCCGGCGCCGCTGTGGTGTGAACAGGAAAACCCGGCGCTTTTCAGGCTCTAGCTCCGAGCCGGAGCTGAAAAGGCGCTGGTGTGAAAGGGGCATAAAAGTACAATGGGAGCCAGAGCCTTTTCTTATCAAGCTCCACATTTGTGGAATCAGCTTCCAGTTTGTGTTCGGGCGGCAGACACCCTATCCGTGTTTAAGAGTGCGCTTAAGACCTTCCTTTTTGATAAAGCTTATAGTTAGGGCTGATTAGATTCAGCCCCTAGTTTTGCTGATATAGGCTTAGTTTGTCGGGGGACACTTCTTCCTGCTCTCTATCTGTACCTGTGTACTCTCATGTTCCGATTAACCCAGCTTCCCCAAATGTCTTTCTTTTTGGTGTCTATATACGCTGGGATCCGGAGTCATGGATGATCCTGCGGTCCTGTGTCCTGGATCGCGAGCGCTGGATCTTGAGTCGTGGCTGTGGTCCTGGATCATCGGTCCTGGATGGATATCCTCGTGGATTCATCTTCCTATTATACACACATGCATTTCCAAACATTTGTACTACCTATGTTGCAAATGTATTATCTTTTCAATTTACACACGGCATCTATTGCACGTCTGTCCGTCCTGGGAGAGGGATCCCTCCTCTGTTGCTCTTCCTGAGGTTTCTCCCATTTTTCCCTTTAAACTGGGTTTTCTTCGGAAGTTTTTCCTTGTACGATGTGAGGGTCTAAGGACAGAGGGTGTCGTATTGTCATACTGATATTCTGTACACACTGTGAAGACCACTGAGACAAATGTAACATTTGTGATATTGGGCTATATAAATAAACATTGATTGATTGATCACACAAACAGAGATACCTCATTTACACATTGCTTTTTTAATCTGAGGTTTGACACTTTTATTATATCATTTCGTTGCACCCTCTTTTTCTCGCAGCTGTTCATCTAATTTGATATTTTTTTAGTTTTTTTTACATGTGAATTAAAATGTGCATATATGGTAACTTTACACTGGTTGCTAGACATCAGATATTTGACACAATGCAAAATATCCCTGCTAAAATAAATAACCTTAATTTACTTGCTGGAACCCAAAAAGGTAATTAGTCATTAAATGAGTCATAACTGTGGCAATGGTACTACTTCCGCTTGTAGTTGGACACATATTAGCTAGATATTCCAACTGCAAACATTCTCAAAATGCATCTATAATTAATAGACTGATGGCTAGAAAAGTGATAGAGCAATTCATAAATTAACAAGTAATTAATGAAATCAAGGAACTGCTGTGAGTTCATTTATGTTTCAACCTAAATCTGTCGTTGTCAATTTATCTCACACACACACACACACACACACACACACACACACACACACACACACACACACACACACACACACACACACACACACACACACACACACACACACACACACTCTCACACATACACACACACCCACACACGTTCATGTTTTGGGGTTTTACAGGAATTGGAAGCAGCCATCCAGTAATAGTTATGGTACATCATCAAGGATAAAGTAGATCAGCGATGGAGCGTTTTCCATCAGAACAGAAGATTTGATTTCCCCATTATTACGCCCACAACTAACACACCACACACACACACACACACACACACACACACACACACACACACACACACGCACATACACACAGCCTGCAGAAGTCACCTTGGCAGTGGGAATGCCCTCCAGTAGCTGTTCTTGACAGGCTCAGAGAGCGAGAGCAGCTTGATGTCGTTGTTGTTGTTGTTGTTGTTACAGTTGTTGTGTACATCAGCCACCGAGGGAAGAGTGCGGTGGCCTGGGGTATCTGCTTTGTTGTCAATGACAGTCAATGACACTCTGCTGCTAAGTGAAAAGGATTAGCCAGCTCATTCTCACTCTATCTCTTTCTCTCACACACACACACACACACACACACACACACACACACACACACACACACACACACACACACACACACACACACACGCACACACACACACACACACACACACACAAACATTAACTGCACTGGTTTTGCTTGTAAGGAAGTTTTTGGCAAACTTATGGCAGACAAATGAAGTACATGGGCACTCAAACCAATGATGGAGAGAGCTTGTGGGCCTTTGGTTCTGGGTTTCTGCCATGTGAACATATGGCCTTTACTTCCCACTGGTCTCAGGTCATAACACCGACACACATACATACAACACATTTCCTGGCCAGATTGCTGACGGTAGCCACTGCTAGTGCTATTGTTGTCTAATGTCCTGCACATTTTCACAGGTGTTCTCACTTAATGCAGCTAATTAGGCCTGGGTTGATGTTGGTATTTTGCAGAGCTATGCTGAAAGTCCCAGAGTAACTGAAACTGGGTGAACTAACAAGAATTATAAAGGTGTATGCTGTCCAACCATAACAAGTAGAGTAGTATGTCTAACCACACACATACAACACACACAACAGTCCTCAGAAGAGGCGTGACCAGTCAACATAAGTAAAAACACATATGGGTGACATTGGTGTCGAATTTCATTTCCCTAAATTTGTACTAATGAAAGATTGGATTTTAATTACAAAAGGTGAATAAAACAATGTTTGAGGGGGAACGCATGTTGTAGCAACAACTACTTTGGACACATGCAGAACCAGAACATTACCAAATTGTACAATTGTACATAATGCACCATTTACCATTTCCCTGACAGTATAACACAGCTGATACCTTAACTGAGCACATACCTGGGTTCCTCGAGTGAAGCGTAATTAAAACACTTGTTTACTCCATCCATCCTTCTATCCAGCCACTGATCTAATCTCTCTTATCTTATTCTACACTATGGATAAACAATAGCAGTAACCATATTTCGCCTCTAGCCAGCGGCCTTCCTGCCAACAACTTCAAATGTCTTTGCTTCCCTGAGGTCTATTTCCTGGACACAATACACAGCTCTCAACACCTGCGCGCTGGTCATACTGTAGGTCAAATTCTATTGTATAAATGAAATATTTCTCTTTCCAGAGTAATGTGTCTGATTTGTGATAGACAGGTTCTTTTATGGCTTAAAGTAAGTAGTAAAAAACACCGGGAGAAGATTACCTATATTTGTGGCAAATAAAAAATCCATTAAACAAATGGGCTGTAAACAAATGGGTGATCTCGAAACAACAGCCTGTCAAAAAGCATCCTAAAATCCATGTTTTTCTATAATAATTTTCCCGATATGTTTGTGCTGTCTATCAATTGTCTATTTTCTATCTTGTCTCCTAGACAGGAGACAAGATAGAAAATAGACAATTGATAGACAGCACAAACATATCCGACAGTTTATAGGTGAACTAATTTATACAGCAAAACAGACGTTTTGCTGTATAAATGAGTTCTCCTATAAACTGTCGGCATCCGAGGAAATATTGTTGAACAGCACTGGTAATGAACTACATCTTAATTTTGTTACAACAGAGATTTGCAGTATGCTAATACTTATCTTTATATCATTACCCCATAACACATGATATAAAGGTGGATTAGGGAATTGTTACTGGAAAAAAAGGTAAATAACAAACCTCCTACACGTGTCCTACACAATTCATTTGAGAACCCCCCCCCCCCCCCCCCCCGCCCCTAGCCTTCATCGCACAGTTTAAATCCTAAGTGTGCTTTTCTAAAGTGTTAAATCAGAAACACTTCAAAACATAAACACCGCTCCCAATTTGATACAGAGCATGTTAATCAAGAGGACAGTTTAGAGTTTAGAGTCAGGTATTAATATCATCTTAACTCAAACAGTCTAAGGAAAGTTAGGTTAGAAGTCTTAAATATATGAAGCACTAAAACTCTCGGTAAGTGAGTGCATTGTTATATTTAATGCAGGTAATCTCCACGGGTTTGACCTGAAAAAGTATCTTTAGTGAGTGAGAATTGTCTACCAGTGATCTTCAGGACTGTGTTTAAATGGCAATCCCTTTTGATCCTAATTTATAAAAGAAGATGTGATATATTTCTGTGTTTTGCCAAAGTGTGTTGAAGAAAATCTAAACCATGGATTGTTAACAGTGTGCATCAAGGTTAATTTTTGTCGAACGTGTGGGACTTCTTCACAAGTATACAAAACAGATTGGACTCACATGGTTAACTCTTGACATTTGGATGAAAAACTATTTGGACCAATGACAAGACATCCCTGTTCTGAAACTAAGACTGTGTGGGATAGGTATCTTAAGTCTATGGGGACACACTATTGATGTTAAAGTGGAAAAAAACATTGTTGTTCCTCACAAAGGATAGTCGATATTGTCGTACTGTACCTTGAATGGAATAGGACTTGAGCCAATTAAAAACCTTTCCAATCTATTTTCCAATCTTTGTACTGAAATTGTTGACCAGGTTATGAGCACACCTGGGGTTCTATAGTGCCTTAAGCTAATTAGTTTCTGCCCCCTGCCAGTGCCTCTAAAGTCAAAGCTAACAATTACCATGTGAATGACCTAAGCTGCACTTCTGATGTTAGCCAATTACAGCTACTTTCAAAGTCATATCATCCAATTACCTGTCTATGCCGTACTGGATCCTGCAGAGCCATTAGCCAATTATACTACTCATTCAATGGGTTTCTCTAGCACACACAAGCCAAACCTGGTATCTGTGAATCGACATGAGAATACTTCAATCTTTTTCTATTATTATCAGCTATTAAAGCCAGATTGTGGTTCCCTTTACCTCCAGCTGAGGCAAAGCGTGGCCTTGCACCTTCCCCCTCATGATAATAGGGCACTAACCTCCACTGGAGCAAGCTACTGATAACCTAGAGATGGCTGAGGTGTCAAACAGAACTGCATTGATCTCATGAACTTTAGTAAATGAAAACCATGTTCTACAATTCCAATAAGCTTCTATGACAGAAAGATAGAGTAGACATAGACTAGAAAAAGGTTGTTTAAACATTGCAGTCAATGAACGTAGCAGTGTTGTGGTTGGGATAGTACATTTGATGATAAATTCAACCCCTGATCAATTTCTCAGTTATGATAACGTGAGTTTTCTCTCTCTCAATTCAGTTTTTATTTTAGCATAACTAAATTGATCATGTTTAAACTTAAACCTAATCTTAACCACAATGAGACCTTTAAGCTCTATGTGTTAATCCACCATAGCACATTTGATGCAATAAAGCAGCCGAAATGCCCCACAGTATAAATTATTCTATATACAATTTCCATAATATGTGTCCAGTATATGTTATCACTGTCAGAACAGATATTTTCTACAAGTCAGTAGTTACCTCTTCCAGCTCAAGTGGGGCTATAACTTAAATGATGACGCACAAAAAAGCGGTTATAGTGGATCAGAAATTCTGAAAGGAAGAGGAGAGATATCAGTGAAAACAGCAGGAGTTTCTCTTAAGCTTCAACACAAAATAAATTCACTGAGTGGAGATACTAAAGGAAAAACACTGCTGGAGTGTTTGTGATGGTTTTCTTATACATCACACAGACTTGAGTAGATTTTAACAGCTGACAATGGCAATCCTATAAACTAATAGGCTGAGCAGCTGTCTGGATGGACTGGTGCTTCTTAATTACATGTGTTGTTTGTAAGTAATACATTGTTCTTTGAACACAAGCTGTGATAAGATGTAAGTGCCAAAACTGCAACAACATAAAAACATTAAGGCATAAAACAGCACTGTTTGCATGTTTGTGAGAAGGTATTTACTGCATTCGTCTTGGTGAGCAATCTAAGCTCAAGAATCATTAGCAAACTATCACTGGAATAATTTATCAGTGTAACAAACGACTAAATTGTTAAAGTGAGGGGATTTTTGTCATCACGCCTTAGAGCAGGGTGTCAAACTCAATGTCATTGCGGGCCACATTAGAATTATGCTTGCACTCAAAGGGCCGGTGGTAACTTTAAGACAAGATAAATATACTTAGATAAATATATATAATATATATCAAATAATGTATTATTTATTTTACAATATTACCTCTGCATTGGATTATTATCAGATAGAGTAATAACTTCATAATTAACTACGTATACAAGCAGAAGTCTAGGGCCAATAATTGCAAGTAATTGTAAGTCTCTTCAGTGCATCTCACAAAAGCGGCACGTAACCTCATAATAAACGTATTATATTCTTTGCAAACTCTTGTGGGCCACATACAATGAAGTGGCGGGCCGGATTTGGCCTCCGGGCCTTGAGTTTGACACCCCTGCCTTAGAGTTTTGGAATCGGAATTCATAAATCAATATTTGTGTGATGTACTTTTCTAACTTAAAAAAAAAAACATTAGTTTTTGTCTGTGTGTACTGTAGTACTTTTGAGTCATGAAACATCCATGTGTAGTATTGGTTACATTATCACATATTATTATAATGTTTAAAGATCTTCAGTATGGTGTTCATTTCTATGGATTACACTGACTTATTTATGTAAAGTTCTGAAGCAACTCAAGTTCTCTTACCCTGACAAATACCTTGTTATCATTAATTAATAAGTATTCTTACAAATGTGTTGTTTGTAAATTATGTAAAGATCAAATATTGTATGTGGGTCCTGAAAACATTGTTTGATACTTCCACTTAATAATCGTAGTTGTTGTCCATGCAATTTATGTTTAAAAAATACCTTTGATGTGAGTATATGGCAATAATGGCATGTGCTGAAAATATTTTCCCTTTTGCATGTATTTTACAAATGACCAATACCAGTGTCCTACACACAACATTTCTTTCAAAAATTAACATGACTTCATGCTATACTGTATGTTTACCAGTTGGTTGAAAAGCAAATACATTTTAAATAATATTCCTTATGGATGCACTCCATGTGTTGCTTTCTTTTGCTTGTATTAGTCTAATTTAGCAAATGTAAACCATCAAACTCAATGATTAAATGTCACATTGGAAGTACAATTTAATTACCTGTCCATCCCACCGCTGAATTACCGTTTTCATTTCAAAAAATGTAAAGACTTGGTGCTGGCATTGCCTCATGACTCACCCCAGGGGTGGCAAGGTAAATTGTGATACCAACCTTCACATATCCTCCTTTTATCATTTCTCTCTCCAGGACGTCATATAAAGACAGAATAGCAAGCAGCCCTCATGGGGCCTGCGTTATGTGGGGGTTTAGTCCCTTTGTCTAAACTCTAAAGTATCAAAGCAGCAAAAAAATAAAGGTGATATTAAAACGGTTTCTTCTTACTCAATCACTTACCATCCATGGGGTTTGTTTTTGCCTCTGATCACATGTTTTAATACAGTTATCATGTGCTCTGTGGCACTAGTAACTCAATTACGTACCTCTTGCAATTGAATACCAATGGTATGCGCATGTGTATGCCAGGGTAATGACTTTAAGGTATATCCTGTGGAGTTTTAATCAATTTTTACTGGCTATGTAACAGGGTTTGTGATGCATTTCAGGGATATCCTCCAATGATTTAATAGCTATTTGTGTTTTCATCTTAGGTTCATTAACAGTCATCTTGCTTTCGGTCAATACTATCGACCAAAGCCACACAGAGAACATCCTCTGCAATAAAGACAGAAATGTTTGCCTTTGTTTTTGTACATTAATTATCCTGTAAACCATGCTTTAAATGCTGTCTTTTGATTTACATGCATGACCACTGTATCCACCAGAGATATGATTTGTTTCAGCTGGACATTGCAACCTTGAAACAATAAAGGAGAGAACATCCTACAAAATATATTGTCAACACTCCTGAACAAGAAAACACAAACACACTACCAAATAATTCGGTAGTTACAAGTTCCCCAACCCAGTCTCACAAAAAACGTGTAATAACTACGTTGGTCCACAACTTGGGACGTAGTATTTCTACAAAAACGCCTCTGAAATTGGAAGATCCCTAAATTATTTTTTACCATTCATTTCCAATGGCTGGCGTCTATGTCACGTGATCTTCAAATTTCTCCCTGCAGAAAAAAAAACATGGCCGAACTTCGTTTCATTCTCGGTGGAAACATTTTAAGGTTAGTTTGGCCATTAAAATGCGTTTTGATGTCATTTGATGCGAGAAATATGAGTTGTTATTTCAGATTATGTGTGCAGTGGATGTACATGATCTTTAGTTTGCTAGTTATTATGATGATTACTTAAGGAAATTGTGTCCATACAACGTTTTCATTGTTACCAAGGTGGTTGCTAGGGACGCTGCTATCGATATTATTTCACTTATGTTGTGTAACTGTTTAATGGTGTTATCTTTATTGCTACCCCCTTCCGCGTCAATGTATAGTGTTGGTCCACAGCGCAAACGTATTAGTTTAACAAAATCCGCATCTGAAATTGTGGCATAGATACGTTATTTTCCCCTGTGCAATTCTCCAACCCAGTCTCACATCTCACATCACATCGTCATAAACAAATACCGGAAACAGACCGAAAACATTTTTTAAAAATAAAATAATACTTTATTCCGAGTGTGCTTGCTTTTCTCTTTGAAAGTCATCACATACCGGCATTGTAAAACACGGTTTGGCTGCATTAAATATTACATATCTGCCGTAGTTCTCTATTTATAGAGCCCTGATGAGAAGACTTCTAGACAAACAGGAGAACTGCCGCCAAAACTGAAGATGTGACGTGGATCATAAATATATAAGCAATTAAACAACATCTTACATTTCTTTTCACACAATACATCTCCTTGCAGTATCAACACTAATTTGGCTGACTTTTATATTTGATCCAATTGGTAGATAGGCTGTATTTACACCATAAAGGTGCACAGCTGATATAAAGGGACACTTAGTGGTTAATGCATGTTATTGAATTTCATTATTTTTATTATTAGATATTAATAGGATCCCTATAAAGTATATTCATTACTCCTTATTCTCTACTAATAGTTCATTAAATACTGTATATAATGACTATTTTGCACATCCCTTTCAAGATTTCAAGATGTTCAAAGGTGACATATCATATAGACAACTACGGTGTAGTTATGCATTGAATGAAAAACTTGGGTCACAGGTTCCTCAACAGTGCATTACAAGACATCTATCAATATTTGTGTATACCTCCAGCAATGTTAACTATGTTGAAGCACTTATTTTAACTGATATTATACATATGTATTATACTCTTATAAGATGTATGTAGATAAGAAATGTGCAGAATATGACAGTTTAATGGTGGAGGTACACACATATTGATAGATGTCTTGTAATGCACTGTTGAGGAACCTGTGACCCAAGTTTTTCGTCTCCGGCCTTGTCAGTTATTGAACAATCAATAAATAAAGAACACAGAATTATTCAATATAAAACACAGAATTTGTGTGATTATACTAAATGATTTACAAATAAACACCACTGCATATTTACAACTGTTACACATGCTGATGTTACGCAAATGTTTCCAACTTGGGATCAATAAAGTATATCTTATCTTATCTTAAGATGATCGATGGCTACTGCCATATTTGCAAAATGTGCCTCTGAACCTTGACAAGTGCATGTTTCCGGCTTATCAATGAACAACAGGAGGGGTCACAGACATAAGACCAGCTGTTAAATAAAGCTCTTCTGACCTTAGCTGTCATGTGGGTATATATATTAATGCTGCCCATTATGGGCACAAGCAATTTTCACCCATTTATTAATTATATGTTTTACATTTGAGTGTTTCCTATCCCCTAAACCTTCAGGGATGTACACAGTTTAATACTGGCAACTTCTTAGTATGGGAAATACGAAAACGTCTTTTAAAACTACAATTCCCAGTAGAGACGTGCCGTTCTGGGAACGGGGTGGACCCGTTCAAATCCAGTTTTGGACAGTCTGCCGTGGTTCCATCCCATTACAAGTGCTGTTTGACGCTCAGCGTAACCCTCGGAGCACACTCAAACATCCAATCACAGAGCTTGAGGACTATCACGGGGTTTGTCAAGCGAAGCGGAGAGAATACTTACCTCCCAGTGTAATATTCTCTAAAGCAAATGAGCTGCTCCGACCCTCGGTCCTGACGGACTCCAACTTGTGTTTATTAATCAAACAAATAAATAAACACAAGGATAATGTGTTATTGTTGAGTAAATGGAGAATTGCACAGGGGAAAATAATGTATCTATGCCACAATTTTAGATGCAGATTTTGTTAAACTAATACATTTGCGCTGTGGAACAACACTATAAATTGACGTGGAAGGGGGTAGCAATAAAGATAACACCATTACACAGTTACACAACATAACAGAAATAATATCGATAGCAGCGTCCCTAGCAACCACCTTGGTAACAATGAAAACGTTGTATGGACACAATTTCCTGAAGTAATCTTTGTAATAACTAGCAAACTAAAGATCATCATCCACTGCACACATAATCTGAAATAACAACTCATATTTCTCGCATCAAATGACATCAAAACGTATTTTAATGGCCAAACTAACCTTAAAATAGGCATTTTCCATCAAGAATAAAACGAAGGTCGGCCATGTTTTTTTTTTCTGTAGGGAGAAATGTGAAGATCACGTGACATAGACGCCAGCCATTGGAATGAATGGTGAAAAAAATGTAGGGATCTTACAATTTCAGAGGCTTTTTTGTAGAAATACTGTACTACATCCCAAGTTGTGGACCAACGTAGTTATTACACATTTTTTTGTGAGACCGGGTTGAGTTCCCTGCAATACACTTGGTTTAAATATACCATGCTTGCTATGCATGTTGACGTGCATGAGTAATTCTATGAGAAGTAATGTTCTGTTTTAGTAATTATGTAGATGGTGAATGTGGCTTATTCTGGTTTTAAAAGACTACTCTCTCTCCAAACCATTGAGTTTGCTGCTGAGATCTCAAAAAGCTTCTTTATCAAACAAAGAAACTCATGGTAGAGCAAATAGTGCTTTGAAACGCTCATGTTAAGGCTTTTTTGTCTTTTATTTGTGTGCTGAATTACACTCCACTGCTTAGATTGTTTCATTATCATGTCAAGAGCTTTATATAGCTCCAGGTCATTGTTGTTGCTGTCTGGCCCACAATCTTTTTTTGCCGTCTTGCTGCTGCAGGATATTTCCCTCAGGAATTGGTTGTGACCAAAAACAGAGCTAAGAAAATGACTGTTGGTCAGGTGGACAGACTATTGACTGTGTAAAAAAACAACTGTTTGCCATGTCAACTTGAAAGGTGATTATATGTCAATGATCTCGCCTTTTTCCACAGCCCCTCTAAAGAAAACATTGTTGCAACTCATCTGTGCATGCAATACAAAGCATAGTAATAACAAAAATGAAATCAAGATTTGTTTGACATGTGATGGAGCAGCAGTATTAGGTGACAGATGGCAGGAGAAAAAGGAAGGATTTAGCTGATAAAGGCTGTAACAGAGGCAAAAGGTGGGAGAGAAATGACGATAATGGTAAAACGTTACACGCTACAACAAGAACATTCATTAACTTGTCCCTTCCTACCCAACCCTATCCTTTGCATTTCACATTGAAGGAAAACGACGGACCAAAAAAGGAAAGAAAAAACGACAATGGCCTTCATTTAGTCCCTCACTCTGATCTCATGAGGAGGAGAAATTGGAAACAGAGACATGGCTCCTGGGACCTTTAGGAAATTAAATACTGAATTCAATGGGTATTAAATCCCCTGCCGCTTAGCTGGGGATGTTATTGCTCTTGTAGCCATTTCTGTTTAACTAGGTCTGGGTACATTGTGGGTCACACCACACACACCCACACCACCCTCGGTCATATCATTTAGAGATACATAGAATTCAATATACCGTACACACACAAAAAAACACACTAAAGTGCACACACAGGCCTGTTTAAATGTTTAACAAATGTGAATCTGGTTGAGAAATAGCTCAAAGCAAAGCAAACCTTTTTTAATATTAAAAACTAATGGATTTGTATAATGGACCAGTTCATGTTAGGTCAAATTTAAAGCTTTGGATATTCCCAATTATTGGCATAAAGAAACATTTTACGTAACAAAAATGCATGCATAGTTAGTCATAACATAAACATGTATGAAGTATGGATTTCGATTTACTGCACACTCACTATGCTATCAATGTCAATTGCGTCAGTCAGAAAATCGAGATTGACTTAAAGGATGACGGTTAATATTAAATGATGTGGTTTTTACAATTTATTTAATACAAATTTGCCATTGAGACCCCTAAAACTTGGAACAGTAATTCAATGACCTCCATGAGTCAGGCTTTGGAAACTACGATACGATACGATAATACTTTATTAGACAGATCAAGTCTGAAATTTGACTTGCATCACAGCAGCTCCATGTCCAACACCAACATAGACACATATCCAGACACAAGACATGAAACAAACAACGAACATTTAACAAAATATCACAATCACTGAGAGGAAACCTTTTCATGACCCTTTAGCGTGCATTCGATCTGGGATTTAGCTCTGTATTTACTGTGAGGATGGACTGATGCACAAAGGAGTGCTTCAGTCTGACCTTATTGAATTGTGGGTCCCTGTATCTCCGATTAGATGGTAGCAGATCATATTCACTGTTCAGAACATGGTTTGGGTCAGAGATGATGTTGTTGGACAGCCTCACCAGGTTATTATGATAGGCTGAGTCATAGAGTCTCTGACAGGGTTGACCAATAAATAATCTTTGAGCAGATTTTTAACAGGTGGAGCAGTTTTGATTTTAAAGCTGTTAACAAACACTTGTACCACTATCAGATGAGTATCAGACAGTTGAAGTTATGAGTACAATAAAGGAAAACAACACACACCATACACACAGAAACAGCCTTTAGAGACATCACGTCAGTGGTGAGTGGCTGATGTTCCAGGATGACGTGTTTTGGGATGCTGAGACTAAAAGAGGAGGGAGACTTCCACATTTAGCTGTGACTTTGTGGCGAGGCTCCCAGTGGCGTGTTGGCCGAACGAGAGTGATTGTACATCATGTATGTATTTGTCCTAGATTGATATGTAAAACAGTGGCTTTGCAGGAATGTCACTGGAAATATTCCTCTTGCCATATTTGATTGTATTCTGTGTGCCTGATGTGTGTGGGTGTGTGGTAAATGTGTATCAAACCAACACACATGCAGATATAACCCTAGAAGGCAATGAAGCTCCTACATCCTCCCTATAACATGCACCTGTACATATCATCATGGAGAGCGGCCTGTCTGAAGTCTGACTGACAAACACACTTTGTGAGCGTGCCGTGAGCGTGCCGTACCAGCAAGGGATTTCTCCCCACTGTTGATTCTTGTTGATGGCTCTGTGGTAAACCTTTTGGAAGGAAAGGGACACTTTCTTTAGTCTTCTTTTTTTGTACACACTACTCGTGTGCTGCTGTGCTGTGCTGTTGATCATTTACCACGGAGATATTCGCGGAGAGACCGCAGCGCCTCAACGCTCGGGCCGGGGCCTGCTTTCGCCTTTCCGGTGTTTCTGTGCTCAGGAGGTTTTACCCCGAAGACATCGCGGAGAGACCGGAGAGCCGCCACGCTGAGCTGCTGTGCGGAGGAGTTTATCCACCTTGGAGACATCAGGGTGGGAAAGGAGCGTTGCAACGCCGGGCTGCTGTGCAGTGGAGCAGAGGCGGCGCTAGGGGGTGGCTACTTGGGCTCAAGCCCCGGATGTTTTCTGAAAAGCCCCGGATGTTTCACTTAAAAAAAAAAAAATTTAATTTAATTTTTTTTGAAAATGTCTCGGGAGTAATGTGCAGTACCGGAGTCCACCAGAGAGGCAGCCGCTGCGGGACATTAGCCTGCGTACTGCGTAGCCTTCCCTGCCCTGAAGAAGAAGTGATCCTTCCTAGTGCCTGACGAGTTTTAAGCTAATAGCCTATAAAGTTATGGATATTAGAAAGTTATTTTCATCGAAGCAGGCGCCACAAGCTGCAGCAGCAGCAGCAGCAGTATCAGCAGCTGACAACAATGTCATCACCAGCAGTGAAGAAATGGATGATGTTTCAGGTTTGTGAATCTAATGGTGATATCTGCACTCTGGCTGACTGAGTAAGAAGTGAAAAAGAGTGATGTACTGTAACGTTAATCTTATAGCTAGTAAACATGGAGTAACCAAGGCAAGGCAAGTTTATTTATATAGCACCTTTCAACACAAGGCAATTCAAGGTGCTTTACCAAAATGAAAGACATTCAGACAAAGGCATTTAAAAACAGTAAAAGATAATAAAAGAAACATTAAAAGAAAAAATACATGAATAAAAAGTTACAGTGCAGTTTAAGATATGAATAGTTCACACAGAAGTTCCACTTTACTGATGAACATAACAGCTCAGTTTAAATTAAAAGCAGCGACAAAAAGATAAACCACACTAAGTCAATACCCTTATATGTTAGTATGTATACAGAACATGACTACAAATTATC
Source organism: Pseudochaenichthys georgianus (assembly GCF_902827115.2). Taxonomy (NCBI): domain Eukaryota; kingdom Metazoa; phylum Chordata; class Actinopteri; order Perciformes; family Channichthyidae; genus Pseudochaenichthys; species Pseudochaenichthys georgianus. The sequence continues at coordinate 20,993,464 of NC_047503.1, read as the reverse complement.
CTAAGATGTAACGTTAACCCTTCATATCTCAGTCTACTTTTAAGACACTAAAATAACCTATTCCAATTTTTATTTTGTTTTCGCGCGTGGAAGGGAATATGGTGGATGCTGTGCTGGCCTGGGGAAATGGCCATCGTGGCTCTGCTGTGCCTTTTGGCTGTCTTGGACGGTGAGAAGATTTCTAGTCATCCTGAGAAGTCTCCTGGATTCATGTCTGTTCTGCCGTCCGCGGTGAGAATCCCCTGCAAAGGATCGGGAGTGCTACACAAACAATTACGGGTTACCTTGTCACAGGCAATCAGTTTGACAAAATATGTTTGTCTTTTTTGTTTGCCTGCGATGATGGTTCTTCAGGACTGCTTATTAAGCTCTAATCACACTCTCGCAGACTTTTCCGGTGATTTTTTCCGGTGATTCTAAAGTAGATGACAATGTATGTGTGTCGTTTAAGAGGAAAAGATGCCTGCTTTTTTTGTTGTTATTACTGTCAGGAAATGTACAACCTAACCCTGGTCCGCCCAGTAGTAGTAGTCAGATCGCTACTCCTGCTGATTTTAAAGCTAGGTCTGGGTTGGGTTTCATCCACTTGAATGTGCGCAGTCTGTTAGGTAAACTAGATTGTTTCCGCATTTGGGCGAGCTCGACAGATGCTGACGTCATTGTTTTATCAGAAACATGACTAAATAAATCTATTTTGGCCTCTGACATATCCTTAAATGGTTATAATGTGTATCGTACCGACCGGCCTAATAAAGGTGGTGGCGTTGCCATTTACAGTATGTTAAGAATAAGTTCAGTGTAACCACATTAGTTTCCAAATCTAAGCAATTTGAATGTTTAGCCTTGAATATAGAAGTGGCAAAGGGTCAACAGGTCATGGTGGTGGGCTGTTACAGACCCCCCTCAGCTGTCAAGGACTCCTTGTCTTCGCTAGCTAATCTTTTATCACAACTAGACTACAAGGAAATAGTGCTACTTGGTGATTTTAACTGGGACTGGTTAACTGCAGTGTCAGAGGATTTTAAAAACCTTTGTATCTCTTTGAATGTTACTCAGATTGTTGACAGTCCTACTCACCCTAACATTAAGTTCCCAAATGAATCCTCCCTTAATTTCCAAAGCGTTTGATACCGTTGATTTCAAACCTTTATTTAACCAGATTGGTCCCATTGAGATCATAGATCTCTTTTTCAAGGGAGACCTGCAGCATATAGGTTCCACATGAAACATAAAACAATAAAGGACATTATACCTCTCTGAAGAACCAGCACCTTACCGTGGTAGAGAGGTTTGTGTGCCCTGATGAACCTGGGGTCTGTGTTGTCTGGAACCTTGTGTTCCTGGTAGGGTCTCCCATGGCAAATTGGTCTCAGGCAAGGGGCCAGACTTGGTTCAAAAGACCTCATGAAAGAAAAAAAAAGAAGTGAGGATACCCGGCCCGGAGGAAGCCCGGGGTCCCTTTCTGGAGCCAGGCCCAGAAGGAGGACTCGTCGGCGAGCGTCTGGTGGCCGGGCTTGCCACGGAGCCCGGCCGGGCCCAGCCCGAAAAGGCAACGTGGGCAACACCTCCGCTTCTCCCTCCCGCGGGCCCACCACCTACGGGAAACAACGATGGGGTCGGGTGCGCTGCCAGAAGGGTGGCAGTGAAAGCGGAGGGTCTCGACGGACCAGACCCGGGCGGCAGAAGCTGGCTTTGGGGACGTGGAACGTCACCTCTCTGGGGGGGAAGGAGCCGGAGCTTGTGCGGGAGGTGGAGTGGTACCAGTTGGATCTGGTTGGGCTCACCTCTATGCACAGCGTCGGCTCTGGAACCTTACTTCTGGATAGGGGTTGGACTCTATTCTTCTCCGGAGTTGCTCAAGGTGTGAGGCGCCGGGCGGGTGTGGGGATACTCACAAGTCCCCAGTTAGGTGCTTCGTTGTTGGAGTTTACCCCAGTGGACGAGAGGGTCGCCTCCCTACGCCTGCGGGTTATGGGGGGGAAAACTCTGACTGTTGTGTGTGCTTATGCACCCAACAGCAGTTCAGAGTATACGGCCTTCTTGGAGACCCTGGAAAGAGTCCTGTATGGGGCTCCTGAAGGGGACTCTTTAATCTTGCTGGGAAACTTCAACGCACATGTGGGCAATGATGGAGACACTTGGAGGGGCGTGATTGGGAGGAACGGCCCCCCTGATCTGAACCGGAGTGGTGGTTTGTTACTGGACTTCTGTGCTAGTCATGGATTGGCCATAACAAACACCATGTTTGAACATAAGGATGCTCATAAGTGTACGTGGTACCAGAGCACCCTAGGCAGAAGGTCCATGATCAATTTCGTTATCGTATCATCGGACCTGAGGCCGTATGTTTTGGACACTCGGGTAAAGAGAGGGGCGGAGTTGTCAACTGATCACCATCTGGTGGTGAGTTGGGTCGAGTGGCGGGAGAAGCCTCTGGATAGACCTGGTAAGCCCAAACGTGTAGTTCGGGTGAACTGGGAACGTCTGGAGGAGGCCCAAGTTCAGGAGGCCTTCAACTCGCACCTCCGGCGGAGCTTTTCGTGCATTCCTGTGGAGGTTGGGGACATGGAACCAGAGTGGTCGGTGTTCAAAGCCTCTATTGCCGAAGCCGCGGCGGGGAGCTGTGGTCTCAAAGTCCTAGGTGCCTCAAGGGGCGGTAACCCTCGAACCTCCTGGTGGACACCGGTTGTCAGGGAAGCCGTCCGACTAAAGAAGGAGGCCTTCAGGGATTTGTTATCCCGGGGGACTCCCGAGGCAGTTGCAAGGTACCGACAGGCCCGAAGGGCAGCAGCCTCATCCGTGGCCGAGGCAAAGCAGCGGGTGTGGGAGAAGTTCGGAGAAGACATGGAGAAGGACTTTCGGGCGGCACCAAAGTTGTTCTGGAAAACTGTCCGACACCTCAGGAGGGGGAAGCAGGGAACCATCCAAGCTGTGTACAGTAAGGATGGGACGTTGTTGACCTCAACTGATGGAGTGTTAGGGCGTTGGAAGGAACACTTTGAGGAACTCCTGAACCCGACAACTCCGCCCTCTATGTTAGAGGCAGAGCTGGAGTATGACGGGGGATCAACACCAATCTCCCGGGGGGAGGTCACTGAGGTCGTCAAACAACTCCACAGTGGCAAAGCCCCGGGGGTGGATGAGATCCGCCCGGAAATGCTGAAGGCTCTGGGTGTTGAGGGACTGTCATGGTTGACACGTCTCATCAACGTTGCGTGGAAGTCGGAAACAGTGCCGAAGGAGTGGCAGACCGGGGTGGTGGTTCCCCTTTTTAAAAAGGGGGATCAGAGGGTGTGTGCCAATTACAGAGGCATCACACTACTCAGCCTCCCCGGGAAAGTTTACTCCAAGGTACTCGAAAGGAGGGTCAGGCCGATTGTCGAACCTCAGATTGAGGAGGAACAATGCGGATTCCGTCCTGGTCGTGGAACGACGGATCAGCTTTTTACTCTCGCAAGGATCCTGGAGGGGGCTTGGGAGTACGCTTATCCGGTCTACATGTGTTTTGTAGACTTGGATAAGGCGTATGACCGAGTTCCCAGGGAGTTACTGTGGGAGGTGCTGCGGGAGTATGGGGTGAGGGGGTCTCTACTCAGGGCCATCCAATCTCTGTACTCCCAAAGCGAGAGCTGTGTCCAGGTCCTCGGCAGTAAGTCGGACTCATTTCCGGTGAGGGTTGGCCTCCGCCAGGGCTGCGCTTTGTCACCAATCCTGTTTGTAATATACATGGATCGGATTTCGAGGCGTAGTCGTGGGGGAGGGGGTCTGCGGTTCGTTGGACTAAGGATTGCACCACTGCTTTTTGCAGATGATGTGGTTCTGATGGCTTCATCGGTCTGCGACCTTCAGCACTCACTGGATCGGTTCGCAACCGAGTGTGAAGCGGCTGGGATGAGGATCAGCACCTCCAAATCTGAGGCCATGGTTCTCAGCAGGAAACCAATGGACTGTCCACTCCAAGTAGGGAATGAGTCCTTACCCCAAGTGAAGGAGTTCAAGTATCTCGGGGTCTTGTTCTCGAGTGAGGGAACAATGGAGCGTGAGATGGGCCGGAGAATCGGAGCAGCGGGAGCGGTACTGCAGTCGCTTTACCGCACCGTTGTGATGAAAAGGGAGCTGAGCCAGAAGGCAAAGCTCTCTGTCTACCGGGTCATTTTCATTCCTACCCTCACCTATGGTCATGAAGGATGGGTCATGACCGAAAGAACGATATTGCGGATACAAGCGGCCGAGATGGGTTTCCTCCGCCGGGTGGCTGGTGTCTCCCTTAGGGATAAGGTGAGAAGTTCGGTCATCAGGGAGGGACTCGGAGTTGAGCCGCACCTCCTTCGCGTCGAAAGAAGCCAGTTGAGGTGGTTCGGGCACCTAGTTAGGATGCCACCTGGGCGCCTCCCTAGGGAGCTGTTCCAGGCACGTCCAGCTGGGAAGAGACCAAGGGGTAGACCTAGGACCAGGTGGAGGGATTATATCTCTTCGCTGGCCTGGGAGCGCCTTGGGATCCCCCAGTCAGAGCTGGTTGATGTCGCCAGGGAAAAGAAAGTTTGGGGCTCTCTGCTGGAACTGCTACCCCCGCGACCCGACCACGGATAAGCGGGAGAAGATGGACGGATGGATGGATGGATATACATTATATTTACAGGATACATAGTTATAGACATTTACAAGTGCCCATTGTATCAGCAAGCATTTCATTTAGCCTAGCTTTAAAAACATGCAGAGGAATGAGATCATTGCATCTTATATTAAAGCAGAGGCTACTCTTGGCATATCCAGCCATGCAGTGGAGTGGTTTGTGAACTACCTCTCTGAAAGGTCCCAATGTATTCATTTTGATGGGCTCACTTCTGAGTGGTTGAACATTGCTCATGGTGTTCCCCAAGATTCTGTTTTAGGTCCACTTTTATTCTCTATATATATCAACAGCTTAGGTGAAAATGTGGATGAAGCTACTTTACATTTTTATGCGGATGATGTATTGTGTAGGTCCCTCCATTAAGGAGGTGGTTGTTAAATTACAGGCTGTTTTTAACATTATTCAGACTCAGCTCGCTGAACTAAAGCTTGAGAAAACCAAGGTAATGCTTTTTTCAAAAGCTAAAAAGACATCAGAGCCTGTTTTAGATATTATTACTATGCAAGGACAAGTACTAGAAGTGGTTGCCTGTTATAAATACCTTGGTATCTTGCTTGATGATTCGTCTTACTTTTAAACGTCAGGTCATTAATCTGCTTGAAAACTGAGGGTTAGACTAGGTTTCTTTTTCAGAAACAAGTCCTGTTTCTCTTTTGAAGCCAGGAAAAGGCTAGTCACTGTGACCTTTTCACCTGTGCTGGACTATGGTGATTTGCTATGAATGCACCTGCCCATTGCCTGAACAAGTTAGATGCCGCCTATCACAGCGCACTGAGATTTGTCACAAATTGTAAAGCACTTACACATCACTGTACCCTGTATGCCAAGGCAGGTTTGCCATCACTTACTGTACGGAGGCTCAGTCATTGCTACATGTTTATTTTAGGGCTGTCAAACGATTAAAATGTTTAATCAGATTAATCACAGCTTAAAAATTAATTAATCATGATTAATCACCATTCGAACTATGTCCAAAATAGTCATTTCTTTATGCATATTGTTGTGGGAATGGAAAGATAAATTAAAGAAGGCGGATATATCCATTTAACATACAGTATCTATGTTTATTATAACATTTTTCTGCATGTCAAAATGAAAGACAGCCCACACACCTATCAATCATCAAACCCTGGGGTCTTACAGTTTTTCTCGATTGCTAACACACTCAAATTCTACATAAAGCACCATTATTTTAACTGACACTCAAAGAGCAAAACATCGGCTAAAATCTCCAAAACTCTAAACACGTTTTCAGCTTTTCACACAATTTGCAAATCAACATGGCACTTTTTGCAAACCACTGCACACGTTTCTCCACGTAAGACACAGGAATCTGACATAATGTTACGTGTTCAGGTTTAAAACACTGATATTCAAAATGCCTCACACATGGACCAATGATCAAGAAACACGTTCTACCTGACCAAACACGTGATAGCATAATTGTTGGCTCATCAATCAGGATGTTGACACTATAAAAAGACCACAGGTGAGTACTTTCTTACAGCAACAATGGAAGCCAACATGGAAGCAAGAGGAGAGGATGAGGAAGAGTACTCTCTAATGAAATGAAATGTTATCAACCATGGTGTGACGATGAGAGAGGCTGGACAGAGGGTTCAGCCTAATCTAAGCCGATGTACTGTTGCCTCTGTAATCCGGACACTTAGACTTGAAAACAGGTTAGTTACCAGTTTCTAGCTCTGCATAATTCATGATATATCAGTGCTTATATCTGTTGTGTGAAACGTATTTAGTTCATTACTGTAATTGAATTGTTGGCATGTTGCATACTATAACTGTACAAAAATCGAGTGGCCCATGGTGGTGGTGGGGTTATGGTATGGGCAGGCGTATGTTATGGACGACGAACATAGGCCACTCGATTCACAACATTACCCTACCCCTAACCCTACCCCTACCCCTCACACCAGATACTGCCTGGTTTTCGGACCCCCCCAGACCCCCCCCAATAAAGCAAAAATGCACGTTTCAGAGTGGCCTTTTATTGTGGCTATTCTAAGGCACACCTGTGCAATAATCATGCTGTCTAATCAGCATCTTGATATGCTACACCTGTGAGGTGGGATGGATTATCTCGGCAAAGGAGAAGTGCTCACTATCACAGATTTTTTCAGATTTATGAACAATATTTGAGAGAAATGGTTATTTTGTGTATATAGAAAATGTTTTAGATCTTTCAGTTCATCTCATGAAAAATGGGAGCAAAAACAAAAGTGTTGCGTTTATATTTTTGTTCAGTGTATATCTGACCATTAGAATCTGTATTTTTGAAATTGTCGTTTTTAACACCGTAGTTTTACAAATTATAGAATAATTAATGACCAGTGTTTTCCAATTTTACTCAGCAGTTCGTTTCGTTAGCTAACGTTAGCTAAAGCTAGCGCTACTAGTTAGCTACGCAATGGTGTGTTGCTTTGCTCCGGGTTGCAGCCACAGGTATTTGCATGAAACGTGCTCGTTCTATCGTTTCCCGGCCAATGTTTTCCAAAGGAGAGTCTGGATTCGTGCTATGAGGTAAGCTGACGTTACATTTTTGTCCATGTCACGGTGAAATGAAATGATGGGTAGTGACTGTATCGCCGTTTTAGAGATGGCGCTGCTGAAAAGACCGCAACATAAGTGAAGATAATGAATACATCCTATTAAAACCTGTGTGGCTTATATGATAAGTCAAATTTGTACAAGCAGCATAACGTTTCACCATGTAACTAAAGATTGTAGTCAGGGAAATCAGTTTGACATATTGAACTAATAACAAATCACCTCTGGCTGGCAGAGAACTCTCTGCTCCATAGCTTCTCTTGGACGTAAAATCACATGTACATTTTACATTTATATTCAATTTAATATTCCATCCCTCACATACTTTTGTATATAATAACGTATATTTTGTTTTTCTTGTTATGCTGCTGCAACACAAACATTTCCCAAATTGGGATCAATACAGTAATATCTTATCTTAATTTATTAAGAAATATAACTATTATAATTAGTGTAGCAGCTGACACCTATTTTCAATATGGATTAATCTACCATTTATTTCTTTAGTTCAATTTTCATCTATAAAAATGTCAAAATAGTGAAAATGTTCACGAGACAAAGTGCAAGGTTATATCTTTAGATGTTTTGTTTTAGCCTATGTACTGTATGTCTTAATGCTCTTATATGTGACGGTGTGACTTCCATGAAACTAATATTGTATATCTTCCCAACAGACGAGCTGACAGGAAGCCTAACACTCTAACAACCACAACATTGCAAAGGCGAGTAAATGTAAATTAAAAACGATTCACAATTTTTAAATGTCTTCTTCTTTCTTGCAGTGAGGTGAAGCTGACCTTGCACTTGGTGCCAGTAAGGATGTTCCTCACGCAAGCTGAATGTTTCTCCCTCCTTACTGACACAGAAGCCCTTTATTTGCAATGCTTCACTAATTGTCATTTCCCTGGCTCCGTAGGGACACTTTACCTCCAGCACAGCGGAAGACCCTACCAGACCATCTGGAGATGCCCCCATTACTCCTGATTGGGAGAGCCACAAACCTGACTCATGGACCTGCATCTGGGTTGCAGTGGTGAATGCCCTGACGCCCTTACATTCATTCATAGTCCCCCACTGTACAGACAAAACACCATCAAGGGCCTGTTGTTGCCCTTGCACCCTGGCACTAAGGGAAGCAGTCACACGTTTTGACCTCAGGACAGCTCCAAAGTTGCTGGCAGTCAACCTTCCTTTCCTGAACAAATGCCAGTTTGGGTTGGTTCGCTGACCAGTGGTAGCCACCTGAATTGCCCTCTGTTGCTCCTCAGACAATGTCATGCTTGCCACAATTGCCTCAGGTCCCTGATGCCCAACAGATTTGAGAATTTCAGGAACAGTAAGTGTTTCCAAGCTGTAGTGTTCCTCTTCTGGCTCGGGGGAGAGAAGCCAAGAAATTCCTGAGAACCTGCCCCGAGTCTGTCCCTCAGCCAGTCACGATCTTCGGAGGTGGGCTCTCTTGTCAGCGGGTTGAATGACTTATTGGTTGGAGGAAATAGCTCCTCCACTGAATGTGTACGTTTAGCTGCCTTTGGCTTCTTCCACTGGGGGTGTCAGTGCAGCTGAAATTGTGGATGGCAAAGATGGCTAATGCAGCCGCATGACTGCATTTCCATTCTCCACATGGGCATTCACATTTTGTGGAGAGAATTCCCTCTTCTCCTGTAGATACCTGTGGTGGTGGGATTGTTTTATTATTTAATTATTCCAATTATCCCTTTAATTGTTTATAGCCTACTGTATGTTTATTTCATGGATATTTCTGTGTTTTCTGGTGTGTAATATTTGTAATCTTGGGGCCTCTTCTCTTTAACGTCTACATGATACCACTGGCTCAGATAATGAAGAACAACAAAATAAGTTACCATAGCTATGCAGATGACACACACATTTACGTAACCATTTCACCAGGAGACTATGCAAACACTGAGTAAGTGCATTGAACAAATCAATGACTAGATGTGTCAGAACTTTCTCCAATTAAACAAAGATAAAACTGAGGTAATGGTTTTTGGAGCCAAGGCATAACGTATAAAAGTTAGCGCTGAGCTTCAGTCTGCAATGTTCAAAACAGATAATGCCAGAAATCTAGGTGTAGTCATGGACTCTGACCTGAGTTTCAACAGTCACATTAAAACAGTTACTAAATCAGCTTACTATCACCTAAAGAACATATCTAGGATTAAAAGACGAATGTCACAGCAGGATTTGGAAAAACTTGTCCATGCTTTTATCTTCAGTTGACTCGACTACTGCAATGGTGTCTTCACAGGTCTCACTAAAAAATCTATTAGAAAGCTGCAGCTGATTCAGAACGCTGCTGCTCGAGTCCTCACTGACACTAAGAAAGTGGATCACATCACTCCTGTTCTGAAGTCTTTACACTGGCTTCCTGTGTGTCAAAGAATAGATTTCAACATATTGCTGCTGGTTTATAAAGCTTTGAATGGTTTAGGCCCAAAATACATTACTGACCTCCTGCTAAATTATGAACCATCCAGATCTCTCAGGTCTTCAGGGACTGGTCAGCTTCCTGTCCACAGAGTCAGAACTAAACATGGAGAAGCAGCGTTCAGTTATTATGCTCCAAATATCTGGAACAAACTCCCAGAAACCTGCAGGTCTGCTGCAACTCTGACTACTTTTAAATCCAGCAAGAAGACTTTTCTTTTTGTCGCTGCTTTTAATTGAACTATTCACATCTTAGACTGCACTGTATCTTTTATCCATGTATTTTTTCTTTTAATGTTTATATTATTAGACTGATTTTAAATGCCATTTTCTTAATGTCTTTCATTTTTTGTAAAGCACTTTGAATTGCCTTGTGTTGAAAAGTGCTATATAAATAAACTTGCCTTGCGTTGCCTAATAAAGATTTCATGTGACACATAAAATGGATTTGTTGATGGGAATTAATGTGAATAAATTAACTATGGGTTAACGGTACTCTTGCTATCACTACTCACCGACACTATAAACCTTGTCCCTCATGCTAGCCCTGACAACACCGGTAAGCACACCTTCATCTAGGCTGCACTGTTTTACGTGTCCTGACTTGTAGTGGTTCTCTCCTCTATCTACACTCTTCTTGTCATCTTTTGTAAAACGATATCAGACTGGTAATTGACACAGCCATGACTTCTAGTTAAATTCAGTGTGGCTAAAATGAAAAGCTTTGTTGAAATATGCAAGCACGCGGAAGTCAAAGTCAGCTTTATTGTAAACAATTCTACATGTGTTATACATCCAGAAATATCGAAATATCGTTTCCCACAGTGTGACATGTATACATAAAACACAACAAAAAGGGCCTAGATAAACGGGGTATACAGTTTAAAATGTTAATATATTAAAGTGTTCAAAGTGCAGTTTCAGTGCAAGTCAGTTGAAACGATCTTAAGTTGGCATGACGTTGAAGTCGTGCGACCCTGCTGCTGTACTGGCTTGTAGTTCGTTTATAGCATAACGTTAGCATTTCGCTTTTGGCGACTAGATTTATGATTCAAAAATTATAAAAGTAGGGTAGACATGTGGAGATTATCCGGCTGAACAAAACGTGATCCCTCTTAAATGTGTGTCAACCACAGACCTTATTTCGAGCTATTTTCCAAAATCCTATGGAGAATTTGCATTGGTTTTTCACGAAGGAACCGGAAGAAGTTTACCTCCGGGTTTTACGATGCGTCACTGCACAAAACTAGGGCCACTAGGGTGGGTGGAGGGGGTCCGGAGGACGGGTCTGGGCTGACAACCCAGGGGCACAGCAGAGGACTAGGAAGGGATCTCGGGCGGACGGCCCGGGGGCAAAGCAGAGGACCAGGAAGGGATCTCGGGCAGACGGCCCGGGGGCAAGGCAGAGTTCAAAAAGGGGTTCTCGGGCGGACGGCCCGGGGGCAAGGCAGAGTTCGAGGAGGGGCAAAGACCACAGCTCTCAGGGGACCGGGCAGGAGCCGGTGTTGACCGGACAGTAACCAGAGCCGGTGGGACAGGTGTCGGCAAGATTCCCCACGGAAGAGGACAAGAAGTTGGCAGGACCCCCGGCGAGACATGTAATGTCGAGGCCTCCAACGAAACAGGACATGGGGTTGACAGGACCCCCGGTAGAAGAATAGTCGGCGGGGCCTCTAAGGGTACAGAACACAGGGTTGGCAGGACCCCCGGCAGGAGAGCAGTCGGCGGGACCTCCAACGGCACAGGACACAGGATTGGCAGGACCCCCGGCAGGAGAGTAGTCGGCAGGGCCTCCAACGAGACAGGACAAGGGGTTGGCAGGACCCCCAGCGGAACCTCCAACGGTACTTGAGTAGGGACTTGTGTGGGAACTCGAGAGGAAACTTGAGAGGTAACTCGAGAGGAAACTTGAGGTAACTCGAGAGGTGATTTGAGAGGGGACTCGAGAGGAGACTCGAGAAGGAACTTGAGAAGAGACTCGAGAGGGAACTCGAGAGAGGACTCGAGAAGTGTCTTGAACAGGGACTCGAGAGGTAACTCGAGAGATGACTTGAAAGGGAACTCGAGAGGGGACTCGAGAGGGGACTCGAGAGAGAACTGGAGGGGTGACTTGAAAGGGGACTCGAGAGGGGACTCGAGAGGGAACTCGAGAGGAGACTTGAGGGAACTGGAGAGATGACTCGAGAGGGGACTTGAGAGGTGACTTGGAAGGAGACTTGAGAGATGACTCGAGAGGGGACTAGAGAGGGAACTGGAGTGGTGACTTGAGAGGAGACTTGAGAGAGTTGGTTCGCCAACAGAACACGGGGGGATGGAGTCGGCCGGTATGCTGACTGGACTCGGGGAGCTGGCGTTGGCTGGAGAGCCAGCAGGAGACGAGGTGCTGGAGTCGGCCGGTACAACGACAGGACACGGGGAGCTGGCGTCGGCCGGAGACGAGGGGCTGGAGTCGAAACCATGGCTGCTGGGGCCAGGACTGAGGCTGGAACCATGGCTGCTGGGGCCAGAACTGGGGCTTGAACCATGGCTGCTGGGGCCTGTACTGGAGCCGGAACCATGGCTGCTGGGGCCGGCACTGGAGCCGGAACCATGGCTGCTGGGCGTGGAGCGGAAGCCTGGACCCTGGCTGTGTAAGCCAGGTAATGGAGTATGGAAGCAAAGCTGCGTGGGCCGGTACTGGAGCATGGAGCCATGGCTGATGGGGCCTGTTCTTGGGCTGGAACCATGGCTGCAGGGGCCAGAACTGGGGCCGGAACCATGGCTGTGTGGGCCGGTTCTGTAGCCGGAACCATGGCTGCTGGGGCTCGGGCTGCTAGCCTGGCCTTGCGACGACTCCTCTTAGCAGCCGCCTGAATACTCCGTGGACCTCCATAAGCCAGACGAGTTCCGGAATACGACTCCTGGACAGGAGCAGGAACTGGGGCAGAAGCACGGGTTGACTTCAGGCGGAACCCACCAAGGCGTATGGTGCCAGGTTGGGAATTGGGAGACATGGAGCTAGCATGCCTGGGGCTAGCAGGCCGGGAATCACATGCTTGAAGGAAGTCCAACATCCAGTCAGGTAAGAACTCAACAAAATATGGTTTCTCTGCTGCCAACCGGAGCGCCTCTACCAGAGCGGCCCTCTTCTGCCGAACACTGGACGCTCCCTTCCACCAATCGAAGCAGCAAGCCAGATAGAAGGTTAAATGCTGTAATTCAGCCTCCCATGGATCATCTGCTGGGTCCATTTGTGGTTGGTTCGTAAAGCTACGGTGTGTGCAGGAAGCAGGACCCAAATGCAGATTAAAAGAAGACCTTTTTTTTTTTAATTAGAAAAATTCACAATTCAACATTTTCAATTTTTACCTGTGGTTTTAATGTGGCCCTGCATTTAAAACAATCAAACATAATAATCATGCATAACATGACAAAAATAAAAGAAGGTTAATGCAATTAGCCAAAAGAAGATTGCCAAAAAAAAATAAAAAAATTGGATCTTACTTGAATATCCCATCATAGTTAACAAAAATACAAAATCAGAATACGAGAAACAAAACACACTGCTATCAGGCAATCATTTATTTATATGACACATACTCCACGCTTTTCACGTTTCACACTAGACCTGTTAGCCAACACTGTCATGCTTATACACCAGTCTGTCATTGTCACCAACCTCCACCAGAGTGCACCCTTCCACAAAGCTCTCCAGAAACGCGTCCTTTTCTAGGTACACATATGCCATCTGAACGTCCTTGCTTAAAATCCTCTTAAATACGTCCCATACATCTACCTTTCTGTTCCCATAATGGGCCAAGTCTCTCCTAAGTTTTACAGCATACCGGGCATGGCTCAGCACATAGTTACAGAGATTCACATTGGGACCTTTCACTCCCCCCCTCACCCCAAACAGCCACAACTCCTTCCATACCATCGTTTTTAATATTCTATCCCCCCAACACTTATCAATTAGCCCTTTCACCCGTTCAAAATACACCTTTAGCTCTCTACATTCAAAAAATTCATGCATACACGTTTCCACCATTATCTTACACACATCACACTCTTTCTTCACTGTGGCATCCAACCTGCTTATGATCAAATTGTTGAACACCCTGTTGTGACGAAAAATAAAATCAAAATGCTCACATTCTATGCTATTCCATTTCACCCTTAAATTACCCCATATCTTCCGCCCATCAAACTTTTCACAAACATTTCCCCACACACGCTCAGAAGCAGGTCTTCTTATTTTACCTCCCCTCAGCATTTTGTAAATCACCCTCGTGTTTACTTTCTCCATTTTCACACGAGTATCCCCCTCCCCCACATACATTTCCGCCATGCTCTCTCCACTTCTTGTAGCCTCACCTTCAACCATTCTCACCCACCCCACAGGCATACCCTTTTTCACCCTCTCCATGATATCTTCCGCCTTTCTTAATGGCATACTCCCCCCCCCACCCCTCACCTCATCCACTATTACCCGTGCTCCCATGAACCCGGCCCAAACTCATACACCAAATCCCTTATGTTTCTAAAACCCGCCCTCCACATTTGGAGATCAAATATAGGACACTTCTGCACCGTGATCATATGGTTCATGAAAATGGGCTGATTCCACACTTGCTCAACATTCACACACTCATGCTTTACCCCTTTCAGAAACTCACCCCATGCTAATAGCGCCTCCCTATGGTACTCCGAAACACTGCTAAGCATTCCTTTTTTGAAAACCATGAACAAAGCGCTGTCCCCACAGCCTCCACACTTATTGATAGATTCTTTTAAAAATACCTTCCACGCATAATCTTTTTTTCCCTCCTTGTCACCAACATATTTTAACATCATTTTAACCCTTAGCGCCTTCTTTTTCTTTTCCACGTTGATCAGCTTCATCCCTCCATCCCTATACTCGTTCTCCATTACCTCCCTAGCAACTCTAACTCCCTTCCCTTCCCACAAAAACTCATTTATTGCCCTGTCTATTTCTTTATGAACCTTTTCAGGCATTTCCATGACAGTCATGATATAGACCAATCTGCTCATTATGAGCCCATTTATCACCACTACCTTCCCTCTTAACTTTAAATGCCGCATCTTCCAAAACCTTAGCGTTTTCTTTATTCCGTTGATGATTCCCTCATATTGCTCATCCCTCCCTTCCTTTTCTTTTATACCCAAATTAACCCCCAGTACATTAAAATAATCTTGCCTTTCCTTGAGCCCTATTCCTGTCCTATCCACTCCTTCCTCACCTATATACATTACCTCTGATTTGTCTATATTTATCTTCGCCCCTGACGCCCTGCCATACTGCTGCACTACTTCTAACACTTCCCTCACACTATCCCCATCTCTGACCGTAACCGTGGTGTCATCTGCATACTGGTACAGGAGACTGGTCTGTCCCCCCGGTATCTCCACTCCTCTAATGTTCTTGTTCTGAATTAGCATTGTGGCTAAAGGTTCAGCTGACAAGGCATACAACATGGAGGAGAGAGGACATCCCTGCCTGACCGACCTCCCTAACCTAAACACATTTGTAACGATCCCATTTATTTTAACGAACTCACCGCCCGACTATATAATCTTTTGATCCAGCCCACCAACTTCACCCCAAACCCTGCTTTCCCTAACACTCTATATAAATACTCATGATTGACCCGATCAAACGCTTTATTTAAATCAAGACTCATAACTATGCCACCCTTCCCCTCCTGTATGTGTTTAATAGTATCTCTGATGCTGCTTGTCGTGTCACTTATATCCCTCCCCGGTACACTATACGCCTGAGTCCCACCCACCACCGTTTTAATTACCCTCTTTATTCTATTCCCTAACACCCTCACCAATATTTTGTAGTCATTGTTTAGCATGCTCAACGGCCTATAGTTTTCTAATCTGTCCCTATCCCCCTTTTTGTATATGATACTTATAACCCCCGTTGCCATGCTGGCCGGCAGGTCATCCTCCTCCTCAATGTGTTTGAACACCCTGTGCAGCACTGGTACCAACAGTTCCTTAAAGGTGATGTAGAAATCTGCTGTTAACCCATCTAACCCCGGACTCTTATTTCTACTCAACCCTCCTATTGCTAGATCTATTTCCCCTTTACCGATCACTCCCTCACACATCTCTCTATCATTCTCATCTAAAACTTTATCCATACTTTCTATCACCGTCTCTGCACTCTCTCTGTCTGCCTCTTCTTTCTTAAATAATTCCCTGTAGAACTCCTCCACTCTTTCTGCTATCCCTACTAAATCTGTTATCTTCCTACCATCCTTTCCCTCAACCTGTTTTAAATATTTGTTTTCCTGCTTAATTTTTTCCAACCTCAGAAAGTAGCCAGTACACCTTTCCCCCTCCATTGCATACTTTGCCCTGCTTCTAACAATCGCCCCCCTGCATTTGTCCCTCTCTATACCCTCTAGCTCATCTTTGATCCTCGTGTATCTCCCTAAATCTCTCCCTGTCTCTTTGTCTATCTTTGCTGCCTCTTTAGCCAACTCTCCCCTCACCCTTTCCTCCCTTCTTCTATCAAGCACATGTTTCCCCTTACTGTGTTTTATGCTTATTCTCTTGATCTCCTCTTTTAACTCCCCCCACCACACTAATATATTATTGTCCCTTGTATCAACCCCCCCCCTTATACATTCTCTCACCCTTTTTTTATACACCTCATCATTCAGTAGTTTCACATTCAAGCACCACATCCCCCCGCCTCTCCCATTCACCTTCAGCCCCATCCTGAGACTAAGAACCTGATCACTCAACGCTGTGGTCCTATATTCAATCTTTACAATCTTTTCATTCACGGCTTCCGAACACAGAGCTAAATCAATCCTGCTCTGCCTAAGTTTATCTTTCACCACCCGTCTCCAAGAAGATTCTCTGACATCCGGATTTCTTTCTCTCCACACATCTATCAACCCATTCTCATTCATTATCTTTTTGAGTGCCACCCTCGAGGAGTCGCCAATAAAACGAGCACCCGCAGGCGCATCCAACCTTCCACACCGCACATTGAAGTCTCCCACAATCAAACAGTTCCCCCCACATTTTCCCTCCAACCCCTCAAAAAAAATCCTTCTCTCCCTCTTTATATTAGGTGCATACACATTTATCAACGTATACGTGTCCCCCATGTATTCATACTGCACCCCGATCATCCTCCCTTCCCCATCATCCTCAACCTTCCTTGCATTCTTCACATCCCCCGACTTGATAAGTATCGCCACCCCTCTAGCACGCTCACCCCCATTATTTGCAAACACTTTGCCCATCCACTCTTTTTTAACCTCATCCACACTCTCCCCATCCCAATGTGTTTCCTGCAGACATATGATGCTGGCCTCACATAGACTTAGCGCCCGGCTTCTTCTGATCTTACTTTTAAGACCATTACCGTTTAGGGATGAGATAGTTGCCATCACAATGGATGTTATTATAATGAACGTCCATTGCATCATTACCTTTCACTGGTTGCTTTCCCTCTGTTGTACCCGCTCTCCTTTTCTCCACCTCCCTCTCCTTGTCCGATTTTCGTCTAGCAATCAGCCCGGCGTTCTCCGCTGAGGTCGTCTTCTTCTTCTTCTCCTCCTCCTCGCGCCTGTTTCTTCTTGTGCCTCGGCCCCTCTGCTCATCATTAGGGCTCCCGAAGACCATGGCGCCCCCAGGGTCCTCCCCCAGCTCTCCCTCCTCCATTCCGGAAGCCTCCGAGATGTCTTCCACCTCCTCAGGACTCCAACACTTCTTTCCCCCGCCGCTGCTCCCGTCGCCGCCTCTGCTGCTTCCATCGGCGCCTCCGCCGCCCTGCCTGGCACTTTTCTTGCTCTTCTCCACGTTTGGTGTTTTCTCTTCCATCACCGAAGCCCCCGAGATGTCCTCCACCACTGGACCTTCATCTTCGCTGCTGATCTCCTCATAGGATCTTTTATTTGCCCCCTCCGCCTCGTCGCCTTCCCCCCCCTCTTCTTCCTCCTCTTCTTCCTCCTCGTCTTCCTCCTTGTCGTCTTCCTGCTCTCTCTTTCTCTCTCCTCTCTCTCTCAGCCCTCTCAGCTCCAAACTTGCACTCCTTGGCATAGTGCCCTTGCTCATAACACCTGTGGCACTTAAAGTCTGGGCATTCTCTAAAGATGTGACTCGGCTTTATACATAACATGCACACTGGAACCTGGCCATTGTGCAGGACCCGAAAGTACTCCGCCCCCTTCACCGTGTCGAACTTCGTGGAATACGGCAGGGAGCGGACCTCATTGTTGAACCTCACTCTCAGGAACCTCGTGCCGTCTGCAATGTCCGAGTCTGGCCACATTCTTTTTTTAATGTCCGAGATGGGCTTAACTCCCCGAGCCTATTTAGTATTGTTTTATCCTGCAAATAAACAGGCAGATGCAGGAACGAGACGGTCACATCGGTGCTCATAACGTTTTTTGCATGCACCGCGGCCCCGTTTACTCTCAACCCCTCCATTAGTTTCATTTTCCCCAGGACGGTCCTCATCGTCACTTCATACTGTTCTCCCGTCACTCTGCATCCATCCACTGTCCCACACTGTTTCTGTATTCCTTTAAGCAGGTCCATCATAGACAGTGCACCTTCCACAACTACTTCCACAGTTAATTCCACACTGTACCTCGTCCTCTCCTTCTTCCCCTCTTTTCCTTCCTCTCCCGCTTTCTTGCCTTGTTCTTGCTCTTCTTCTTTGTCTTTGTCCTTCCTTTCATCCGCCTTGTCACTTGCCCTTCCGCCTTCCATGTTCGGCACCTCCGCAGTCCTTTCCACTCCAGCCGCTGTTGCCATCAAAACACTCGCCGCACCAGATCCCAGCACCGGGGGGGGGGAGCCCGACCGGCAAGGCCGTTAGGGGAGGCCGTGCTTCGGCCGTACCCCGTTTTTTTGCCTTCGGTTGAAGCCCCTCCGCTGACTGAAGCCAATCGTTTTTTCAATCGTTCTCACTCACTCACTCACTCTTCCTGTTAAAGTTGCACTGAACCGTATGGAGATAACTGTGCGCGTGCAGCCTGCTGCTGTTTGCTAGTGATGTTACGTATTGCGCCGAGGCTTCGGAGCGTGTGTCGAGTAATCCCCGAAGCTTTTTGTGAAGCATGTATCGAGGCTTGTATCGTTTTGGGCCAGTGACGTCATCGATGACAAACGAAGCCTCGCTGCCTGTCAATACTACGTGACTGCTTCACGAAGCGATTCAGATCGGTTGAACCGTTGAACCGTTGAACCACAACGCTCATAATACCCATGGATGTAAGAATCATATTACCCCTCCTGTACCCGGGCCCGGTGACACGATGTAATTAAGAAAGCTCAGACCCTCACTTATATAGAGGTCGGAACATGTCATAAGTATAAATAGATACAAGCATAAATAAATGTAGGAATAAAAACATGAACAAATAAATACAGAAATAAATATGTTGCAGTGTTTTCAGGGAGCCTTAGTGTGTGTGCTGTGGCTCAGCTGGAAAGCAGTTGACTCATGACCGCAGGGTCCCTGGTTCAACGACTGAACAATACGTATTTTTTGTTGTTTATAAAAGCTACAGCTAAATGAGATAATGTAGTTAATAAATGTATTCTTTGATATGGTTTAGCCTTTCTCAGGCTACAACATGGTTAAGTTTATGAATATTAGTAAGGAATACAAATCCCTCTTTGCAATGTGTACCAGCCTCCTTAGGCTTTTCAATCACAATCATTAAACTGGAATAAATACAATATTGTTAACATGAAAATATGATTTTATGTTCGTTGTTTAGAGTTATTCTAAGGCTTTACTCAATGGGAACTCGGTATGAGATAGATAGAGCACACTGTTGAGATGTCCAATCTGCCTGTTTTACACACTTTGACCAACAGGGGGGTTTGTGTTCAAATGAAGCCCATGATGAAGCCTCATGAGATGAACCCTTTTGCAAACCAATTGGCTGGAAAGCTTCAAAGCTTCATAAGGCTTCATCTCACCATCACTACTGTTTGCGCGTTGACACAGAGGACAAGCCAAATCACAAGACGAACCGATAAAGACAGACAGAAAAACCAGAACTTAAATACACACAAGACTAATCACACAAACAAGACACAGGTGAGGAGGGAGGAGAAAACACAGGGGCCACAGGTGAACACAATCGGGTAATCAGACACACCAGGGAAACTAACAACAGGGAACCACAGACAGATCTAAACAAGACAAAACACAACGCAGACAGAAAACCAAAAACAGATATAGACAAGACAAAACACCATAAAGACAGATCGTGACAGAGAGCTGAATACAGTCACTTGATTTTTGTATTCTGATTACGTAACGCCGTTACATGTATTCCGTTACAACCCAACCCTGGTTACATGTGCCAAGAGCAAGGACTGTCTTAGGTAAGACAGCTTTTATGTGCGCAGCTCCACTTGCTTGGAAAAATCTTCAGCAATAATTGAAACTGAGCAATCTCATTCCTCTGCATGTTTTTAAAGCTAGGCTAAATGAAATGTTCTTTGATACTATGGGCACTTGTAAATGTCTATAACTATGTAAATGTAACTTGTAAATATGATGTCCTTTATTGTTTTATGTTTCATGTGGAACCTATTTGCTGCAGGTCTCCCTTAAAAAAGAGATCTATGATCTCAATGGGACCAATCTGGTTAAATAAAGGTTTGAAATTAAATGAAAATCGCAAATATACACAAATTCCCTTTTTCAGCAGCGTTCAGTAACCAGCCCAACTGAAAAATGATTTCACTCAGTCGTTGGTAAGCATAATGCTGACTCATACAAAAGAAATATAAAAATACTGTCGTATAAGCTATTCTTTGGTGATGTACTGGGGCTAAACATGCTGTCCCAGGAAAATGTTAGAATATATTATATTATTAATTTGATTATACCAGAGGCCATTGTAGTAGTTAATTTATCCTGCACATTTTGTAATGGCACCAACAAAACATTTTCCACAGCCAGCAGTTGTTGACCCTTATAACATTTGTTTTGCTTCAGACTAAAGACTAAAGACAAGTGATGCGAACATGAGACGCCAGTGCATGTGAATTGGATTGTGATTCTTGCGACAAATGGCAACAAGTCAAGGCTGTAATCCAATAAATGCCTGCTGGGAAAGGCTCCAGTCCCCTTGGTAGTGTGAAAATGAATGAATTCATATTGATATTTAAACAATTAAGGGCATAGAATTGCACACAATCAAGAGCTTAGTCTGTAATTTCCAGTAAGGATGTCAACACAAAGGAGTCTGCTTGAGCCAAAAATAAATAAACACAACTGTTTCTCCACATGAGCATCATCTGGAAAATGCTCCTAATATTCCTTTTGCTTTTGTATTTGCTTTTTGTAACCCTTACATGATCCCTAACAATATAAGCATCTGGCTTGACCTTTGCATAAGTCGTTTTGTAACAGTTCAGGTGTGCTTTAGAGCAGTGGTTCTCAACTGGTGGGTCGCGACCCAAAAGTGGGTCGCGGACCCGTTTCGAGTGAGTCGCGGATGTGTGAGTGAAGACAAAAAAATCATGATCATCTTCTCAATAAAATATCTTTGCTGATGTTTTTTTCGAGTCTTCTGGCCAATCAGAATCAAGATTGTTGCCGGAAGTCCCCACGGAGAATAACTTAGCGGTAGAACTCTTCTTTATACATCCATGGGTACAACTTCAGATAAAATGAACACATAATGAAATATGATCCCCGGTTTGATGATTGACAGGTCACAGAACAATGGGAGCAATCTACCCTTACCCACAATTTAAAGTAAGTCACACAGATCTCCTCTTTACTCTTCTCGCAGCAAGATGTCAGAACAAAGTGAAAAACAAACAATGGCATAACATATTATTAATATGTCGGGTAGTAATAGATTTATTTATTTTCTTCTCAGAGTGTACCAGAATGCATAGTTTATGTTAGTATTTCTAAAAATCTCCTGGGGGACAAATCCGCCCAGACCCCCCTGCTGGGGTTAGGTTTTCAGCATGTGTGCCTTTTTATATAGTTCAGCTTTGATTCCATCATCTCATTAAACCTTTTTAAAAAGCATATAGTTCTGTGAAGGGATATACAGTAAGGGATATATGCACTGTACTTCACTTTTATTAATATTGTATGTTGAAAAGCGTATATATTACAGCACGTTTTTTTGTTGAATAGATTTGAGTGCTTCAAAATGTTGGGTCGCGATATTGACCAAGTAAAAAGTGGGTCCCGAGGCCTGACCAGTTGAGAACCACTGCTTTAGAGTGGTGACTTCAACAAACAAAGGGCAGATCACTGAATGATATGTATTCAGTTTTTTTATTTTTCACTTTCTTGCTTTTGTTCCAAACACTAAAGTAACTCAACTCATGAGATCAGCGTACTTCTTTTTGTATAACTGCAGTCTTAAAAAAAAGTCAACATTGCTCACACATTTTCACATTAAGGGTGAAGAGAGGTCACCTTATTTCCACGTGTTTAAAGCTAAAGGATTAGCCTATAGAGCAATGGGTCTGTTGAATGGGAGCGTGTGTGTGTGTGTGTGTGTGTGTGTGTGTGTGTGTGTGTGTGTGTGTGTGTGTGTGTGTGTGTGTGTGTGTGTGTGTGTGTGTGTGTGTGTGTGTGTGTGTGTGTGTGTGTGTGTGTGTGTGTGTGTGTGTGTGTGTGTGTGTGTGTGTGTGTGTGTGTGTGTGTGTGTGTGTGTGTGTGTGTGGCAATTGAACATGTATATTGTGAGTCTGAGGGGGTTGTGCGAGCATATATTCGTATGTGTTGTCAAATGACACAAACAAACAACAGCAGTAGATAATTTAGCCCTGTCACGCACCGATTTTCCCAATGTCGACCCATTTCGAACCCCCATAATCCTCTGTTACATTTCCTAACACTGTCAACAGGGAATGTGAAAGCACTGCTTTAAATCCTGGAATGTATTGTATACCTAGGGGTCACAGCCCTGCAGTTTGCACATTTAGCTCTAAAAGTATAACTTATTTGGCCATCTTAATTCTTGTTTGCATTGTCATCTGTTAAGACTTGTCCTATAAATTGGATTTAATTGCCTCTTAATCAATTCCTAACCAATTAAGACTTTTAGGGTTCCAAGGTTCTACATACAATGGGAATATAAAACACTTGTCTTCAGTAAGGTAAGGTACGTTTATTTATATAGCACATTTCAGACGTAGAGGCAATTCAAAGTGCTTTCCATGATCATTAACACATAATAGTAAGACAACAGAGAGGAACACAATAAATAAACATGATGGAATAACTAACATATTATCTGCAGTTCATTCATCTGGCACTCTTGGCAGACTCCCTCAAACAAAAAAAAGGGTTTAAAACGAAAAGAGGAGAATATTGGGCTATTGGCTCTGCTGTGTCTCTTGCTCTCGGGAGATATCCACCCGTGTCCGGGTCCCGGCGTCATTTCCATCAAAATGACGGCTGGCGGCCCAGCCGCTGAGCTCCACACGCCATCAGTAGGCTTCCGAAGAGGCTGGCTAGCTGAGTAGCTAGCACCACCGGCGGGTCTCTGCGGTCTCGCGCCGATGGCTGCCGGCATAGCATCAGGACCTCTACCCACACCACCAGAGGACTACAGGTCCACGCCGAGGGCTGGTGGCCGAGCAGCTGAGATCCACACACCGCCGGCTGGCTTCAGAGGAGGACGGATAGCTTCCACACCATCTGAGAACTACGGATCCACACCGAAGGCTAGCGGGCTAGTGGCCTAGCAGCGGAGATTCTCGCACTACCGGATACCACTGGATACCACCGGACACCACCGGACATCACCGGACTGGCTTCAGAAGAGGCCGGCTAGCTGAACAGCTAGCTCTGCCGGCGGGTCTCTGTGGTCTCGCGCTGACGGCTGCTGGCTGCTGGCCTAGCAGCAGGACCAACATCCACACCATCGAAGGACTGCAGGACCGCGCCGATGGCTAGCAACCTAGCGGCAGAGATCCATAAACTACCAGCTAGCTTTGACAGCTCCACTATCAACAACGGCACAGCGGTAAAGCCTAGAAATCCTGTATTTAAAAAACGCTGCTGCACACAAATGTTTCAAACAGTGAATCAAGCAAAAACAGTGTGGGATCCTCGGTGCAAGTCGAAGGGACTATTTAGTGGACATTTACATTTCCACAGCATCTGCAATACACATTAACAGCTAGAATATCTCCTCCTTGAGTCCAATATTGACTGTTTGGGAATATCTGAATCTTGGCTAAAACAGTCATCACCATCTACTCTTGTATCTATGTCAGGATATAATGTGTTTAGGAAGGACAGACTGAAGGAAACAGGAGGGGGTGTGTTGCTTTATGTGAGGAATACCTTTACTTGTAGGGAGATTGCACTCCTAGCTACTATTGAGTTTGATTGTGTTGGTGTGGAAATCACACTATCTGAGGAAATATCCCTCACCATGATTTACCTGTATCGACAACCCACCGCTAAGGTGGATTTCTACGACCAGGGGTTACGGCCGCCGCCTCCCCAGTCCTGGTAACTCTGTTTTGAATGTGTTTTATGTAAATGAGATGTGTAGTTGCCCTGATATCATTGGCTACCCATCTCCTGGTCCGCCCCCGAAGATTGTGATTGGAGCACACCGGGCCCGACGCGCTCCAATCCCAGTGCACATCCGGCGCACACCTTCCGGAGACGACTACAAAGCCTGTGGACAGCGATCAGTCGGGAGGCTCTGTTATGTGAACAGACGCCTCTCGCTACTTGCTCTTCGTTTGTGATCAATTCTGTTAACAGTGGTTAACTCGTGTGAATTATGTTAACAGTGGTTAACTCGTGTGGTCCGTAGTTAGTGTAGTGTTGATGTGATTATATGTGTTTAGATTAGGATAGTATTACGCTGACTGTGGTCATTTCGTTTAGCAGTGTTTTCCCACAGCCTCCTTTTCATTAGTCTGTACCATTTGGATAGTGAGGGTAGTTTTGTGGTTATTTTGGTTGTTAGTAGTGGCAAATTACTGACAAATATTTGTTTGTATTTAATTAGGCTCCCTTTTTAGAGTCCTCCCTTTGTTTGGGTGCTCAGTTAAACCCGCACCCTTGTGGCCTTTTTGTTTGTTCCAGGCCGCTATAATAAACTCCTTTATAATTATTACCAATTCCAACTGGTGTGTGTTGCATTTCCTCATCCCCTAGTGGGGATGTAATGGGTTAAGTTAGGTTAGTATTATGTTAACTGTTGTCTCATAGTATAGCTGTGTTTGCATACAGTCTCCTTTGTTAGTTGTACCACTTTGATAGTGAGGGTTATTTTGTTTATTATGTATATTTATTTGTATTGAAGTAGGCTCACATATTAGAGTCCTCCCTTTGTTAGTTACCCATTTAAACCGACGCCCGTTTGGCCAATGTGTTTTTTCCAGGCTGCTTGCCTGCCTTTTTGTCAAACAGCTATTTAATAAACTCTTTATAATATTTACCAATTCCAACTGGTGTATGTTGCTTTCCTATTCCCCTAGTTGGGACGTAACACCAGGTAAAACTCCTGCTGAATTCCTGTGACTCCAACAAAGAGCTAATTATTGTAGGAGACTTTAATATCAACTGGAATGACAAACAAAATAGAAAAAGCTTAAAACGGATCACGGATAAACACAACTTAATACAACTAATGGATCAACCGACTAGAATAACCAAAACCTCCAAGACTATGATAGATTTATTATTTCCAAACAAAGCTGTCAGAATAGTTCAAATATACAACTTCCTGACTGGTCTTTCTTACCATAATCTTGTTCTTTTTGCCAGGAAACTCACAAAAAAAAGGTTCATGGCCACAGCTAAAACCCCTGCCTTCGGTTCACGCTTCATCCCCAAAAACCTGCAACAACGTTTTATGGAGACAGTGAAAATTATTAATTGGGGGGACACTGTCCTCTGAAGACATTGGTGAAAACAGTAATCTGTTTATATCTAAAATGAATGATACAATGTCTTCCTTCTCAAGGAATGGGTGTCTTAGGGACAGGAAGGAACATAATCTTCCTTGGCTAAATCTACAGTACAGGAATTTAATGAAATCCAGAGACAAACTATTAAAGCAGAGCTTGAAATCCGGACTATCCACTGACAGACAGAAATTCACTCATGCTCGTAACAAGGTAACTCAAACAATAAGACCGGCCAAAGCAAACTTTTTCATCAATATAATTGAAGGTGCGAAAGGTAACAGTAAAATAGTTTGGCAAGTCCTAAATAAACTATTAGGTAAACATAAGAAACAGGAAAATAATGCTCTAGAATTAAAAACCAATGATGCCCTGATAAAAGACCCTGCAGTGTTGGCCAGCTCTCTAAATGAGTATTTTAGAAATAGTGCTCTGGACATCACAAAGCTCTTCCCGCCATCTGAGGTCTCCCATAGCCCGACTGTGGATACACATCCAGTTTTTGACCTGGAGGAAATCACAGAGGTGGAGGTAAAAAATATAATTTTAGGGTTAAAAGGTTCTAAGGCTAGGGATGCAGACGATTTAGACACCAACTTTATAAAGACAACCCCAGTGAGATGATAGTGAACTGTTCAAGAACTTGTCATGAAAAGTTCATGAAATATTAGTGAACCATATTCATGAACAGCTCATAAACAGCTCATAACAAAGTTGATGAACTGTTCATGAAAGTGACATGAACATTAAATGGCACTAGGGCAGTTCATGAACTACTCATGAAACTCCTGTGCTGGAATGGTTCATGAACAATTCATGGAATATGGTTTTAGGCAGGTTCATGAACAATTCATGAAATGGAGTTTTCAGTGAGTAGGGATATTCAGTTTTCAACCAAGAACATTTCAAGAATTGTTCATGAACATATCAAGAACTGTTCATAACAACTTCATGAACCATTCATGAACAGTTCATACCCAGTCACTGAATATAATTCAATGGCTGGCTATGAACTGTTCATGAACTGTTCATGAACCATTGACTGTGGGTCAATTGGCAACCATAGAAAACAACAATTATGTCAATCACAATGGAACTTTACTCAAATTAACAAACAAACAAACATACATGTATACAGGTGGAGCACTACAATTAATCCTATCACTATTTGAAGAAGTTCTTGACACTCAGCTGCACAAAAAATGTTGTTACGGGTCCCAAAAGCTTGGGTACCACAGCAACAATAAATGATTTCTGTAGAAAACAGAAAAGTGCAGCAGCAATAATTATGCACAGGATCCGGTTGATCGTCTGGAATGCTTCTTATTCAAAATTCAAAGTACACAGTTACATTCAAATAGCTGAACTTTACAAACATCACATTTCTCCATTTAAGTTATCTGTCTGTCACAGTCAATTACTGTATCTCAAGGAGAAATTCAACATAGTCAATATAAATTATTACATTACATTGCATTTAGCTGACGCTTTTATCCAAAGCGACTTACAATAAGTGCGTTCGACCAACAAAATACAAACTTGAAGAAAACAGAATCATATAAGTACATCAGGTTTCATAGAGAAAAAACATTTCAAGTGCTACTCAACTGCCTTTAGGTAAGCCAGTCCATAAGTGCTTTGTTAATAGTTCTATTGCTCGAAGTGGAGTCGAAAGAGATGAGTTTTCAGTCTGCGCCGGAAGGTGTGTGAGCTTTCTGCTGTCCTGATGTCAATGGGGAGCTCATTCCACCATTTTGGAGCCAGGATAGCAAACCCACATGTTTTTGCTGATGGGAACTTGGGTCCCCCTCGCAGCGAGGGTGCAGCGAGCCGTTTCGCTGATGCAGAGCGGAGTGCACGTGCTGGGGTGTACAGTTTAACCATGTCCTGGATCTAGGAAGGGCCAGATCCATTCGCAGCATGGTACGCAAGTACCATTGTCTTGAAGTGGATTCTAGCAGTTACCGGAAGCCAGTGGAGGGAGCGGAGGAGCGGCGTGGTGTGGGAGAATTTAGGAAGGTTGAAGACCAGACGAGCCGCTGCATTCTGGATGAGCTGCAGAGGTCGGATGGCACATGCAGGTAGACCAGCCAGGAGGGAGTTGCAGTAGTTTAGGCGTGAGATGATGAGAGCCTGGACCAGAACCTGCGTCGCTTTCTGGGTCAGCTGGGGACGCATCCTCCTGATGTTGTAAAGCGTGTATCTGCAGCAGCGGGTTGTAGCAGCTATGTTTGCAGTGAAGGACAGGTTGTTATCTATAAACACATAACGCTATCAAATAATACTTTCTATCAATATATCTATCTTTACCAAATATAACATATTATGGAGATCACAAAAAATACACTGTCAATGTTAATAAACAAAAAACAAGGCAATGTGCCTGCAAGACTGCACTCAGGTAAAACAAAACATATTACCCGTGCGCAGCAGCCAACCTGCCTGCGAGCCTCGCTCAGGTCACATTTACCCAGGTGCGGCTGAAGCCCGCGAAAATGGCATCTATTGTTGCCGACAGTTTAGTATTTTTAAAATACCGTTACTATGTCAAACATGCTCAAAACCTTCTGACACACTCTCCTAAACATCTCCAACATCATATCTAATTCACACAAGTTAACATCGATCATTTTCATTATGTACTGACCTGTAGAAAACAGAAAAGTGGAGCAGCAATAATTATACACAGGATCCGGTTGATCGTCTGGATTGCTTCTGAGGAGGGGGCGGAAGTGTCCCCACTAAAATAACCCAGATGTCATCGCTCACCTGCCAAAGGTT
Source organism: Pseudochaenichthys georgianus (assembly GCF_902827115.2). Lineage (NCBI taxonomy): Eukaryota > Metazoa > Chordata > Actinopteri > Perciformes > Channichthyidae > Pseudochaenichthys > Pseudochaenichthys georgianus. Next base: position 20,965,128 of record NC_047503.1, on the reverse strand, counting down.
CCACCTTGGCACTACTTACTCGTACTGCTTCTCAAACAGTACAGATAAACCATAAAATGATATGAATGTCACCAAAATAAATACAGATAATGTTCAGTTTCAAATTCACTATTGTTTTGTTTTAAGATTAAAAGTTTAAAAAAAGAAAGAAATGTTCAAATAGTAGATGAATATTCAAGAGGTCTTTAAAAACATCACACTGATCATCAAAAGTTCATAAGATGCTCATGAATATTCCAAAATATTCTGAACTTGCCACAATCATCCAAAATTCATGAAATGCTCATAGTCATGAAAAGTTCATGAAATACTCATGCAAACTTTTTGGGGTTTTAATTATAATGTTGTGATTGGCTGGATCATGAAAAGTTCATAAATTGCTCATAAAAGTCTGTCATGAGCAAAACAGGAACTTTATATGAATGAACAATGTTCATAAACATTTCATGAACTGCTCTTTAAAATGGTTCATGAGCATTTTAAGAATTTTGGTTCATGAACATGACAAGTGAACATATAATGAGTTGTTCATGAATGTTTCATGAGTGCTCATGAACAGCTCATAAAGTCATGAACTCCATCTCGCAGGGGAAATATTGACGGTCTAATAAAACCAATTAGTATATATGCTAGTAAATCAATCTATTAGCACGAGGGAAGTTCCATCATCCTGGTCTCTAAGATAGCTGAGAAATGGGTATCAAAATTAATCACCAAACATTTAGAAAAAGGTTTCGCTCCACGCCACCCAATGCAGTTTGGTTTTCGTGCTCACCACTCCACTGAGACAGCTAACTGTGTCTTTTTGGAAAAGGTTAAATCTATGTTGGACACGAGCCCATATGTAGGTGCTGTCTTCCTTGTTCTCAGGAATGCTCCTTACAAAGCTGACGTATTTCAATTTTTCGGCAGATTCAATACAGTGGGTTGAGTCTTACTTATCGAACAAAAAACAGTGTGTTTTGGTCAACGGTACCAAATCCCCCTACCTTGCCAACCCTGTTGGGGTTCCACAAGGTTCCATTCTTGGACCCTGACTGTTTTCGCTGTACATTAATGACTTGCCTAATGTATGTCCTGATTTGCATGTACAAATGTCATCTTTGTACAGGGGAAAAATACTGAAATAATCACATCCTGTCTCTCGAAATGCATTGGACAAGGTTCAACAACATTTCCTTACAGTTAAATGCAAAAAAAACAGTATGCATGATGTTCAGTAAACGACCAGTCAAAATCGAAGGATCCAATGTGTTTTTAAATGGAGCAGAATTAGATCTAGTCCCCCACTTCAAGTATCTTGGAGTCATACTGGACTCGAACTTGTCTTTTAAGAAACATATTAAGAAAGTATCCAATACTGTTAAATTCAACTCAAATTTTAAACAAATCAGACCTTTCTTAACTGTCAATGCTGCAAAGTCATACCTCCACTGTATGATTCTATCCCACATTGAATACTGTTTTACAAACTGGTCGTTTGCTTGTGCCACAAACCTGAAACCCATAGCACAGCTGTACAAGAGAGCTATCAAGGGGTTTGATAGAAAGCCAAATTCATACCACCACTGTACCATCCTTGAACAACACAATTTCTTGAGTTTTGACAATTTAAAGTCTTTTAAAAGGATGTGTTTTTTTTATAAATGTTTACATGGACTGGCCCCCCCTCCCTTAGGGGAATTCATCCACAAAAAACACAATGGACGCTACACTAGGTCAGAAACCAGAGGAGACTGTGAAGTCCACCCAACCCACTCTCTTCAGTCTGCGTACAAATGACACGACTTTACACATTGTAAATGTGTGCAATAGATATGCAGAAGTCCTATTTTGCGTGCATATGATACGCTAACCATTCCCATTGAGTTCTGAGGCCGAGTTTTGCGTGCATATGATACGCCACGTTTTTGTCCGTCGGGTCTTGGTAGACCGGAAGCTGTGCGGTTCATAAAAACATGTTCTTACCTGTTCTTACTCAATATCAAGCCACGATTATTGTTTTTATTTTAAATCGTATAATGTCTGACTTTTTTTGCCGTCTGTTAGTAAAAGAAATAGGGCTCGGAGCCTCAGAATAATGAAATCTGTATTTTTTGTAATCTTTTTTTCCTTCTAATTTGTTATTCTTTTCTCAATAACACACTGTTATTTACTCAACAATAACACACAATTATCCTTGTTTTTATTTATTCGTTTAATTCTATAATCTCTGGCTTTTTAGCCGTTTTTCAGGAATTGAATTTCAAAATAAAGTCACCGGAAAGAGACGTAGGCCTATAAGGGACATTTCGAGCATCATTGCGATACACAACACAAACCCACTGAACTGATTACCCAAGATCCTCAGCTAGAAGCTCGGTGATTGGATTGTTTAGCCGCAATGCACGTTGGGATATGGTGTTAATGTGATAAACATTTAAAAAAAGAAAATACTTCATTCCGAGTGTGCTTGCTTTTCTCTTTGGAAGTCATCACATAACGGCATTGTAATACACGGTTCACATATATATATATATATATATATATATCAGGGTTTCCGTTAGCCGGTAATTACCGGTTTTTAGCTGGTACAATTTATTAAAAACCGGTAAATTCAAAACCTGCCGGTCAAAATGTCTGGTAATAATTAGGGAGGCTCCGATCGATCGGCCACCGGTCATTATCGGCCGATATTTACTCTTAATAGTTTGATCGGTGCTCTCTATAAAGGCCGATCAGGAGAGCTGGATCTGATCGATATGGACATAAATGCGAGTGAAGTATAACCGGACGCGAGAGAGAGATCAGATCAGCTGCTGAGTCTGACCGAGACACGCAGCTCTGCATAATCACCTGAAGCCCCGCCCTCTGTTTAGCGAGCTGCAGGAGCTGCATGAGAAACTGACGTGCTGTCAGGAGAGAGAGGGAGGGAGAGAGGAAAAGAGAGGATCAGAATTTCTCCCGTGTTATTATTCAAATGTAATGTAAACTTTTGAATAATGTACGTTATCTACTACAAGTAGTTTGTTTGAATGTAATAATTATGTTGTTTGTTGTTTGTGGAATAATGTATTGAAAAATGAATCTGAATTTTTCGATCTGTTACGATTATAAACTGAAGCAATATAAAAATGAGCCCCGTGAACTGAGTTTTAAACTGAAGCATATCTGCTCATAGTCCGGTAATTACCTGCTAACGGAAACTCTGCTACACAACTCTTATTATTATTATTGAAATATGACCGGTAAGTTTCAAATTTGTCCGGTAAAATAAATTCTGCCCGGACATTTGACCGCCGAGAAAAAATCCTAGCGGAAACCCTGATATATATATATATACATATTACAAATCTGCCTTAGTTCTTTATTTAAAGAGCCCTGATAAGAAGACTTCTAGACAAACAGGAAAAATAGCCACGGAAACTGAATATGTGACGTGGATCATAAATATATCAGCAATTAAACAACATCTTCCATTTCTTTTCACACAATACGTCTCCTTGCAGTATCAAACTTAATTCGGCTGACTTTTACATTTGATCCAATTGGTAGATTGGTACACCATAACGGTGCACAGCTGATAGAAAAGGACTTGTAGTTTTTAAAGATATTGCTGATTTTCTTTGAATATAAGAATGTAAATACTGTGTTGAGAGAATAGTCAAGGGATTTGGGTGATGGGAGACACATCTATGGAATCACAATTTCAATAGCTTACCATTAAATGACGGATATACCTTTCTGTCTGTGATGTTTTACAAATCAGATATTAATGTTAAAAGTAAAACATGAGAAATAATATAGCAATATCCTGTACAATTATGTAAAAACATGAATAAAACTACACATCTTACATGTAAGATGTTATACATACATACGTTTCCTACACTAATAATACAAAGTTATTATTAGTATGCTGTGTGTACCTTGTGTGGTTAAAGCACGTTATTGAATTAGTTTTGTTGAATAATGTTATTTTTGTTGAATAATGTTATTTGATGAAAAAAATATTAAGAGTACATACTTTCATAGGGGGAAAGTAGAAGGTCAATGATAGAAATATAGAATATAAAAAATCAAGAAGATACTGTAAGTGATCTCTACAATAAAACAGTTTAGTGCTGGATGTACAAAGATATTAATATGAGGATGTGCAAAACAGACAAACTAATTAACCTTTATTAACACATTAAAGAATACTTTAGATTAAGGTCTTCTTTCAAATAAGAAAAAAGCTTTGGGGCTATCTATAAATATTAAGCCTGACAAAGTACTTAACGTCTAATATATTGCTTTCCTGCAATGTTAACTATGTTGAAGCACTTATTTTAACTGATAGTATACACATTAATTATACTCTTATGTATGTAGATAGTATAAGAAATGTGCAGAATTTGACAGTTTAATGGTGGAGGAATACACACATATTAATAGATGTCTTGTAATGCACTGTTGAGGAACCTGTGACCTAAGTTTTTCATTCATTGCATAACTACACTGTAGTTGTGTATATGATATGTCAATAAACCTTAGAAAATCTTGAAATCTTGAAAGGGATGTGCAAAATAGCCATTATATACAGCTTTTAATTAACTATTAGTAGAGAATAACGGTTAATGAATATACTTTATAGAGATCTGCAGATAAATGTTTAGTCTTCTCAAGCACCAACTATCAAATATCTCTTCTGATAGTTTGCACTTGACAATCACCTTTCCCTGAATTTTACTCAGGTGTAACTAAAGTCTGATTTAAGGGTTGTTTATATTTCACATCATTAATCAGAATCTGCAAAGTAACTAAAATAAATGTAATGGAGTAAAAATACCAGGTTAACCTCTGAATTGTAGTGGAGTAGAATTACAAAGTAACAATGAGCTGTCATATGGGTATATATTAATGCTGGCCATTATGGATACAAGCATTTTTCACCCATTTAGTAATTACATGTTTTACATTTGTACACACCAATATGTTTCCTATCGCCTAAACCTCCAGGGCTGTACACAGTTTAATACTGTCAACTTCTAATTTTGGGGAAAACGTCTTTTAAAACTACAATTCCCAGCAGAGACATGCTGCGTGTGCTGAGAACATGTTGCGAAACACAATAGCCAGCATGTGTAGATCTGGGTGGGTGTTCAAGTCCAGTTTTGAATAGTCTGCCGTGGCCCAGGGACCTGGGCAGGCGCAGGCGAACAGCCACCGGGTTAACAACCTTAGTTATGGGAAACGGACCCACAAACCTCGGAGCCAGCTTCCTGGAGGCCACACATAGGGGTAGATCTCTTGTAGATAGCCAAACCTTTTGCCCGGGTCTGTAGGCAGGTGCCGGACGACGATGTCGATCTGCTGCCCTCTTCATGCGAGCAGCACTCTTCAGGAGAACCTGGCGAGCTCCTGCCCAGACTCTGCGACACCGCCTCACCAGGGAATGTGCTGACGGTACAGTCACTTCCTTCTCTACTTCTGGAAAAAGAGGAGGTTTGTAACCATAGGCGCAGTGAAAAGGGGAGAGGCCCGTGGCAGATGTAGGTTGGGTGTTGTGGGCATACTCCATCCATATCAACTGCTTGCTCCAAGTTGTGGGATTCTGAGACACCAGACACCGTAAACACGTCTCCAGTTCCTGGTTGATCCTCTCTGATTGACCATTAGCCTGTGGGTGGTAACCAGATGTGAGGCTGGGAGTCGCTCCTATCAGGTTGCAGAATTCCTTCCAAAACCCGGAAACGAACTGCGGCCCACGGTCTGACACCACACCTCGAGGAAATCCATGCAGCCTGAAAACATGAGACAAGAGCGCTTCTGCTGTCTCTTTAGCAGAGGGCGATTTGGGCATGGGGATAAAGTGAGTCATTTTAGTAAATCTATCAACAACAGTGCAGATGGTGGTGTTACCTGCAGAGGGCGGCAGTCCAGTAACAAAATCTAGCGAAATGTCAGACCATGGTCTGACATTTGGCAGCTTGGAATGGACAAAGGTTGCAGTAGACCCATAGGAGACTGGGTAGAGGTCTTATTCCGGGCACAGGTAGTGCAGGCTGCCACATATTCAGTAACCTCCTTCTCCATTTTAGGCCACCAAAACCTTTGCTTGATCATGTACATAGTTCGTTTGATACCTGGATGACATGTTAATACAGATGTGTGAGCCCAGTGAATCACGTCAGAGCGGACAGATGGGGGAACAAAGAGGCGGTTAGGGGGGTCACCACTGGGTACGGTTTTTCCCTCTAAAGCTTGCAGCATCTGATATTTAAGAAGTGTGTTACATTTTAAATGGCATAAAGTCTTGTTGCAATTTCCAGATATTAAAAGAGGTCCCTTGAGTTTCTCTGGTAATTATCAATAGTAGCAGTTAAGGGAATACTGTTCAAACAATACTTGTGTTTGTGTTTTATATTGATTTCTCTGTTTTATCCTTTCATAAAGGTGAGGACTAAAATGGCTCTAAACAAGGGCTGTTTAGAGTAAACAGGGTTGTATTGCCCTATGGGGGAGGTGTAGGTATGCAGGACAGGGTGCTAGGTGGGGGAAGAGTATATTCTGCTTAAGATCTCTAGCATGTCATGTTTCAGGGAAGTCTCTTGAATAGTATATGTGTGGGTTTAATTACTTTGTATTCTGTGTAACCAGAAGTTGGAGATATGAGAGATGAAATATTTGTGTTATCTGAAATATCCTTTAAGACACATCTGAGGTCTCTGGAATGTGGGGGGGGGGGGGGGGGGGTGTGTGTGTGGAGGCTGAGTAAACTCCACCCCTTCCTGTTTCTGTTGGTATTTGAGAGCCATGCAACTTTTTGTTCTCTCTCTCTTCTCGCGCCGCCCGGACCGGAAGGTCGTGGCAGCCTGTGAACAAGGGCCAGGAGTAGGCATATTCCTGACATTACGCATATGATATGATATGGATTTGTATGGTAATGTATTGATTGTATTGCATTGTTATATTACCATTAAAGTAGATTATTGTTTTAACGGATACTTGTATGTTCTGGATTCCTTCCTGTATGATAACCAGCTTGTTAGGGACGTGCGGAGATTTGGAAAGCGGACCAGTTGTCCCGCAAAACTAGGGCCACCAGGGTGGGTGGAGGGGGTCTGGAGGATGGACTGAACTGACCGCCCAGGGGCACGGCAGAGGACCAGGAAGGGGTCTCGGGCGGACGGCCCGGGGGCAAGGCAGAGGACCAGGAAGGGGTCTCGGGCGGACAGCCCGGGGGTAAGGCAGAGTCCAAAAAGGGGGATTCGGGCGGACGGCCCGGGGGCAAGGCAGAGGACCAGGAACGGGTCTCGGGCGGACGGCCCGGGGGTAAGGTAGAAGCCAAGAAGGGGGACTCGGGCGGACGGCCCGGGGGCAAGACAGAGTCCAAGGTGGGGGTTATGGAGGGGCGAAGGCCACCGCGGCCGGGAAAGTCAGGGGGCCGGGCTCGAGGGCGAAGGCCGTGACTCTCAGGGGCCCGGGATCGAGGGTGAAGGCCGTGGCTCTCAGGGGACCGGGATTGAGGGTGAAGACCGGACAGCTCCGGAGGCCGGGCAGGAACCGGTGTCGACCGGACCGGATCCGGAGGCCGGGCAGGAAAGCGCTGATGGGACAGCTCCGGAGACCGGGCAGGACCCGGTGTCGGCCGGACAGAAACCGGAGCCGGTCGGACAGGCTTCGGCAGGATCCCCCACGGAAGTGGACCAGGAGTTGGCAGGAACCCCGGCGAGACAGGTGTTGGACATGGGGCTGGCAGGGCCCCCGGTAGCACCTCCAACGGCACGGGATATAGGGTTGGCAGGACCCCCGGCAGGGGAGTAGACGGCGGGACCTCCAACGACACAGGACACAGGGTTGGCAGGACCCCCAGCAGGGGAGTAGACGGCGGGACCTCCAACGAGACCGGACCTAGGGTTGGCAGGACCCCCGGCAGGGGAGTGGACGGCGGGACCTCCAATGAGACAGGAGAAAGGGTTGGCAGGACCCCCGGCAGGGGAGCAGACGGCGGGACCTCCAACGAGACCGGACCTAGGGTTGGCAGGACCCCCGGCAGGGGAGTGGACGGCGGGACCTCCAACGAGACCGGACCTAGGGTTGGCAGGACCCCCGGCAGAAGAGTAGTCTGTGGGACCTCCAACGGGACAGGACATAGGGTTGGCAGGACCCCCGGCAGGGGAGTAGACGGCGGGACCTCCAACGAGACCGGACCTAGGGTTGGCAGAACCCCCGGCAGGGGAGTGGACAGCGGGACCTCCAACGAGAAAGGAGAAGGAGCTGGCAGGCCCCCCAGCAGGAGAGTAGACGGCGGGACCTCCAACGGGACAGGACATGGAGCTGGCAGGACCCCCGGCAGGAGAGTAGACGGCGGGACCTCCAACGGGACAGGACAAAGGGTTGGCAGGACCCCCGGCAGGAGAGTAGTCGACGGAGCCCCCAACGGGACAGGACCCGGAATAGGGACCCGAGAGGAGACCCGAGAGGGGAACCAAGGGGGAACTCGAGAGGGGACTCGAGAGGAGAGGAGAGGAGAGAGGGGAACCAAGGGGGGACTCGAGAGGGGACTCGAGAGGAGACTCGAGAGGGGAACTAGAGAGGGGACTAGAGGAGGGACTAGAGGAGGGACTAGAGGAGGGACTAGAGGAGTAACTAGAGAAGGGAACTCGAGAGGGGACTCGCGAGGGGGACGAGAAGAGGGACGAGAGGAGGGACTAAAGGAGGGACTAAAGGAGGGACTAGAGCAGGGACTCGAGGAGGGACTAGAGGAGGGACTAGAGAAGGGAACTCGAGAGGGGACTCGCGAGGGGACCTAGAGGAGGGACTAGAGCAGGGACTAGAGCAGGGACTAGAGCAGGGACTAGAGGAGGGACTAAAGGAGGGACTAGAAGAGGGAACTCGAGAGGGGACTCGAGAGGGGACTGGAGAGGGGACTCCAGAGGGGACTCCAGAGGGGACTGGAGAGGGAACTCCAGAGGGAACTCCAGAGGGGACTCCAGAGGGGACTCCAGAGGAAACTCCAGAGGGGACTCGAGAGGAAACTTGAGATGGGACTGTGGCAGCTGGGGCCGGAAACCTGGCTGTAAGGTCCGGAGCGGAAGCCTAGATGGCTGCTAGCTTGGCTTTGCGCCTCCTTCTCTTAGCAGCCGCCTGTGGCATCAAAAAAGCTGAATCCGCTGGGTCCATCTTTGGTCGGTTCGTAATGTTACGGTGTGTGAAGCAGGTAGGACCCAAATGCAGATTAAAGTAAAAATAATTCCTTTATTTCAAGGCTATATATACACAGACAGAACACTCACAGAGGACAAGCCAAATCACAAGACGAACCGACACTGAACACTGGGAGACAGGGGGATTTAAACACAGGGTAACTAGACACAGGTGGGAACAATCAGGGGCGGGGCCAACACTGATGAGCACAGGAGACACACAAGGAGTGACAGGTGAAAACAATCAGACAACTAGACACACCAGGGAAACTAACGACGGGAGGAAAAACACCAGACAATATACAAGGAGGAAAATACCCATAACCAGACATACAAAACTACAAACGTGACAAAACATGAGAATCCTGACAGGTAAGTATAGGAGCTGTTGTGAACACTTTCTTTAGCTTCTGGAAAGCTTGGTCTGCCTGTGGGGTCCACACAAACTGAACAGAAGGAGAGGTGAGTACATGCATAGGTGCGGCAATAGCACTAAAATTCCTAACAAACTTCCCGTAGAAGTTAGCAAATCCAAGGAACTGTTGGACTTTCTTCCTGGAAGAGGCCAATCAGCCACAGCGGTCACTTTAGCAGGATCCATCATTATCTGGTCAGGACCCAGGATGAAACCCAGAAATGCAGTGGAACTGACGTGGAACTCACATTTTTCAGCCTTAACATAAAGTTGATTGTCCAACAACTTTCTTAATACTTGGCGAACATGTGAAACGTGTGAATCTTCATCACGGGAAAAAAATCTACATATCAAGATAGACAAAAACAAAATGATTCAGTGTCTATAATGGGCTCTCTAACAGTTTCAGTAGTTTTACCCCTGAAACACGAATGAGTGCAGTCGGTTCCCCACCCCAAAACTTTACCAGTCCGCCAATCAATGTGAGGGTTATGTTTACACATCCAGGGATAGCCCAGAATTACTGCATGTTGTGCAGAATCAAACAAATGGAAAGTCATATGCTCTGAGTGTTCATGATCAATAGTTATTTTAAAAGGCATGGTTCTATGAGTCACTTTGCACATGAGAGTACCATCAAGAGCGCTAGCCTCAAGTGTCTGAGTCAATGGCACGGAGGCAATTTTCAAATGTTTAGCTAACCCCCAGTCCATTAGATTAGCGTCAGCCCCTGAATCTACAAGTACTTTCAAACCTATGCTGTGCTCATTATTACTAACCTCAACTTGGGTCATGGAACGTGAAGGGAATTCTGCGGTTGTCAGTCGGCTCACCAGCACCCTCCGTTTTACTGGTGAGCCCCATCTTTTAACGGGCAGGCTCCCAGGAAATGTCCCTGCTTCCCACAGTAGAAACATAAACGCTCCCGGAGACGCCGCTGCTTCTCCTCGGGAGACAGCCTGGCCCTTCCGAGCTGCATGGGTTCCTCTTCTGTGTTCCACGAAGCAGGTTTCATGGTAGAAAAACTTGTTTAGCTAGCGGAGGTGACGCTTTCCTGGTTTTCTCCCTCCGTCGCTCTTGCAGCCGAGTGTCTGTGCGTATTGCCAAGGCGATCATACTGTCCAACTCCGGCGGAAGATCAAGAGGAACAAGAAGATCCCGCACACAGTTACTGAGTCCGCTGAAAAACATGTCCTATAGTGCGTCTTCATTCCATCCACTGTCCGTGGCCAAAGTGTGAAAATCAATGTCGTAGTCAGCCACACTCTGATTCTGCTGGGAGATCTGTGTCAGGGCTCTGGCAGCTTCTCTCCCCGGTGTGGTTCGATCAAAGATTTTTTTTATAGTCTCAGTGAATAGTTGTAGTGAATTACACACCGGAGACTTCCGTGCCCACTCCGCCGTAGCCCAGGCTTCCGCTCTTCCCGTGAGGTGAGACACAATGAACGCCCAACCTGATCTCACCAGAATGCGTGACTCCACCACGACTCCTTAACACCACAATGCGTGGTGGAATCACGAACTTTGTTACATTTGCGTGTCGGCACCACGCAAACAACCCCAATGTAAAGTGAATGAGGCTCCTTTGTCGTGGTGCACACGCATTTCTACAACGTGCATTGTGTGTAATGTAACTGTTAATTTTATTAAATTAGTTTGTTTTTAAGGAAGGCCAGAGCTTCAGCTGTGTCAAATAGATTGTTCCCTTTAGTTAACGTTATTTAAAAGATAATGATCATGTCTTGTATTACGAGTGTCCATTCCCATTGGATAACGGAGAATTTTACACCCGGAAGTAAGTAGCCTATTCTCCTTACTGTCGATTGATTTTACAGTGATATCTGCACTACTCATCGACTAAAAAACACCAAATTGTCCTTGTTAATTACACAACATTGATTGGTTTGAATTGTGTGCAATGCTTTTGTATTTTCCCCCTTCGATTCGGAGAAACAAATATTTTTTTGGAGTTTTTGGACGGCAGAAGACACTACACTACCCAGAATCCTCAGCTATCGTTTGGGACTACACCATGAACCCTGTGATCAGTCCTCAAGTTCTTTGATTGGTTGACCTCCAACTGTGTTCCATATGAAAAAAAACGTTTCGTAAAAGAGAAAATCATACTTTATTCAGCAGTGCTTGCTTTACTCTTTGATAGTCATCACATGAATGCATTGTAATAAATGGTTTGGCTGCATTAAATATTACACATCTGTCTTAGTTCTTTATTTATCTACAGAGATCGGGCATCAGAATACACCGGAAACTATTCTTTTACCGTTCTGTTTTAATTTCACAATAAAGTTAGTAGTAATATTTTGTTTTGATATTATTGTTTTTTATTAACTACTAGACGACTGGGTCATGTTAAGACCATCTTTTTTTGGTTGCTATGGGTTTTTTCCATCGCTTTTGTGTTACAAATATCAAAACAATAACAAAATAATATTCGTCGTAAACTAAACCGGAAACAGCAGTATATTTTATTTTGTTAACACTGTAAACTTGACAGCCTTTTAACCCAAACCACCTACTGGTTAAAGCACGTTATTGCACGTTTAGAGTAATTGCAATGCAGGAAGATTGTGTTGCTTTTTAATGACTGTTTAAAATGCCTTTTTCTTAATGTCTTTCATTTTTGTAACGCACTTTTGAATGTGTTATATTTTATGAAAACATTCAAATATTAAGAGTACATACAAAATAGTGGGAAAGTAGAAGGTCAATTATATAAATATAGAATAGAAAATATCAAGAAGATACTCAAATGATATCTAGAGTAAAACAGTTTAGTGCCTGATAGGAGGATGTGCTAACTAATGAGGCTTTATTTAAAGAAATGTGCAGAATACGACAGTGTAATGGTGGAAGTATACACACATTGATAGATGTCTTGTAATGCACTGTTGATGAACCTGTGACTCAAGTTGTTCATTCATTGCATAACTACACTGTTGTGTATATGATATGTCAATAAACCTTAGAAAATCTTGAAAGGGATGTGCAAAATAGCAATTATATACAGTCTTTAATGAACTATTAGAGAATAACGAGTAATGAATATGCTTTAAACGGATCTGCAGATAAATATTTAGTCTTCTCAAGCACCAACTATCAAATATCTCGCCTGATTGTTGGCACTTGACAATCACCTTCACTGAATTTCATTCAGGTGTAACTAAAGTCTGATTTAAGGGTTGTTTATATTTCACATCATTAATCCAAATCTGTAAAGTAACTAAAATAAATGTAGTGGATTAAAAATACCAGGTTAACCTTAAAGAAAGCCCTCAGGATTATAAAAGACCACCATCATCCCAGCCACAAACGGTTCTGTCTGCTGCAGTCTGGCAGGCGGTACCACAGCATTCGGACTAAAACCACCAGACACAGAGACAGCTTCATCCCACAGGCCAGAAGACTATTAAACACCTGAACTTAGAAATAACATTCATCTGGCTGCTACTTAGAAATTATTTATCTAATATATCATATTCCAATCACTTGTATATAGACTCTTATTGCACTATTTCACTATTTTTTCTGTGCATCTGTTTTATTGCGTAGCACTGTTGGAGGAGCCTATGACCTAAGGGGGGGGAGGGGGGTAGGACACGTTCGATTCCTGTTTTGAATAGTGTGCCGTAGATGGGTTTCATTCCATTTCAAAGTCCTTTTGGACGCTCTGTGTAAACGTCGCGCATCCAATCACAGAGGTTGAGGACTGATCACGGGGTTTGTCAAGCTAAGCACATGGTGTAGTCCCAAACGATAGCTGAGGATTCTGGGTAGTGTAGTGTCTTCTGCCGTCCAAAAACTCCGAAAATATATTTGTTTCTCCGAATCGAAGGGGGAAAATACAAAAGCATTGTACACAATTCAAACCAATCAATGTTGTGTAATTAACAAGGACAATTTGGTGTTTTTTAGTCGATGAGTAGTGCAGATATCACTGTAAAATCAATCGACAGTAAGGAGAATAGGCTACTTACTTCCGGGTGTAAAATTCTCCGTTATCCAATGGGAATGGACGCTCGTAATACAATACAGGGGACATGATCATTATCTTTTAAATAACGTTAACTGAAGGGAACAATCTATTTGACACAGCTGAAGCTCTGGCCTTCCTTAAAAACTAACTAATTTAATAAAAATAACAGTTGCATTACACACAATGCACGTTGTAGAAATGCATGTGTGCACCACGACAAAGGAGCCTCATTCACTTTACATTGGGGTTGTTTGCGTGGTGCCGACACGCAAATGTAACAAAGTTCGTGACTCCACCACGCATTGTGGTGTTAAGGAGTCGTGGTGGAGTCACGCATTCTGGTGAGATCAGGTTGTGATCGCCACCTTGGCTGGATCGCTGGGGAAAGCAGCAGGCTGGTAGGTAAAATGTAGGTCACACTGTGTTAGGAAAGGACTGCAATTACCAGACTCGACCGAAAACTTTGCAGGAGGAGCAAGACGAATCATGGAAGTTGGCATGGGAAAAACAGCTGTAGGCTCTGGAGCTGGGGCAGCCACATCTGAAGGAGCGGCGTGCACATGATCCAAATGTGTGAGTACATTCTGGAGCTGTTCAGCCAGGTGATTGATTTGCGTCGTAACTGCACCACGAAACTCACTCTGGCTGTTAGTCAGGGTCATTACTCCCTGGTTTATGTCCTTCATGTTATCCTCCTGCTGCCGCAGACGTTGAGCCTGATAGCAAAGCGCTGCTCTCAGGGTTTGAGAGTCGGCTGAGTCCATTTGTTGGCCAGATAGTAATGTTAAGACTGGAGCACACAAAAACTGAAAGGACCCAAATGCACGACTCCAGACAAAAGATGATTCAAAAAAAGGTTTTTACTGTGGTGATAAGCAAGGTAATCCATTCACAAGGTTCAAAAACGATCTGGCACTTGGCACAGGGAACACACAGAATATATACACATACAAGGGACTCCACAGGTGCAAACAATAAGGGTGGGGCAGGTAATCAGGTCAGTGAACATACTAACAAGGTAGGAGTCGAACTACCTAAAATGAGAAAGGAAATAACAAAGTAAAACAGGAAATGGCAGACACGGACTTGACAATATATTGACACAACATTGTAGCTCAAGGCTTCCAGCTGTGAATCTCAGTTAATCTGGATGTTTTATTCCCACATTCTCCTCAATATTTATTCCCACAATCGCAGGAGATAAGTGGTGAGACTGGAAAACTCATAGCCAAGGTCCTGTTCTCCAATATTAACAGAGTGCTTGATTATTTATTTCACAGTAACGTTTGGGTTTATTTTATACACCATCCATCCATCCATCTTCTCCCGCTTATCCGTGGTCGGGTCGCGGGGGTAGCAGTTCCAGCAGAGAGCCCCAAACTTTCTTTTCCCTGGCGACATCAACCAGCTCTGACTGGGGGATCCCAAGGCGCTCCCAGGCCAGCGAAGAGATATAATCCCTCCACCTGGTCCTAGGTCTACCCCTTGGTCTCTTCCCAGCTGGACGTGCCTGGAACACCTCCCTAGGGAGGCGCCCAGGTGGCATCCTAACTAGGTGCCCGAACCACCTCAACTGGCTTCTTTCGACGCGAAGGAGGAGCGGCTCAACTCCGAGTCCCTCCCTGATGACCGAACTTCTCACCTTATCTCTAAGGGAGACACCAGCCACCCGGCGGAGGAAACCCATCTCGGCCGCTTGTATCCGCGATCTCGTTCTTTCGGTCATGACCCATCCTTCATGACCATAGGTGAGGGTAGGAACGAAAATGGCCCGGTAGACAGAGAGCTTTGCCTTCCGGCTCAGCTCCCTTTTCGTCACAACGGTGCGGTAAAGCGACTGCAATACCGCTCCCGCTGCTCCGATTCTCCGGCCCATCTCACGCTCCATTGATCCCTCACTCGAGAACAAGACCCCGAGATACTTGAACTCCTTCACTTGGGGTAAGGACTCATTCCCTACTTGGAGTGGACAGTCCATCGGTTTCCTGCTGAGAACCATGGCCTCAGATTTGGAGGTGCTGATCCTCATCCCAGCCGCTTCACACTCGGTTGCGAACCGATCCAGTGAGTGCTGAAGGTCGCAGACCGATGAAGCCATCAGAACCACATCATCTGCAAAAAGCAGTGGTGCAATCCTTAGTCCACCGAACTGCAGACCCCCCCCCCCACGACTACGCCTCGAAATCCGATCCATGTATATTACAAACAGGATTGGTGACAAAGCGCAGCCCTGGCGGAGGCCAACCCTCACCGGAAATGGGTCCGACTTACTGCCGAGGACCCGGACACAGCTCTCGCTTTGGGAGTACAGAGATTGGATGGCCCTGAGTAGAGACCCCCTCACCCCATACTCCCGCAGCACCTCCCACAGTAACTCCCTGGGAACCCGGTCATACGCCTTCTCCAAGTCTACAAAACACATGTAGACCGGATAAGCGTACTCCCAGGCCCCCTCCAGGATCCTTGCGAGAGTAAAAAGCTGATCCGTCGTTCCACGACCAGGACGGAATCCGCATTGTTCCTCCTCAATCTGAGGTTCGACAATCGGCCTGACCCTCCTTTCGAGTACCTTGGAGTAAACTTTCCTGGGGAGGCTGAGTAGTGTGATGCCTCTGTAATTGGCACACACCCTCTGATCCCCCTTTTTGAAAAGGGGGACCACCACCCCGGTCTGCCACTGCTTCGGTACCGTTTCCGACTTCCACGCAACGTTGATGAGACGTGTCAACCATGACAGTCCCTCAACACCCAGAGCCTTCAGCATTTCCGGGCGGATCTCATCCACCCCCGGGGCTTTGCCACTGTGGAGTTGTTTGACGACCTCAGTGACCTCCCCCCGGGAGATTGGCGTTGATCCCCCGTCATACTCCAGCTCTGCCTCTAACATAGAGGGCGGAGTTGTCGGGTTCAGGAGTTCCTCAAAGTGTTCCTTCCAACGTCCCAACACTCCATCAGTTGAGGTCAACAACGTCCCATCCTTACTGTACACAGCTTGGATGGTTCCCTGCTTCCCCCTCCTGAGGTGTCGGACAGTTTTCCAGAACAACTTTGGTGCCGCCCGAAAGTCCTTCTCCATGTCTTCTCCGAACTTCTCCCACACCCGCTGCTTTGCCTCGGCCACGGATGAGGCTGCTGCCCTTCGGGCCTGTCGGTACCTTGCAACTGCTTCGGGAGTCCCCGGGATAACAAATCCCTGAAGGCCTCCTTCTTCAGTCGGACGGCTTCCCTGACCACCGGTGTCCACCAGGAGGTTCGAGGGTTACCGCCCCTTGAGGCACCTAAGACCTTGAGACCACAGCTCCCCACCGCGGCTTCGGCAATAGAGGCTTTGAACACCGACCACTCTGGTTCAATGTCCCCAACCTCCACAGGAATGCCCGAAAAGCTCCGCCGGAGGTGTGAGTTGAAGGCCTCCTGAACTTGGGCCTCCTCCAGACGTTCCCAGTTCACCCGAACTACACGTTTGGGCTTACCAGGTCTATCCAGAGGCTTCCCCCGCCACTCGACCCAACTCACCACCAGATGGTGATCAGTTGACAACTCCGCCCCTCTCTTTACCCGAGTGTCCAAAACATACGGCCTCAGGTCCGATGATACGATAACGAAATCGATCATGGACCTTCTGCCTAGGGTGCTCTGGTACCACGTACACTTATGAGCATCCTTATGTTCGAACATGGTGTTTGTTATGGCCAATCCATGACTAGCACAGAAGTCCAGTAACAAACCACCACTCCGGTTCAGATCAGGGGGGCCGTTCCTCCCAATCACGCCCCTCCAAGTGTCTCCATCATTGCCCACATGTGCGTTGAAGTCTCCCAGCAAGACTAAGGAGTCCTCTTCAGGAGCCCCATACAGGACTCTTTCCAGGGTCTCCAAGAAGGCCGAATACTCTGAACTGCTGTTGGGTGCATAAGCACACACAACAGTCAGAGTTTTCCCCCCCATAACCCGCAGGCGTAGGGAGGCGACCCTCTCGTCCACTGGGGTAAACTCCAACAACGAAGCACCTAACCGGGGACTTGTGAGTATCCCCACACCCGCCCGGCGCCTCACACCTTGAGCAACTCCGGAGAAGAATAGAGTCCAACCCCTATCCAGAAGTAAGGTTCCAGAGCCGACGCTGTGCGTAGAGGTGAGCCCAACCAGATCCAACTGGTACCGCTCCACCTCCCGCACAAGCTCCGGCTCCTTCCCCCCCAGAGAGGTGACGTTCCACGTCCCCAAAGCCAGCTTCTGCCGCCCGGGTCTGGTCCGTCGAGACCCTCCGCTTTCACTGCCACCCGTCTGGCAGCGCACCCGACCCCATCGATGTTTCCCGTAGGTGGTGGGCCCGCGGGACAGAGAAGCGGAGGTGTTGCCCACGTTGCCTTTTCGGGCTGGGCCCGGCCGGGCTCCGTGGCAAGCCCGGCCACCAGACGCTCGCCGACGAGTCCTCCTTCTGGGCCTGGCTCCAGAAGGGGACCCCGGGCTTCCTCCGGGCCGGGTATCCTCACTTCTTGTTTTTCCTTTCATGAGGTCTTTTGAACCAATCTTAGTCTGGCCCCTTGCCTGAGACCAATTTGCCATGGGAGACCCTACCAGGAACACAAGGTTCCAGACAACACAGCCCCCAGGTTCATCAGGGCACACAAACCTCTCTACCACGGTAAGGTGCTGGTTCTTCAGAGAGGTCATCAGGGCACACAAACCTCTCTACCACGGTAAGGTGCTGGTTCTTCAGATACACCACTACAAAATATATATTAATCAAACATAATTGTTTTGTTTGTTTTTGTCATAAGTAAGGGATATTGGGGCGGATCAGCTCCTCAATTAAGGAACGTGTAAACAGGAGATTATTTTAAAATATTATCTTAAAGTGGACCTATCATGCTATATTTGAAAAATATATTGTAGGGCCATACCTATATAAAATATGTCTGTGACGTTTTTTTTTCAAAATACCAAACAGATCATGCATTTTAGCCACGCCTCATTTCGCTCTATTTGCTCTTTCCAGCCCTGTTTTTGCAAAGGCTGATTCTGTGACGTAGCTTTAATGCAAATTAGCTGCAGCTGACCACGCCCCCTTCCAGCAGGAGAGGGGAACGTGCTCTGAGATCAGCTGCTGGGCTGGAAAAGAGAGGCTTTGTCCTCCGTGTTTTATTTTGATATGATTATATAGAGTCGTTATTCATTTGTTTTAAAGCTCAATAAATAACAAAGAAGACCTTTGACCGGCACTTTTCTAATTTTGTCCGGAAGATTTAAACTTTGACAAACATGTTGACCGGCGAAAAAAAATCTAACTGAAACTCTGCCGCACGGTCCCCTCGTCCCTTGGAAGAGGCGGAGAGGTGGGTGTTTGTCATCTGCTGGTGTACTACCGGAGAGAATTATAACAGGAGCAAACGCTTGCCTCGGGGACGGAGAAAAAGAGCCAGAGCGTCCACAGCAGAGAATAAACAGAAGGGAAACCATGGCAACCATGCGCGGGAAGTCTTCTTTGCTGCTTTTGTGGCAGGACTACAGCGCCACTTACAGGCCTGGCATATGTACTACAGCCTCTCCAGCGCTTTCGAGCGGTCTCGTGTGATCGGACACGTCTCGTGTGAACAACAGTATTCCGGGCTGACGTCAGCTCGGATGGAATCTGTATCCGCTCGTTGTAGCCCCGTTTTTAAAAGATTTGGGTACGGAGGAAAATAGAGAGGGTTGTATTTTCTGACACTTGGTGATTTCCCTGGAACACCGGGGACACATATTCATGTATAAAATACGTACAAAAGTGCATTTTGCATGATAGGTCCACTTTAAACTTGTTGCACAGAAAGATCCAACTGCCCCTTTTGACCTTTTCTCTTTCTTTCATCTCTCCTTGGCCTCAATTGCTTTGCAAAGCAGTTTCCACCATTAGGATTTAAAAGATAGACAAACGCTTCCCATTTTCCGAAATATCTTGTGTAAACATGAACAATAGCAGTCTGTACTTATAAAGGCAAACAAGAGAACAAGTGCCTGATGTACAGATGTAGAATATGAAGGCAATTCCAGCTGCCGTTAGGGTCGAATAGAAGCAAGACAGAGTAGGTGGTTCTCATTATGCTCCGGTCTTTCAGTCAACACTTTCCTTTCTATCACCTTTAGCTTTCCATTGTGTGGAGTGGTGACTCGTCTGGTCTGAGCTTCATATTGGCTTTTCTCTTTTTCTAGCATGAGAAAGGAGCAATTGAGTCAGTCTTTCTGTTAGGATTTGTCTGTGTTGGTATTTTCCTGTCCTTTTCTATCTTTGGGTTTCCTGTTTTATTTTGTAAAGTGTTCACCCCCGTTTCCTGCCTGTTTGCTTTCTGTCGGTTTCCCTCTCTGATTACCCAATTGTGTTCACCTGGTACCTATGTGTTTTCTCCTCCCTCCTCACCTGTCTCGTGTTTATGTGATTAGTCCTGGGTTTATTTAAGTTCTGGGTTTTCTGTCTCTCTTTGTCGGGTTGTCTTGTGTATTGGCTTGTCCTCGGTGAGTGTTCTGTTCGGTAGTGATGGCGAGATGAAGCTTTGAAGCTTTCCAGCCAATTGGTTCGCAAAAGGGTTCATCTCATGAGGCTTCATCATTAGCATCATTTGAACACAAACCCCCCTGTTGGTCAAAGTGTGTAAAACAGGCAGATTGGACATCTCAACAGTGTGCTCTCTCATACCGAGTTCCCAATGAGTAAAGCCTTAGAATAACTCTAAACAACGAACATTAAATCATATTTTCATGTTAACAATATTGTATTTATTACAGTTTAATGATTGTGATTGAAAATCCTAAGGAGGCTGGTAAACATTGCAAAGAGGGATTTATATTCCTTAATAATATTCGTAAACTTAACCATGTTGTAGCCTGAGAAAGGCTAAACCATATCAAAGAATACATTTATTAACTACATTATCTCATTTAGCTGTAGCTTTTATAAACAACAAAAAATACGTATTGTTCAGTCGTTGAACCAGGGACCCTGTGGTCATGAGTCAACTGCTTTCCAGCTGAGCCACAGCACACACACTAAAGCTCCCTGAAAACACTGCAACATATGTATTCCTGTATTTATTGATGTTTTTATTCCTACATTTATTTATGTTTGTATCTATTTATAGCCTACTTATGACATGTTCCGACCTCTATATGAGTGAGGGTCTGAGCTCTCTTGATTCCATCGTGTCACCGGGCCCGGGTACAGGAGGGGTAATATGGTTCTTAGTATACATACATGGGTATTATGAGCGTTGTGGTTCAACGGTTCAACCGATCTGAATCACTTCCTGAAGCAGTCACGTGGTATCGACAGGCAGCGAGGCTTCGTTTGTCATCGGTGACGTCACTGGCCCAAAACGATACAAGCCTCGGTACATGCTTCACAAAAAGCTTCGGGGATTACTCGACACACGCTCCGAAGCCTCGGCGCAATACATAACATCACTACTGTTCGGTATTTGTCAGTATAGCCTTGGAATAAAGGAATTGTTTTTACGTTAATCTGCATTTGGGTCCTACCTGCTTCACACATCGTAACACTTTCACCTTAAAGAAAAGTAGCAATAATGTATCTAAGAAGATCCAAAGTTGGTGTCAACCTTCTACATTTATTGCTGCTGCTGAAAAACGTTCTCATTAAGTTTTGAGACTTCACAGCGGACTTCATTTTTTATAGTATTTGAATATTGTGTGTGTGTGTGTGTGTGTGTGTGCGCGCGCGCAAGCAACACGTTCTCACTCCCATCCCGTCACGTATTGACGGACGGTCAGGGCCCCTCCCCGTCGCTATATTACGTACAGGGTACCCTTTGCCCGTCAGGCTTCTACGGGCAGGGCGTCCCATAGACCTTCATTGCGGACAGCGGACCCCTTGACCGTCAGGCTTCTACGGGCAGGGCGTCCCATAGACCTTCATAATGCCTATTTTAAGGTTCATTTGGCCATTAAAATGCATTTTGATGTCATTTTATGCGAGTAATGAGTTTTTATTACTGATTATTTGTGCAGTACATGTACATGATGTTTAGTTTGCTAGTTATGACGAAGATTACTTCATGAATGTGTACACATTCATGGTTGCTAAGGTGGTTGCTATGGACGCTGCAACAGCTCCCAGACCACGTGATCAACAACAATGGCCGACCTTCGTGTTATTCTCGGTGGAAAATGCCTATTTTAAGGTTCATTTGGCCATTAAAATGCATTTTGATGTCATTTTATGCGAGTAATGAGTTTTTATTTCTGATTATTTGTGCAGTACATGTACATGATGTTTAGTTTGCTAGTTATGACGAAGATTACTTCATGAATGCTAACGTTTTTTTGGTGGAAATGTGTTTTTTCACAGCAAAGTCACCCTCTTTACTTGGACTTATTGGGAGAATCTAAAGGCAAAAACATCCCAAATATTCATTTAGGTCTTTATTTTAGACCTTTAGTGTTGCCGTCTGTGAGGAAAATACATGGGGCTCAGAGCCTCGTATTTTTAAAATATTTGTTATTCTTTTCAAAATAACACACTGTTATTTACTTACCAATAACACACAATTATCCTTGCTTTTATTTATTGGTTTAATTCCATAATCTCGGTCTTTTTTGGCGTTCGTCAGGAACTGAATTTCAAAATAAAAATAACCGGAAACAGACGTAGGCCTATAAGGGACATTTCGAGCATCATTGCGATTGTCAACATTTCTGAGTTTAGGATGGCCGAAGACACTACACTACCCATAATCCCCAGCTATCGTTTAGGACTACAGTCCCCGTAAGGTTACGCAGAGCGTCAAACAGCTGTGTGAAATGGAACGAAACCACGCCAGACTATCCAAAACTGGAATCGAACGCCCCCCCAGAACTACACACTACACTATTGTGTTTCGCAAAATGTTCTATGGGACGTCTCTACTGAACGTTTTCGTTTTTCCCACAATTAGAAGTTGCCAGTATTAAACACATTGGTAAAACATATAATTAATAAATGGTTGAAAATCGCTGTCCATAATGCGCAGCATCAATATATAGCATTAATATACCCACATGACAGCTCATTGATACTTTGTAATTCTACTCCACTACAATTCAGAGGTTAACCTGGTATTTTTACTCCACTACACTTATTTGAGTTACTTTGCAGATTCTGATTAATGATGTGAAACATAAACAACCCTTAAATCAGACTTTAGTTACACCTGAGTAAAATTCAGGGAAGGTGATTGTCAAGTGCCAACAATCAGGAGAGATATTTGATAGTTGGCGCTTGAGAAGACTAAACATGTATCTGCAATTGACATTAATGGAAACGAGTAATAAAGTATATTAATTACTCGTTATTCTCTACTAATAGTTAATTAAAGACTGTATATTATGGCTATTTTGCACATCCCTTTCAAGATTTCAAGATTTTAAAGGTTTATTGACATATCATATACACAACTACGGTGTAGTTATGCAATGAATGAAAAACGTGGGTCACAGTTCCCTCAACAGTGCATTACAAGACATCTATCAATATGTGTGTACCTCCACCATTAAACTGTCATATTCTGCACATTTCTTATTCTATCTACATACATAAGAGTATAATCCATATGTATAATATCAGTTAAAATAAGTGCTTCAACATAGTTAACATTGCAGGAAAGGAATATATTAGACGTTAAGTACTTTGTCAGGCTTAATATGTATCTGTAGATAGATACCCCCAACGTTTTTTTCTTATTTAAAAGATGATATTAATCTGTTATTTAATGTTTAAATAAAGGTGAATTCGTTTTTCTGTTTTGCACCTCCTCCTATTAATATCTTTGTACATCCTGCACTAAACTGTTTTATTGTAGAGATCACTTATAGTATCTTCTTGATTTTTTATATTCTATATTTCTATCACAGACCTTCTACTTTCCCCCTATGAAGGTATATGTACTCTTAATATTTTTTTAATCAAATATAACACATAAAAACAATAATTCAATAACGTGCTTTAACCACTAGGCGGTGCACACAAGGTACACACAGACACTTGTATGTACAACATCTGAAGATGTGTAGTTTTATTCATGCTTTC
This sequence comes from Pseudochaenichthys georgianus, assembly GCF_902827115.2. Classification (NCBI taxonomy): domain Eukaryota; kingdom Metazoa; phylum Chordata; class Actinopteri; order Perciformes; family Channichthyidae; genus Pseudochaenichthys; species Pseudochaenichthys georgianus. Next base: position 20,941,489 of record NC_047503.1, on the reverse strand, counting down.
ACATAATTTTACAGCATATTGCTATACTAGTTCAGACTCAGTATTTACATTCTTACATTCAAAATTCAATCCAATTCAAATCAGTAATATCTTTCAAAAACTACAAGTCCTTTTATATCAGCTGTGCACCGTTACGGCCCCTACACACGGCGGCGTGCGTTGCCGCTTGGAGGTGGGCGTGTCTTGAGCTTGGGGAGTCAACGCGAGCAGCCCGACCAACAACCAACCACATGAATGTCCCGCCCCGGACATACAAAGCAAAGCATTCATGCTACATCCATGCTGGCTAAATATACTGTCTATGCTTGCTAGCTGTCCATTCAAACGAAATACACTGGATATAAACTCCCCAACAACCGAAAACCTACCAGTTTCCCCCACTGTCTTTGCCACCTCCCCCCATGCCTGGCTCCTCCGGTTTGTATCCCTGTATGTTCCCTACCGCCACGATCATTTTCTCCTCCTTTTGTTGACATATGGGAAATAACTGCGGTCTGGCTCTCCCAACATACACTCGGTTTGATTGGCTACTGCTTGTACTGTCAGATTTACATACGAGGGATTTGATTGGCTGACGCCTCCGTCGAGGCGGCAAAAGTAGAACATTGCTCTACTTTTGCAGCGAGCACCTCGAGAGAAGCTACGCTTTGCTCCCACAATGCAGTTCGGCGAATCGTGACGTCACCCCATACAAAGTGAATGGGCAGAAGCGTTGAAGCGGCAACGCATGCCGCCGTGTGTAGGGGCCGTTATGGTGTAAATATAACCTATCTATGAATTATATCAAATGTAAAAGTCAGCCGAATTAGTGTTGATACTGCAAGGAGACATATTGTATGAAGAGAAATTGAAGATGTTTTTTAATTGTTGATATATTTATGATCCATGTCAAGTATTCAGTTTCGGCGGCATTTCTTCAGTTTTTCCAAAGGTCTTCTCATCAGGGCTCGATACATAAAGAACTACGGCAGATCCGTAATATTTAATGCAGCCGAACCGTGTATTACAATGCCGTTATGTGATGACTTTCAAAGAGAAAAGCAAGAGCACTCGGAATTAAGTATTATTTTATTCTTTTAAAATGTTTTCCGGATTTCATATAATATAAACACCAAATCCCAGCATGCATTGCGGCTAAAACATCCAATCAGCGTAACTGAGGATCTTGGGTAATCGCTCGAAATGCCTACGTCTGTTTCCGGTTATTTTTATATTGAAATTCAGTTCCTGACGAACGCCAAAAAAGACCGAGATTATGGAATTAAACCAATAAATAAAAGCAAGGATAATTGTGTGTTATTGGTGAGTAAATAACAGTGTGTTATTTTGAAAAGAATAACAAATTAGAAGGAAAAAAAGATTTTAAAAATACGAGGCTCTGAGCCCCATGTATTTTCCTCACAGACGGCAACACTAAAGGTCTAAAATAAAGACCTAAATTAATATTTGGAATGTTCTTGCCTTTAGATTCTCCCAATAAGTCCAAGTACAGAGGGTGACTTTGCTGTGAAAAAACACATTTCCACCAAAAAAACGTTAGCATTCATGAAGTAATCTTCGTCATAACTAGCAAACTAAACATTATGTACATGTACTGCACAAATAATCAGAAATAAAAACTCATTACTCGCATAAAATGACATCAAAACGCATTTTAATGGCTAAATGAACCTTAAAATAGGCATTTTCCACCGAGAATAACACGAAGGTCGGCCATTGTTGTTGATCACGTGGTCTGGGAGCTGTTGCAGCGTCCATAGCAACCACCTTAGCAACCATGAATGTGTACACATTCATGAAGTAATCTTCGTCATAACTAGCAAACTAAACATCATGTACATGTACTGCTCAAATAATCAGAAATAAAAACTCATTACTCGCATAAAATGACATCAAAACGCATTTTAATGGCCAAATGAACCTTAAAATAGGCATTTTCCACCGAGAATAACACGAAGGTCGGCCATTGTTGTTGATCACGTGGTCTGGGAGCTGTTGCAGCGTCCATAGCAACCACCTTAGCAACCATGAATGTGTACACATTCATGAAGTAATCTTCGTCATAACTAGCAAACTAAACATCATGTACATGTACTGCACAAATAATCATAAATAAAAACTCATTACTCGCATAAAATGACATCAAAAAGCATTTTAATGGCCAAATGAACCTTAAAATAGGCATTTTCCACCGAGAATAACACGAAGGTCGGCCATCGTTGTTGATCACGTGGTCTATGAAGGTCTATGGGACGCCCTGCCCGTAGAAGCCTGACGGTCAAGGGGTCCGCTGTCCGCAATGAAGGTCTATGGGACGCCCTGCCCGTAGAAGGCTGACGGGCAAAGGGTACCCTGTACGTAATATAGCGACGGGGAGGGGCCCTGACCGTCCGTCAATATGTGACGGGATGTGTGTGTGTGTGTGTGTGTGTGTGTGTGTGTGTGTGTGTGTGTGTGTGTGTGTGTGTGTGTGTGTGTGTGTGTGTGTGTGTGTGTGTGTGTGTGTGTGTGTGTGTGTGTGTGTGTGTGTGTGTGTGTGTGTGTGTGTGTGTGTGTGTGTGTGTGTGTGTGTGTGTGTGTGTGTGTGTGTGTGTGTGTGTGTGTGTGTGTGTGTGTGTGTGTGTGTGTGTGTGTGTGTGTGTGTGTGTGTGTGTGTGTGTGTGTGTGTGTGTGTGTGTGTGTGTGTGTGTGTGTGTGTGTGTGTGTGTGTGTGTGTGTGTGTGTGTGTGTGTGTGTGTGTGTGTGTGTGTGTGTGTGTGTGTGTGTGTGTGTGTGTGTGTGTGTGTGTGTGTGTGTGTGTGTGTGTGTGTGTGTGTGTGTGTGTGTGTGTGTGTGTGTGTGTGTGTGTGTACTTGTTTTCATGACAAATAAGGACAATTTTATGATAACACACCTTCACTATCAGGACACTCGGAAAAATGAGGACATTTTTGGCGTCCTCATTTTTCTGAACTCACTACAGTGTTTTAAACTCCCCCAAATGCCCCTCCACCAAATATCTTCAACGTCCTAAAATATCACAATTTCATGACATGAAGTGTGTGAGTGTGTTTATGGATTTTGGTTCAAACACACTCCAACGTTTTAAGCTGGTTTTAGTATTACTGCAATATTAGAGCCGGGACTCGATTAAAAAAAATAATCTAATTAATTAGAGGCTTTGTAATTAATTAATCAAAATTAATCGCATTTTTAATCAAATATACATATTTGACCTGAGAACAGTGAGAAGCAATTTTCACATAGATTTTACTCCAAGTGGTCTACAGTCGAGTGCAGTCCAGGGAGCCAGGGAGCTGGTTATTTTCTCAGACGTGGACTCACTTATCCTGGCCCTGAAACCAGTCATCTGGTTGAGTGTGGGTTGGGTCAGGGTGTGGTTCCTTGCACTCGGAGTCGGGCTAACGTCCACGCTAGCTGCTACATGCTTTGCATTTAGGTGATACTTTAGGCTTGATGTGCTGCGGTGATATGCAAATTCTTTTTTGCATAATTTGCACACAACCGTGCTCTTGTCGACGCTTCCACCCGTCCGTTTTTTAAAACAAAATGTCCCATCCACGGGGCCGACCAAAGCGGTCTCATCAGCTTGTTCGTTCATGTTTGACTATTGTTCACCGTGGTTTGTTGTTGTTTGAAGTCCCATGCTGAAGTCATGAACGTTAGTTGGTGCTCCAGTATAATCGGTACGCCTGAAACTCATCCAGTGAGAAACGTTCCGCTGTGCAAAAATAAGTGCGATTAAAGTGCGATTAAAATGCGTTAATTTTTGTGTAATTAATTGATCATAATTAACGCGTTAAAGTCCTGGCCCTATGCAATATACATCTATTTCCATGGACTCAGAAACAACTAAAATCATCAACAATTAATTACTGCTGATTTTAGTCACCTGCCTTCTAATCTAGAGAACTAGTTATTCCATCATTACTTTTATTTACATCGAATAGCCAGATGAGCTAATGTTAGCTTATTAGCTTAACGTAGCTAACTGCATGCAAAGGACCCCTGCCACATGGAAGATTCTCTCAACAGAACTGGAAGGATTGCACACTAAATTGAGGTAATTCATTACTTTTTCTAAGATGTTGTTACTGAAGCACAAGATATTATTTTAAAATGTGAATTGTAACAGTGGTTTCCAATTCAACACCAAATTCATAGATAATCAGTAGACCTAGTAAGTCATGTTATTTGTGGAGCTTACCGTGTTTTAGTAATTTTATAACAGTATTTACCTTTGAAGACGCTTTGTCTGTGCTCTTGTAACATTATTTGTTGAGGTGTTAAAGTAACTAGAAGTTACACAATTCTAACTGCAGTTGCCCAGGGTTTGCACTGAAAAGTTAACTTATCAAGCTAATGGGATTGTGCATTAGTGAGAACATGAGTTAGTAAGTTATAATTAAAGAATACATAATACCATTTTATAAAACATAATTGATACAAATACATTTGAATTTTTTTTAATGTATTTTGTATTTGTTCTTGTTGACCTTTTGTCATTCTTCCATGTAGATGTTTGCTAATTGAGGAACAAATGGTGAGTTACATCGTCCTCATATTGTTGAGTAGCAGATATTGTACAGTTCAAACTATTTCTATAGAGTCTTGAGTTACAAGCCCAGATCCTCATGTGAATTGTTTTTACTAAAATCTGTGTCCCCTACATGAAAAGTCAATGGATTTCTGACACGTTAATGTTGTATTTTAAATTGCAGAAACTGAGTGACATGATCACGGCTCAGCCTTTAGCTGACTCTGAAGCGAGCCAGAGATCCACCTCATCCCTCCAACAGGTAATTAAACATGTACTGTAGACTATATCTATACAAGGTACATTCATGTGTCAATCAAGTCCAATACCTACATAAAATACCTCATTACAATTAATATATCGTTTAATAATTGCAGAATCTCAATATAACTGTTACTTGTTTCTAAATATCATAGTAGAACAACAACAGCACAGCACACCTCAGAAGTCAGGAACACTGACTTTATGTAACTTCAGTCGTCATGTCCTCATTTTGTTGTAGGTTGTGTAGTCTTGATGTGTTTCAGAGAACGTCCCCATATGGCACAACCCAACGAGTGTAGAGTGTGTGTGTTACATCGTCCTCATATTGTTGGGTAGTAGATATCGTCTTTAGGTTGCGTAGTCATGATGTGTTTTGGTGGTACATAATACCATTTTATAAAACATATGCTAATTGAGGAACAAATGGTGAGTTACATCGTCCTCATATTGTTGAGTAGCAGATATTGTACAGTTCAAACTATTTCTATAGAGTCTTGAGTTACAAGCCCAGATCCTCATGTGAATTGTTTTTACTAAAATCTGTGTCCCCTACATGAAAAGTCAATGGATTTCTGACACGTTATTGTTGTATTTTAAATTGCAGAAACTGAGTGACATGATCACGGCTCAGCCTTTAGCTGACTCTGAAGCGAGCCAGAGATCCACCTCATCCCTCCAACAGGTAATTAAACATGTACTGTAGACTATTTCTATACAAGGTACATTCATGTGTCAATCAAGTCCAATACCTACATAAAATACCTCATTACAATTAATATATCGTTTAATAATTGCAGAATCTCAATATAACTGTTACTTGTTTCTAAATATCATAGTAGAACAACAACAGCACAGCACACCTCAGAAGTCAGGAACACTGACTTTATGTAACTTCAGTCGTCATGTCCTCATTTTGTTGTAGGTTGTGTAGTCTTGATGTGTTTCAGAGAACGTCCCCATATGGCACAACCCAACGAGTGTAGAGTGTGTGTGTTACATCGTCCTCATATTGTTGGGTAGTAGATATCGTCTTTAGGTTGCGTAGTCATGATGTGTTTTGGTGGTACATAATACCATTTTATAAAACATATGCTAATTGAGGAACAAATGGTGAGTTACATCGTCCTCATATTGTTGAGTAGCAGATATTGTACAGTTCAAACTATTTCTATAGAGTCTTGAGTTACAAGCCCAGATCCTCATGTGAATTGTTTTTACTAAAATCTGTGTCCCCTACATGAAAAGTCAATGGATTTCTGACACGTTATTGTTGTATTTTAAATTGCAGAAACTGAGTGACATGATCACGGCTCAGCCTTTAGCTGACTCTGAAGCGAGCCAGAGATCCACCTCATCCCTCCAACAGGTAATTAAACATGTACTGTAGACTATTTCTATACAAGGTACATTCATGTGTCAATCAAGTCCAATACCTACATAAAATACCTCATTACAATTAATATATCGTTTAATAATTGCAGAATCTCAATATAACTGTTACTTGTTTCTAAATATCATAGTAGAACAACAACAGCACAGCACACCTCAGAAGTCAGGAACACTGACTTTATGTAACTTCAGTCGTCATGTCCTCATTTTGTTGTAGGTTGTGTAGTCTTGATGTGTTTCAGAGAACGTCCCCATATGGCACAACCCAACGAGTGTAGAGTGTGTGTGTTACATCGTCCTCATATTGTTGGGTAGTAGATATCGTCTTTAGGTTGCGTAGTCATGATGTGTTTTGGTGGTACATAATACCATTATCATCCCTCCAACAGGTAATTAACCCTAGTGTTGTGTTCGAAAGCTGTTACCCTTCATGGTGTTCGTGGGTCAATTTTGACCCATGATTTATCTCAGTCCAAAACACTCACAAATAATGACTATCATCCAATATTGTTTTAACTACATCATAACTCACTTCTAATGAATTCATAACCGTACAATCCTGTTGTAATTGTGTTGTATGGCCCCAAAACACATTACACAACATATTGCACCCGTTCAGGTTCAAATGTTAGTGTACATATTATTTGTGAAACGTCAAGTTCCCGTGGGGGGAGGGGGGCCAGAGGGATAGGAGACCAGGTGCATGTTGCGAAAAAAATATTGTTACAATGGATGGTGGGGGTGGGGTGTCTCAAGCCAAATTTGACCAGAGTCACCCACAACAATTCTGCTCGGTCTACCCAGACCCGAACACCAAATTATACACTTTTTTTTTAGAGACATTCAGACTTGGCTAAAATTGTCAAAATCAGTTTTGTAGTGTTTATATAGCTGCTGTGGAGGATATCATGAAGCCTTTTTCCGATAAAAAAAAAACTAGAGCGTAGTTATTATATAATTTCAATTTGAAACGGGTCACAGGAGACCCGAACACAACATAAGGGTTAATTAAACATTTACTGTGGACTATTTCTATACGAGGTAGTAGAAGTAGATCAATACTTATTACTATGGGGTTTCAGTTTTTTGTAACGACAACAGCACACCTCAGAAGTCAGGAACACTGACTTTATGTAACTTCAGTCGTCATGTCCTCATTTTGTTTTAGGTTCAGGACTCGAACTTAAGGACGTCCCGTCGTCCCGGGGCCGAAAAAAATAGTGTCGGGGAGGATAAAAAATAATTTTGCGACGAATTTGGGACGAGAGTTAAAATAAAAATACCCTGCTAACTCTACTACAAACGGCGATGAAAATGAAACCGACTGCACGTTTTGTGTAGCACACAGTTATTAAACCTCCTTGTCAACATAAACACATTGCCATTTGATTGAAAAAAAGTTCTGGGTGGGTTAAGGTTCCCATATTTCGGATTCCTGATCTGGGCCCTATTTAGAGGCCCCCTGTGAAAAAATTATCTCTTTAGCCCTTTTCAAAGTACTTTAAACACTCATGCAGCAATGCGGCTTCTCAAAAGGCCTTAACGGAAGGTTTTATTACATTTTAAGCCGTAATCTTTCACATTTAGTTGCACCAGAGGCTTCCATCTGCATCTGCTCTCCGAGACGGTTAAAATGATATCAAGCTCAAAGCGGTCGGACCTTCCTTTGTGCTGTAAAGGGCACCGTACGGCATGGAAGCGTGACCTTTGACCTTTGGAGCTTTGTTACATTTCAAGCCGTAACCTTTGACATTAGGAGCAGCAGAGGCATCAATCTGCATGTACTGTTCGAGCCGGTTCTAATGAGAGCAAGCTCAAAGCGGTCGGACCTTCCTTTGCGCCGTCGAGGGTACTGTCGGCATTGCGAATGTGACCTCTGACCTCAGTTTTGACCTTGTCGAAGGTCGCAGGGTCCCCACATTTTTGCAAGCGGGTTCCACACACGTTAAGCAACACTCTCTCAAAGTTTCGGAGCGCCAACCACATTTTTTAAAGAAATTTAAATTTCCTCCTCTTCCCTCACCACAAGCCTGTCAGATGCTAAGCTCCAGACAGGATTTTGTGAGAAAGTTTGACATTTTATTGAAAAAAAAGTTCTGGGTGGGTTAGGGTTCCCATATTTCAGATTCATGATCTGGGCACTATTTAGAGCCCCTCTGTGAAAAAATTATCTCTTTAGCCCTTTTCAAAGTACTTTAAACACTCATGCAGCACTGCAGCTTCTCAAAAGGCCTTAACGGAAGGTTTTGTTACATTTTAAGCCGTAACCTTTGACATTTAGTTACACCAGAGGAATCCATTTGCATCTGGTCTCCGAGACGGTTAAAATGATACCAAGCTCAAAGCGGTCGGACCTTCCTTTGTGCTGTAAAGGGCACCGTACGGCATGGAAACGTGACCTTCGACCTTTGGAGCTTTGTTACATTTCAAGCCGTAACCTTTGACATTAGGAGCAGCAGAGGCATCAATCTGCATGTACTGTTCGAGCCGGTTCTAATGAGAGCAAGCTCAAAGCGGTCGGACCTTCGTTTGCGCCGTCGAGGGTACTGTCGGCATTGCGATTGTGACCTCTGACCTCGGGTTTGACCTTGTCCGAGGTCGCAGGGTCCCCAAATTTTGCAAGCGGGTTCCACACAAGTGCAACAACACACTCTCAAAGTTTCGGAGCGCCAACCATATTTTTTCAATTTTTTTCATTTTCTTCCCCTCTGCCAACACAAGCCTGTCAGATTCTTAGCTCCAGACAGCATTATGTGAGAAAGTTTGACATTTTATTGAAAAAAAAGTTCTGGGTGGGTTAGGGTTCCCATATTTCAGATTCCTGATCTGGGCCCTATTTAGAGCCCCCCTGTGAACAAATTATCTCTTTAGCCCTTTTCAAAGTACTTTAAACACTCATGCAGCACTGCAGCTTCTCAAAAGGCCTTAACGGAAGGTTTTGTTACATTTTAAGCCGTAACCTTTGACATTTAGTTACACCAGAGGCTTCCATCTGCATCTGCTCTCCGAGACGGTTAAAATGACATCAAGCTCAAAGCGGTCGGACCTTCCTTTGTGCGGTAAAGGGCACCGTACGGCATGGAAGCGTGACCTTTGACCTTTGGAGCTTTGTTACATTTCAAGCCGTAACCTTTGACATTAGGAGCAGCAGAGGCATCAATCTACATGTACTTTTTGAGCCGGTTCTAATGAGAGCAAGCTCAAAGCGGTCGGACCTTCCTTTGCGCCGTCGAGGGTACTGTCGGCATTGCGAATGTGACCTCTGACCTCAGTTTTGACCTTGTCGAAGGTCGCAGGGTCCCCACATTTTGCAAGCGGGTTCCACAGACGTTAAGCAACACACTCTTAAAGTTTCGGAGCGCCAACCACATTTTTTCCATTTTTCTCAATTTCCTCCTCTTCCCTCACCACAAGGGTGTCAGATTCTTAGCTCCAGACAGGATTTTGTGAGAAAGTTTGACATTTTATTGAAAAAAGAGTTCTGGGTGGGTTAGGGTTCACATATTTCAGATTCCTGATCTGGGCCCTATTTAGAGGCCCCCTGTGAAAAAAGTATCTCTTTAGCCCTTTTCAAAGTACTTTAAACACGCATGCAGCACTGCAGCTTCTCAAAAGGCCTTAAGGGAAGGTTTTGTTACATTTCAAGCCGTAACCTTTGACATTAGGAGCAGCGGAGGCATCAATCTGCATGTACTTTTTGAGCCGGTTCTAATGAGAGCAAGCTCAAAGCGGTCGGACCTTCTTTTGCGCCGTCGAGGGTACTGTCGGCATTGCGAATGTGACCTCTGACCTCGGTTTTGACCTTGTCGAAGGTCGCAGGGTCCCCAAATTTTGCAAGCGGGTTCCAAACACGTGACCCAACACACTCTCAAGGTTTCGGAGCACCAACCACATTCTTTCAATTTTTTTCATTTTCTACCCCTCCCCACCACAAGCCTGTCAGACCCTTAGCTTATGAGAGGATTTTGTGAGAAAGTTTGACATTTAATTGAATAAACATTTCTGGGTGGGTAAGGGTTCCCATATTTCAGATTCCTGATCTGGGCCCTATTTAGAAGACCCTGAATAAAAAATTAGGACCCCATATTAGGTTGACGGACACCCCCCCCCCCCCATAAATATAAGTACACAGTAAGTGAATACTCATGTTACTGTGTAATATATGGAAAGTGGGCCCTCATATTGCCTTTGGGCCACCCCCCCATGCAGTATAAGTACACAGTAATGAGAAGAGCGCCATCTATTGTCCAATGCATGCATACATACTCATATGCTGTTTGTGTACTCATTTAGACTGCCAAGTGACGGGAAATGGCCAAGTCCATCCCATGGCCCTAATATATTGCCCACGGCTGTTATATCCCAATGGGACAAATGTCCATGCCGGCACTAGAGGGCTTCCCAATTTAACCTAATGTGTATCAGTTTACATGATTTAATTAATAGGGAAGTAGATCAATACTTATTACTATGGGGTTTCAGTTTTTTGTAACGACAACAGCACACCTCAGAAGTCAGGAACACTGACTTTATGTAACTTCAGTCGTCATGTCCTCATTTTGTTTTAGGTTGTGTAGTCTTGATGTGTTTCAGAGACCGTCCCCATATGGCACAACCCAACGAGTGTAGAGTGTGTGTGTTACATCGTCCTCATATTGTTGGGTAGCAGATATCGTCTTTAGGTTGCGTAGTCATGATGTGTTTTGGTGGATGTCCCCACATGGCACAACCCAACGAGTGTAGAGTGTGTGTGTTACATCGTCCTCATATTGCTGGGTAGCAGATATTGTACAGTTAAAACTATTTCTATAGAGTCTTGAGTTGAAAGCCCAGATCCTCATGTGAATTGTTTTTACTAAAATCTGTGTCCCCTACATAAAAAGTCAATGGATTTCTGACACGTTATTGTTATATTTTAAAATGCAGAAACTGAGTGACATGATCACGGCTCAGCCTTTAGCTGACTCTGAAGCGAGCCAGAGATCCACCTCATCCCTCCAACAGGTAATTAAACATGTACTGTAGACTATTTCTATACAAGGTAAATTCATGTGTCAATCAAGTCCAATGCCTACATAAAATGCCTGTTTACCTCATTACAATAAATATATATCGTTTAATAATTGCAGAATCTCAATATATCTGTTACTTGTTTCTAAATAGCATAGTAGAACAACAACAGCACAGCACACCTCAGAAGTCAGGAACACTGACTTTATGTAACTTCAGTCATCATGTCCTCATTTTGTTTTAGGTTGGGTAGTCTTGATGTGTTTCAGAGAATGTCCCCATATGGTACAACCCAACAAGTGTAGAGTGTGTGTGTGTGTGTTACATCGTCCTCATATTGTTGGGTATTAGATATCGTCTTTAGGTTGCATAGTCATGATGTGTTTTGGTGGACGTCCCCATATGGTACGACCCAACGAGTGTAGAGTGTGTGTGTTACATCGTCCTCATATTGTTGGGTGTAGATATCGTCTGTAGGTTGTGTAGTCTTGATGTGTTTCAGAGAACGTCCCCATATGGTACAACCCAACGAGTGTAGAGTGTGTGTGTTTCATCGTCCTCATATTGTTGAGTAGCAGATATTGTACAGTTCAAACTATTTCTATAGAGTCTTGAGTTACAAGCCCAGATCCTCATGTGAATTGTTTTTACTAAAATCTGTGTCCCCTACATGAAAAGTCAATGGATTTCTGACACGTTATTGTTGTATTTTAAATTGCAGAAACAGAGTGACATGATCACGGCTCAGCCTTTAGCTGACTCTGAAGCGAGCCAGAGATCCACCTCATCCCTCCAACAGGTAATTAACCATGTACTGTAGACTATTTCTATACAAGGTACATTCATGTGTCAATCAAGTCCAATGCCTACATAAAATGCCTGTTTACCTCATTACAATTAATATATCGTTTAATAATTGCAGAATCTCAATATAACTGTTACTTGTTTCTAAATAGCATAGTAGAAAGATATACCCTACCAATTGATGGCAGAATCTACCTCTTATAACATGAAAATGATCTTTATTGCCCCTAAATTATGTTTTGTTTCTCCTTTTGCAAATGTATTTTCCAATTTAACCTAATGTGTATCAGTTTACATGATTTAATTAATAGGGAAGTAGATCAATACTTATTACTATGGGGTTTCAGTTTTTTGTAACGACAACAGCACAGCACACCTCAGAAGTCAGGAACACTGACTTTATGTAACTTCAGTCGTCATGTCCTCATTTTGTTTTAGGTTGGGTAGTCTTGATGTGTTTCAGAGAACGTCCCCATATGGTACAACCCAACAAGTGTAGAGTGTGTGTGTTACATCGTCCTCATATTGTTGGGTAGTAGATATCGTCTTTAGGTTGCGTAGTCATGATGTGTTTTGGTGGATGTCCCCATTTGGTACAACCCAACGAGTGTAGAGTGTGTGTGTTTCATCGTCCTCATATTGTTGAGTAGCAGATATTGTACAGTTAAACCTATTTCTATAGAGTCTTGAGTTACAAGCCCAGATCCTCATGTGAATTGTTTTTACTAAAATCTGTGTCCCCTACATGAAAAGTCAATGGATTTCTGACACGTTATTGTTGTATTTTAAATTGCAGAAACAGAGTGACATGATCACGGCTCAGCCTTTAGCTGACTCTGAAGCGAGCCAGAGATCCACCTCATCCCTCCAACAGGTAATTAACCATGTACTGTAGACTATTTCTATACAAGGTACATTCATGTGTCAATCAAGTCCAATGCCTACATAAAATGCCTGTTTACCTCATTACAATTAATATATCGTTTAATAATTGCAGAATCTCAATATAACTGTTACTTGTTTCTAAATAGCATAGTAGAAAGATATACCCTACCAATTGATGGAAGAATCTACCTCTTATAACATGAAAATGATCTTTATTGCCCCTAAATTCTGTTTTTTTTCTCCTTTTGCAAATGTATTTTCCAATTTAACCTAATGTGTATCAGTTTACATGATTTAATTAATAGGGAAGTAGATCAATACTTATTACTATGGGGTTTCAGTTTTTTGTAACGACAACAGCACAGCACACCTCAGAAGTCAGGAACACTGACTTTATGTAACTTCAGTCGTCATGTCCTCATTTTGTTTTAGGTTGGGTAGTCTTGATGTGTGTCAGAGAACGTCCCCATATGGTACAACCCAACAAGTGTAGAGTGTGTGTGTTACATCGTCCTCATATTGTTGGGTAGTAGATATCGTCTTTAGGTTGCGTAGTCATGATGTGTTTTGGTGGACGTCCCCATTTGGTGCAACCCAACGAGTGTAGAGTGTGTGTGTTTCATCGTCCTCATATTGTTGAGTAGCAGATATTGTACAGTTAAAGCTATTTCTATAGAGTCTTGAGTTACAAACCCAGATCCTCATGTGAATTGTTTTTACTAAAATCTGTGTCCCCTACATGAAAAGTCAATGGATTTCTGACACGTTATTGTTGTATTTTAAATTGCAGAAACAGAGTGACATGATCACGGCTCAGCCTTTAGCTGACTCTGAAGCGAGCCAGAGATCCACCTCATCCCTCCAACAGGTAATTAACCATGTACTGTAGACTATTTCTATACAAGGTACATTCATGTGTCAATCAAGTCCAATGCCTACATAAAATGCCTGTTTACCTCATTACAAATAATATATCGTTTAATAATTGCAGAATCTCAATATAACTGTTACTTGTTTCTAAATAGCATAGTAGAAAGATATACCCTACCAATTGATGGAAGAATCTACCTCTTATAACATGAAAATGATCTTTATTGCCCCTAAATTCTGTGTTGTTTCTCCTTTTGCAAATGTATTTTCCAATTTAACCTAATGTGTATCAGTTTACATGATTTAATTAATAGGGATGTAGATCAATACTTATTACTATGGGGTTTCAGTTTTTTTTAACAACAACAGCACACCTCAGAAGTCAGGAACACTGACTTTATGTAACTTCAGTCGTCATGTCCTCATTTTGTTGTAGGTTGTGTAGTCTTGATGTGTTTCAGAGAACGTCCCCATATGGCACAACCCAACGAGTGTAGTGTGTGTGTGTTACATCGTCCTCATATTTTTGGGTAGCAGATATCGTCTTTAGTTTGTGTAGTCATGATGTTTTTCAGAGAACGTCCCCATATGGTACAACCCAACGAGTGTAGAGAGTGTGTGTGTTAGATCGTCCTCATATTTTTGGGTAGCAGATATTGTACAGTTCAAACTATTTCTATATTGGAACCCAAATAACACAATATTTGATGTAAATATACTTATGGTGAAAACAATTATTAAGTCTTGCTTTCGAAGGAATGGCAGTATGTGCTTTTATCATGCATTATATTCTAATGTATCCTTTCAGATTCACAGAAGAACACAACACTTCACTTCAACAAAGCTTCCTCAAAGTGCTCCAATGGAATGCAAGGTAAATAAGCATTTTGTATTTACATTACTCTATTAGAAAAATGAATTGATCTTAACTGGATTTCTCAAAGACATTTCTAGTTTGTTGTACAACTACTGTGTTTTACAGTACAAGCAAATGTATGCCAACATTTTTAACATTCATACACTGATCACAGAGGCCATCATTCACACACATTTGATGATGCTATCATTTAACTACAAACTATACTTTTTTCTATCATATCCCCCATTTTTCACTTTAACAGAGCAATTTCTCAAATACATTGTGTCTTGTTTCCATTTATGACAGCTGGGAAGATGAAAGCAAGTGGACAGGTGACAAAGTGAAGGCTATTGAGCGGCATTTGTATCCTTTCATAACAAGCTGCAGAGTACCAGGTAAAAAGGACTGACTCCTGTCTCAAGGCAGAGCCAGTAGCTCTGAAAGACAGGGACTGGGTTGCCATCACATATTACATTCACAACAGAATCATGGCATTCAAAAGGAAGATGAATACATAGGACTAGAACATGCCAACTTCTTCTGAGGTACAATTTTAGTTTAAAAATAATATTTGTTTCTTCATTCCCTGCAGTTTTATTGGTAGGGATTTAATAATCAGCCTAACCTCAGACCTCTTGTGTTAATGTGTGTACTAGGCTTGGTTTTGATATTGTCTTGTTTTCCTTGAATTATTTAATTAGTTTTGTTCTTGTACAAGCATGTCACATAAGCTTGACTGTAGCTGCCAAATGTTAATATGTTGAGATGCATCCATGAGGAATTTAAAGTGTTTTCCAACCCCCCTCTCGTGGTCACTTTCAGCCAACAGAAAATGTGTTTTTGACGATTATTTACAGTTATGCCATCAT
The DNA here is from genome assembly GCF_902827115.2 of Pseudochaenichthys georgianus. NCBI lineage: Eukaryota > Metazoa > Chordata > Actinopteri > Perciformes > Channichthyidae > Pseudochaenichthys > Pseudochaenichthys georgianus. The sequence continues at coordinate 20,926,002 of NC_047503.1, read as the reverse complement.
GTCTTTAATAAATAAGGTTTGACTATGTTCTGTCTCAACAAATAATATAACTAGTACTAAGATGGTTTATTCCATCATTATTTCCCAAGTTGTCACCATTGATTTGTTCTTGCCCACAAGTTGTTTGATGTGGTCTTCCAACTATTAAGAAAGAATTCGGAGTGGGGGCTACTTGTAACATGCTTCATTTATGGTAACTTTGGTAAACTATATTAAACGTTGTACCTTATTTAGACTGGTTAACTAAACATAGTGTACACTTGTCATGTTTCGTAGAAGCTGGAAGTTTTAATACAAAGTTAATTACGTGCTTTTTACAAGAAAAACACTAAAGAGAAAGTTGCTCATTCCTTTCAAACATGCCATATCTACTTCACTGTCTCAAACAGTGGAGGATAGGGGTTAACGTTTCTGGGTTGTGGGTGGTCTATTCTGGGTGTAATAAATGGTTATTTTACAATTGATATGACCAAATAATTGGTTGTTAGGTTCTAAGTCAACAAACAATGTTTTTAAGTTGTTGCGATTAGTCTTTCTCATAACAGGGAAATTATGAACCCAACTCTGGCAACAATAATACTCAGACATATTTTGTAGTTAAAAAGCACTACATTTTGGATAGTTGACACAATCCTGTGACTTTTAGTTGACTAACAATTATTTAATCAAAGGCAGCGCCTGTCACCACGGTTCCATCTTATTGCAACATGAATCAAGCATAATATCCTTATTGTTAGGTAAAGGAATTTCCTATTTTCTCCTATTCTGGTTTATACTTCAATTTATATATTTTGCCAGGAATTCATTAAATGTAGAAACAAATAAAGTGTTTCATCCTTTTTTCACATAAGCGTTTATTTATAAGACTTTAAGAGTAAACTGACCACAATTAAATGCTATATACCTTTTTAACTTAGCTTTTTTATGTTTCTGGACTGCTCAGTTTTAATATGTTGTATCAACAAGTTCATATGAATAGACTTTTCGTGTCAGAGGTTACCTGACTGGCGAACATGACTAATTATTTAACGTTGAAGTTTTAGTTTTTTAATGTTTTATGCAGATATTTCAAACATAAGTAATAAAGGCAAAGTTGCAAATACAGACTCTATTTTGTGTATTACTGGGTCTCCATAAGTCCCTTAAACTTGAAAATGTAGTGTGTATCTATGGGGTCACAATTCATATAAACATGAAATATCAGTGTGTGTTGCTAAGGGGCTCATATGTCACATAAACCTGTTCATGTCCTCATAAGTAGTATTAAAATCAGGTCTCCGAAAAATATAGCATTAGACAAAATCTCAATAGATGGATGTCATCCAGGAAAAATGGATATTAATCACTTTTATTCCCAGGTCCCTAGGACCTTTGGAAAGGCATGTCCTCATTTGTCACGTTTTTTTCACAAGTCCTGATATGTCCTTTAAACACGTAAGTGTGTGTGTGTGTGTGTGTGTGTGTGTGTGTGTGTGTGTGTGTGTGTGTGTGTGTGTGTGTGTGTGTGTGTGTGTGTGTGTGTGTGTGTGTGTGTGTGTGTGTGTGTGTGTGTGTGTGTGTGTGTGTGTGTGTGTGTGTGTGTGTGTGTGTGTGTGTGTGTGTGTGTGTGTGTGTGTGTGTGTGTGTGTGTGTGTGTGTGTGTGTGTGTGTGTGTGTGTGTGTGTGTGTGTGTGTGTGTGTGTGTGTGTGTGTGTGTGTGTGTGTGTGTGTGTGTGTGTGTGTGAGCATCTGGCATGTTGTTTTCATAGCACCACAGGCAGATATAACAAGGATAAATTACAGCAGTAGCAAAGATGAATAACCACTTTACAGATGTACACGGGAAAGCACAACGGTTTCAACAAGGCTCTGAGTTAGAGATACATTTGTACTTCCCTATTTTTGTACCCCTCTTGCACATGAATGTTTGAAAGAGATATGGCATCCTAATGACAGTAAGATGGATGAGGACATTTTTAAAGATGGATTATGGCACAGGATTTCAATTCACACATTCATTTCCATCACGGGATGTAGGCAGATGGTGGAATTCGACAAAAAGCCATATACCACCAGTGTATTTATAAGTAAGACGGGTGTAATTTAAAATATGCTTTAGCATACTACCACTACTTCTACCACTATTAGTACTACTTGACATTTATTTTAATTAGCAATATATCATTATGTCAAAGCAACATTTAGTCAAATAGGACCTTTTAGACATAAAGGAGATATGTTTACTGCTTACACTGTTTTTGTTTATGTTGTGTTTTGTACTGTGCTTCTTTTTGGTGTTGCTGAATATTACTTGGAATTCAGATTGTATATCTGTAATATTATCAATCTTTTTCATTTCATTTCATCGTTTATTTGAAGAGGGGCAATGCACATTGATGAACATTTAAAACAAATAATGCTTTAAAATGTAAACATGCCGGATGTTAGCTTTGAGCTAATTTACATTCTTAGTCCCTCACATACAACATTTAAGAACATGACATTTATATACATAGCAAAAATAAATACATGATATGCAGAAAGCGCATGAGCAGCATATACAAGCATTAACCACGTACAATGTATCAGCTACGACATATAAAGTGCAGGAGAAGATAAAAGAGCTACATAAAGTGTGAGAGGAGATACCCCTGTATTAAAGTGCATTTAGTGGTGATTGCACGTCTGTTTGTTTCTCAACCATTCTTTTAAAGGGACCTTTAAAGCTATTGAGAGTGGGACAATCCCGTATCTCAGTTGGGAGGCTATTCCACAAAGAGCTGCCCTTAATTGATAGAACATTTTGACCGAAAGTGGTCCGTCTACGGTGGACTTCACAGTCTCCTCTGGTTTCTGACCTAGTGCAGCTTCCAGTGTTTTTTTTGTGGATGAATTCCCCTAAGGGAGGGGGGGCCAGTCCATGTAAACATTTATAAAAAAAACACATACTTTTAAAAGACTTAAAATTGTTAAAACTCAAGAAATTGTGTTTTTCAAGGATGGTACAGTTGTGGTATGAATTTGGCTTTCTGTCAAAAACCTTGATAGCTCTCTTGTACCGCTGTTCTATAGGTTTCAGGTTTGTGGCACAAGCAAACGACCAGTTTGTAAAACAGTATTCAATGTGGAATAGAATCATACAGTGGAGGTATGACTTTGCAGCATTGTAAGAAATGTCTAATTTGTTTAAAATGTTGCAAGTTTAATTGAATGGTATTGAATATTTTCTTAATATGTTTCTTAAAAGTCAAGTTCGAGTCCATTATGACTCCAAGATACTTGAAGTGGGGGACTAGTTCTATTTCTGCTCCGTTTAAAAACACGTTGGATCCTTCGATTTTGACTGGTTGTTTACTGAACATCATGCATACTGTTTTTTTTTTTGCATTTAACTGTAAGCAAATGTTGTTCAGCCAGTGTTGAACCTTGTCCAAAGCATTTGAGAGACAGGATGAGATCATTTCAGTTTTTTTCCCATGTACAAAGATGACCGCATCATCGGCACACATTTGCACATTCAACTCAGGACATATATTCGGCAAGTCATTAATGTACAGCGAAAACAGTAATGGTCCAAGAATGGAACGTTGTGTAACCCCAACAGGGTTGACAAGGTAGGGGGATTTGGTACCGTTGACCAAAACACACTGTTTTCTGTTTGATAAAACCACCTTTGGTCATGTCTGTGAGGAATTGACAGACACAATTACAAAAATAATCAAAATAATCAACTCCATATCAAACTGCATTGTGTATTGTATGTGGTACTTTTGCTATTTTTGTAGTTGAGGTAGTAATTCATATTTTTTTCACAATTTTTCCATGTAGAAATTCATTACCGTAATGCGTCCAGAGTTTATTTTTTTACATTTAACCCCAAAATATCACAATAAATCTGCACAATTCAATACATACATAAATACAAAAAATTGTTGAAACGGTAATTTCTTACTGGTAATATAATTATTTTGGGTCTAACATTTATGAATTAAAATATTTTTGGATTAATATTTGTGTCCGGAGCATGATGCATTGCATGGAAGAGAAGATGCAAGATGGCTACAAGATAAGATGTACTTTCAAGGTTAAGCTATAGAGAGGCGAAGTCCCTCCCCTTCCGGGAGCCTCCATGGGACCCCGGAAGCGGAAAATTATACATTGAAGTCAATGGAGAGAGAAAAGTTATCTTTTAATCCCGTTTGAATTGTGCCACGAATGACACATATGATGTTTGTCAATTTAAAAGAACATTTTGCAAGTAAAACAAATAAAAATGTGTCGTAAAACTGTGAAGTTACACATTTTTTGTGTGAAACCGCTCAGTGAACTACAGGTCTCTGGTCTCGCACAATACGCGTCACCATCACAAAGATGGCCGTCACGTTAGCAAATTTCACCTGTTTCTTTCAGAATGAGGCGAAAAGTATAAAACAAGGTGAAAATCACTACAAGTCTGGGCATGTTGAGAGCTGTACATACACGAAATGGGAGATAGTCGGTTCTGTAAGAGCAGCGGGACCGGCTTTACAAGGTTTCGGTGAGTAATATGAGTGCAATCCATCCATCCATCCATCTTCTCCCGCTTATCCGTGGTCGGGTCGCGGGGGTAGCAGTTCCAGCAGAGAGCCCCAAACTTTCTTTTCCCTGGCGACATCAACCAGCTCTGACTGGGGGATCCCAAGGCGCTCCCAGGCCAGCGAAGAGATATAATCCCTCCACCTGGTCCTAGGTCTACCCCTTGGTCTCTTCCCAGCTGGACGTGCCTGGAACACCTCCCTAGGGAGGCGCCCAGGTGGCATCCTAACTAGGTGCCCGAACCACCTCAACTGGCTTCTTTCGACGCGAAGGAGGAGCGGCTCAACTCCGAGTCCCTCCCTGATGACCGAACTTCTCACCTTATCCCTAAGGGAGACACCAGCCACCCGGCGGAGGAAACCCATCTCGGCCGCTTGTATCCGCGATCTCGTTCTTTCGGTCATGACCCATCCTTCATGACCATAGGTGAGGGTAGGAACGAAAATGGCCCGGTAGACAGAGAGCTTTGCCTTCTGGCTCAGCTCCTTTTTCATCACAATGGTGCGGTAAAGCGACTGCAGTACCGCTCCCGCTGCTCCGATTCTCCGGCCCATCTCACGCTCCATTGTTCCCTCACTCGAGAACAAGACCCCGAGATACTTGAACTCCTTCACTTGGGGTAAGGACTCATTCCCTACTTGGAGTGGACAGTCCATCGGTTTCCTGCTGAGAACCATGGCCTCAGATTTGGAGGTGCTGATCCTCATCCCAGCCGCTTCACACTCGGTTGCGAACCGAATGAGTGCAATGTTTAACGTTAATGTCAGCTAGCTAACAAGGTACACTAACGTGTTTTTGTTTTAGCAAATAGTTTTCTCCTTAAGAACTTCATGGTCTCTGTGTATGCTGTGGATAACATTAGTGTTCACAAGAACAAGATACACTCCCGTGTTTTGTTTGAGTTGCTCTTCAGATTGAAGCGGCCAGTTTTATATCGACTATACTGTATGTGTGATCTCTTTTTTCTCGTTGAGTTTATTTGCTGTGTGTAGATTCAAGGATTTTGGTTATCTTGTCAATTTGTTTGGTTATCTAGGCACAGCTGTGTGTGACTCCCTCTGGTACACCGGTATGTGTTTTCCTAATGTAGAGAGCATTGATTAATTAATAAACTACACACTGGATCCTGACCAAATCCTTTTTTTTTTCTTGATCAAATGTTTTTCAAAAATGTATTCATACACATTTAGAAAAATACACAACCAATACAACACAAATTACAAAAAATACAGAAAAAACAAACAATAACAACAATCAGACAAGAGGACAAAACTATGGAAAAATAAACCCTCCCACCCCCAGATCCGGACCATCCTTGTATTATTGCTCATTCAATCTATTATAGCATGCTAACAAATGGTACTTACGTTATTTTTACAGATCTGCATGGGAGACGATGGCGCGATGCAGAGCGCTGTCTGTGATTGTGCACGGGGGATGTACAAATGCAGCCACGCTGCAGCATTGGCAACATTTGCCATGTGGCAGATCAGCTCCACAGATGTTGAGTGCCAGTGGAGGAAGCCTTGTTGTGCGTAGACGGCTCTGCTAAGACTGTTAGTAGTAGTAACCATGTTCCTTTCGTCAAAAAAGTGACAGGTGGTGTGACAGGTCATACCTCTCCCTACTTATGCAAATGAGCTAAGTCCCTTTGATGTCAGATTGGCGTGAAAGACCCCCCGGAGTGATTCTTTTATTGTAGGAATTAAGATAGTTAAGGTATTTGACCCCTGACCCCAAGAGTGGAGTAATTGCCCTGCAATTAGATTAGCCCCAGGCACCCCCTTTGTGTATAGGCCTTTTATTGTATCAATTAAGATAGTTAAGGTATTTGACCCCTGACCCCAAGAGTGGAGTAATTGCCCCTCAATTAGATTAGCCCCAGGCACCCCCTTTGTGTATAGGTCTTTTATTGTATCAATTAAGATAGCTAAGGTATTTGACCCCTGACCCTGAGAGTGGAGTAATTGCCCCCACAATTAGATTAGCCCCAGGCACCACTTTGTGTATAGGTATTTTGTTGTATTGATTAAGATAGTCTCTTTGACCCCTCCCCCTCAGAGCCCTTTGTTGTCTAATCTAATTAGCCTTTGATGCCTGCCCCTTTGAGGTGCAATTTCACACTGATGAAAGCCTCTGTATAAATGACTAGGCTACGACCATATAGAGATATGCTCAAAGATAAATATAAAAAAAAGACAGACAATTCAGCTTACCAAGTCAACCGTCTGAAGTGCCAGTCAAGAAACGAATGCGGCTTAGGGTGGGGTGGGTTCAGAGTACAGCCTCTTTCTGGTCACGTGTGTTGGAGGAGGGGCTCTGTAAGGAAGGTTGAAGGAACGAGCAGGATTTCTCCCCCCGGTTTGACTGCAAAAGACTCTGACTTTTCTCCAAGGGGATCCGCTTGAGTGTCAGTAAGTTTCCTTAAGGTGTCATAATGAGTGAGCTTTTGATTATCTATTCATGTGACGTTCACTGTTAGAATATAATGTAATACATGCCATAAAGAAGCCCGTAAGAAGAGCCTGAATGTTTTACTTTTCCCATAAAATGCAAAACAGCAATAGTCAAGACTGTGGTCTAAACTTAAATACATCAGCAACATTTGGATGGATTGCCGTGACATTGTACAGACATTCATGGTTCTTCTATAAAAAGCCTTTGCGTGTTGTTATTTGGCCGAGGTCTAGTTTGGAAACCTATGTCTAATTTAGTGGTACGGTGCCCAGTATCATTATTATATATATATATATATATATTCTTTATTTAACAGGTAAAAAAACTCATTGAGATTAAAATCTCTTTTCCACGAGTGACCTGGCCAAGAAGGGCAGCATGTACAAAGTTACAACATATAAAACACAGACATGAAAGGCAGACAAATACAGCTGTAAAACACAAATAAAATGGCACATTAGCCAGTCAATATGCGAAGTAAAACAAACTATTAAAATCATTCAAAAACTGGCAACATTATGCAGTGACTGACATTCTGTATGGGAGTTCACAACCGAGATACTGTAGGAGTTGAGTATGTTATGGCTCTCGAGGGATGGTGGGTTAAGAGACAGATTCTTAGTTGTTGGACTGCCTCAGGGGGTTAACGAAATCTACTAAAAACAAAGTACTTCATTATCTACTTTTTTTCAGCTTTTATACACAAAAGTGCAGGGAAGGTAGGCAGATTTAGAACACTATATGTGCGATGAGAAGGAAGAGGGACGGGGGAGGAAAATTCAGAGGATGAAGAAGCAGAAAACAGCCATTATTCTTCACTCTTCTGTAAAACGGACAGTTTTCAAGAAAGATGACACCGTGTTTATGCATGACATGCAAAATATATTGAAGCCCTATTAAAAAAAACAAGTTACAAGTATATTGTGTGAAAATATCTCAAAGTCGTAATATTGTTTATTAGTGATACCTGAGGATATTCTCTTTTTTATTTGTAGCGACTGTGAACTAATGTGTAATTACTTTTTTACTAACTATATAAGAAAAGTCTCTCTGAAGAGAGGAAATAATAAAACAATTTAAAAAACATAATCTTTGTCTTTTATAATTACTTTACACCACTATAAGGAAACCCAATATGAGGCTGTATGGTGTACTATTAGATTTTGTTGTAGGCAACAAAGAGAGGTTTTCTTAAAATGTGTTCCTGCCCCCAAGCACTCCATGTGGATCCAGGAGGGCTGATCAGAACAAAGGGTCCAAAGCAGACGCAGAGTCTCCCCCGAGGGGGGAGGGGGGCATCTTTACACATAATCTGCCGAATGTCTGTAAAAAAAGTCTTTAAATAAAAAAACTTGCCTTTTTAGAGTCAGAATCCTAACGAAATCTCATCAAACAGAGTACTTTATGTTAGTGGTCCTCTTTTATACACAAAAGTGTATCTTTTCAGTAACTTTACCAGAGAATGTAAGCATAAATCTGGCAAATGTTCAAAACAGCCTTGTTTTTCACTGAAATAGCCTCAAAATCACAAACTGCCATTAAGAGTCAGGGGGTTAACGAAATCTACTAAAACAAAGTACTTCATTATCTACTTTTTTCAGCTTTTATACACAAAAGTGCAGGGAAGGTAGGCAGATTTAGAACACTGGGATAATACCCATAAAGAATGTGTGTTTCTGCTCCATTTCACTCCATGAAGCCTCCAGCTTGTACAAGGGCTCCGCCTCCACTCAACATAACATGTCCCGCCCTCCTCACCAGATCATTTAAAAGTAAGGGGATGGAAATAGACGAAAATAAATACGCTCAAACTAGATAACAGGCCAGTCATTTCCAATCACCAAGGCACTTTTCAAAAAAGAAAAATGGCAAAGAGAAGCATAGATATGGGTTTAATCAGCGAGACGCCTGTGACAACGTACAGCCATCAGTCCGGAGCGCCAATCAAGAAACGAATGCAATATATGTGCCGGGTTCAGACGCCTCCAGCCGAAGAACTTCATGAAGAATGGAATCTGAAAAATGGCGATGTTTGGGGTTATGTATTCAACTATATGGCGAATGAACTGCATTTCTACAATCTGAAGAATGGAGAAACGTACGGACCCCGCAGTGTTAAAGCGACACTGACCTCAACAGATTGGGCTGTGTTAACTCTGGTGTCTTCCAGAGATCTCCACGCAACCACGGTACCGAAATAAGTAGTGCATCAAGAAACCATAGTGGAACCAGCGGTGTACAAGATATTTGCAAAGAAAAGCAAAGAAACACAGACAGCATGCGAGATCAAAGAAGAGATTTCATCGCCGCCCCTCAATGTGGAGGAAGAAAGAGTTATTTCCCCGCTGCCAGAAGTGAGAAGAGTCCTGACAAGCACCGTCCGGGAAACTAAAAGCGGACCATCGGGGCGATGGTATTACCGTGCAAGCCATTTGGAGACGCTGGGGAAGGACCCCTCTGATGATTTTGTTTTGGAGATTTTTAATTCTACATGTGGACTATTTCAGACAGCAGTGCGGGTATCATTGACTGCTTGGCTGAAAATGATTGATGGAAAAGCTACAAAGCTTAAAGAACTTTTTAAACAGAGTCAGACATCGATGGACATTATACTGGTGAAAAAGAATATCACCTTTACAGAGGACTCTGCCTCCCACTCAACATAACAAGTCACACCCTCCTCACCACAGCATTTTAAACTAAGGACCCCTCAAGAAAGACATTGTGTATTCTACCTATGTAAAAAGAATGTCGGGGTTGTCTCTGTATCAAGAAGATGTGTTTAAAAATGAATTTTGTGAAAAATACCAACTGTGTGAGAGACGTCATAAAGACACTCATTTTAACCACAGTGTTTGTTCTCTACAAAATGATGAATTTTATCTATAATCTACCGCTTTCACTGTGTCCATAAACAGAGACGTTTTGGCCCAAGGAGCAAAATCAGCAGCAGTAGTATTGCAAGATTCGGGTTTCCCCCATGGTGGTGTTGCTGGTGGACTCTGTTCCTGGCAGCAACTCGCGGGGGGAGTCTTGGCTTTTCTCTGCTCCATGGCTAGTTTACAACGGTCGTCTTAGCGAGGTCCTTCGTTTTAGATGATTTGCTGAGTGGAGGGTAGGGCTTATTGCGTTGAATGTTAAAGTAATTATAAAAGACAAAGATTATGTTTTTTAAATTGTTTTATTATTTCCTCTCTTCAGAGAGACTTTTCTTATATAGTTAGTAAAAAAGTAATTACACATTAGTTCACAGTCGCTACAAATAAAAAAGAGAATATCCTCAGGTATCACTAATAAACAATATTACGACTTTATGAGATATTTTCACACAATATACTTGTAACTTGTTTTTTTTAATAGGGCTTCAATATATTTTGCATGTCATGCATAAACACGGTGTCATCTTTCTTGAAAACTGTCCGTTTTACAGAAGAGTGAAGAATAATGGCTGTTTTCTGCTTCTTCATCCTCTGAATTTTCCTCCCCCGTCCCTCTTCCTTCTCATCGCACATATAGTGTTCTAAATCTGCCTACCTTCCCTGCACTTTTGTGTATAAAAGCTGAAAAAAAGTAGATAATGAAGTACTTTGTTTTTAGTAGATTTCGTTAACCCCCTGAGGCAGTCCAAAAACTAAGAATCTGTCTCTTAACCCACCATCCCTCGAGAGCCATAACATACTCAACTCCTACAGCAGCTCGGTTGTGAACTCCCATACAGAATGTCAGTCACTGCATAATGTTGCCAGTTTTTGAATGATTTTAATAGTTTGTTTTACTTCGCATATTGACTGGCTAATGTGCCATTTTATTTGTGTTTTACAGCTGTATTTGTCTGCCTTTCATGTCTGTGTTTTATATGTTGTAACTTTGTACATGCTGCCCTTCTTGGCCAGGCCACTCATGGAAAAGAGATTTTAATCTCAATGAGTTTTTTTACCTGTTAAATAAAGAATATATATATATATAATAATGATACTGGGCACCGTACCACTAAATTAGACATAGATTTCCAAACTAGACCTCGGCCAAATAACAACACACAAAGGCTTTTTATAGAAGAACCATGAATGTCTGTACAATGTCACGGCAATCCATCCAAATGTTGCTGATGTATTTAAGTTTAGACCACAGTCTTGACTATTGCTGTTTTGCATTTTATGGGAAAAGTAAAACATTCAGGCTCTTCTTACGGGCTTCTTTATGGCATGTATTACATTATATTCTAACAGTGAACGTCACATGAATAGATAATCAAAAGCTCACTCATTATGACACCTTAAGGTCTTTTGCAGTCAAACCGGGGGGAGAAATCCTGCTCGTTCCTTCAACCTTCCTTACAGAGCCCCTCCTCCAACACACGTGACCAGAAAGAGGCTGTACTCTGAACCCACCCCACCCTAAGCCGCATTCGTTTCTTGACTGGCGCTTCAGACGGTTGACTTGGTAAGCTGAATTGTCTGTCTTTTTTTTTATTTATTTTTGAGCATATCTCTATATGGTCGTAGCCTAGTCATTTATACAGAGGCTTTCATCAGTGTGAAATTGCACATCAAAGGGGCAGGCATCAAAGGCTAATTAGATTAGACAACAAAGGGCTCTGAGGGGGAGGGGTCAAAGAGACTATCTTAATCAATATAACAAAAGACCTATACACAAAGGGGTGCCTGGGGCTAATCTAATTGTGGGGGCAATTACTCCACTCTCAGGGTCAGGGGTCAAATACCTTAGCTATCTTAATTGATACAATAAAAGACCTATACACAAAGGGGGTGCCTGGGGCTAATCTAATTGAGGGGCAATTACTCCACTCTTGGGGTCAGGGGTCAAATACCTTAACTATCTTAATTGATACAATAAAAGGCCTATACACAAAGGGGGTGCCTGGGGCTAATCTAATTGCGGGGGAATTACTCCACTCTTGGGGTCAGGGGTCAAATACCTTAACTATCTTAATTGATACAATAAAAGGCCTATACACAAAGGGGGTGCCTGGGGCTAATCTAATTGCGGGGCAATTACTCCACTCTTGGGGTCAGGGGTCAAATACCTTAACTATCTTAATTGCTACAATAAAATAATCACTCCGGGGGGTCTTTCACGCCAATCTGACATCAAAGGGACTTAGCTCATTTGCATAAGTAGGGAGAGGTATGACCTGTCACACCACCTGTCACTTTTTTGACGAAAGGAACATGGTTACTACTACTACTGTTCCCTAGTTTCGGTTTCATGTTATGTGTTTAGATAGGTTCCTGTTTTATTTTGATAGTCTTGTCTACCCTCATGTGTCTAAAGTACGTTTCCTGCCTTGTCTGTTTTCCCATGGTTGTGATTGTCTAATTGTCTTCACCTGGTGTTGTCTGTCTAGTATATATAGTTCTCGTCTTCCCCTGTCTTGTTGCCAGATTGTCTTGTGTGTTCCAAGCCTTCCAGCGTAAGATCCTTTTGTCATTGTCCACAGAGTTATCGTCCATAGAGTTAGATTAGTGTATTAGTAGTTTTTGTTGTGTTGCTTTATGTATTCAGTGTGTTATGACCTGTCTACATTAAAACACTTTATTTTGATACTTTGTTTGTCTCTGCATCGTGCATTTGATTCCACGCCATTGTACAGCCCTAATAGTACAATCTGGCCAAAACATGGAATTAGCAGATGCAGAACCAGTTAAAACAGCGATACGACTTCAGGACGAACGTCTACACCATCATGAGGAGAAGTTCTCTGTCATACACCAGGCAGTGAGGGACCTGGTGGAGCAGCAACATGGACTCCAAGCCTCGCTCAACACCCAAATCAGCGACATGGCGGACGCGGTGCATCGTGTGCTGGCACGCCTGGACGCCGGTGCCACTGCTCCGGCATTACCTGATGCTGCGGCTCATCCTCAACAGCTGGCAGCCCCTCCTACTACAGCGGCGCCGCTTCCTGGATCTCATGCTGTCCCGTTGCCTCGCTTGGCCCCTCCAGATAAGTTTTCCGGAGATTCCAATGACTGTCGATCCTTTCTGACTCAGTGTGATCTACACTTTAAGTTAATGCCCTACATATATAGCTCTGATTATGCTCAGATTGCATTTATCATTTCTCATCTGTCCGGCCGTGCGGTTGCATGGGCTACGGCGGAGTGGGAGAAAAATTCTGCAACTTGCAACTCTGTCTCTCAGTTCATCCACTCGTTTAAAAGAGTGTTTGCACATCACACACCAGCTGTAGGGTTCCGCACTATGGCTATTGATTGCGATTGGAATGATTCAGGGTTAAGGGACATTTTTCGGAACGGACTATCAGAGAAAATTAAGGATCATTTATTGCTTATGGATCCTCCCACAGACTTAGAAAGTATGGTAGCGGCTGCTATTAAGATTGACAATCGCATCTGTGAGAGAGATAGAGAAAGACAGAAGACTGCCGTTTCGTCCAGCGGAACCAGAGGGTTCTCAACAGCTGTTCATCCTGTCCGGAGGACATCATTCGGCTCGTCACCTGCTTCAGAGGCCACAGCGCCCCCCATTGACTCGGAGGAGCCGATGAAGCTCGGCACGGCCAGAATCTCACCGGAGGAACGACGTCGCCGCCTAGTGGAGGCAAGATGTTTCTACTGCGGTCAACAGGGGCATCAACAAGCCATGTGTCCAGTAAAAGAACAGGCTCGCCGGTGAAAGGGAAGACACTGGTGAGCCAATCTGACTTTTTTGACTTCCCTCCACGCACATTAACTCAAGTTATGCTATGTGAAGGTAATCAGGTAATTGAACAGGGGGCACTTGTAGATTCTGGAGCCGATGAGAGTTTTTTGGATAAAGAGCTAGCTCTTAGGCTTAAACTGACCTTGACGCCATTACCTTCGCCGTTAAAAGCAAACGCGTTAGATGGGCGCCTACTATTCACAGTGACTCATTGTACCACACCTGTAAAAATGACAATCAATGACACTCATGTTGAGAACATAGTTTTTCCATGTGTTCAAATCAGCTCAACACCCGATCATTTTAGGTTACCCTTGGTTACTTTTGCACAATCCTGTCATTGATTGGCGGTCAGGGAAAGTACAAGAGTGGGGAATGTTGTGTAAACAGAAGTGTGAACACTAGAGATGTTAAGATTCACATTCGCATCGGTGCACCGGCATACACGTTCAAGATGCGAGTGCACCGGTTGAAAGAGTGCACATCGGCTACAGTTTGGGTTGAACCGGATTGAACTCGCAATGCATCGATTGCGTAGCGTCTTTGCATCGGTAAAAAACCGATTCAAAATCTTGTCATTGCTCAGCAGAGACGATCTTTGATATTTGCTTCGCCACTACGGAGGCCGAGAGTCTCAGTTATCAACACACACGGAAGTTGAGGAGAAAGAGAAACACAGCGCACCGAAAAATACCTACAAATCAAACGTTTGGCAACACTTCGGATTGTTCAAGATCTTGTAATAGTCCTTTATGCTATATAGTTGACCGCAGGTCATGGAGAGAAATAAGGTATCCGTATGTATGAGGTATCTTTATTACTTAACAGGTCCACAGCCATGATACATAGATCCGTCCTAGATGCGGGCTTGCATACACACAGTATCACTCCGCAGCCGCACCTCATCAGTAACGTCCTGATGGTATATGTGCGCGGCACTATATACTACAGACGGTCAACTTGAAAAATCGCTCTCAAATTGTTAACGATGCCGAGCCGCTTTAAAGTAGTACGAGGAACTTAGCGACGCACATAAAGAGGCGACATGGGGTCTGCGGCTGAAAAGAGAAACCTGGAAGTTAGACTAAGTGAAATCACTCAGTGAGGTGTTCTGTCAGAGAGAGTGGTGTTTAGTTTACAGCAGCCTGTGACGGCCAATAATAATTTAAATGTCTTCCTCACTGTAAGCAGTTATGAAATACCTGTTTGTGAAAGGTTATTTGTGTTCTTTATTGTTCCTATAGAACCCACTGCTTTCTGCTCACTGGTGAGTCAGCCTCTGTATGAGTGTTAAGCACATCAGGCTGGCAGCTGTATGGGCATTGCACTATGGTAGCTGTTATTTGCACATTGTTAATCATGAGCAATGCATCCTTACATTGTTTAACTGTGCGGTGTTATACAATTGTACTGTACTCTGGAGAGCTTTTAAAGGTAAACAAATAAACGGCATGATGGGATGTGCAGTACCAAATATGTAAAGCACTTTTTTGTTAATGTATGATTTGCTGCATTTAAGGAATAAAACAAAAATCCTCTGTCGTACCATATTGAAGTATCATTATTTTTGCATCGTATCGCACCGAATCGCATAATGTTGAATCAAATCGTATCGAACTGTATCGCAACAGGGGTGAATCGTATCGTATCGCATCGCCTGGTGTTTCAAATGTATCGTTAATGTATCGTATCGTGGCAACGTATCGAGATGCGCATCGCATCGGCCTCAGTGATGGAGATGCACATCCCTAGTGTACACGATCAGAGTAAGTTGATACTGAGGAAAATCTCCACTTCTAAAGCAGACTGTCACAACAAACCTCTTTCTGACTATTTTTCTGATTACCCTGATTTATCAAAGGTCCCCACATGTTATCATGATCTAAAGGAAGTCTTTAGTAAAGCTAGGGCGAGTGCACTACCACCCCATCGGCCTTATGATTGTGCTATAGATTTGTTGCCAGGATCCACGATTCCTAAGGGCCGTCTGTACTCCCTCCCAGCTCCAGAAAAGGGGTCCATGAAGGATTACATCGACACCTCACTCAAGGCAGGACTCGTCCGACCGTATTCCTCTCCTGCCGGAGCGGGCTTCTTCTTTGTGAAGAAAAAAGATAGTTCTCTCCGTCCCTGCATCGATTACAGTCCACTGAATGACATCACGGTAAAAATCAGATACCCCCTCCCTCTCATTGACTCTGCTTTTGACCTATTGCAGGATGCTAAAGTGTTCACAAAACTGGATTTACGCAACGCTTATCATCTGGTAAGAATAAGGGAGGGGGGTGAGTGGAAAACTGGATTTAATACCCCAACAGGACATTACGAGTACCTCGTAATGCCTTTCGGGTTAACTAACGCCCCAGCAGTTTTCCAGGCGCTGGTCAATGAGGGAGTTTTTGAACGTGTTTGTCTTTGTGTATTTGGATGACATTTTAATCTTCTCTCCTGATAAGGAGACTCATGTGCAACATGTCCACCAAGTACTACAGCGCCTACTGGATAATCACCTGTTCGTAAAAGCAGAGAAGTGTGAGTTCCATGCATCAACTGTCTAATTCCTGGGGTTCATCATTTCTCCTGGACAAATCCTGATGGACCCTGCAAAGGTCAGTGCAGTGGCAGACTGGGCCACCCCCACCAATAGGAAGAAGGTACATCAGTTTTTGGGGTTTGCTAACTTCTACAGACGATTTATTAGGAACTTTAGCTCTGTTGCTGCTCCCCTTCATGCACTGACCTCACCAGGGGTTAACTTTGTGTGGGGCCTCAGGGCCGAGGAGGCTTTTAATGAGTTAAAAAGAAGGTTTACCACAGCTCCCATACTGACTGTTCCTGATCCTCAACGACAGTTTGTTGTGGAAGTGGATGCCTCCAATGATGGGGTGGGGGATATTCTCTCAGAGAGCGGCTGGGGATCATAAGATGCATCCTTGTGCCTTTTTGTCTCGCAAACTATCTCCCGCAGAGAGAAACTACGACGTCGGAAACTACGACGTCGGAAACTACGACGTCGGAAACCGAGAGCTGTTGGCAGTCAAGATGGCTCTGGAGGAGTGGAGGCACTGGCTTGAGGGGGCGCCACAGCCGTTCTTGGTTTGGACCGACCACAAGAACCTTCAATACATCCGCAAAGCTAAAAGGTTGAACTCACGCGAGGCCCGGTGGCAACTTTTTTTTTTAACCGTTTTGACTTTACATTGTCTTTCAGACCTGGGTCCAAGAATGGCAAACCTGACGTCCTCTCATGCCTCCATGACCCAGAGCCCATGGCCAAGGATCCAGAGCCAATCCTTCCACTCTCCCGTGTGGTTGGGGTGGTGACATGGCCTATAGTAGATCGGGTGAAACGTGTCAATGGTGAGGGGCCGAAACCTAGTGGCTGTCCATTGGACAGGCTATTCAAGCCTGAATCCATGCGGTCACAGGTTATTAATTGGTCTCACACATTACTGCTCACTTGTCATCCAGGGGTCAAGTGGACCGTATTCGTCGTTCGACAGAGATTTTGGTAGCCTTCATTGGTTAAGGATGTCTCCGAATATGTGGCTGCCTGTGTAGTGTGTGCCAGGAACAAGACGTCATCAAAATCACAGATGGGACTGCTGCAGCCTCTCCCCGTTCCCAGCAGGCTCTGGTCTGACATTTCGTTGGATTTTGTCACGGGTCTTCCTTCATCCAAGGGTAACACGACTGTCCTCACTGTAGTGGACAGGTTCTCTAAGATGGTCCATTTTATTGCCATGCCAAAGTTGCCGTCAGCTAAAGAGACTGCTCAGGCGTTATTGACTCATGTTGTCCGTATTCATGGTATTCCCAGAGACATTGTGTCGGATCGAGGTCCTCAGTTTTCCTCCAGGTTCTGGAAGGAGTTTTGCACCCTCCTGGGAGCGTCCGTCAGCCTCACCTCAGGTTATCATCCCCAGTCCAACGGACAGACGGAACGGCTGAATCAGGAGCTGGAGACGTGCCTGCGCTGCCTGGTTTCTCAGAACCCTGCAACCTGGAGCGAGCATCTGACATGGGTGGAGTATGCACGCAACTCTTTGCCCACCTCTGCTACCGGTCTGTCTCCCTTTCACTGTGTCTTTGGCTATCAGCCTCCTCTATTCTCAGAAACTGAGAAGGAGGTGGTGGTGCCATCTGCTCACGCCTTAGTCAGAAGATGCCACCGTGTCTGGGCTGCAGCTCGTCGGGTCCTCCGGAGGAATTCGGCTCGGATGAAGACGGTGGCGGATCAACGGCGGCGGGCGGCACCTACATACAGACCGGGGCAGTGGGTGTTGATGGCGGTCTGGTGTACTCTGTCAAACGTCTCCTGTCAGTGAGAAATCGAGGCCGAGGTCGTCAATTTCTGGTTGATTGGGAGGGCTACGGTCCTGAAGAACGGTCCTGGGTCCCGTCCAGTTTTATCGTGGGCAAAGACTTAATCGAGGACTACTACAGGTGTCATCCAGAGGTCCCAGGGCCGTCAGGTGTCGTCCCTAGAGGGGAGGGTACTGTTGTGCGTAGACGGCTCTGCTAAGATTGTTGCCCAGTTTAGGTTTCATGTTATGTGTTTAGATAGGTTCCTGTTTTATTTTGATAGTCTTGTCTACCCTCATGTGTCTAAAGTACGTTTCCTGCCTTGTCTGTTTTCCCACGGTTGTGATTGTCTAATTGTCTTCACCTGGTGTTGGCTGTCTAGTATATATAGTTCTCGTCTTCCCCTGTCTCATAGCCAGATTGTCTTGTGTGTTACAAGCCTTCCAGCGTAAGATCCTTTTGTCATTGTCCATAGAGTTAGATTAGTGTATTAGTAGTTTTTGTTTTGTTGGTTTATGTATTCAGTGTGTTATGACCTGTCTACATTAAAACACTTTATTTTGATACTTTGTTTGTCTCTGCATCGTTCATTTGATTCCACGCCCTTGTACAGCCCTAACAAGCCTGGTACTTCAAAAGTAGTCCAGCCGGTGTCTCAACTTTACCAACAGCGAGAGGAGACATACAACCCACTGGCCAGAGACATCGCCACTGAGGATGTATACTGGTTCAGGTCTGCACTGAGGGGTGCACAGTGTGGCATGGCATGGCTTTTGTCACCTGAGCCAGAGCCGCGGCTTCAACATTAGGCCATTGTCACCGTGCCGGAGCTGGTGAAGGTGCATGGGGGTCGAGGGCTTGAGGCAATTATTGCCTCAATGCGACTGAGCAGAGACCAGCAAGCTGCCATCCAGACAGCCACCGTAGGACAGCGGAAAAATCCTCAGTGGCAGTTACACAGGCGGGGACATCCAGCAATTTTGGTACTGTGCTGCGGTCGGGACTTTCATCCACTCCATGCGCGTCCCTCATGAAGAGGGTGCTTGGGGGGTACAACTTGGACGGAGTCATGGCTGTCAACTGGGGGGTTGTAAACGAGGGTGAAGGCTTTTGTGCAGGCCTATCGGGTGACAGTGTTCGAGTCTGGTCTCTTTGTGAGTGAGTCGGGTGTTTTGGGAGCATCACCCGATGGACTTGTGCAGCCATCTGCCCTGCTGGAGGTGAAGTGTCCACACAGCCAGAGGAACATGACCATCGCGGAGGCAGTCCAGTTACCATCCTTCTGTCTCCGTGAGGAGGGTGGGTCATATATTCTCAAGGAGAATCACCCATACTGGCACCAGTCCAAGGGCAGCTGCACATCACAGACCGGAGTCTCTGCTACTTTGTTGTGTGCACCAGAAGGAGGCGATCATCATCATCCCCATCCCCAAAGACCCTGCATGGCATGGAAAAATTCTACACCCAGCATATGCTCCCTGTGTTGGCCAGTAGAGAGGAGGACATTTAAATAAACATACTCTTAACACCCTCGGACTCTGCGGTTTTTTTCGTATGTGTGATGGGGTATTATGCAGAGGGGAGGACAACAGGACACAGCAGATTGGGATTGTGGTGGAGATGCTGAGCAGTTATTTTTTTGTTGCATGTAATTATTATTATTATACTGCGTACTTCTTAGTTATTCCATATTTTGCTGTAACATGGATCTGTATGTAACTCTATTTACTTATCTACCACACTTCCTTCTACATCATACACCATCATTATACATGTATGTGTAAAGGTGTATATAGGATATATATATATTTGTATACATATATTTGTATACATATCTGTAAATTGTATAATTTAATTTTTCGTATTTGGGATTGTTGGAAACGTCATTTTGATCTCTCTGTCTATAAACACAAACTGAGTAAGGTTGACTTTGAATTTGAAAAATATATATATTCTTTATGAAAATAGTTGACTGTTGTCAAATGAATCCAAATGAAACGTTGGACTGAACTACAACTACGCCTTTAAATCTCTACGGACTGTTTTTCAGTGGGATGGCAAGTTCCTATCTTTAAACATTTATTAGTTTTTTCTCAGAACAGATTTGATTTTCTGAAGTTAATTTAACTTTGGTGACCATGTAAGGTCATTATTAAAAGGTACAATCAATTTGTTTAGGGTTGACTAAAATAATGAAAAACATTTCATTTGGATAATTTACTGACAGAATAAGAAACGCAATGATGCTCTACTCACCTGTTCCTTTTTTATAAAGTGAAACAGTTGAAACGATAGATTTTAGTAAACTTAAAAACAACCTTCTCCAAAAGCTATCAAGGAATATACCGAATACTTGTTTTAGAAATGTATTACATATTTTTATATAGTTTGAATGATCCATAATTGACAGAAGCTTGTGTTTACACTGACCTGTTACTCATATATTAATGTCTTTGTAACTTCAGTAAACCACTACCTCACTAATTTCTTTCATTCATCACGGTTCAGTAAACTAAGTGATACATGAACCAGTTTGAAAACAGCTAAGCTCCCTTTCTCTTTTGTCCATACACTGGGCCCTTTCTCTTTTCCATGTGGAAAATGGCAGCTGCATATCCTGCTTTTCTCATCTGGCTCCCTGTCTGCTCGTCCACAATGAGAAAATGATATGATTAATTACTAATAATCATTTAAACCTGTTATTACCAATATTTCACAAATTCTTCATGTAAACTTAAGAACACAGCTGTATGTTGAGTATGTCAACTTTGCTTGGTTCATCTTACTGGGGGGCAGCTACATGGATGTCGGTGCAGTCCACAATCATTGTGCAGTTGAAGAGACGGAGAGACGGAGCGGCTGCACGTTGTTGTTTGGGCCCCCTTTTTCCACCTGCCCAGTTGTGCTGTGGCAGGGACCTGCTTCCACTTGTCGTGTGCTGCTGTTCTGGTGAGATTTTACCCCGGGGGGCGTAACGGAGAGACCGGAGCGGCTTCGCGTTCGGGCTGCGGCCTGCTTTACACCTGCTGTAGCGGAGGCCTGTATCCACCTGCTCCACCTGTCGTGCTCTACGGTGCCGAGGACGTTTTACCACGGGGATATGGCTAAGAGACCGGAGCGCCTCTACGCCTCGAGCTGGTCCTGCTTCGCCTATCCTGCTGTACTGAGGAGGTTCTGCACCGGGGATATCGCGAGGAGAACGGAGCACCTCCACATTTCGGGCCTGCTTGCACGCCTATCCGGATGCTCTGCTGGTCTGGGAAAATGGCCCATATCGGGATTCTGCTGTGCCTGTTAACTATTTTGGACTATGAGAAGATCTCTAGTCATTCTGAGAAGACTACTGGATTCAGGTCTGTTCTGCCACCTGCAGTGGGCATCCCCTGCAAAGGTTTGGATGTGTTGCTCAAACAATTACCGGTTGCCTTGTCACAGTCAATCTGCTCGACAAAATATGTTTGTCTTTTTTATTTTCCTGCAATGATGGTTCTTCAGGACTGCTTCTTAAGCTCTAATCACACTCTCGAAGACTTTTCCGGTGTTTCTAAATTAGATGACAATGTATGTGTGTCATTTATGAGGAAAAGATGCCTGTTTTTTTTGTTGTTATTACTGTCAGGAAATGTACAACCTAACCCTGGTCCGCCCAGTAGTAATAGTCAGATCGCTACTCCTGCTGATTTTAAAGCTAGGTCTGGGTTGGGTTTCATCCACTTGAATGTGCGCAGTCTGTTAGGTAAACTAGATTTTGTCCGTATCTGGGCAAAATCGACTGACGCTGACGTCATTGTCTGAAACATGGCTAAATAAGTCTATGTTGGCCTCTGACATTGCCTTAAATGGTTATAATGTGTATCGTACCGACCGGCCTAATAAAGGTGGTGGCGTTGCAATTTATGTTAAGAATAAGTTCAGTGTAACTACATTAGTTTCCAAATCGATCAGTAAGCAATTTGAATTTTTTGCCTTAAATATAGAGGTGGCAAAGGGTCAACAGGTCATGGTGGTGGGCTGCTACAGACCCCCCTCAGCTGTCAAAGACTCCTTGTCTTCACTAGCAAATCTTTTATCGCAACTAGACTACAAGGAAATAGTGCTACTTGGAGATTTTAACTGGGACTGGTTAACTGCAGTGTCAGAGGATTTTAAAAACCTTTGTATCTCATTGAATGTTACTCAGATTGTGGACAGTCCTACTCGCCCAAATATTAAGTCCCCTAATAAATCCTCCCTAATTGATCTCATTTTAACTAATGTTCCCCATAAATATTCTTCTGTGCTGGTATTTGCAAATGATCTGAGCGATCACTGTGTTGTAGCCACAATTAGGGACACTAAGGTCCAAAAGGTTAAACCTCGCATTATCATCAAGAGAGACATAAAACATTTTGTGGAGCAGGGTTTTGTGCATGATCTGTGTGCTGATGTAGAAACCGCATGGTCTTATTTTTATCTTGGTTTTATGGAGATCATTCATAGACATGCACCCCTGCATACATTTAGAGTAAAGGGACGAGACAATCCTTGGTTTTCTGCTGTGCTGTCTAGTCTCCTTCATGAGAGAAACAAGGCCTGGGCAAAGGCTAGGAAATTAGGCTCAGAGGTAGAATGGCTGCGTTTTAGGCAGCTAAGGAATAGCTTCACTTCAAATGTCAAAAGTGCAAAGTCGAAGTACTATTTGTCAGTTACCACAGAAAACCTAAATAATCCTAGGAAATGTTGGAAAGCAATAAAATCGATATCAACCGGTGAGATCCGTAATGAGCTACCTCCGTGCCTTACCACAGCATCTAGCTCTATATCGGACAGGGCCACTATGCTAAATTGCTTTAATGAGCATTTTGTGTCCTGTGGTTCTCTATTTGATTCTGTCACTAACTCTGCTTCTGTGAACACCACAGTCTGTGACTCTGAACTGAACAACGTGGTCTGGAAAACCCTTTCAGTTTTACCCCTTTTACTGTTGATGTTGTTCATGAAGCCTTATCTAAGCTAGATCCTAGGAAACCGGCTGGCCCGGACAACTTAGAACCTTTCTTTTTACAGATAGCTGCAGATTGTATTGCTCCACCTCTCACTACTCTTTTTAACCTCTCCCTCAGCACAAATACAATTCCAAAAGTATGGAAGTCTGCTTATGTCTTGCCTTTACTGAAAGGAGGGGAGGCAACTATTTTAAATAACTATAGGCCAATCTCTAAATTGTCAGTGCTGGCTAAGGTTCTTGAACGCCTAGTGAGTGAACAGGTAAAGGAGTTTTTATGTACAAATGACATCCTGTCTAAACATCAGTCAGGCTTCAGAAAGAAACACAGCACCATCACTGCCACAATGAAAGTGGTGAATGACATTACTAGTATTTTAGATAATAAGCAGAGTTGTGCAGCTCTGTTTATTGACCTTTCCAAAGCGTTTGACACCGTTGATCATCTCATCTTAAAGCAGAGGCTACTCAGTATTGGCCTATCCAGCCTTGCAGTGGGGTGGTTTGTGAACTACCTCTCTGAAAGGTCCCAGTGTGTTCATTTTGATGGACTGTCTTCTGAGTGGTTAAACATTTCTAATGGTGTACCACAAGGTTCTGTTTTAGGACCACTTTTATTCTCCATATATATTAACAGCGTAGGTGATAATGTGGATGAAGCTACTTTACATTTTTATGCGGATGATACTGTGATGTATTGTGCAGGTCCCACCATTAAGGAGACTGTTGTTAAATTACAGGCTGTTTTTAATATTATTCAGACTCAGTTCTCTGAATTAAAGCTTCTTTTAAATGTGGATAAAACCAAGGTAATGCTCTTTTCAAAAGCAAAAAAGACACCAGAGCCTGTTTTAGATATTGTAACTACGCAAGGAACAAAACTTGAAGTTGTTGCCTGTTACAAATACCTTGGTATCTGGCTTGATGATTGTCTCTCTTTTAAACTTCATGTCAATAACCTGCTAAAAAAACTGAGGGTTAGGGTTATTTTTCAGAAACAAGTCCTGTTTCTCGCTTGAGGCCAGGAAAAGGCTAGTCACTGTGACCTTTTTACCTGTGCTGGACTATGGTGATTTGATTTATATGAATGCACCTGCCTATTGCCTGGTCAAGTTAGATGCTGCATATCACAGTGCACTGAGATTTGTGACAAACTGTAAAGCATTAACCCATCACTGTACCCTGTATGCAAGGGCTGGTTTGCTTTCACTAACTGTACGGAGGCTCAGTCACTGGTACATTTTTATATACAAAGCCATGCTAGGGAAACTTCCATCGTATATCTGCTCCCTGATCTCACGGAGAATTGTAAATGGCTACTGCCTGAGATCGAATGCTGTTGTTTTATTAAATGTGCCAACTGCTAGGACTGTCTTAGGGAAGACAGCTTTTAGATGCGCAGCTCCTCTGTCTTGGAATAGTCTGCAAATTAAATGGAAACTGAACAATCTGGTGCCACTAAATGTTTTTAAAGCTCGGTTGGATGCTACTCAATCTGAAGCTATTGGTACCTGTTTATGTGGATAATTATGTAAATGATGCTGTATGATGTCCTTTTGTTGTTCTGTTTATGTTTTTATGTTTCATGTGAAACTACTTGAACAGGTCTCCCTTGGAAAAGAGATCAATGATCTCAATGGGTTTTTATCTGTATAAATAAAGGTTTGAATTGAATTGAATTGAAGGCAGAATGAATGAAGGCAGAATGAATTTATTATTGACTCAGAATGAAGCACAACTTCATGTCATACAATACATTGACTTTATTTGTAATTGTATAAAAAAATATGAGCATTGATTAGCAAGCAGGACTTGCAGGAACAGAGAATGGTGATGGATGGAGCTGGGAAGAGAGAAGAATAAAGAAAACAGATCAACTTTATTATCGGATATTAAAAAAATTCAATTTCAAAACAAGTTGCCGCTCCTACAGTTTTCTAGTATGTAAAGATGATTTCACATGACCTATGCAAAATATCACACTCAATACATGTGTGTCTCTGCGGGGTGCATTGTGCCTTTGATGTATATAAATAATATACCATAACCAAATACTATTACGTAGAGTGGAAATCAGGTTGCCAGAGCAGGTCAGTCCAGTGTGCATGTTCCTCAGGGTCTCAGCAGTTACAGGTGAGGTAAAGAAAATAAAAGAGAAAAAGGTCAGTAACAACACTTTAAAGTAACAACACTTTGAATAATTATCTCTTTTAATAATTTTCTCTCAGTAATCACTCAACTACTGTCTTTCCAACAAACAGATTGACTCACCCCCTCACTGTCATCATGATGAAACACGTCCAGAAGAATGTCATGCAAAGCTGCCTGCCTGCCTTCCTTCGACTCTCCCTGAACTGCCTGATCTTTTAATGTTCAATGTTAACCATTTGTGCAGATAGCATTAAGTAGAAAAGATCGCCGATGCTAATGTGCCGTTAGCCTACCTCCCGCCCCCTTAGCACCTGGTGGAGGGGGCGATAGGCTACTCTTCAAATGTTTCACAAAATACTTACCATCATGACTACTCTTACTGTTTAACATTTGGGTTTACTTCATGTTAAGGCTAATACAAATGACAATGCTAAGTAATGTAATGTAATGCTAACTAACGTGCTCGCTACTAGCTAGGTAGCTAACTTGACTATGTTCCATGCAAAACATGTATATCACCTGATATGTTTGGTCCAACGACTCCTGGTCCTTTCATCAGACGGGAAGCGATAGAACGAGCAAGTGGTATGATCACTTTTGTGATTCCAACCTGGTACAAAGCACACAGGCATCTTATAAAAGTGCATTTATTGGAGCCAGCGCCATATAGACTGAGAGTTATGTCATCTCCGTTCACTCCAATGGACCACTTTTTCACAGCAATGGTGGATCGTGGAGCCTCTCAATCGTTCCCCGGAAGTTAGCGCCAAGGCTAGCAGAGCTGCAGAGTTGCAGCATAATAGACCGTTCGTGACGGACTTTTAAAGGTAAGAAGAAGTTTAAAGATTTATATTGCGGATATTATCTGTACATCTGATTCAAATTAACATGTGTATTAAAGGATGTCAGTGGATTATCCCTAAATTAGTAGATTTAGGGAACGTTTACAGATAACAGATTAAGCTAGGATACCGAAGCAAGTTAGCAACACATGTTGAACAGCCTTTTCATTGTAAATTCCGTTCTCTTAATGTCTATTTGGTCCAACGTTGTTTAATTAGAGAAGAGGGGCTTCTAAATGGGATTGTATGCGGGGGTGGAGGGAGTTAAATATTAGATAAATATAACTTTGGTGCGTGTAAGAGTGAGTGTTTTTAGATTAAGATTAAGAAGGACTTTTATTAATCCCTCGTGGGGAAATTATTTCTCTGCATTTGACCCATCCTAGTGTTAGGAGCAGTGTGCTGCCATTTTGAACGGCGCCCGGGGAGCAGTGTGGGGAACGGTGCCTTGCTCAGGGACACCTCGGTAGCACTTGGTCTTGCCGGGACTTGAACTGGTGACCTTCCAGTTCCCAAGCCAAGTCCCTATCGACTTCGCCACCACCGCCCCATAGCAGAGCCATATTGTGTCCTTGTGATTATGTTGATTATTACCTGTCTGTATAATGTTGCAGCTCAGCTGATTTTGGATTGATGGCAAAGGGAGAGGGACTTAAGTGAGAGTGAAAACACAAGGTAAGTTTAATACTACTGTTTTATATAAGTAAACACCTTATCTCCCCAAGGCATTTCCCATCCAATAGGTGTGCTGTGTGTGTATAACCCTTTCTCCTGTCTGTTACTCCCTCTTTCAGCACAAGAACCAGAGGGGGATTCAATGGAGCCTGAATACCTGCACCCTGAGTCTCAACTCTCAGTGTTTTTCAAGCCTTTCCCTGTTTTTTTTTATTAAACAAAACATTAAGCTTTCCCAATGGTGTGGTTTTCGTTTTGTGAAAAAGTGCAAATGCAGTGTTTGTATATAATTACATCACATATTTGTTTGCTGTTGGTCGTGAAATTGCTCCTGCTGACTTGAGCCAGAAATGTTTTCCTCCACTCTGTGTCAGTGGGGAAGCTGTACATTCATACTCCTTTCTCGGAGCAATTTGAGCATCCCCAGGCAGCACAGCAAACCATGGTGGCGACTAGGAGGCAGCACAGCAAACCAGGACAACACGGAGGAAAAGGCACCGACAAACTGCATGATATGCTATTCAATGTTTATTGAATCCCATGTATTTGCAATGGATGTTCCTAAAACAACACGATACGATATGATACGATATTACTTTATTGTCAGATCAAGTCTGTAATTTGACTTGCGTCACAGCAGCTCCATGTCCAACATCAACAGACAAATATGCATACACAAATACATGAAACACAAACATTTAACATAACAGCACAATCAGTGAGAGAAAGACATGCTCAAAGAGCCTTCAGCGTGCATTTGGTCTGTGATTTAGCTCTGTATTTACTGTGAGGACTGACTGATGCACAAAGGAGTGGTTCAGTCTGACTTTATTGAATCGTGGGACCCTGTATCTCCGATTAGATGGTAGCAGTTCATATTCACTGTTCAGAAAATGGTTTGGGTCGGAGATGATGTTGTTGGACAGCCTCACTAGGTTGTTATGATAGGCTGAGTCATAGAGTCTCTGACAGGGTTGACCAACAATCTTTGAGCAGATCTTTAACAGGTGGAGCAGTTTTGATTTTAACGCTGCCGACAGACATTTGTACCAGGTAGTATTGCAGTACTGTAGAATGGACATGATCACAGATGTAAAGAACAACAGAAGAATTTCTCTGCTCGCGCCAAAAGACCTAAGACGGCGGAGAAAATACATTCTTTGTTTTGTCCTTTTGCACAGATAATCAATGTGATCCTTCCATGACAGCAGATGGTCAATAATTACGCCCAGGTATTTGTATGAAACTCCCTGCTTGATCTCATCTGTATGGATGACAATGGGGACTTTATGGGAGTCAGATGGTGAGCCAAAAATGATTTCCTCAGTTTTCTTGGTGTTGATCTCAAGAGCATTGTTAGCAGTCCACTCGACCACACATTTAACATCATCATCATCATCATCATCATCATCATCATCATCATCATCATCATCATCATCATCATCATCATCATCATCATCATCATCATCATGCTGCTGCTGCTGCTGCTGCTGCTAGTCCTTTGATAGTCACCTGTCGGTCTCCTGTCCTTTCTGAAAGCCATAAAGATGACATTAGTCATTTATGGCGCATTTCCACTGCAACGGGGTAGCCCCGTTTAAGCGTCCCTAAGCGTCCTGGCTCAGGCCTCGGGCTGCCTCGCTGGCCGGCCCAGGCCGTGGCGCATTTCCATTACAGTTTAGGACCTGGGGTACTAACGCAGTGTAGGCGGGGCGATCAGCTTTTTGGCGGGCTTTTTGGGCGGAGCGACGCTGAGTAAAACTGCAGTGGCGTCATCTTCAATGCGACACAACTCACAAAACACACACAACAATGGAGGATGTGGAAGCGATCGTTTACTTGTTTCTTGGTATGTGGCTTGTTATCACAGCAAGAAGGAAAGTGATCACAGCAAGCAGGAAAGTGATCACAGCAAGCAGGAAAGTGATGTTTCAAAGTAGGCTGCGTAAAGCAAGACGAGATGCAGAAGAAGCTGACGAGAGAGTTGTGGAAGTCCTACAACGCTGCAGAGACTACAACAGCACGAGACTACAGCGCTACTCGGTAAGCTAACGTTCGCTAACTAGCCATGTGTTTAGGCTCACGCTCACAATACGACCAAAGTGTTTCAAATATTTAATTAATTGTAGCTACCACTTTTACGTATTAAAATATGTATGCTTTTATTTGTGTATTTCAGAAGTTACGTCGCCGCAGACCATGTGTTTGGATGCTCGACCGAGCTACCGAGTGGTGGTCTGTGATTGTTCCATCTTTCACACACACTCAGTGGGTGGATAACTTCAGGATGTCTGAGGAAACGTACACCTACCTGTGCAACAAACTGCGGCCAGCGATGGAGAGACGGGACACAACATTCCGCGTGTGTATACCTCTAAAGAAGAGAGTGGCCATCGCACTGTGGAAGCTTGCTACCGGCTCAGAGTACAGAAGCATCGGACATCTGTTCGGAGTGAGCAACACCACTGTGTGCCGGTGTGTGCGAGACTTCTGTGCCGCTGCAGAGGCGTTGTTAGTACCGGAACTAATTCGTTCACCAGACCGGCAGAAGTTTGCAGAAATGGCTGCCTACACTGAGAACAGGTGGGGGCTCCCTCAGTGCGTAGGTGCTATTGATGGATCACACATACCCATCTTGGCACCACAGGAATACCACTGTGACTATTTCAACCGGAAAGGCTGGCACTCCATCATCCTTCAAGGAGTTGTAGATGGAAAGGGACATTTCTGGAATGTGTTTGCAGGAATGCCTGGGAGCATGCATGACGCTCGGGTTTTGAGGCTGTCCTCATTGTGGGAGTTAGCCAGTCGTGGTAACTACTTTCCACCTTGCACCAGGGACATTGGTGGGGTGAATGCTGGCTATTACATGCTTGGAGACAATGCCTATCCCTTGCAAAGCTGGCTCTTAAAACCCTTCCCAGACACTGGACGGCTGACAGCAGAACATGTGGTGTACAACAAGAAAACTTGCAGCGCACGGGTTGTGGTTGAGAACGCATTTGGTAGACTGAAGGGGAGGTGGCGTTGCCTCATGAAAAGAAACGACTGTGATGTTAAACTTGTGAAATCCATGGTGCTTACATGCTGTGCTCTGCATAACCTCTGCGAGAGTCATGGAGAGGACTATGATGATGGGTGGAATGCACCAGCAGCCGCAGAGCCTGGGGTAGCAGCGGCTCAAGGTGCAGAGGAGGAGGGCACTGACATCAGAGAGGGTTTGATGCGCTACCTGAATACCTAAATATGCATTGTATTGTATTCATTGTATTGAATATCAATAAATCCTTTTTTTTTTTCATATACATGTGTTTGTCAAATGTTTTAAACGAATATTATCTGAATTGAATATTTGAAATTCAAGCACCAGTAAGTACTGCCCCATAATAACAGTTGAGGAAATATCAGATCATGAAAAGAAAATCTTTCTAATAAATTAAGCGAATATCAAAGCTAACTATAAACATAAATACTAAAGTGTAAAACACAGCAAAACTATATTCATAAATGCAAGTGTAAAATAGTGTGGACAATTGTAAACTTGGATGGAGGCTAAAGTATCCACTATATAACATATATTAAAATATAACCTCAATCTTTCTTCTAGACATGTTAAAAGCTTGCTTGAATGGGTTATAGGTTTATTTTGTTCTCTCATCTTTGAAATATATAAGGAATGTGTTGTTTGAGTCTAGTAGAACGAGGGTATTACAATTGAGAAATGTCTACATGTATTATATATTTATCATGTATTAATACTATTACAAAATAAACATGTAATAATGTTTTAGAGGAGGACCTCAAGCTAGCAAACTCAATTTCTTGCTTTAAATCTCTTAAAAGTAAGGGGCTTTTTCCTAACTGATGGTGTTTGTTATTCCTTTATAAATTCATGTATGTTTATATCTTCTCTAAATAAAGATTATGTGAATCTGATTTTTTTTCTGTTGGGTGCCATTCATTATCAACAAGAGATAAGATAAGTCAAAGAAGTACTTTAATGATGGCAGTATACAAAAAAAAAAAAGGGTGTATCAAAAAGGCATGCCATTAAACAATACAAATTAAAAATTATAAACTGTATTGCAGCCAGCATAAATATACATGGCATTGTACAAATAAAATGAACATTTTAAAGAACATAAATAAACAAGAAAGTACAAATTTAAAAAGTAACTAGAAAAAATATATATAATATGTACAATAACTATTAATGTTATTTTAAGTTGGACGAGGAGGAGACGGGCCACGTCGGCTGCCCAGTCCCCCTAGCACCTCGCCAAGAGTGCGCAGGAAGGCTAGGTTGAAGGTCTCTGTTTGAGCGGCCTCCTCCCTTCTCAAGGCAGCCTCCTCCCTTCTCAAGGCGACCTCCTCCCTTCTCAAGGCGACCTCCTCCTCCCATCTCCGCTCAGCAGACGCTTTGGCCCAGTCCAGGTGCCGTTCCTGCTGGGCCATGTGCTGTTCCTGCTGGGCCATGTGCTGTTCATGGTGCCGTTCCTGCTGGGCCCGATCCTCTCCTCCTCGTTTCCTCTTGCCTGGGTGACAAGATAATAATAATTAGCAATAAGGAAAAAACACAGGACAGGTACAGGTCACACAAGGATATAAGAATAACATGTATAAACAGAACAACAGTAAGGTGAACTAAAGAAAGTTCTGGCCCTAGATGTTTACAATGATTGTGAAAGTGAATTACATTATGTCCAGCCTGTTGATAATGAATATAAATATATGTATATGATAGGATGTCACACACAACTGTACTAGCTGCTTACTAGCTAAGACTTTACTTGTAACAGAGCATTTCCACACAGTGGTATAGCTTATTTTAATTACTGACGATGGATGATCCAAGGTTTAAAAAAACAAAACACAATTCCAGTCGTTTTGCCATTTCTATTTCTTACCTAGAACCACACGCTGCGGTGTCGTGATGGCACTCGGTGTTGGTGGTTGAGTCGGGTTAGGGTCTTCGGCTGGTGTCTGTGGTCGAGCTGGGGTCCGTTCTGGATTCAATGACGAAGTGGACGGAACACTGCCATCACCCGTTGTTCGGGAATGTTCCTCCTCACGAGTCCCAATGTAATCATCTAGAACAGCAAAATGACTTGTTAATTCCACAAACTACTGCAGCACAATACTAAATAGCAACAACAACTATAGAAAAGAAAAACTGAACGTAAACAATGGCACATATGGTGTTAGCAAACAATAGCTCTAGCTAAGGCTATCTGCCTTAGCTAGCTATGTAGCTCTTCGGAGCTCCATAAAAGCATGGGTTGTCGAACATTAATGTAAGGATAAAATAGACTTCTTTGTTAGAAGTGAGCGTACCTTGCAGGGACTCCAGTAAAGCCGTTGCAGAGTCCAGGCCTCCCTCCCTCCCAACGTTGGCCGGTCTGTGGCCGTAAATCTGGTCCAACAAGTCGAACCACTTCCATTGTTTGCGACCCGCACCACTCGTGTTATTGTTGTCCTTTATTAGGCGATATTCGCTCTTCATCTTTTTAAGTTTTTCCCTACACTGCAGGAAAGTCCTCGAAAATCCGCGCTCGGACATCTGTGCAGAGACATCCTGAAACACTTTCACATTTCTTGTTGTTCCGTCGAGCTCCCGCTGGATTTTATCATCCCCAATGAGATGAAGGAACGTCGTCACCTCCTCGGTCGACCACGGTGAGCTTTTCTTAACAAACGTAGACATTTTTGTAGCTCCTCCGTTTACAAAATGCTGTTTATAAAAATGCTGCAAGCTTGCTTCTAAATATATATGCGACGCTAGGGATGAACTCGCGCGCGATCTTGTGACGATTCTCTCTGACCAATCAGCAGTCGAGAGTGTTGACGTCACAGCCCTGGCCTGGTCTGATAAAAAAGAACCACGATTTTATGGGGCCGGAAAAAAAGGGAAAAAGTACCCGCTAGCCGGTACTAGGCTATATGGAAATGCAACCAAAAACTGGCCTGGCCGCTTGAGGACGGTCCAGGACGCTTAAACGGGGCTACCCGCTGCAGTGGAAATGCGCCATTAGATAACTTGTGTCCTCAATTACCATGGGATTACTGAAACTACCATGAATTTAAGAAAATGGTAGAAATTAATCTAATCTGAATTTTAAAGCATTACTTTAGATCCCCTCCCTCTAAATATATCAATACACATTAGAAAGTGATGCTCCTGACTACCATACAAGTTTAAGAAGATAATATTGGTTTTAAAGAATTCAAAGCTATAAATAAACAGCAACAGGCTCTTTAACCAAGGCACTGTTAGCCTAACATGTAAACTAGTTGTTCACACTAATCCTAATATTATCACTTAATATTAGCAAATTCTATTTTATTTTTTAAAACAGATTGATGTAAATACATACATATATAGATTTGTTGTATAAATACTGCAAATCAAAACCTTTATTCACTAATAATTACCAAACATCGTAGTTATATCTCCTGTTATCAATGCATTCACATTGCCCGCCATGAACTTCCGGGGAACAATCCTCGTCTACATGAACCACGTGACGATAACCGTTTTTGGACTTTCGTTGTCGTAACTCTTCTATCTATCTATATGTGCGCTGATTGGAGCAATCTCTTATATTTATTGGAGGGAATAAATCAGTTATGAGATCTTCTTCTTCTTCTTTAATTGCGTGTTGCAACCATAGATGTATAATAAGTAGGGCTGTCAAGTTAACGCGTTAATAACGCGTTAACGCAAAAAGAAATTAACGCCACTAATTATTTTAACGCGATTAACGCATGTGTATTTTTTGTCCTCGGCCGCCCCGTAGATTCAGAGAGCATCAAGTTTAAAATACATTCTAAAAGCTGATGCTGACAGCCCCGCTCCTGCCGCCCGCTTGTGGCAGACCCGGCAGACCACACTTCCATGCTCACCGGCAGGCAACGACTGGCCATCGGGAGGACCGGGAGGGTGTGTGTATGTATGGCACAAGCGAACGAGGCATACCTTACGTGTATTGCTCTTGTTAGCATCTGGTGCTAGCTAGCTGCGCTAACGGATATAAGGAGCTGTTTCAATGAAAACAGAGGAGTGTAGTGCCAGGAAAAGGGAGTCGGAAGCGGTGTATTAAGAACAGAGTTCCAATCTTTATTAGCCATTAATAACAGAGAGGTTATCACATCAACTGCTCTGCTTGACGAGCTAGCAGGAATGGAAGCTAACGCTACAGTTGGGATGGCTTGCTGTCTCCTAGGCCTTGAATGTCAAGTATTAAGGAGAAGGGCCTTAATCGCCTCATATTTGCCATGATGTGGGGGGGCTGCGATGAATCCCACCAACCTGGACGACGCAGAGCTACCCAGCGCTGCTACCACATGGTAGTATTTCAGGTCCCCGTCACGGACCTGTCGGCAGGCGAAGTGCACCTCCACATGTGCAAACTATGCCTCCGCGGCATGCTCCCAGAATTCCATCAATTACATCCTCATTTCATTTCATTCCAAACCTTTATTTAACCAGATTGGTCCCATTGAGATCATAGATCTCTTTTTCAAGGGAGACCTGCAACTACACTGTTTTATTATAGAGATCACTTATGGTATCTTCTTGATTTTTTATATTCTATATTTCTATCACAGACCTTCTACTTTCCCCCTATGAAAGTATATGTGACCCGCTCTATCGAAATCAGTCGGAAGTCGCAACGGCTCATTTCAGAATAAACGTGGATTTACGTAAAAAACTATTTTTTCAGGGTTCGGGCGTTTTGTTTGATTTTAAACAAACAAAGTCTTGGCTTTCAGAACATGAAACTTTTATTTCCAAAATCACACGATAAATACATTTTTGAAGCTTGTAAAGGGACGAAGACAAGCACCTCTCACTCGCAATCTGCTCTTCCAGCAGCGCCGCCCCCCCTCCCTCCGGCTGAAATTATGAACATAAGAGTATAGTAATCATAGATAACACGGCAGGGTCCGTTACAGTTTGTTTTCATCTGATTTAAATTGAACAAAGTCTTGGCTTTCAGAATATTAAACTTGTTTCGGCAAATTCAGATGATAAATACAACGTTGAAGCTTATAACGGCATAATTACAAGCGGAGAACGGAGTAATTTAACGTCACAGCAGGCATAACAACAGCCGTGTTTCTCGTGAGGGTTTTCCCCGGGAAACAAACACAATACACACAAAATCAAAAATACACAAACACACAGGTATACACACACTCGCGAGCTTCTCCTCCAAATGAAAATATCTTCCCTCCGGAGTATTTTGATAATTTGCTCCACTAATAATCAATCAGATCGATGGATTCCAGAGAAGAGGAAACTTTAAAGGCCTTTTTCTAAAAATGAGGACTCTGTGACAGTCATTATATAATGTGACATATTTCGCTTAATATTTGGAGAACAAAAACAATCCTGATATCATTAGAAAGCTAGGAATATCCTCTTTCCAACAGTGTATACAACTCAAAATGTGTCTTCGGGTCAATGCGACTGATTTCGATGGAGCAGGTCACATATGTACTCTTAATATTTTTGTAATCAAATATAACATATAAAAACAATAATTCAATAACGTGCTTTAACCACTAGGCGGTGCACACAAGGTACACACAGACACTTGTATGTACAACATCTGAAGATGTGTAGTTTTATTCATGCTTTCACATAATTTTACAGCATATTGCTATACTATTTCAGACTCAGTATTTACATTCTTACATTCAAAATTCAATCCAATTCAAATCAGTAATATCTTTCAAAAACTACAAGTCCTTTTATATCAGCTGTGCACCGTTATGGTTTAAATATAACCTATCTATGAATTATATCAAATGTAAAAGTCAGCCGAATTAGTGTTGATACTGCAAGGAGACGTATTGTGTGAAGAGAAATTGAAGATGTTTTTTAATTGTTGATATATTTATGATCCACGTCAAGTATGCAGTTTCGGCGGCATTTCTTCAGTTTTTCCAAAGGTCTTCTCATCAGGGCTCTATACATAAAGAACTACGGCAGATCTGTAATATTTAATGCAGCCGAACCGTGTATTACAATGCCGTTATGTGATGACTTTCAAAGAGAAAAGCAAGAGCACTCGGAATTAAGTATTATTTTATTCTTTTAAAATGTTTTCCGGATTTTATATAATATAAACACCAAATCCCAGCATGCATTGCGGCTAAAACATCCAATCAGCGTAGCTGAGGATCTTGGGTAATCGCTCGAAATGACTACGTCTGTTTCCGGTTATTTTTATTTTGAAATTCAGTTCCTGACGAACGCCAAAAAAGACCGAGATTATGGAATTAAACCAATAAATAAAAGCAAGGATAATTGTGTGTTATTGGTGAGTAAATAACAGTGTGTTATTTTGAAAAGAATAACAAAATTAGAAGGAAAAAAATATTTTAAAAATACGAGGCTCTGAGCCCCATGTATTTTCCTCACAGATGGCAACACTAAAGGTCTAAAATAAAGACCTTAATGAATATTTGGGATGTTTTTGCCTTTAGATTCTCCCAATAAGTCCAAGTACAGAGGGTGACTTTGCTGTGAAAAAACACATTTCCACCAAAAAAACGTTAGCATTCATGAAGTAATCTTCGTCATAACTAGCAAACTAAACATCATGTACATGTACTGCACAAATAATCAGAAATAAAAACTCATTACTCGCATAAAATGACATCAAAACGCATTTTAATGGCCAAATGAACCTTAAAATAGGCATTTTCCACCGAGAATAACACGAAGGTCGGCCATTGTTGTTGATCACGTGGTCTGGGAGCTGTTGCAGCGTCCATAGCAACCACCTTAGGAACCATGAATGTGTACACATTCATGAAGTAATCTTCGTCATAACTAGCAAACTAAACATCATGTACATGTACTGCACAAATAATCAGAAATAATAACTCATTACTCGCATAAAATGACATCAAAACGCATTTTAATGGCCAAATGAACCAGAAAATAGGCATTTTCCACCGAGAATAACACGAAGGTCGGCCATCGTTGTTGATCACGTGGTATATGAAGGTCTATGGGACGCCCTGCCCATAGAAGCCTGACGGTCAAGGGGTCCGCTGTCTGCAATGAAGGTCTATGGGACGCCCTGCCCGTAGAAGCCTGACGGGCAAAGGGTACCCTGTACGTAATATAGCGACGGGGAGGGGCCCTGACCATCCGTCAATATGTGACGGGATGGGAGTGAGAACGTGTTGCACACACACACACACACACACACACACACACACACACACACACACACACACACACACACACACACACACACACACACACACACACACACACATACACACGCGTGTGCACACACACACACACACACACACACACACACACACACACTGTATTGTATTATTGTATGAGAGGTTCCACGTTGAATTGAGGCGAATATTTGTAATGTTCAGAGGTTGTTGTGTTTAATATTCATGAGAATATGTGTCATTGTTCAAATGATAATAAACACACATATAAAGCATATTTGTCCACTCATATGTTGATAAGAGTATTACAAATGTACATTTAGAACAGATAAAAGTGGGGAAGTTCATGAGATATTTCTAGAGGGTTATCAAGAATAACTTTTATCCAATGACCTTTTCCCTCTCTGTCTGTGTCTGTGTATTCTCTTGTTCCGATTAACCCAGCCAAATCTTTTTTCTTGTTTTGTATCTATATCTACGCCGGGATCCGGAGTCGAGGCTGATCCTCTTGCTGTAGTCCTGTGTCTTGGATCCTCTATCCTGAGTTCTGGATTAAGTCGTGGACTTCGGGTCATGGCTGAACCTGTCTCTGCGGTCCTGCCTTGGGTCTTGTCATGCTGCTTCCCTGATGGCTTCCACAGGATTGTAGCTGACATCCTCGTGGATTCATCTTCTTATTACAGACACATGCATTTCCTAACATTCGGTCTATATGCTGTAAAATGTATTATCTCTTCGATTTACACACGGCATCTATTGCACATCTGTCCGTCCTGGGAGAGGGATCCCTCCTCAGTAGTATTACACATGCCGCTTTCGTCTCATTAGTATGCATACAAAAGTGACATGTGACACGCCCCCACTTATGCAAATGAGCTAAGTACCGCCTCCCATTGTTCGAGATCCTTTGATGTGAGTGGGTACAATTATGTTAATGACCTAAGTCCCGCCTCCCTTTGTTCGAGATCCTTTGATGTGAGGGGTGAGGTGTTATAACAGGTAGGTGTGAAATGCCCCCCCCCCCCCGTGTAGTTCCTTTGTTGTCTAATTATTTGATGTGTTGATTAAGGCAGTCTCTTTGAAGTTATGCTGTCTGGCCCCTGTACCCTCACACCCCTTTGTAGTCTAATCCTTTGATGTGAGGTGTTATAACAGGTAGGTGTGATATAAGCCTCTGATGTTAATCTAGGTGTTTATTAAGGCAGTTTTTGAAGTTATGCTGTCTGGCCCCTGTCCCTCTCAGAGTTGTCTAATCTAATTAGCCTTTTATGTTTGCCCTTTGATGTGAGGTGTTATAACAGGCAGGTGTGATTTCACACTGGTGTGTTATAAGCCTCTGATGTTAATCTAGGTGTCTCTTTGAAGTTATGTGTGAGACTGTCTAGCCCCCCCGCCCCCTCCCAGCCCAGGCCTCTCCCCTTTCTCCACCCCTTCCTTTGGCTATGAGGCCAGCAGATAGTGGGGGATGGAATTAGGTGAAAATAGAAATATGCTCAAACTAAATAAAAAAGACAGTCATTTCCACTTACCAAGTCACCTTTTCAAAAAAGAAAAATGGCCAAGAGACGCCTCGATATGGGTTTAATCAGCGAGAGGCCTGTGACAATTTACCGCCATCCGTCCGGAGCGCCAGTCAAGAAACGAATGCAGCATCTGTGCAGGGGTTAGACGCCTACAGCCGAAGATCTGTGCACAAACTTATCTCGTGCCCTCTTTTGGTCATGTGAGCGCGTTCATGTGTGCTGGAGGAGGGGCTCTGTGAGGAAGTGGCAGATTTTCCCCCGGTTGTGTACTTTTCAAATACGTAAAGAGGGAAATAATAAAATATCCTATTGCCCCCATGATCTTTGTCTTTTTTATAATTACTTCACACAACTATAAGGAAACCCAATATGAAGTAATGTGAGGTTGTATGGGTGTAATATTAGAATTTGTTGTGTGCAACAAAAAAATTGCACAGGATCATTCTAAGAAGAGTGAGAGGGCTAATGAGCCAGCACCATACACCATACCTCCTCTATGCATTTTCTTGACCTGTATCTGATCTTGAAAAACTCTGGTAAGTACTTTTTATTTTAATTTTATAATATCATGTAATTATTAAAATTTAAAACATTTAAAAATTGGTAGGGGTTAAACTACTATATTATGTGGATAGTATATTATTAGATACTTCAAAATGTTGTGTTTTTTTCTGTTTACAGTAGAGACCCTGTGTGCTGAAATCTACTCAAACAGTACTTCATGGTAGTGGTCAGCTTTTAAACACAAAAGTGTATCTTTTAGTAACTTTTTGAGAGAATTAAGCATAAATCTGTCAAATGTTCAAAACAGCCTTGTTTCACTGAAATAGCCTCAAAATCACAAACTGCCATTAAGAGTCAGATTCTTAACGAAATCTACTGACACAAAGTACTTCATTATCTACTTTTCAGCTTTGAAATACAAAGGTGTATCTTTCAGTAACTTTTTGAGAGAATTAAGCATAAATCTGTCAAATGTTCAAAACAGCCTTGTTTCAAGCCTCAAAATCACAAACTGCCATTAAGAGTCAGGTGCTTGACGAAATCTAATAAAACAGAGTGCTTTCATGGTAGTGGTCAGCTTTTAAATACAAAAGTGTATCTTTCAGTAACTTTTTGAGAGAATTAAGTATAAATCTGTCAAATGTTCAAAACAGCCTTGTTTCACTGAAATAGCCTTAACATCACAAACTGCCATTTAGAGTAAGAATCTTAACGAAATCTACTCAAATGTTTTTCTTTACTTTTTCTTTTCTTTTCTGCTAATTGTCGTTTGCGATCTTGGCGAGTGGTATGAGATATACTGTTTCTATAAAGGTTATCTATAATACCATCTTTTAAAGAAAGATATTCTTCATATGTCATGTTATCATGGTCCTCTTTTGTCCTAAAGACCTTACATGGATATGATATAGAGGAGAGCTCTTCCTCGGGAACATCCTCTCCCCTACTTTGTAACATCCAGTCATTAAGCCCATAACCG
Organism: Pseudochaenichthys georgianus; assembly: GCF_902827115.2. Taxonomy (NCBI): domain Eukaryota; kingdom Metazoa; phylum Chordata; class Actinopteri; order Perciformes; family Channichthyidae; genus Pseudochaenichthys; species Pseudochaenichthys georgianus. Next base: position 20,886,132 of record NC_047503.1, on the reverse strand, counting down.
TTATCCTGGTGATAATAAGGGGAGGCTACATCAGACTTGGTTTTTCTCAGATCCATGGCTAGTTTTCAACGGTCGTCTTAGTGGGGTCCTTAGTTTTATATGATTTGCTGAGTGGGGTGGGACTTATTGCGTTGAGTGGGAAGAGTCATCTGTAGAAAGTACTCTGTTTTATTAGATTTCGTAAAGCATCTGACTCTTAATGGCAGTTTGTGATTTTGAGGCTATTTCAGTGAAACAAGGCTGTTTTGAACATTTGACAGATTTATGCTTAATTCTCTCAAAAAGGTTACCGAAAGATACACTTTTCTTTTTAAAAGCTGACCACTACCATGAAAGTACTGGAGACTGCCCCTGTCTTGTCACATAGATTATACTATCTGTGTCATAGTAGAAAACTCTGTGCTGTAATTTCTCCAATTCACTGTACAGTTCTCATTCATAACACTCCGTTCGATGTCTCACTATGGGATGCGCCTCATCGCGGAGCAAACAGAAAATCCTGATTGGCTGGTGATCTTGACGTCAACGTCAGGGAATCACCCCCTATAAGTAGCTTGCGCCACGACGCATGCGTCATTCAAACACCTCTTCTCGCTTCAGAGCACATCTCTATAGTAGCCGGACAAGCTTAACGGTCCACAGACTGAACCCAAATATAACCATTTCGGTCGCCGGGCGCTCGCCGGCTACTCCTTCTGCTTTGCAGGAAGACGGTAATACTAACGCCAGTAAGGGTTCTCAGACGCGGAGGGATACTGACTTCCCCTGCGAGATGGAGTTCATGACTTTATGAGCTGTTCATGAGCACTCATGAAACATTCATGAACAACTCATTATATGTTCACTTGTCATGTTCATTAACCAAAATTCTTAAAATGCTCATGAACCATTTTAAAGAGCAGTTCATGAAATATTTATGAACATTGTTCATTCATATAAAGTTCCTGTTTTGCTCATGACAGACTTTTATGAGCAATTTATGAACTTTTCATGATCCAGCCAATCACAACATTATAATTAAAACTCCAAAAAGTTTGCATGAGTATTTCATGAACTTTTCATGACTATGAGCATTTCATGAATTGTGGATGATTGTGGCAAGTTCAGAATATTTTTGAATATTCATGAGCATTTTATGAACTTTTGATGATCAGTGTGATGTTTTTAAAGACCTCTTGAATATCCATCTACTATTTGAACATTTCTTTCTTTTTTAAAACTTTTAATTTTAAAACAAAACAATAGTGAATTTGAAACTGAACATTATCTGTATTTATTTTGGTGACATTCATATCATGTTATGGTTTATCTGTACTGTTTGAGAAGCAGTACGAGTAAGTAGCGCCAAGGTGGAACCTTTGGCAGGTGAGCGGTGACATCTGGGTTACCTTAGGGGGGACACTTCCGCCCCCTCCTCAGAAGCAATCCAGACGATCAACCGGATCCTGTGTATAATTATTGCTGCTCCACTTTTCTGTTTTCTACAGGTCAGTACATAATGAAAATGATCGATGTTAACTTGTGTGAATTAGATATGATGTTGGAGATGTTTAGGAGAGTGTGTCAGAAGGTTTTGAACATGTTTGACATAGTAACGGTATTTTAAAAATACTAAACTGTCGGCAACAATAGATGCCATTTTCGCGGGCTTCAGCCGCGCCTGGGTGACCTGAGCGAAGGCTCGCAGGCAGGTTAGCTGCTGCGCACGGGTAATATGTTTTGTTTACCTGAGTGCAGTCTTGCAGGCACATTGTCTTGTTTTTTGTTTATTAACATTGACAGTGTATCATGTGACATAGACGCCAGCCATCGGAATGAATGGTGAAAAAAACGGGGTTTGTCAAACAGAGCACATGGTGTAGTCCAAACGATAGCTGGGGATTCTGGGTAGTGTAGTGTCTTCTGCCATCCTTTACTCCGAACAAATACTTGTTTCTCCGAATCGAAGGGGAAAAATACAAAAGCATTGCACACAATTTAAGCCAATCAATGTTGTGTAATTAACAAGGATACTCTGGTGTTTTTTAGTCGATGAGTAGTGCAGATATCACTGTAAAATCAATCGACAGTAAGAGGAATACTTACATCCGGGTGTACAATTCTCCGTTATCCAATGGGAATGGACGCTCACATTACCTTTAAGGGCAGCCGACACAAACGAATGCCGTGCTTCCATGAGCGTCAAATCCCGACGCAGATGGGAATACATTGCAATCAGTTGAAAGCTATTTGCGTCCCTTTATGACGCTGAAGGAGCCTAGGAGCGTCACAATTGGACACCACGGACACTGACCAAACGTCGCTATTGGACGCTTAGGGAGTGAGAGTGTGTTGGGCAGACTGGTGCACACACTCTCCTGTTTTGCCAATCCGGTGCTTAAACTATAGCTCTACACCCCTGGCCGAAATGTCCTTAAAATGAAGTCCGAGTTCGACATTTTAATTCATGTCCTGCCAACACTGGCAGGACAGAAGGCGACACGCCCGTTCTAAGCCGTGTCCCTCACTCTCCTCACATCCCAAGCTGCATCCCCAACAGTGTATTATGTTGTTACATCGTTTCAGATGTGATGTTTCAGTTGGGCTCTTGATAAGCCATTAAAACAGTAAAAACACGTTCAGTTTCCTTTTGTGTGTCTCCTGTTCACCAAAACATACCCATCTGTGATGGAAAAAGAAAGTAATCCAAAAGTAATCTAAAAGTAATCTGATTACGTTACTTTTTTAAGACCTGTAACTGTATTCGGATTACTTTCAGAGCCATGTAATCAGTAACTGATTACATTTACAAAGTAACCCTCCCAACCCTGAGTGTTCACAGGAGTCCAGCACCTCAGCACCCCCACTCAAAATACCTTCCCGCGCCTCTGGCTGCTAGCATACATAATACCTGACGTGGAAACGTTACTCGTGGATGGGGGGGCTACAGAGCTACTAGAAAGACAGTCGAACCCGGTGCATTTCTCCGTCTGGATGTGGTGCACTCTTGCAAGATATTTAGACAAACTGCTCATGTTAACGCCCTTACATGCTAAACTCATATTGCACTTTAGGCAACGAGCATCGAGACGGGTAAAGTTTAACCACCAATTTTTGTCATCTCTCCTTACCTCTCCTTTTTTTTTCTTTTTCAAACAGCCAGTAACCTGAAAGCAGGCTAAAAAACTGAAAGACAAAAAATTGCCAGAACATTCATACTTAAACTTAAAAAGTATCTGTAACGTGCAGAAATACGTTTTCCTGATGGGGATTAACGCAGGTGTGTTAATTCATCTTAACTCCCTGGGCTTTTCCACTCCTCCCCAATGTAGAAGGGAAGGTATATGAAGAAAACCTCCCCCATTTTTACCTTCCCTTTTACTGTTTTTTGCTGCTTAAAGAAACAGAGACCAAAGGTTTCTGAAGTGGTTATTCCCTCTACATTCAGCATTGTACTTTGTTTGAGGAAGCTCCTTCACAAATACCTGCAGGCGGAACTGAAAGACAGAGAAGAAGAAAGAACGCCAGGAGAGCCTTATATAACGGGCTCAGACGTATCCAAACAAATCAAAAAGGCAAAGGGGGGCTTTTATTGTGAAGCTGACAGTTGTGTTCCCTAAAGTGGGGGATGATGTTACAACCTGATGGCGTGAGATTGGACACAGGAGACACTCAGTTTGCAGGTGTACACATATGTGTGGAATTCTTAATTCAAATCAAGATGGCCAAGAACTTGCATTTTTAATAGTTTTAATAGTCATTGGTTTTTTGGTGAAACGTTTGAACGAGCGTAGTATCAATTTCCTCTGCTTACATTTTTACAACCACAAAATAACTCTCTTGAGATCCACTACATATCCAATAATCCAGAATAAAGAATATATGACCCATTTCACACCAGCAGAACAATGTGATGATCTAACAGGAGGCACAATTTGAATTCCGTTCCCCTATTTTCCCTTACTTAGAAAGCACAATACATGGCAATTACTTTAATTTCCAAGTAAAAATATTGAAACTTAAGCTATAGCCTAAATCAGAATACTTTCACAGACTTACAAATAAGTATGAAATGAATGGGTTGCATTGCATCTAGTTCCCTGTAGGTACTGATGCCCCAGGAGAATAATATTAAGCTGCTTAAGATATCAGTAATATATTTATTTGTACTCCTAGACATCAAATATATGTATCCACTTCAGCCATCGTAAAGTGCTCTGCTGCCTCGGCTATCTTATGCACTTTTTAAAAAACTCAGCGGATAGAAATGCAATCTGTCTTATACTTTAAGAGATGTTTGACACATGGATCAAATGGGTCTTTTGAGATGCTTGTTAGTTCCCATTGTAAATAATTCTCGAAATCCCTGCACAGACACAGTTACGGTGTAATTATGCTGAAACACATTCAATAAAGCATGTTCTCATTCATAACACTCCGTTTGATGTCTCACTATGGGATATGCGCCTCATCGCGGAGCAAACAGAAGCATCAATCTCATTACGCCAATCCTGATTGGCTGGTGATCTTGACGTCAGCGTCAGGGGAAATCACCCCCTATAAGTAGCCTGCGCCACAACGCGTGCGACATTCAAACACCTCTTCTCGCTTCAGAGCACATCTCACAGTAGCCGGGCAAGCTTCACTGTCCACAGACTGAACCCAAATACCCATTTCGGTCGACGGGCGCTCGCCGGCTACTCCTTCTGCTTCGCAGGAAGACAGTAGTACTAACGCCGTTAGTACTTACAATCAACCTCGCCCTTCTCTACGAGAAAGTAAGGTAGGTCCGATTTTTTCAAGCTAGCAGCACACCTGTTGCTAGCTCGCTCCCTCTCTACCGACACCACGGTAGCGAGGAAGTTTTCTCTTTTCTCTTCTCCACGGAGGAAGAAAGGATTTAAGGAGCATACTGCCACACCAGTCAGTATTCTCCGGGAATAAAAGACCCACACTGTCCTTTTCTCCGGATTAAGGAAAAGGTGGTTTTATCTTTTCTCTCGTCCCACCTGTCGAGAGTGGGCCCTCTCCACGCCACGAGGCGGCCAAGATGGACGCCCCTCTCCCTCACACCAGAGGAGTCAAGGACTCTGTGGCTCGACTCTGCGGGCACAGACACACACCAGGTCTGTTCGTCCTGCCTCGGGCTGGAACACGCCCGACGCGCTATCGACAACCCCGGCTCATGCGGACATTGTGTCCGCTTCACAGTCAAGAGCCTCCGGCGACGGTTAGCTCGACAAGCTAGCCTGTCGGAACAGGCCGACCGGCAGTCAAGACACGGGGGGCGTGCGCCACAGAGAGCAAACCCCTCTCCGTGTCGGTCTGGGGCTCATTATCAGCGAGGGCCTCAGAACCGGAATCCCGCGCCCTGGCAGGCCGGGACCCGGTGACGACAAGACACCGCTTTACCAAGACAAGACACCGCTTTACCAAGCTGGGGCTCCCGGTTAGACCTCACCATGGTCTCACCCGCAGAGGATGTCCTCGAGTTGGATTATGAGGAAGATGAAGAGGAGGACGCCCTGGCGTTCCTCCTGTCCGAGTCAGATTAACAAGAAGAGGACACCTTCATGTCATCGGCCCAGGCTGCAAAGCCTGGAGCGAGGGCTGCTCTCCCGGGCGACAGCACACCAGCTTCGCCCGGTCTGAGCATGGACCTGCAGGCCGTGTGCAAGCGCGCTGCGGTCAGACTCAACGTTCCGTGGCCTGAAATGGCCAAGGAGACCTCCAGGTCCCGCTACGAGGGGAAACATCTTCCCCAAACAGCGGGCAAAGGGAGGCAACTCCTCCCGGTCTTTCCAGAAATGTTGGATGAAGTGTCGGTCTCGTGGAGAGACCGGCCCTTCAGCAACAAGGTCCCAATCCAGGGTGCCTCCTCCCTGGACTGCGATGGAATGGAGAGGCTCGGCCTGCTCCGCATACCGCCCATGGAACTGCTGGTAGCGGCCCACCTTCTACCAAAGGTGGGCCCCTCACCGAGCAGGAACCCCACGCTGCCAGGAAAGGCGGACCGCTTTCAGTCCACAATGACTGAAAAGTCCTATAAAGCTGCAGCGCTGTCCGCCAGGGCCCTGAACGTGTCCTCGCTGCTAACCGCCTACCAAGCGGAGCTCTGCGAGGACCTGTCGGGTAGCCCGGGAGCAGCCACTCTGGACGAGATGGCAGTCATGGACATTTGCCTCCGTGTCCAGCGCTGCGCCGTCCAGGCCACGGGCAAGGTAATGGGGATCATGGTGGTGCAGGAAAGAGCGAGATGGCTCAACCTCACCAACCTCCCTGACCGAGAAAGGGAAGATGTGCTGGATATGCCCATCGTTCCCGAGGGAATTTTCGGCTCCGCTCTCGCCTCCATGCAAAGGAGGTGTGAGACGAAGAAGAAGGAGGACGAGGCACTCCACCTCTGCCTCCCTCGAAGGGCCCAGCCGCTACCTTCGCAGCAGCAGTCCTTCACCCAAGCGAACTCTGCCCGGTTTAAAGCACCGGACAAGCAGAGGTCGCAACCCACCCCGAGTCCCCAGGCCAGGCTGGAGACAAGGGCAAGTTGGCCGAGAAAATCTCCGGTTCCGGCTGCAGCTCAGGCTCAGCCAACCCAGAATTTCGGCCAGCAGTCGAGGAAGAAGAAGCGAGCGGCGTGACAGCCCCTCCTTCTCCTCTCCGTGAATGTGTTCCCGCCGCCTCGAGAGATGCCTAAACACCATCCTCAAGTCCGCACAAACACATGTCACACGTTGATTGATTCCTCTGTCATAAAACATTTGCCGCTGACGCATCCAGGCTTCAAGCCGAGGGCGCAGCTCAAACAAATTAAAAGAAAATCAATAAAACCAATAAACATCCCGCCAATTTTTCCGCTTTTGAGAGCAGCTACGGCATCTCTCAAAAGGCGGATTATTGACGGGTCTGTGAAGGCGCCACACGCACGCACGCGCAGTGCCGGCTGGGGCTTTAAGGGCACCACCGTCACGCGCAGTGCCGGCTGGAGCCGTAAGCGTGACATCTCAGCTGGCTCTAAGGAGCATACAGCAGGAGATACTCACGACATCTGCCTGGGCTTCTCAAAACAGTTATACTTTATCTGTTTTCACAAGCCCAGAGAGAGTCAACCCATATTCTGGAGAGAGAGGTTCTCTCTCTCCTAGAAAGAAGGGTTTTATCTATAATGCCCGCCGAGCAGAGTCAGATTACACAGACAAATGTCCTCGTAAAGCACCCGCTCAACATGGGTCTCATAATAAAACTAAACCCCGCGCGCCACGGCGTGCGGAGAGTATTGGTTATTATGTAATGCGTAGTGGCACTACACCCGACTTTTCAAGTGCGGGACACGCCTACGGCTGCTGTCACCACGGACGCATGTCAGACAGGCTGATAGGGTATTTACGAAGGTCGCCCGGTGAGAGGTCTCTAGAGCAGAGACCTCCAGCGGGCGCTCGTAAATTACCCGGAGCTTTTAGCGGTGTTCCCCACCCTAAAACGCTTCCTGCCTTCTCTCAGAGGACACCATGTCCTCGTGAGGACAGACAACACGATATCGTGTATGAACCGCCAAGGGAGGTTGCGTTGTCTCCAGTCACACACACTGGCACACAAACTGATCCCTTGGAGCGGCAGACGTCTCCTCTCTCTGAGAGCGACACAGGTACCGGGAGTGATGCACCTCGGGACAGAACTACTGTCCAGAGGTGCACCACTCTATGCAGACTGGACTCCTCATCCAAGGATCGTGAGTCCGCTGTGGGTGCGTTACGGCGGAGCCGCGTTAAATCTGTTCGCAAAAAGAAAAAATGCTCAATGACAGCTGTTCTCTTTAATGCACGATTTAAACGCACTGTTAGGCGGGGACGCACTCGAACACGATTGACCTCCGGGTCCTCTGTACGCGTTCCCACCCCTGGCTCTGTTACACCCAACTCTGGCCAGAGTGAAGGAGCAACGCCACACACTTACGGCCCGTCCACACTACAGCGTCGACAGCGTCGACAACTCCAATCTGCCCATTCACTTTGAATGGGGTGACGTCACGTTGCCTCGTTTTTTCGCCGAACTGAATTGTGGGTAGCAGAGCGGTCCGTCTCCGGCGTCAGAAGTTGAACAATGTTCAACTTCTGACGCCGGAGACGCCGGAGTAGCCAGCGCCAGCCAATCAAATCCCGTTTCGGAAAATCTGAGAGCTCAAGCCGTAGCCAATCAAACCGCGTCTAAGCTGGGAGAGATATCCCGCCGTTCATTTCTATATTTCAAAAAAAGTTGGAGGAGAAACTAACTATCGCCATAGCAAATCACCCGGTTTTGTATGACCAGACCCTCTTCACCTACCGGGATACAAACCGGAGGAACCAGGCATGGAGGGAGGTGGCAGAGACAGTGGGTGAAACTGGTAGGTTTCCACCTGTTTGGGGAGTTTATATATATATTGCTCCCATAAAATCCCCGGGGTTTTTTGCTTTGTATGTCGGGGGCGGGAGATTCATGTGATTGGTTGTTGGTCGTGTTGCTTGAATAAAATCCCCAAGCTCCAGACACGCCCAGCTCCAAGCTTTTTTTGAAGCTGTAGTGTGGACGCTCCGTTACTCTGATGTTTCCGCCCTAGCCCGCAACGTACGGGCTGGCGGAGATATATCAGCTGTTGTGCGGGCAGCCATGGCAGCCCCCACCACGCAGGGACAGATTGTCTCAGGCGGGGGGGGGGCGATCCTTCACCCACGCCCAGAGCGAGATAAGCTCATCTGGCAATACGGGAGCTACAATATCCCATAGTGAGACATCGAACGGAGTGTTGAATGAATGAGAACTATAGGTTACTTACGTAACCCCAGTCTCAGAGTAACATGAAGTGAGATGTCTCACCAGACGGCCCTCCTTGCTATGGTGAAGCGAGAAGAGGTGCTTATTTTGAATGACGCATGCGTCGTGGCGCAGGCTACTTATAGGGGGTGATTTCCCCTGACGCTGACGTCAAGATCACCAGCCAATCAGGATTGGCGTAATGAGATTGATGCTTCTGTTTGCTCCGCGATGAGGCGCATCCCATAGTGAGACATCTCACTTCATGTTACTCTGACTCTGGGGTTACGTAAGTAACCTATAGTTTTCTCCCTCTCTGAAATCAGTTGGAAGCTATGAAGCCAAATTAGGGCAGCCTTGTTTGGCATCAACAAGGTTAAAAAAGAAGTCTAATTTCTCTGGCTATCGAACAAACAGACCGGGACCGTCAGACTGAGAGGGAAGCGAGGGGATATTTTTATGTCGTGCATGTGTGTGTGTTAGGCGGTGTGAAGGATGATGATTGTCTGCTCTCTCGCAGCTGTCTCTCAGAAAACACAAAAAGACTTTAAGTCACTAAAGTCCTTAATTCAGCAGTTTGAAACTAGGCCATTATATTGTGTGTGAGCCCGGAAAAGAGGGAAAATAACAACGTGCAGGTCTCTCTGTGTGTGTGTGTGTGTGTGTGTGTGTGTGTGTGTGTGTGTGTGTGTGTGTGTGTGTGTGTGTGTGTGTGTGTGTGTGTGTGTGTGTGTGTGTGTGTGTGTGTGTGTGTGTGTGTGTGTGTGTGCAGCTGAAATAGGTTGTTGCCTCTCATTGCTGTTACATCACCTCCTGTCTTGCATCGACAGAATACTGCGTTAAGCATGCACACAAGTATGCAGATGTGTGTGTAGGAAATGTTAAAAGTTGCCGTGTGAAACTCTCAATTGAGTGTTTGTGTGTGTGTGTGTGTGTGTGTGTGTGTGTGTGTGTGTGTGTGTGTGTGTGTGTGTGTGTGTGTGTGTGTGTGTGTGTGTGTGTGTGTGTGTGTGTGTGTGTGTGTGTGTGTGTGTGTGTGTGTGTGTGTGTGTGTGTGTGTGTGCCCTTCTTCTCTCCTCACTTCCTGCACGCAGCATCTAATCCCCTGGATTGCTGTTTAATTTAGTGTATTGATCGTCCACAAAGAGGCGAGTGTGTGTCTGTCTAGCTATAGTCTGTCAGTCAGCAAGATTGTGTGTGCAGGTGTTTGCTATTTTGTTTGTATATGCAGACAGGGTTATAAATAACTTGCATTTGAATTGCATAAAGGAGAATAAATATACACTGAACAAAAATATAAATGCAACACTTTTGTTTTTGAACTCAAAGATCTAAAACATTTTCTATATACACAAAATAACCATTTCTCTCAGATATTGTTCAGAAATCTGAACAAATCTGTGATAGTGAGCACTTCTCCTTTGCCGAGATAATCCATCCCACCTCACAGGTGTGGCATATCAAGATGCTGATTAGACAGCATGATTATTGCACAGGTGTGCCTTAGGCTGGCCACAATAAAAGGCCACTCTGAAACGTGCATTTTTGCTTTATTGGGGGGGTCTGGGGGGGTCCGAAAACCAGTCAGTATCTGGTGTGACCACCATTTGCCTTACGCAGTGCAACACATCTCCTTCGCATAGAGTTGATCAGGTTGTTGATTGTGGCCTGTGGAATGTTGGTCCACTCCTCTTCAATGGCTGTGCGAAGTTGCTGGATATTGGCAGGAACTGGAACACGCTGTCGTATACGCCGATCCAGAGCATCCCAAACATGCTCAATGGGTGACATGTCCGGTGAGTATGCTGGCCATGCAAGAACTGGGATGTTTTCAGCCTCCAGGAATTGTGTACAGATCCTTGCAACATGGGGCCATGCATTATCATGTTGCAACATGAGGTGATGGTCGTGGATGAATGGCACAACAATGGGCCTCAGGATCTCGTCACGGTACCTCTGTGCTTCTCTGTGCATGCCATCAATAAAATGCACCTGTGTTCGTCGACCATAACATACGCCTGCCCATACCATAACCCCACCACCACCATGGGCCACTCCATTCACAACATTGACATCAGAAAACTGCTCACCCACACGACGCCACACACGCTGTCTGCCATCTGCTCTGAACAGTGAAAACCGGGATTCATCCGTGAAGAGAACACCTCTCCAACGTGCCAGATGCCATCGAATGTGAGCATTTGCCCACTCAAGTCGGTTACGCCGACGAACCGGAGTCAGGTCGAGACCCTGATGAGGACGACGAGCATGCAGATGAGCTTCCCTGAGACGGTTTCTGACAGTTTGTGCAGAAATTCTTTGGTTATGCAAACCGATTGTTGCAGCAGCTGTCCGAGTGGCTGGTCTCAGACGATCTTGGAGGTGAACATGCTGGATGTGGAAGTCCTGGGCTGGTGTGGTTACACGTGGTCTCCGGTTGTGAGGCCGGTTGGATGTACTGCCAAATTCTCTGAATCGCCTTTGGAGACGGCTTATGGTAGAGAAATGAACATTCAATTCACGGGCAACAGCTCTGGTGGACATTCCTGCTGTCAGCATGCCAATTGCACACTCCCTCAAAACTTGCGACATCTGTGGCATTGTGCTGTGTGATAAAACTGAACATTTTAGAGTGGCCTTTTATTGTGGCCAGCCTAAGGCACACCTGTGCAATAATCATGCTGTCTAATCAGCATCTTGATATGCCACACCTGTGAGGTGGGATGGATTATCTCGGCAAAGGAGAAGTGCTCACTATCACAGATTTTTTCAGATTTGTGAACAATATTTGAGAGAAATGGTTATCACTGTAAAATCAATCGACAGTAAGGAGAATACTTACTTCCGGGTATAAAATCCTCCGTTATCCAATGGGAATGGATGCTCACATTGCCTTTTAAATGCCACCGACATGGACCGATGCGGTGCTTCCCTGAGCATCAAATACCGCCGCCGATGGGAATACATTGCAATCAGTTGAAAGCTCTTTGCGTCCGTTTATGAAGCTGAAGGAGACTCGGCGCGTCACAACTGCACGCCATAGGACCCTGACCAAGCGTCGCTCCTGGATGTTCAGGGAGTGAGACTGTGTTGACTAGTCTTATGTGGGTGTAATGTTGATATTTATCTTCAGTATCCTCTGTTTCTTTCTCTTGCAGAACCACACAAACACACACACACACACACACACACACACACACACACACACACACACACACACACACACACACACACACACACACACACACATCCTTATACATACACACACACACACACACACATACATCTTGTGTCCATATGCTTTTATTCACATAACTACAATAAATCCTCTTGGATTGTACATCTTCTCTGGCATTTTAATCAGATGCACCACAGCGGCTTCTTATATTATTTCTAACCAGTCACCTGGTGACCCTCCAAAACAACTAGTAACATGCAAATGTCATACAAAAAACATTCTCTGGTTTAGATGTATAGTTAGGTTTTGATTTCAGTTGCTTCTTACATTATGAGGTGTAGAATGTAAAGAAAGAAAGAATGCCAAGATGCATTGTGATGCATCGAGAATCGTTTTATAATTGAATCGCTGTCCTTTGAATTATGATCGAATCATGAGGCCAGTGAAGATTCACAGTACTTTGGTAAATAAGCTGATAAATGTTCATCATTGTCGTACATGTTAGAGAATATTTCTTCTCTCTTCCTAAGTGTCAAATAATAATTCTTCCTTACTCCTAAGATATTTAACCTTATTGCCTGTTGACGTTTACGACCAAACCCTGGCTCTGTTATCTCTCTTAAGGAATGGGAGGCTCCAGCTATCTTGTTAAACCAGTTCAACTCTCGGTCACAAAATGGTTTACGGCTGTGGGAACGCTGGCTTCTAAACACCACTGACAAGTGATTGAGTATTTCTAGTTGGGGGATAATCTCCTCTAGCTCCACAGATGTTTACGCCTCCCCCAATATGCTGATTAACTCTCTGTAAACTAGTTAAAAGGTCTATCGAGAGATAGGCTGAACAGAATTGACATGACAACCCACCCGTGCAGTCAGAACCTTTTGTTGCTGTGACTTGTGATATGAATTCTCCGGCCGTATTCTTGTAATAAACTACCAGTGTTTGACATCAAAGCTCCAACTCTCCTCGTGTCTCTCTGAGTCCTGACTCTCCATTGCTGCAGAAGTTTCCCTTACAGTACAGATGTATACATTTGTGCGAAATCTTCAACAAGTACAATTATCTAGTCTGGAATTATGTGCAGTGATATGTTTTAATGATTTTGTTTTTATTTCTCCCTAGCACAAACACCAAATGAGATCGTAGGGAGGTACAAATCCATCCTCAAAACACTTTAGAAAACAAAGACCATGACCAGGGCCTTCCACAAACATGGAATTGACCGGAATACTGTGGTGTTGACTTCATCAATCGGCGAGCTAGCAATTGTAGCTCACAAGACTTATCAGGAGCTACTCTCCGAAATGCCCATTGGGGATACAGTGCTGGCCTTTGCGAAACGGTGTGAGGCTGCGATCCAAGGCGATGTACATGTCAAAGAAAAAATTGAAAGTATGAAAGCTGAAGGTGCACTGCTCCCCATTAGGAAAGGCAAACCTGTCTGAGGGCCTACTTTTAAAACTATTCTGGCTTGTTTGTTATCGAAAAAAAAGCCTTAAAAAACAGAAGCAAATAGTTTTTATTTGTATAGTTATAGTTAGCATATCGTTTTTATTTATGTTGTCTTGATGTGTATTTTGTGCATGTTGGTTGTTGTAAATGTTGTTGTTTTTTGGTGATGTATTTTACAATAATAAATGGTAGTAACTCATTAATAAATGGTGATATGTTCAACACTTTACAATAAGGCTCCCTTTTACCAATTATAAATGGTAGTGTCAGGGACCATAAAGTATGGTAACAGGACACAGGAGTGGTTTAAATAAACTGGGTTGTTTTATTTACCCAAAAGTCCAAATAAAACATAATAAATCAATAATTTCTAATAACTAGGCCTACAGTATAAAAGAGGTCAACAGAAAAATACCTCAAAGAAACATGAGAAAATAAATGCTAATGTTATAATAGTCAGATTGCTCTGAAGATTGGAGGTGATATGCTATTAATTTTCACGTTCACACAGTCTGTGATTTTGGCCAGCCATCTTTCCTGCAACGGCAGTTTAAACTGTATTTCCTCCACACACTGAGCTCTGATTGGCCAGCAGGCGTGGTGCTTTCGCTGAGTTGATTTCTTATCCTGGAACCTATCCTGCTTCGGAGCACAGACTAGGTTCCAGGATAAGTCACCATGGAGATCTAGCCCGCTAAAAGGTGAACCAGCTTCGTAGTACCGGAAATCCCAGAAGTTATCTTGCTAAACGAAAATCCTGCTTCGTAGTATACCCCCCAGGTGAGCAGAAAAAAATAAACAAAAACAGAAAAAGTTTGGAAAGTTCACAATATGCACTGTAGTCCCAGATGGAGAAGTTAAGCGAGGCCAACAAACAAGCAGAGACCCAGAGACTCGTTGAATGCCATTAAAAGTTTAGAGAGGCAGACAAAATGAAGAAATTAGAATTTAATGAAAACATTTGGCAATTGTCAGCATTCATCTCTCTTATCTATCTTTACCCCATTTTCTCTGTTTACACAAGCATGCATTCACTTACATGTAAAATTCAAGCAGCACACTATTCATGTAAATACATGCAGGCAATGCAAAAATGCAAATCATTTACAAACACAAATAATTTGTTACACATTACTCAAGCATCCAAGCAAACACATTCACTGAAATTTTTTTAAAGTAATACAAATGCTTTAACAAACACCAACAATGTAAAACCTGCAAACTAACACAATAGCAGCTCCCAGAGAATCCAGAGGAGGGTTTTCAGTTAAATAAAAAACAAGTTGAATTAGCTCAAAGTTTTTCGAATAATTCTCAAAAGTGTGATAATGAGACTACATTGCACACCCACACACGAAGAGAGAAACATACGCTAATACAGTTTGAATTCATTTGTTAGCCTCAGTGTTTGGGAAGGTAATAACAGCCGGTTTATATGAAAAAAGCCCCACTGAGACGTATTGGTAACAGAACACTCTTTTACACATAAAAAAGTGCACATGAAAACACACATAATTTATAAAGTTTTGCTAAAACACACACACTTAGACACACACACACATTTGCAGCAAAAATGATCAAATAGAATTTTCCCACATGCTGAGATTCTTAAAGAAGGGGACATGGGTGTGAACACAGTCTCTCCACAGGAGGGAGGAATGGAGGTAAGCAGGAAGAAAAAAAATCCAGTGTAATACAAATTAATTTATAGACATAAAAGAGAAAGACTGCATTCTTTTTTCTTCTGTTCCATGGTGACACATGTTGCAGCCTTTCATGCAACAATACCTTTAGGAGACGTTGCATTGGTGTCCGAAAAGTGATGTCCACCTACTGTACATGTCTATAATCCAATCCAATCCAATCCAACTTTATTTATATAGCACTTTAAAAACCTTCAGACCAAAGTGCTGTACAGAGAGATAAGCTCACACAACATAATATAAATAAAAGATACAAACACAAAACAAACCAGAATAAACGTAATAATTAAAAAATATAATACTACATTTATGGGTGTAAATCGGTGTAAATACATGAATTGCCGATGGCTATATTCATACCTGAATCAGTTTTAGGGTCCTGGTAATTGTCTACTGTCATGACTTGTGGAACAAAAAACAGAGCCATCATTGATCTCATTAAAAGCCAAGTCTTCTGTGGAAATATCTTCTATCTTAAATCTTTCTAAAAGCACATTTAATTTTGAGTAAACCTATTTACTCAACCTTAACAGCTATGACTGTTAAGCCTTCCTTCTGTTATAGTTCAAAATGATTCATAAAAATAACTTTAAAAGTGATATGTGATAATAGGAGGTCAGTGTATTGACAATGTAGAATCTGCAGTATTATTGATGGCTCCACAAAGCACATGCCTCATTGTATTGTGTGTGTGTGTGTGTGTGTGTGTGTGTGTGTGTGTGTGTGTGTGTGTGTGTGTGTGTGTGTGTGTGTGTGTGTGTGTGTGTGTGTGTGTGTGTGTGTGTGTGTGTGTGTGTGTGTGTGTGTGTGTGTGTGTGTGTGTGTGTGTGTGCGTGCGCCGGTGCGTGTTAGTTACAATCAGCATTTATGACATGTTTCATGACCACCAGTGCATATGAAGCTCAGCGCAAGTTCTTTCAGGAAGACTGGGTATATCTATACATTCACTCCACAGCTGCATATAATCAGCTCATTACGGGAGTTCTTCTTAACCTATTAGATTTCACCTCAATCTCCAGCAGCCAAACTTTAAAATGGTTCTCCTCTCTCCCGCAGTCATCTGTGATTTCAGGTTTTCATGCTGCCGCCCGCCTCCTCCCCGTCCACTTCCTTTCATCACATCCAGTGCCAGGAGAGCTAACCCAAAGACCTCATCACACATCCTCTTCATCCCATCTCCTCATCAAATCCAGATCTTCAACATCACCACCAGTGTCTAGACCCTGGGGGGGTTTCCTGCTCACGGCTGCATTTCCCCCTTTAGATATACGATTTCAGGATCGGGGTATAATCGCCAAAGACTTAACATTTATCATATGGCATGTGTCAATAAATGTTCTTTAAACAAAATGAAGCCTTTCCTGATTGAAATATGTCTTTGAGCTGCATGAACACACGTTTCCTTCAGGAGATTCAACCCGCTGTGGAAAATGATTTGAGGGCCAGACATACTGAACAAGTGTCATTGAGGTTTTAAAATCCATATATATATATATATATATACATATACAAGGAGAAGGATTACTACTGTAACGAGGACCATGGAATGTGAAGTCAAAGATCTCTGTCAGGTATATGCCAGGTGAATGCACATCAGTGTTTAAGGGAAGATCATTCAATCTATGAATCATTTTTTAAATTAAAGTTGTTGTTTTTTTTATTTTTATTTAAGTATTTATTGTACAGGCTACAGACACAAAACATGGACATTACAATGACAAAATGAGACATTCCTATCTCAGACAAACAAAAACAAAAAACAGAAAAAATAATAAAATACAGTCAGTTGGTCACTTCAACATTTCATAAACAAACCAAAAATAGGTTGACAGTCCAATATCTTCAAAAAACATTTATTATTCCTTTTTATCCCACTCTTCGCTATAGCTGATTGTTTCCCATTTCATGGTGTGTTGAGCCACCTTTTGATTCTTTGTGGCAATCATCCTTTCCAAAATAAATTGTGTTTTTAATCTACTTTTCACACACCTTAAATTCAGATTCTTTCTTGATTGAGCTTTAAACATAAGTATTTTTGCCAGAAGAATAATTGTATTCATCAACTGTGTATTGCCCTCATCCAAAAGCCCAAACAAAAGACCAAAGGGAGTAAATGCAAAGTCAATATAAAGTGTCTTAAGCCAATTTTGACGTATGGACAATAAAAAAATAAATGCAACTGGTCTTCCTCTTCCTCCTCACAGAATCTACAAAGTGGTGACGGTTCGATATTAAAAGTGTTAAGTTGTTTTTTTGTAGCGATAATTTTATAATATTAAATTCCTCTTCCCAGAAAGAATAGACCACATGAGGAAAAGCAGTAAGGCCCTTGCTCTGTAAACAGTGATTATAAATTATTTTATTTGTTTTCATTTTTGATAGCCATTTCTGACTTCTTGTGTGAAGTGTACAGACCTGTTGTTTCCATCTTTTTTAAATGTACGTTTCCAGTTAGTTGGAATAGCTGAAAGCAGCTGGTTAAAGTTTTTTCAGCTAAACTCAACCAGTGTAGAGGCAGTAGAAGGCAAACTAATTGCAACAGGGATTTTTGTCATGGATTTTTAAATACCGTCTGGCAGGAAAATGTGCCGGAAAACAGCGCCAAAACTCACTTCCCCAAAAAAGGCAATGTTATTGATCCTTCCCCAAGTATCCACCCTGATGGTGAATGTTCAGGGTTATATTTAAAAATAAATCTATTTTTTTAAGTTTATTATTACACAGATAAGCCTTCAGACCTGGTTTGACAATGTTGCCCCACATCTCAAGGATCCTGAGTTGTCATTATATTTGCAAAAACTGCAAGTTATTATGACCCACAGTAACCTAACCAATACATTCTGATTTTAATTGATATTCCATTTTTGGAATTATGACCAAATATAACCAGGATATGCCCACACAGGTGTTTTCACTTGTTTTACCTGATGAGAGCTCTTCACAGAGGAGAGGAACCAAGCTTGATTGTCATTTCTCTAACCCTCATGCTAGTTTTGTTACATCTGCAAAGCAGGTGAACAGTGAAAGTACTTTTTTAATGGCAATGATTTAAACATGTCATAACAGGAGCCTTAAAATGTTTTACAAATATTATAGCAGCATGGTGTTTCAGTTCCAGAGCCCTCATACTGTCCATGATATACTGCTTGGACATCTAAATGAAGCAAATCTACTGTTAAAAAAATATATAGATAGTTTAGTAATATTCTAACAATGGCTAACAAATTAGCTAATCAGCTAGATGGCTATATCTTAGACTTTCATAAAACTGTGTTTGTAGTTTGTGGCAGACTGGCCTTATAAACATATTAGTTGACTAAAGGTTACAGGTAAATGTGTCTTTTTGTACATTTGGAGGCTGCGCAAATGTTAATGAAGCCCTACAATAAATAATGTATTCCTGAAACCTCAAATGTATTGGATGGAGTGGGTGGGGGGGTGGGCTATGGAGTGGGTGGGTAGGTGGGTGGGATGTAGGACAGAGGGATGGGATTGAATTAATCCAAAATGTTGTGCAACCTGAATTGTCTTCTGTACTGTGTTGTAAATTGAAGATGTTGCAATAAAAAATGTATGATAAAAAAAAAAAAAAATTAAGTGAAACTAGCATCTATATCCATATATACTGAGGCAATTTAACAAAGATAAAGCAGCAGCAGACTATCGTTTTCAGGAGCATTTCCTGTTGAATTATCCCATTAAGTCATTTTGACATTAAATACTATCACCCTGAGAGTATAATGGATTATTCCAGTGCAGGGAGAATGTATAAACTTGACTTGTTTGGAAAATCAGATCTTTGTTTTGTGTCTTGTTTATTTTACTGTCATACATGCAAGACATTAACTGTGATTAATAGTTCAAAGCCTCCTCTGGTAGAAGTTACTTTTTATTCAGACTCCATGCAACTCTGAATAATACATATTTGGTTTGTCAGGTGTGATTGTTTGCAAAACGCACGTGGGACTGCGTAGGCGTGATTCACTAGAGAGACGTCTATCAAAATCCTCCTCAAATTTGCACAGTGAAATTACAGCTGCAGGTGGTGAATTGTTTATCATAAAACAAACGCTTTTTTATACTTCTAACGCAGATTTTATAGGGTGTACACTAGCTATCAGTCATGTTAGACAGACGCCTTTTAGAGCGAGCGGAAAGCTGACACAGGAAGCTGAAGCTCATGGAAGGTTTCTATCACATCCTGCTGTTCACTGAGCTGGCAAGATATCTTCGCAATTGCCTCCAAAGGAAGTAAGTATGTGTACATTTGGTCTCAGTGGTCGTATGGAAACGAACATGTCAGAGGCAGAATTTTCCTTTCTATGTCTATATTTCGTTAGTACCCATTTTGACTTATTTTGTATTTTGGGTTCATTCTCTCTTGCCAACTTAATCAAGTACATGTTTTGTCTCCTTGTGTAAGATATTAATATTTTTAGTACATTAATATATTATCAACAATATCCAGCTTTTTGATTGAAATGGCCTTATATATCAGATTAACTATGTTCTTGTTATTTATTTAAATATTTAATTTATTTCAATACTGAGAAAACTGGGAGTGCTGTATTATACGTTGAACTGTATTGATAGTATCAGTGTTATTCCAAGACATTACAGGTCTACTTTGTGAAAATAAAACTGATTCATTATTCAGTGACAGAGGGAGATACAGATGAGGGAGAGGGGAAGACAGGGTGAAACCTGATGTCTGGGTTTGTGTTGCCACCTGGTGGCCATGAGGGGTAAAACAACATGACAAGGCCAATGTGTCACGGGCATTTGGGCTATTTGTGACTGAAAATGATGGCAGAAAATAATGGGCTCATAACCCACAGTAACAAGCACACTCATCTCCCAAATAACTTTAGAAGGCAGTTGAGCAGAGAAGGACCGCTAATCGTTGTAGTTTGACAAAAGTGAACTTGAAAAGCTGTACTCAGTGGATTAGTTCAAAGGCCTGGTTTGTTCTCTGCAAACCTCCAACAAAAAAATATCACAACCAATTTCAGGACATTTCTGTTTAAAACCATTGAACAGTTTCTTTATCAGCTTATGAAAACACAGGCTTTTCTACCACATGTTTCCCAAGTTTGCGGTAACAATAAACATGAAATGCTGAATGTAAGACATTTAAAAAAAATCTTAATCTAATCAAATTGGTATGACACTCAAATCAATTACTTTTTTTTCTTGGAATGCTCTTCTCCTCACAGTAAGGCTGAACCATCTTGGCACAGCTTTATTTTTTATTGTAGCTGATATTGATAAGCGCAAAGAAGTACAATCATTGCAATAATTTAGGGTTTTAAAACGAAGACATTTAATGGGATTTACAAAGCCCAGTTCAGTGTACCCTCCGCACATATTATAAGAATTACAGAAATAGTCTGCAATGCTTGTAGTTTCTGTATGTTATGATGGTTCAAAAGACGTTTCAATAACTTGTTAAGATTTGAAGGACATCTTCTCAAAGTCCTTCATTTTAAAACCAAGTGCAGTACGGGTGCTTTCAAGTTTCCACATCACACTTGTACAAGTTGTATTGGATCATGATTGGCTTCCAAACTAGATAGGTGAAAATCATCTCGTACATACACACCTTAACATCTAATAAATAACAAATAGATTTTCCAGTGACAATGGTCCCTACATTTAATTAGTTTAAAGCAAGGTGTGGTCAACCTTTGGACAGTTCTACTTTTTCTTTATTGGCCAGCATTTTGAGGAGCGCTTTAATGTTAACATCTGTACACTTTCTCTTTCCTCTTCTACCTCCACAATTCACTATGCATTGTTGAGGTTATCTCTGAGCTAAAAATAAAATACCAATTAGAGGTAATGGCAAACCTGGAGAGGATTGTTTCCTGTCCATTACATTTTGTCATGAGGAAACAGATGACATTTGGATGGGGATGCTTTAAAGGAGACTTCAATCAAACAGACACTTCATTTGTGAACATTTGATCCAGACGCCTTCTATTTGCATAATGTTAAATTAAGCTCCACTTTTGACACTCCTCACCCACTGCTGCACATTTCAACACTTACCTCCTCTCAATATAGCAAAATATGTCTCTGTCTGCCTTGTAATTCTTAAGACGATGAACCAACTTGCTTTGCTGCATATTAAATGATCTATCTCTCCTTAGCTTTATGTTACTTAGGCAGAACAAAATACCATTGAAGTTTAACTCCAATGAGCTCAAATGATGCATCCGCGAACAGCTCCCTCCTGTTGCAAGTGGTGGAACTAAAATTTCACTTGCTTTTTAAAGCATCAGCTCAAAGAGACGCTGATAATAAATGGGTAGTCACAGGCTTTTAGCTCAAAGGTCGGACAGCTTGCAGTTTGTAAAATAGCACAAATCAGCTAACCTGATGGATGTCCTGCCATTTGTACCCTGAAGGTATATCAGGTTCACCAAGTCCTTCTGTGTGCAAATCAGGCATGTGCACACATAGACATCAAAATGGGCTTGAGCCCCTGCACTTTTTATGGGGTGGTTTTTCTTTTTTTGTCCAATAAATGAATATATATCTACTGCTGTTTGCGCACAGTTTCTCTTTCCAAAAATATATTGATTGAATACAAAATAAAAATATCATTTCGGGAGAAGTGAAACAGAAACAGAGGGCCTCATCATATAACTTTGCGTGGGGCCTCATGTTGGCCAGGGACGGCCCTGATGGGCATACAGGCTAATGTACTGAACTTAAAGAGCCTGTGACAGCATCCCAACAACTGTTGTGCAATGAAATATTGGGCTACTAGTAATCTCGAACCGTCAGTTTAAAAAAGAAAAAGCGATACCGTTCCGTTAAATATCAATAATTTCGAACATCGCAGGGAAATTCCTTCGACTCATTTTGAAGTTTTGGGGGAAGCCGGAAGTGATGTCAATGCGGGAACGCTTCACTGTGCGGCGAGAGAGCCAAACACGGACAAAGTGTGTTGTCATGCGTAGAAATTGTGAATTGCTGAGATTAGGCACGTTAATAACGTTTTAATGAAGTTGACTACAGTATATTCATATTTGTCAGTGCTTTCATGTCAATTCGGCGAACATAAACATAAATGATTGTGGTGAAGATGATGATTACATTAGGATTAAAAATCGGGAGTGAGAGC
This sequence comes from Pseudochaenichthys georgianus, assembly GCF_902827115.2. Lineage (NCBI taxonomy): Eukaryota > Metazoa > Chordata > Actinopteri > Perciformes > Channichthyidae > Pseudochaenichthys > Pseudochaenichthys georgianus. Next base: position 20,863,898 of record NC_047503.1, on the reverse strand, counting down.
TGCTGAATTTCCTCCCGTCGGATGTGATATAAAAACAAATCGATTATTTTTGTAGTTGTAAACTCAAGTGGATGAAACTACATTTATTAGTGCTTTCATGTCAATTCGGCGAACATATGATACATTAAATAATCGTGAGGATGATGATTAAAAATCGTTTGTTTGTGCCGGTCTGCATTTCCTGATGAGAAAACAAACCGATGCTTTTTGTAGTTGTAGTACACCAACATGGATTAAACGTGTGGTTTTTTTACCACAATGTTGGGGAAATTAATGGATAAAATGCACGGATTATTATTATTATTATTCCCACTCCGATCGGGACACTAGGTCCACCGTTTCCCCGCAGCGAGGCTCCCCCCGTTGATAGTTTACGTGGGCTGGGTGCAGTGGCGGACTGGCCATCGGGATTCGTCCCGATCCAGAATATGGTCAACATTGAAGGGCAGATTAATGGTTATCAAAGTACAAATATCCAAAATCAGTTCAGTAACGGTTTTCAAGGGGACAATATTTACTCAAATTGATGGGTTTGGATGTTCGGGGAAACTCGTGTCACAGGCTCTTTAAGGGGAGACACTACAGGTGAATACAGTAAAATGTCTAACATCATAACAATTGCCATATTGATATGCAAATTAGGCGTTAACTATAGGCAGGGTTCGTACGGGTGCTTGAAATCCTTGAAAATGCTTGAAATTTGACGTGGTGTTTTCAAGGTTGGGAAAGTGCTTGAATTTTGGGAATGGTGCTTGAAATTGAGATAAAGTGCTTGAAAATGTAAATGCTTTACTTTTACAATACATTTCTGTCTGACTGAATAGTTCGCTTTTTAGATTAAAAGAAAAGAATTGCTTAGCTTCTACATAAAACAGCTCCGCTGCACCTTCCCGCGATATGCGCGCAACCTGCAAGTGTGTGTGTTATGTGTGACCTGGGCATTCTGATGGGAGATAGATGACTGTGTGCCAGGAGGTTGCAGTTTCAACGAGCGTTGACTAGCAGAAGACAAATACAAGCCATGGCTAAGACGAAGGTCAAGCCCACGAGTAGCCTCCTGCAAAGTTTGCAAACATAACGATGCGAGAGTCTGCGCTGACGAGCCACATGAAAGGTACGCCGTAGTAGAGCATTTTAGATTAGGCTAACGTTGCATGTTACGTTTGTTTAAGCTAACGTTAGCGAGCTGAATAGCGAACTCCATGAGGGATAATAATAATTGCAGGGGACAATCATTTCAGAGGAGCGTATGTTATGTGTGTTACAGTCGCCATCCTGTGCTGTTCAGAGGATGAAGCACTCACGGCATTTCGTGTTATAGTCATGAAATATAATCTATTGATTCGACAGAGCGATTTTGAAAGCAATGTATTTCTACTGGTAGTATGTTTCGTACCTAAACCAAATGTGACTTGCTCTATCGAAATCAGTCACATTGACCCGAAGACACATTTTCGTTTGTATTACTGGTCTGGGGGAAGCTCGCGAGTGTGTTCGTGTATCTTTGCGTTTGTGTACCGGGGAAACACTCACAAGAAACACCGGCTGTTGCTGTGCCTGGCCCTGCTGTGACGTTACATTACTCCGTTCTCTGCTTGTAATTATGCCGAAGCATCAAAGTTGTATTTATCATCTGAATTTGCCGAAACAAATTTAATATTCTGAAAGCCAAGACTTTGTTTATTTGAAAACAGATGAAAACAAACTGTCTTTTATATAAAATTGAAGTATTATACAATTAAAACTACATTTTGCTTTAATCCCATGTAATTGTAGAATGAACAGTCTTCCTTTGAAGATGTATAAGTCAGGTGTCTTGAGTAGTCAACATTACCTAAAATCATTGTACACATTTGTAAATATTATTTTCCACTTGTTACCATTGTGAGTCTATTGTTATGCAGCTCTGCGTGATTGTGTGGCTACAACTCAGGCTAATACGCTACCAGAGGTGGAGAAGTACTCAGATCTTGTAGTGAAATTATAAGTACAAGTACTCAGATCTTATACTTGAGTAAAAGTAGAAGTACTCAGATATTGTACTTAGTAAAAGTAGAAGTACCCAGAGTGTAGGAATACTCTGTTACAGTAAAAGTCCTGCATTCAAAATGTTCCTCAAGTGAAAGTAGAAAAGTATTCTCATCAAAATATAGTGAAAGACAGTAAAAGTAGTCGTTGTGCAGATTGGTCCATCTCAGAATAATATATATGATATGTTTTATAATGATTGATCATGAAAGTGTTCTCAAAGCTGGTGAAGGTGCAGCTAGTCTGAAGTACTTTGTAGACTGCAGGGTAGCTGGTGAAGGTGCAGCTAGTCTGAAGTACTTTGTAGACTGCAGGGTAGCTGGTGGATTTACTCCAGGTGGAACTAAAGTCTGATTCAACACTTGGTTAGATATGTGAAGTAACTAAAGGTATTAAATACATGTAGTGGAGTAGAAGTACACCATTTACCTCCGGCTTATGTTCACTGCCAACCTAAAAGTACCTCAACAATAGTAATCAATAATGTATTGAAAAGGTATTTGGCTGATTGTTTTATATCGGCTCAGACAGGTTATATGGGAGGCCCAGTCTACGTACAGATCACTCATTTTGAAATATTAATCTTAGTTTTCTTTTCTTTAATTTTTCATCCTCGTGTAGAAGGCTATCACGAAACACACATTTGGTTGTTTATAGCATAAAGAACATCTGATTTAATGTGAGGTAGGGAAATAATCATTTGAGTATGTGTATATAAATATGTAATTTACAACAGCTGTAAGATGCTTGAAAAGCTGGAAAATGCACCTTGAAAGTGCTTAAAAAGTGCTTGAATTTGACTTTGGAAAAGGTGTAAGAACCCTGTATAGGCCTAATTAAAATGCGCAAATTTGCATGCAGTTACCAAGGAATTGCAGGTGAAAAGGATACAAAAAACATAGCACCTCACAACTTCCCCAGATAGTTACTTACGTCTAGTCAGTATTTTTCCCGGAAATGTTGTGTTTAAATGCAGATTAGCTTTATATCTATATAGATGAATTCAGACAGGGTAGTAAAACAAACACCATTTATATGTGTTTTTTGGAAGTTTTCTTTCCATAGAGTGAAAGAAAACATGGAAGCAAAATTATCCAAAATAACTAAATGTACAAGTAGGCCTACATGAAAAAACGATATTTTTTAAATTGGTCAGTAAGTCAGAGATGTGCAACCATATTTAACATTTTTTTTATAAATGATTATGGGAAGTGCGCTTTTTCTCACTTGAGCTCCTGCTCCCCAAAATGTCTGTGCACGTCCCTGGTGCAAATGATGTACTCAATGCGACTTTGACCCTAATTACTGATGTATAGTTCTGTCTCCATGCCGATTCAGTCTCAGCTGTTACAGTTTGGCAGGCAAAGAGACAGAGATAATAAAACCTTAAAGGTGGGGTAGGTAATTTTTGAGAAACCAGCTTGAGTGCGCTAGAATTTGAAAATACACAACCGGAAAAAATCTGCCACTTCCTTACAGAGCCCCTCCTCCAACACACACGAACGCGCACATGACCAATGAGGGCACGAGATAAGTTTGTGCACAGATGGAATGCTGACAGGCAGGTAGGCCATCCAGTTATTTTAGAGGGGCCGGCTAAAATGATTGGTCGTGCTTTTTACAGTGCTACGGCTTCCACAGATGAATTTTTTTTATGAATTTTTTGTCAAAGCACTTAAGATATTCATTGCTATCGGGATGTTAAGAGCATTCCATGGAATATAACAAAAAGTGTATCTCGAGCCGGTTTCTCAAACTTACCTACCCCACCTTTAAATGAACCCTTTTGTAATTTAATTCTTTCTCTTGATAAGTGTGTTTGATGTTTTTTTTTACCAAACACTGACACATCCATTCAACAGCCACACATAAAGCAAAGATAAATTAAATCAGCACATAAGCCAAAAACATTTCAAATTTATTTTATTTCAGATGGTTTGTTAGTTGGTATTTCAACACTGAGAAGAGAGATGACGATGACAGCGGCTTGGCTGTAAATGGTCTCGAAACAGGATGCATAGCGGACAAAATCCACAAACTGCTTTTCATATTGCAAATGGCAAGGTAAAACTCTTTGCCTTTTTTTGCTAAAAGAAATAGAATGAAATGATTGACAGAGTAGTTTTGCCTACACATACACAGGTTGATGATTGACAAGGTCTTTATAGCTGCTGCTGGACTGTGATCAATGTTGCGTGTTTGATAAATGTGGGCTAGACCGCACACATCTTCTGCCTTTGTGATCTTCAAACGATTTTACGATTGCAGAGTTTGAAACTTGAATATTCCAACTCCAGTACTTGCTCTCAAAGTACCCCGCCCCCCCACCCCCTCACACACACACACACACACACACACACACACACACACACACACACACACACACACACACACACACACACACACACACACACACACACACACACACACACACACACACACACACACACACACACACACACACACACACACACACACACACACACACACACACACACACACACACTTCCCTCTGTCTCCTCTCCTCCATGATTTAGTTGCTCGTCAGCATGTTCAGCACAAAGCAGTGTCCCTCTTTTTGTGTGTGTTCTCCATGTGAATGTGCTTGCTGCTTGCAATGAATAATTAGTTTTGCCTTCACACAGTGTTTGTCAAACTGGGTTTGTGTGTGTGTGTGTGTACCTCTGTTCGCGTGGGAGTGTGTGGAAGAGTTCATTTTCATTTCTTTATATAGAAACACATCAAGCAGACAGTTGGATATTTTGGAAAAGGGCTATTGTGTTCTGAATGATTCAGCACAATGTCTTGATACGCACGTGTGTGTGTGTGTGTGTGTGTGTGTGTGTGTGTGTGTGTGTGTGTGTGTGTGTGTGTGTGTGTGTGTGTGTGTGTGTGTGTGTGTGTGTGTGTGTGTGTGTGTGTGTGTGTGTGTGTGTGTGTGTGTGTGTGTGTGTGCAAAACACGTTCTCACTCCCATCCCGTCACATATTGACGGACGGTCAGGGCCCCTCCCCGTCGCTATATTACGTACAGGGTACAGCAGGAGATACTCACGATGTCTGCCTGGGCTTCTCAAAACAGTTATAATTTATCTGTTTTCACAAACCCAGAGAGAGTCAACCCACATTCTGGAGAGAAAGGTTCTCTCTCTCCTAGAAAGAAGGGTTTTATCTATAAAGCCCACCGAGCGGAGTCAGATTACGGAGGAAAATGCACCCGCTCAACATGGGCCTCATAATAAAACTAAACTCCGAACGCCATGGCTTACGGAGAGTTTTGGTGATTATGAAATGCGTAGTGGCACTACACCCGACTTTTCCAGTGCGGGACGCGCCTACGGGTGCAGTCCTTTCACGGAAGGTGGTCACCACGGACGCAGGTCAGACGGGCTGACAGGGGACTTACGAAGGTCGCCCGGTGAGAGGTCTCTAGAACAGAGACCTCCAGCGGGCATGTGTAAATTACCCGGAGCTTTTAGCGGTGTTCCCCACCCAAAAATGCTTCCTGCCTTCTCTCAGAGGACTTCATGTCCCCGTGAGGATAGACAACACGATATCGTGTATGAACCGCCAGGGGAGATTGCGTTGTCTCCAGTCACACACACTGGCACACAAACTGATCCCTTGGAGCGGCAGACGTCTCCTCTCTCTGAGAACGACACAAGTACCGGGTGTTATGCACCTAGGGACAGAATTACTGTCAAAGAGTGCACCACTCTATGCAGACTGGACTCCTCATCCAAGGATCGAGAGTCCGCTGTGGGTGCGTTACGGCGGAGCCGCGTTAAATCTGTTCGCAAGGGGAGAAAATGCTCAATGACAGCTGTTCTCTTTAATGCACGATTTAAACGCACCGTTACCCCCTAAACGCACCAGGAGCGTCTGCGCCACGCTGCGACCTCCTCCTGCGACCTAACACACCAGCCGCGTTTCAAAACGTTGCGGAAGCGGAGCATCGTGTGTGCAGCCTCGCAGTTCTTAATTAACTTTAAAACATTAATATGTAGTTGTTACCTTCCACTCCACAAACTGCAGCGACTAAAAACCAGGCCTTGTCCTTTCTGATGTTGTCCTTGTAAAAAGCATTGGTTACATCGTATAAAATGGTGTGTTTCTCCACTTCCATTATGAACACCTCGTCGTCCATTGTGCGTATCGTAGTGGAGGTGTTGTGATGAAGGAGGGGGGTCTGCTAAATTAGTATATATGCGGGATGGGCCTGGCCCGGATGCTCACCTTTCCACTTCCTGCAAGGGGGGGGCTGCCTGCCCGACCTTACCTTACGGCTGCGCCGCGGCAAAAATAGGATTCATCCTAATTTTAGAGAAGTGCTGCGCCGAGCCGCTTCTGGGACGCGTCTGAGCCGTAACGCGGCGCGTGTGGTGGAATAGCACCCATTGACTAGAGTGGCCGCGATCCTTACGACCGCCGTGGCGCGGCCGTAACGCGGCGCAGACGCTCCTGGTGCGTTTAGGGGGTTAGGCGGGGACGCACTCATACACGATTGACCTCCGGGTCCTCTGTACACGTTCCCACCCCTGGTTCTGTTCCCCTTAACTCCGGCCAGAGTGAAAGAGCAACGCCACACACTTACTCTGATGTTTCCACCCTAGCCCGCAATATACGGGCTGGCGGAGATATATCAGCTGTTGTGCGGGCAGCCGTGGCAGCCCCCACCACGCAGGGACAGATTGTCTCAGGTGGGGAGGGCGATCCTTCACCCACGCCCAGAGCACGGGGCACTATGGGCCTGACCCGTGAGTGGTACAATCTGAATACAGTGGGACTCCCTCAGAAGGTGATAAACACTATTCAGAGTGCGAGAGCTTCCTCCACCAGGTCTCTTTACGACTGTAAGTGGAGGGTGTTTGAGGAGTGGTGCCTTCAAGAAGGGCACATCTCTTTTCAATGTCAAGTCGGGGTGATTTTATCATTCCTACAGGACTTGATCGATAAACACAGAGCTTTCTCCACGATCAAGGTGTACCTGGCTGCTATTGCTGCATGCCATGTGGGCTTTGAGGGTAAGACGGCTAGCCAACATCCTTTGGTTTGCCGTTTTATGAAGGGAGCGCGCAGGCTCCTCCCTGTCTCCAGGTCGCTGGTGCCCTTATGGGACCTGGCAGTGGTTTTAAATGGGCTCAAAATGACCCCATTTGAACCCCTGGAAGGAGCTGACATGAAACATCTGTCACTCAAGACAGTGCTGTTACTGGCCCTGGCATCCGCTAAACGGGTCAGTGATATCCATGCACTGTCTGTACATCCCTCATGCACTCAGTTCGCCCCAGGGCAAACGAGAGTGTTGTTGAAACCCAACCCTGCCTTTACACCAAAGGTGGTTGGTTCGTGTACCCCGATTGACATTGAGGCATTTCCTCCGCCGCTGGTTTCCTCCGGGGAGCAGCAGCAGGATCTATTGTGTCCAGTCCGGGCTTTGCACACATATATGGACAGATCAAAAGAGCTTCGTCTTAATGACCAACTCTTCGTGTCCTGGGCTAAACCTCACAAGGGTAAGCCTGTTACTAAGCAACGACTATCCCACTGGATCGTGGAGGCGATTGCTTTGGCCTATACGAGTCAGAATCTGCAAGCACCTTCGGGTCTGCGGGCTCACTCGACTCGGGGCCTGGCTACATCCTGGGCTTTGTTCAAGGGTGTTTCCATCCAGGATATCTGTGCAGCGGCAAGCTGGTCTTCGCCGCTCACTTTTGTCCGCTTTTACAGGCTAGACGTCTCCGCTCCAAGCGTGGCCCGAGCAGTGCTGGGCACCTTGTTGAGTCGGGACTCCACCTGTTAAATTCTGGTTGATCGGTGATCTTCGAGATAAGCTCGTCTGGCAATACGGGAGCTACAATATCCCATAGTGAGACATCGAACGGAGTGTTATGAATGAGAACTATAGGTTACTTACGTAACCCCAGGGCTGAGAGTAACATGAAGTGAGATGTCTCACCAGACGGCCCTCCTTGCTATGGTGAAGCGAGAAGAGGTGCTTATTTTGAATGACGCATGCGTCGTGGCGCAGGCTACTTATAGGGGGTGATTTCCCCTGACGTTGACGTCAAGATCACCAGCCAATCAGGATTGGCGTAATGAGATTGATGCTTCTGTTTGCTCCGCGATGAGGCGCATCCCATAGTGAGACATCTCACTTCATGTTACTCTTAGGACTGGGGTTACGTAAGTAACCTATAGTTTTTATTTCTGATTATTTGTGCAGTACATGTACATGATGTTTAGTTTGCTAGTTATGACGAAGATTACTTCATGAATGTGTAAACATTCATGGTTGCTAAGGTGGTTGCTATGGACGTTGCAACAGCTCCCAGACCACGTGATCAACAACAATGGCCGACCTTCGTGTTATTCTCGGTGGAAAATGCCTATTTTAAGGTTCATTTGGCCATTAAAATGCGTTTTGATGTCATTGTATGCGAGTAATGAGTTTGTATTAATGATTATTTGTGCAGTACATGTACATGATGTTTAGTTTGCTACAGATGTAGCGCTTCGTTTCAGACGCCTACCCGTGCGGGTCCGTGATCGGCACGGGGTGGGCCCCTGCTGAAAAGTAAAACCCCCCCGCAGGATTTGAAACGCCCCCTTGATAAATACATTTAATTATAATGAAACCACCTGCAATGGATCATGGATCCACCAGGGGGAGCCGTGAAAAGCTGCCACACTGGAACTCATGTGAAATAAACAGCTGATCTACAGGGATCTGATATAGCGGATATTTGTTAAGATCCATATATGTCACGGATAGGATCATATTCTGTGCTTAAGTAAGAGACATGTAATCATTTACTAAACATCACCATGTTTTTATTTAACAAAATAATGTTTAATTCACGTTGGCGTAAGTACAAAACCATCGCTCTGTTTTTAGATCAGGAAATGCATCCAGGGTCAAACAAACGATGTTCTATCGTCATCCTCGCATTCATTTAATGTATCATATGTTCGCGAGTTGAAATGAATGCACTACATTTAATCCACGTGAGTTTACAACAACAACAATAATCGCTTTGTTTTTATATCACATCCGACCGGAGGAAAATGCAGCGGCTCTCACTACCGATCATCCTAATCAATCCCACGGACAAACAATAATATGTACAGTGTTAATAGTGTACTGTATTATTAGTGTCTAATATTACTGCTATAATAATCACACATTGAGTTGTTGAAATCAGACCGTCGTTTTTTTTAAACGCTCTGAATGAAACGGCAGCTCTCAGGTGATCAGCTGTGTGTTTACACAATAAAATATGCATAGTAATTTAATACCTTCCAACACACATTGTAAGAACAGTTCTGTTTCATATGAGTGTTGAGAGCTGTATCCACAAATCTACTAATTTTGCCCTCAGTGCACCAGATTGATGCATTTAACTTCAATTTAAATAAAAACATCTTGTGTTGTAACAACAATAACATTATAAATAGTAACATAGTATGGTATTGCACATTTACTGTAGCTTTGATTGTTACTGGCCTGAGATTTTTTTATGACATGAATGAAGGTGACTGAGGCTTTTTAATATAGACTTTTCAGTGTCCCACATTTTGCACAGAACTGTCCCACATTAGGAAAACAGATTGTCTGAGACAACTTGGCACTAAGAGTACTAATATGTCTACCATTTCTTTTATGAGTTTAATATCTGCATGTTCTCTTTTGGTTTGATTAGGACACACCCTGGGGATTTCAGAATGTTACTGGATTTTGATTTATTGTATCGGCTTCATGTCGCAATATATTCCCGAAGTCTGAAATGCAAAAATGTTCCACATTAGGGCAATTCACCCTACATTTAATCATTTTGTTTATTTTTAACGAAATAAATGTGGTTTAATCCATCATGAAATTAATGTAGGCTATGTACTTAGTACATATCTGGCATTAACGATTAACACACTGTTCATACTGCTCACAGGCTGATATCTAGTGTATTCATACCCCTCACTGTTTATTCATCATTCAATTCATTCTATATTGTATTCTGTAGATTGTGAACATTACTTTCCACTTCACTGCTTGTTGCACCTGGTTAGAAGCTAAACTGCATTTCGTTGTCTCAGTACCTGTAATCTGTGCAATAACAATAAAGTTTAATCTAATCTTGAGCAGGAACTAATGTAGGCTATTTACTTAGTACATATCTGACATTAACGATTAAACACGTTTGTGCATTCTTTATGAATGCAAACCGAGTCATTTCGTTTATTTTTAACGAAATAAATGTGATTTAATCCACATAATTTACTGTGTTAATTGTTTACTTAGTATTGTTTAACTTGAAGGTGCCTGATGTGAACATTTCCAGAATGTATTTTCTTCACTTTTTAAATGCCTCTGTGGTGCTGCTACCCATTTCCCCTCGGGGACTAATAAACGAATACTATGACATTAATGATTAAACCCATTTGTGCATTCTTTATGAATGCAAACCGAGTCAAGCCGACTCTAATAAACGAATACTATATATTGAACGTCTATTGAATGGCCTTTGTATGTATACAGTACAGTATAGCCCAACCATTTACACCTTCCTTTTTTCCCGTCAAGAGTTTGAATTGGAGAAAGGTAATCGATGGTGCTTTTATAGCCTATTGCATAATAACTGTGTGATTTATATTGCTTTTCAAATGCATATGGCCACCCATTTACACGGCTCTTCCCGTAGTTAGATCACTTTACATTTCTCTGAATGAATTTTTAATCACACATGTCTCCCCAACCCGAAAATAATAAAGAAAATAAAAAGAGGAAACAATTTTCAAGTTCAGTTTTCACCGTTTTATTTAAAATAACTGACATACAGTAACAGACACATGCTGTAGGCCTATCTGCTGCGGAAACCAGGACGAGCGATTTCGGGATCTGTTTTTCTGGGGCTCCTCAGTCTCTCGTTTACCCGGCTCCTGATCTTATGCCACTGGTCAATGTTCAGATTTGGGAACCGATTGGAAACATAGGACTCAATCTTTTGCTTCACATTGAGGGGAAGAGGCATTTTCCCATTGGTCCCAGTCCAGTTGGTTATTTTCACCATTCTCCCATAGCCTATGTTACAAATGGCGTTATGGCCATGAACATATTAGCAGCATAGATCTCAGGGCGATGCTGTCCTGGTAAAAAGCTGTCCTGGTAAAAACTTTCCTCTCGTTCTGAGGAAACAGCCCTGGTGGGTTCATCAGGAGTGACCGCCGACCATGCCCCAACCCCCCATGTTTCCTATATATGTATGTTGGGGACCCTTTGTTTAAAACTAATTGGCCATCGGAATGTGTGGAGTCGAATGTGTGGAGTCGTTTGGATGTAGGTGATCTTCTACTATATGAACATTTTGGACCCAAAATCACAACAAAAACGTAAAAACAGATTTTGAAAATGATTTTATTTTTCACAACACAAACATACACAACGAAACCATTTAAAAGCTGGAAATATATACATGGGATGTGACTATGATAATGTGAAAGTTTGATTGAGGTAGCATGGGATTTCATTCTGATAAGGCAAAAGTGTTATTATAAATATAATACAAATATATATATATATATATATACACATTATGTACAAAAATCTGTTTTTTCTGTCTTTATCTGTGCCACGCTTCAAAGCGGTTTCTGTCAACTACGACTTATGCCCCTTTCACACCAGCGCCTTTTCAGCTCCGGCTCGGAGCTAGAGCCTGAAAAGCGCCGGGTTTTCCAGTTCACACCGGAGCTGCGCCGGCTCTTAGCTCCGGAATCCGCTTCATTTCCAGCTCCAAAAAATTGTCGGTCCAGAGGCAAGAGCTTTGGAGCTAAGAGGTGACGTCGCTTACGTCTCTCTTACGTCGAGGCGTGCAGGAAACTAAACCCACCTCCCATGGGTCGACTGTTATGCCTGCCTACAAGCAGTAGTGCCTATAAACACACTTTATAAAGTCAGGCAACACTAACCAGGCTTCGTGTGATTCTGTTTATTTGTGCCTTACTTTGACCATCCGTTCGCTGTTATCGATCATTGTGGAGAGAGGCAGACGTGTTGTTTTGTATTATTGCAGCTATCGGATGCAAGTAGTCAGTTTAGCTTCGGTTGCTAATGCTAACATCACCCGTTTTATACCAGAGAAACTTTCATAACAGCGTTGTGATACCAAACAGTGTCAATTCAGACTGACACACATTCACTTAGGCTAAGGGAACTGGGGATATGCATCAGCTGCTTGTGTGAGTCGGACAGTGAATACTTTAGAGCGGCCGCTGCAGTGTGAGCTAACCGGGAGCTAACGGGAGAATAAACTCCTGTGGAAGAGCAGCACTGCAGCGGTCGGTAAATGCTGCAGAAACACATTAATAAACAATGAACCACGGCACTCTGGAGAAAAGTATAAGGTTGGAGAAGTCGTTATTAAATTTATTCTGGCTTTGTGTGATTAAAAGCAACACGATCATCGACCCGACACAGTTGTTGTTGTTGTTGTGAGCTGCCGTTGGGGGGCAAATCAGCGATGTAAACGGTGACGTCATGACGCAGCAAGGGCAGCTCTGGGGCGCCAGTGGGCGGTGTGCACAGAGCGGGAGCTGAAAAGGGAAACCGGAGCTGAACCAGAAAAGCTCCCGCTCGGAGCTAGAAACTGAAAAGCGCTGGTGTGAAAGCCGCAACAGAGGGCAACATCACAGATTCCTCCTCCTCCATGTCAAAAAACAAGCTTAAAGCTTGACTCACGTTCAGAGTTCTCTTCATCATAGTTGAGTCTTCAAAACTCTAAATCTATCCAACTATATCTAAATTCTCAATGTTTGTCTGTCACTTTACTTCAATCGCAGTCTCCCGCAGCCTCTCTTCGTCTCCCGCCGCCTGTCTTCGTCTCCCGCCGCCTGTCTTCGTATATCTTCGTCTCTCTCCATTTCCCGCCGTCTCTCTTCGGTTCCCGCCGTCCCTCTTCGTCTCTTTTCGTCTCGTTTCATATCACTCCGTTTACCTGATTACCTCACCCCCTCCCTGGTAAATACATCCTGTTGAGCAGAATCTACAGTTTCCAGTATTTTCCGTTTCGTAAAATGATAAAATACGGCAAAGATATTAAAATATGTGCTTCCATTATTCATACTTCTGAAATATATCTGTATTAACTTTATATCATCGTATGTCCGTGTTTATTGGGTATTTTTGCATGAAACAAAGACTGGCATATAGTTTCAAGCCAGTACTTTCGACAGAAATACACATATACATCCTGTTGAGCAGGATCTACAGTTTCCAGTATTTTCCGTTTCGTAAAATGATCAAATATGGCGAAGATATTCAAATATGTGCTTCCATATTTCATACTTTTGAAATGTATTAACTTTATATCATCGTATCTCCGTGTTTACTGGGTCTTTTTGCATGAAACAAAGACTGGGATCTAGTTTCAAGCCAGTACTTTCGACAGAAACACATGGCAATGTTGTCCGGACTGTTGTTTTTATGCGGCACCGGCTTGAACAGGTCATGTGATCTGATCACGCCGGCGTGACGGTCAACTCCAAAGGGTTAATATTAAATACATATAAGTATTTTTACAACTTGTATTTAGAAATACTCTGTTGTAATTATTGATGCATACATGTGTTCATCCATTCAATGTGGCATCTGCTATAATGGGGTTAATGTATGATATTACTTAATAATACAATACATTATAATATATGATATGATAATTACATTTTAGTTTTATTCATTTCTTATTTCATAGTTTCTCATTATTATTATTATTTGTTATCGCTCATCTTATTTTTGATTTTATTAATCTGTGTGAATCTGTGCTGTCCTGTTTTTCACTCTCACCCTGTTGCTGTTTGAACTACTGAATTTCCCCACGGGATTAATAAAGGTCCATCTTATCTTATCTTAATGTATAAGTTGATTTACTTCAATCTACTGTACAATATTACAGGAAATATACTGCATAAAGCAAACTATATACTTTATTTGATCTAAAATATTGATGTTTCTACAACGCCCATTGTGTATTTTGTGAATGAAGCGCCATCTCATGGTTAAATCCTGTAATTGAACAAATGGGGCAATTGGGCAACGCCCTCTAGCAATTTGGCAACACCCCCAGCCACTGGCATCCGCTGGGCTTTTGACTGGGACACACCCATTTGAGTCTGATCTGGAGTGCTACATCTGTAGTTATGACGAAGATTACTTCATGAACGCTAACGTTTTTTAGGTGGAAATGTGTTTTTTCACAGCAGAGTCACCCTCTGTACTTGGACTTATTGGGAGAATCTTAAGGCAAGAACATCCCAAATATTAATTTAGGTCTTTATTTTAGACCTTTAGTGTTGCCGTCTGTGAGGAAAATACATGGGGCTCAGAGCCTCGTATTTTTAAAATCTTTTTTTCCTTCTAATTTGTTATTCTTTTCAAAATAACACACTGTTATTTACTCACCAATAACACACAATTATCCTTGCTTTTATTTATTGGTTTAATTCCATAATCTCGGTCTTTTTTGGCGTTCGTCAGGAACTGAATTTCAAAATAAAAATAACCGGAAACAGACGTAGGCATTTCGAGCGATTACCCAAGATTCTCAGCTACGCTGATTGGATGTTTTATCCGCAATGCATGCTGGGATTTGGTGTTTATATTATATGAAATCCGGAAAACATTTGAAAATAATAAAATACTTAATTCCGAGTGCTCTTGCTTTTCTCTTTGAAAGTCATCACATAACGGCATTGTAATACACGGTTTGGCTGCATTAAATTTTACAGATCTGCCGTAGTTCTTTATTTATAGCACCCTGATGAGAAGACCTTTGGAAAAACTGAAGAAATGCCGCCGAAACTGAATACTTGACGTGGATCATGAATATATCAACAATTAAAAAACTTCTCAATTTCTCTTCACACAATACGTCTCCTTGCAATCCATCCACCCAAACTTTCTTTTCCCTGGCGACATCAACCAGCTCTGACTGGGGGATCCCAAGGCGCTCCCAGGCCAGCGAAGAGATATAATCCCTCCACCTGGTCCTAGGTCTACCCCTTGGTCTCTTCCCAGCTGGACGTGCCTGGAACACCTCCCTAGGGAGGCGCCCAGGTGGCATCCTAACTAGGTGCCCGAACCACCTCAACTGGCTTCTTTCGACGCGAAGGAGGAGCGGCTCAACTCCGAGTCCCTCCCTGATGACCGAACTTCTCACCTTATCCCTAAGGGAGACACCAGCCACCCGGCGGAGGAAACCCATCTCGGCCGCTTGTATCCGCGATCTCGTTCTTTCGGTCATGACCCATCCTTCATGACCATAGGTGAGGGTAGGAACGAAAATGGCCCGGTAGACAGAGAACTTTGCCTTCTGGCTCAGCTCCCTTTTCGTCACAACGGTGCGGTAAAGCGACTGCAGTACCGCTCCCGCTGCTCCGATTCTCCGGCCCATCTCACGCTCCATTGTTCAATCACTCGAGAACAAGACCCCGAGATACTTGAACTCCTTCACTTGGGGTAAGGACTCATTCCCTACTTGGAGTGGACAGTCCATCGGTTTCCTGCTGAGAACCATGGCCTCAGATTTGGAGGTGCTGATCCTCATCCCAGCCGCTTCACACTCGGTTGCGAACCGTTCCAGTGAGTGCTGAAGGTCGCAGACCGATGAAGCCATCAGAACCACATCATCTGCAAAAAGCAGTGGTGCAATCCTTAGTCCACCGAACTGCAGACTACGCCTCGAAATCCGATCCATGTATATTACAAACAGGATTGGTGACAAAGCGCAGCCCTGGCGGAGGCCAACCCTCACCGGAAATGGGTCCGACTTACTGCCGAGGACCCGGACACAGCTCTCGCTTTGGGAGTACAGAGATTGGATGGCCCTGAGTAGAGACCCCCTCACCCCATACTCCCGCAGCACCTCCCACAGTAACTCCCTGGGAACCCGGTCATACGCCTTCTCCAGGTCTACAAAACACATGTAGACCTGATAAGCGTACTCCCAGGCCCCCTCCAGGATCCTTGCGAGAGTAAAAAGCTGATCCGTCGTTCCACGACCAGGACGGAATCCGCATTGTTCCTCCTCAATCTGAGGTTCGACAATCGGCCTGACCCTCCTTTCAAGTACCTTGGAGTAAACTTTCCCGGGGAGGCTGAGTAGTGTGATGCCTCTGTAATTGGCACACACCCTCTGATCCCCCTTTTTGAAAAGGGGGACCACCACCCCGGTCTGCCACTCCTTCGGCACTGTTTCCGACTTCCACGCAACGTTAATGAGACGTGTCAACCACGTCTCCTTGCAGTATCAACACTAATTCGGCTGACTTTTATATTTGATATAATTCATAGATAGGTTATATTTACACCATAACGGTGCACAGCTGATATAAAAGGACTTGTAGTTTTTAAAGATATTACTGATTTGAATTGGATTGAATTTTGAATGTAAATACTGAGTCTGAAATAGTATAGCAATATGCTGTAAAATTATGTGAAAGCATGAATAAAACTACACATCTTCAGATGTTGTACATACAAGTGTCTGTGTGTACCTTGTGTGCCTAGTGGTTAAAGCACGTTATTGAATTATTGTTTTTATGTGTTATATTTGATTAAAAAAATATTAAGAGTACATATACTTTCATAGGGGGAAAGTAGAAGGTCTGTGATAGAAATATAGAACATAAAAAATCAAGAAGATACTATAAGTGATCTCTTCAATAAAACAGTTTAGTGCAGGATGTACAAAGATATTAATAGGAGGAGGTGCAAAACAGAAAAACGAATGAACCTTTATTTAAACATTAAATAACAGATTAAGGTCTTCTTTTAAATAAGAAAAAAACGTTGGGGGTATCTATCTACAGATAAATATTAAGCCTGACAAAGTAATTAACGTCTAATATATTGCTTTCCTGCAATGTTAACTATGTTGAAGCACTTATTTTAACTGATATTATACATATGGATTATACTCTTATGTATGTAGATAGAATAAGAAATGTGCAGAATATTACAGTTTAATGGTGGAGGTACACACATATTGATAGATGTCTTGTCATGCACTGTTGAGGGACCTGTGACCCAAGTTTTTCATTCATTGCATAACTACACCGTAGTTGTGTAAATGATATGTCAATACACCTTTAAAATCTTGAAATCTTGAAAGGGATGTGCAAAATAGCCATAATATATAGTCTTTAATTAACTATTAGTAGAGAATAACGAGTAATTAATATACTTTATTACTCGTTTCCATTAATGTCAATTGCAGATACATGTTTAGTCTTCTCAAGCACCAACTATCAAATATCTCTCCTGATTGTTGGCACTTGACAATCACCTTCCCTGAATTTTACTCAGGTGTAACTAAAGTCTGATTTAAGGGTTGTTTATATTTCACATCATTAATCAGAATCTGCAAAGTAACTCAAATATGTGTAGTGGAGTAAAAATACCAGGTTAACCTCTGAATTGTAGTGGAGTAGAATTACAAAGTATCAATGAGCTGTCATGTGGGTATATATTAATGCTATATATTAATGCTGCGCATTATGGACAGCGATTTTCACCCATTTATTCATTATATGTTTTACATTTGATAACACCAATGTGTTTAATACTGGCAACTTCTAATTGTGGGAAAAACGAAAACGTTCAGTAGAGACGTCCCATAGAACATTTTGCGAAACACAATAGTGGTGTGTAGTTCTGGGGGGGCGTTCGATTCCAGTTTTGGATAGTCTGGCGTGGTTTCGTTCCATTTCAAACAGCTGTTTGACGCTCTGCAACCTTGGCGCACTGCCACTCCATCATCCAATCCCAGACCTTGAAGAGTAATCACGGGGACTGTAGTCCTAAACGATAGCTGGGGATTATGGGTAGTGTAGTGTCTTCGGCCATCCTAAACTCAAAAATGTTGAGAATTGCAATGATGCTCGAACTGTCCCTTATAGGCCTACATCTGTTTCCGGTTATTTTTTTGTTTGAAATTCAATTCCTGACGAACACCAAAAAAGACCGAGATTATGGAATTAAACCAATAAATAAAAGCAAGGATAATTGTGTGTTATTGGTGAGTAAATAACAGTGTGTTATTTTGAAAAGAATAACAAATTAGAAGGAAAAAAAGATTTAAAAAATACGAGGCTCTGAGCCCCATGTATTTACCTCACAGACGGCAACACTAAAGGTCTAAAATAAAGACCTAAATTAATATTTGGGATGTTCTTGCCTTTAGATTCTCCCAATAAGTCCAAGTACAGAGGGTGACTTTGCTGTGAAAAAACACATTTCCACCAAAAAAACGTTAGCATTCATGAAGTAATCTTCGTCATAACTAGCAAACTAAACATCATGTACATGTACTGCACAAATAATCAGAAATAAAAACTCATTACTCGCATACAATGACATCAAAACGCATTTTAATGGCCAAATGAACCTTAAAATAGGCATTTTTCACCGAGAATAACACGAAGGTCGGCCATTGTTGTTGATCACGTGGTCTGGGAGCTGTTGCAGCGTCCATAGCAACCACCTTAGCAACCATGAATGTGTACACATTCATGAAGTAATCTTCATCATAACTAGCAAACTAAACATCATGTACATGTACTGCACAAATAATCAGAAATAAAAACTCATTACTCGCATAAAATGACATCAAAACGCATTTTAATGGCCAAATGAACCTTAAAATAGGCATTATGAAGGTCTATGGGACACCCTGCCCGTAGAAGCCTGACGGTCAAGGGGTCCGCTGTCCGCAATGAAGGTCTATGGGACGCCCTGCCCGTAGAAGCCTGACGGGCAAGGGGTACCCTGTACGTAATATAGCGACGGGGAGGGGCCCTGACCGTCCGTCAATATATGACGGGATGGGAGTGAGAACGTGTGTGTGTGTGTGTGTGTGTGTGTGTGTGTGTGTGTGTGTGTGTGTGTGTGTGTGTGTGTGTGTGTGTGTGTGTGTGTGTGTGTGTGTGTGTGTGTGTGTGTGTGTGTGTGTGTGTGTGTGTGTGTGTGTGTGTGTGTGTGTGTGTGTGTGTGTGGACTAGCATTACTATACTTATGGGGACCTAGATCTGTTTACACAGTCACGTGTGGGGACTCGCCTCCCTTATGGGGACAAAATGGAGGTCCCCATGAGAGGAATCATTAATTTTAGGGTGAAGACTTGGTTAGGTTTAGGATTAGGGTAAGGTTGAGGGTAATGGTAAGGTTTAGGGTTAGGCATGTGTTGGTTATGGTTAATGTCCCCTGAAGTGATGTATACATGGTGTGTGTGTGTGTGTGTGTGTGTGTGTGTGTGTGTGTGTGTGTGTGTGTGTGTGTGTGTGTGTGTGTGTGTGTGTGTGTGTGTGTGTGTGTGTGTGTGTGTGTGTGTGTGTGTGTGTGTGTGTGTGTGTGTGTGTGTGTGTGTGTGTGTGTGTGTGTGTGTGTGTGTGTGTGTGTGTGTGTGTGTTTGCCCATGGCTGTATGTAGGACATACTAGTTCTAGCTTCCCAGAAATGGAATATCATATCAGAATGCAGTGGAACCAATGTGAAGACACACACATGCACATGTATCCACAAACAGACACACACATAAACACCACACACAGACAGACTCCCTCTTCTCCCTGGACAGTGTCAAACCACTCCACTGCAGGTTCCCGTAACCATCTTGTGCTAATGGTTTGTAATTTTAAAAGCTCATTAGCAGCCTAATCAATTGTTCATTGTCATTTCACTCTCCTCTTGTTTATTTAAGGGCAGGAACTTGTATTAGCAGGGGCATTTTCAGTAAGATAAATGATCCTGTACTAACTATAAGACACATCACTAAACCAGGACAAGGGACCAATTCTAACATTGATTCTGTGGCACATTCAACTTAATTCTGCGAATATCACCTTGATGAAGCCATATTGAAAAACATGATAAACAGTTGGCTTTTAACACAGCACAAGCTTAATGAATATTGGCAATAATGCCTTTGGCACAGATTGGTAAATCAAATCAAGAGAGTGTTTAAACTGTTAGACCATGGTGATGTAATGCAATGGAATAATAATGATAATATTTATTTATATAGCCGTTTTTAAAGCAACAGACATTTTTGTTTGACCAGGGGGATATATGGAGGGCTAAAGTAAGAAAGACGGATCAATTATGGTTCCTTGTGGGATTTATAAGGGAGTGAACTAAACCTCATCCATTGTAGATTGCTGGATTGCCTAAATTAGAGAGAGAGGCACTTAAAAAGGGAATGGTTTATAAAATATAGTTCAGTGAACTCGGACTTGATTCTGTGGGCCAGCTCAATAATGGCTTTACAATTATTATGCAGTTGGGATCACTTGCTACAAGGGCAGCATAGTGCCGAGGTGAGGCAAAGAAAGGATGAAATGAGGAGAAAGGAAACAGAAAAAGTAAAGAGGAAGCAGATAAGTCTGAAAAACAGGTATCGGAGAGCACCGATAAAGAGAAGTAATATGAAGGAGGGGGAGTCTGAGGGAAAGATCATTGAGATGAAGAGGCAGGAGTGAGATAATGTTAAAGAAGAGGGGCAAAGAGACATGGGAACGATGAAAGGGAGAGGGTCAAAAAGGAGAAAAAAGGATGAGGAGGTTAGGGGAAGAGAAGAAAGTGAGAGGGGTGGTTGAGAGTTCATTATAGTAGACTGCAGTCTGTTGCAATTATCTACCCGCAGTGTACTGGAGGAAGAGTTTACTGTGGCTCTTGGGGGTTTGGCAGATAGCTGATGCTGTTGTCCCCTCCACTGCACCCCACCGACACCCACTGCATGTGCGTGTCGTGTGTGTGTGTGTGTGTGTGTGTGTGTGTGTGTGTGTGTGTGTGTGTGTGTGTGTGTGTGTGTGTGTGTGTGTGTGTGTGTGTGTGTGTGTGTGTGTGTGTGTGTGTGTGTGTGTGTGTGTGTGTGTGTGTGTGTGTGTGTGTGTGTGCGTGTGTGCGTGCGTGTGTGTTTGTGAACAGAGTTTTACATGGTTCGCTCTTTACAGCACTGCAGTCTGCACTGATTGTCTAAAGTAGATGTAGTGTTAAAGAGTGATTGGAAAAGAATGAGAGTACAGGGGGTGTAAAAACAATTAAGAGACTGAGATAGATTAGGTGCAACTGTGTGTGTGTGTGTGTGTGTGTGTGTGTGTGTGTGTGTGTGTGTGTGTGTGTGTGTGTGTGTGTGTGTGTGTGTGTGTGTGTGTGTGTGTGTGTGTGTGTGTGTGTGTGTGTGTGTGTGTGTGTGTGTGTGTGTGTGTGTGTGTGTGTGTGTGGTGGTATCTTTATAATCCCCAAATATCCCCACAAGGAGAGAGGAGTGGCATATTCTACAAGATTTTCAGATAAATGGTGAAGGTGGTGGACAACTGGAAGGTCACCAGTTCAAGTCCCGGAAAGACCAAGTGCTACCGAGGTGTCCCTGAGCAAGGCACCGTTCCCCATACTGCTCCCCGGGCGCCGTACATAATGGCAGCCCACTGCTCCTAACACTAGGATGGGTCAAATGCAGAGAAACCGTTTTGTTACATGGTACCTGTACTACGTAATGACAATAAGTTGAATCTATTTATCTATGAGGAAAGATTTTCCACATAGGTTGTCAACATATGAAAAGTTGCTTCAAATCCGGATTTGCCTCATTTTACAAAATTAACTTTACGTTGACGATAACCTGAGCCACTTTTGTTAGATTAGCCTTTCATTAACTTTGATTAAATCTCAATTAAAACAAATAACGTATTAGCCTCCATTACAGTAAAGACGTGCAAATCAATATCTGTAAATAGTGTTAGTTGTGTAACCTTGCCTGAGAGCAGGGGAAGTAAAGTTGTAGGTGGGGTCCATTACACAAGGAATACAGTACTTGTCTCTGTAATTTTAATACATCATATCAGGATCTCTCAGACATGTATGGGTGACAGATTTAATACTGTTCTATACAGATGCTGATAAATAACACAATACATTTGACTGTAAGTAACCACGGCTATTAACATTCTTTTTAGGATTTACTATTTCACTTTAGGGTATGTTACTGTCACCATAAAATTGAGAAAATTAGCCTTCTTTAGCAGAGACCGGGTTGCAATGTAGTTTTATTTTCTCAATAAAAAGCATTATTATTGCACTTTGACAAATGTTTGCCCTGCTCCAACTCCAGTCTTCATTTGAGACATTCCCCTCGGGCATGCATTTCAATAAAAAACATCCAAAAGTCCTGTTCTCATCACATCATCACTCTACCAACAAAGCTAAACAGAACTGTAGTTGAACTTTGTGCTGTGTATGTCTTCTCTACTTGTCTCATACTGTTTTGAGTGATCCCATTTGAAAAAAATGTGATCATTTAGTCATATTTTATTTATTTATACTACTATTGTTCTCGTAAAAAGTATTATAGGCTTTATTTTGTCCTATTCTATTCTGTTTAGAGCTATCCAAGGAATCAGGGTTAATAATAAATAGCAACAAAGCCGTGTTTGCAGACAGCAAGCAAAAGGATATTAAATGAATCCTAGTATAAGTTGAATGCAGTGTACAGGAAATGGAAAATGTGCAAACAAAACATTAAAGGGCCCATGTCATGGCCATTTATACTGATCATAATTCCATTGTTGAGGTATACTAAAATAGATTGATGCTGAGCAATTTTCCAAACTCACATTGGTTTCTCATACAGCATCTCTGTAAAGTATGTGTATTCACTCTCTGTCCTAAACGGCTTGTTGGAGCTCCTGCCCCCCCCTCCCTGTGAACCCAGTGTGCACTGATTGGTCGGGACGTTGCGAGGCACGTTGCGAGGCTCGTTGCGAGGCACGTTGCGAGGCTCGTTGCGAGGCACGTTGCGAGGCTCGTTGCGAGGCTCGTTGCGAGGAGCAGACAGGCTTCCATGTCGGCGATACAGCGAGAACAAGCAAAACTCATCCTGAGCACACACAAACACTCACAGCCGAAGTAAAAACAATAAGTGTGGCTTGATATTGAGTAAGAAAAAGGTTTATAACGCTGTGAAAATGGGTCTGCGGAGAGCATTTCTCCACGATCCCAACTTAGCAGCCCGAAAAACGTTTACCCATTTAAACAGTCGCGGTAGATACCTTGTTTGTTTTAAACATCATAAATACACAAACAACAATGAATACTTACAGGTTGTGTACCCGAATCTCCCGCTGGTCCAAACAAAGTAGGAACAGCATCGTTCTTCAGTGCCCTACGCTGTACATATCCGGCATGAATCGCTGAAAGGTTTGGGAAGCTTTGTTTCGTGAAAGGCTGGCAGAGGGTGTGGCCTCTGGGCAGTGTTGGGTGTAACGCATTACAAAAGTAACGGAGTTACAGTAATATATTACTTTTTGCTGTACCGAAGTAATGTAACGCATTACTAATGAAATGTGGGTAATATATTACCCGTTACAATGCTCAGTAACGCAGTTACAACACATTTTAACCCGAAATTAAATGGCGTTTTGTTTTTTAACAATGTACTAACATAGCGAGACATTCCGACACGAGACATACGTGCGAGTAGATTAGTAAACCTGGTGTTTACTCTTCAGGCTTCGCACCGGGATCTTCGGGGCAGTTGAATGTTATTCACCCTCTATTCAAAAAAGAGAACGGAGCGAAAAATACTAACAACAAATTGTGTCAGGTGCGTGTGACCTGCTCCACTGCGCGTGCATCATTTCCAAAGTGCTTCCACAGCAGTGACACACATCTGTGGATAATCATTTATACGAAAATTGTTAAAGCAACCATCACTAAACGCCAGCAACACTGCATCTACTGCAGACCGTAGCAACAGGTCAGATGGGGACATCACGTTACCCTCCACTGTGGACACTAGCTTACTCCCGCCTGACTCGCCGCCCTCAACCCCGGAGCAGCAGTCTTCATCGCCCGAAACACCGCCGCCCCTCTGCGGCCCGCAGGTGCCAGCCAGGATACCACGGCGAAACAGAGCCTGCCCAGGTATATCTAAACAAGTACCCGCCTGTACAGTGGGGTTAGGCGGTCATTTTGCAGCTCGTGGTATACAAATAGACAAGGGCTAGAATATGTGAAAATAGTGCCATATTCTGCCTGCCTGTAGAAATGTTGGGTCAAAAATAATGCATCCAATAGCACAGATGCCTTCACCACGAATGGCTACAAAAATATCTCACATCCCAAGCTTATCAACGAGCTGATGTTGCAGCTGAAATGATCTCCAGGTCACAAATTCAACCTCACATGATACCAGTTTTCAAGCACAGTAAATATTCTCTTCCCAGAGTATATGATGGGACCAAGGTGATGTTTAGTAGGCTACATGGTTTTAATAATACTTTTGCTTTTCAATGTTTGCCATTTCAAACCATGAGCTGGTTCAAATAATATTTGCCTTGATTTACAAAATGTTCTCATTTGTTTTACCAGCACAGTTTTGAAGCTTTGGTGTTTTTCTTTGCCACAGTCCACTTTGGACTGTATGACATATTTCAGGATTGCACTTTTAACTCACTTGAAATGTTCTCACTTGCTTGGTTTCAAAACATAACAAATGCCATAATCTGTTCATTGGGACCATCAATGCTATTTGTCATTGCTGTTGCCGGTCACTATTGCTCATGTAAACCTACTACTGCTGCGCCCCCTGTAATCTCAGATTCACCCTGAGTCATTTTGTTCTGGAACCGGGCCTGTACACGGCCATATACTAAACAAAATACAGAGACCATTCCGTGCCCTGTTATTGTTTACTTTCTCTCTGCCTTCTTCTGGTGATTCATCTGACGTCTAGCGCTCCGTCTTTTAACCTCTTTTCCTTTCTCTTTCTTGATCCTCCTTAGCAACCTTCGTTATAGTCCTTGACAGTGGTCTGTACTACTGTATTAACAACGTGTCACATGTTAAGAAGTTACAATCAGAATCGAGTATTCAACTAACCCGTGTAATACAAGTTGTTATAGCCTTAAGGGCCTACACAGTGGTTATGCTATACCACATTGCCCTTCACTGGAGGTATAATGAGCTGCACTAAACTACATTTTAGCATTTAAAATACCTAGCCATTCTTTTGCGGTTATTTTGGTGAAAGTAACTAGAAAAGTAACTAAAGTAGTGTAACTCATTACATTTCAGAGAGAGTAATTTTGTAATGTAACTTATTACTTTCAAAAGAGAGTAATAAGTAATATGTAATATATTACATTTTGGAAGTAACTTGCCCAACACTGCCTCTGGGTATTCAGGAAGTAAACAATGTAAAATGAGAAATCTCCAACGAGGCGTTTTGGGGCAGCATAGACTGTGTTAGAGTTGTACTTTGTGTACTTTGAGGGTTTTTGACTCTGCCGACCGTTTACATGCATACAAACCTTCATAACACACAAGGGGACGGGTAATAACCGGAAAAGCATGACATGGGCCTTTTAAAGAGAGAATTGACAATATGAAGGTTAAATAGAGATGAAGTGTAAATGATAATAATGCTGTTCTCCCATGCCTTTTATGTATGCTGCAAAGACCCATATTCTCTGTACGGCATCAACTCGAGTATTCTCTAGCTGTATGGAGCTATGCATATTAAAGAAAGATATTCTCAGGGCGTGAATATGAAAACGTTGGGGCTAAATGTAATGTTGCTTATCTACATAATGTTTTCCACCACTGCGACCACTGGTCCATATGCATCGTCTGACACGATGGGCTCATAAGAACTCAGATGCTCGATTCCGGTGCTGTGTTCTCTTCTTTATTGTAAAGAACACAAAGCTTTTCAATAATGACTTCTAGGATCTACTAGGACTCTCCATAGAATCACTAGGTTCGACTAGGTAATGCAAAACAGGTCTCTGGTAAACAGGCATGGATATGACGACAAGACAAGACGAACCAACACAAGACAAAGGGAGAGAAGGACTATATATACACACACATATATACACACACACATTAGGTAATGGGGCACAGGTGGACACAATCAGGGGTGGGAACAACAATCAGTCTAACAGGTGACACACACGGACAGGAAGTGCAGGCACCTGGAAAGAGAGGGTAGAGTCATTAACATAATAAGACAGATAGACAAACACTAAAAACACAACAACTAACAGGATACTAGCGCTAAAACCTTACATCATCAAATGCATTTCAAATTATTGCAGACAAACATTTGACGATGTTTCTTATCTTTAGTTGATCCAGCCAGTCAGTCATGAATGGTGATTTGAATCAGGTTTTCCATGTTTTATTTACAATCCTAGATGAAAATATTATAAATGAATATTTGGGTTGAGCAAAAAGCAGCACATTTAACAATTTATTTTATGTATTCCGCTTCGGTTGGAGGATTATAACAGAATGACAACTTTCAACTGCATATTATGATTTACCAACATTTTAATTCCCACTAGATTTCTGGATCTGGGAAAATAATAGAATATTTTTCCTCAACAACTGACCTTGGGAAAAGAGAGAAGGTAACATTTACTTGAGTGGTTTGAATGTTGGCTGTTTGAAGTTTCATGCCCCACAATGAGTGCAATGAATGCAGCTTTCTATTTCTAGAGTTACCCTTGCTATTTATTTACCATGATTATAAACATACAGAAATGATGGCTAAAGGTTTACACTCCACTAAGGAAAAAGAGATAGACAGGGAAGAAGGAGTGTCTTGCATTGGAGTGAGTCAAAAGTCAAGCTAAAGGTCACCAACATAGCCAGAGAAGCCACGACGGGAGAGTAAAATGTTTTAACAAAAGTGTGAGTCAGGGCAAAGAGATCATCAGAGCCTGGGGCAAAACATCAGCCCTCAGCATAACAGGCAAACCTACTCTGAATATTAACATGCAGACTAATATTCAAAGCTACAATGTGCAGTGTTTAGCCTTGAGGTAGACATTATGTTTGCAACCAATCTGAAGCAACCAGCAAACTTGCACTCACGGGTGAATGACAACTTTCACAAATCTGTATTTTATGATCCAGAATAAACCCAAAATAAACCTTATATGCTCTTCTCAAAAATAAAAGAAGCCTGAAAAAGGAAGCCTGAGGTAATTCAGTATTGTCAAGGAGACTGATGCATGGAAATATTTGATCTCATTTATTATTAGTTCTGGCTATCTGCACCAGCTTATTGATGTGCTGTATCACTGGGGAGAAGTTATCAAAACATTGAAAAGAGCCTTTGTAACCTTAGGTACCCTATGCTGAAATCTTGATGTATTTGAAATGTGCTTATCATACAAGTTGTTGGCATTTTCTGCTTTTTGAAAGGCAGACGGCACAGCAGTATGTCATTTATGTAAGAATAGAATTGGGAGGGATGAAACCCTCTTTAATGGTCACACATGCAGAGCACACAGCACACACAGTGAAATTTGGCCTCTGCATTTAACCAATCCTAGTACCAGGAGTCTAGTACTAGGAGCAGTGGGCAAGGTTAAGAATATACAGGATGTTTGCGCAGACAAATGTGGAAAGAATATCATTGAGACAACAATAAATCAAGTTTGATAGCGAGCCCTAGAGATCGAGAATAAAAAAACATCACTTCCCCGTCTTCACAGATTCATCCGACTCATACGCCCTCCAGTCTCAGCAGAATCATCGGCCACCTCAACCACCAGTGTCTGGACTCTATGGGGGGATTTGTCTTGCTTTTACTAAGGGCTTTCATTCACTTGTCTCTCCTGATTGAAATGTAAGAACACATCTGTTCATTCTGAGGTTCTCATAGAAGTTAAAACAAATCAATCAAAGAAGTTCAGTGAAGTGAAACAGTGCAACACTCGTGATTGAAAATGTGCAGATGAATGAACTGAAAACATTTATTAAAATGCCAATTATTGTGATTTTCATATTTAATAGCTGGAATATTGGTCTTTCATAATCCCCTATTAACCGCAGGAACTTTTCCACAGAGGTACCAGGAACTAAAATCAGTTAATGGGCTAGAGCAGGGATGGGCAACTTTGATGGTGGTGGGGGCCACATAATTGATTTACTGGCCACCAGGGGGCCGCAGATTCACTTGGAACACGCACACAAAAATTCCATGTATTGTATGTAATTATTAACAAATATACTAAATCTGACATCTTCATTGACATTTTACAATCTTTCAGCGAACCTCCTCTAATAAGCTCACTAAACAAATGTCAGTTCACAGAAATGTTATTTCATTTGTACAAGTGGCATGTTTGTATTGAACAGGTTATTAACAGTGGAATAAAACTATTTTAAACTATTGGAAAGCACGGATAATGTGTGTGCATTGAGATGAACCATTAAGATGACATAAACATCAAGTCATGAACACTAACCCAACTACTGTAGGGCTGCACGATATATCGTGTCGTGACGATAACCGCGATATGCGCATGCACGATATTCACATCGCAGGACGTGACGATTTAAAAAAAAAACTTAAGATCCAGACGTCCGTGACTAAAATCCTTCATCCGGTTAAATATAGTTAAACAAATACCAATTGTAGCATTAAAGTTCAAGAAAGGATGGTTTGCGGGAAGAAAAACGGTATTTTCTTCAATTCCTGTATGTTTTCATATCGCAATATATATCGCAGGGGGGGGGGAAAATCACATTGTCAGTTTTTTCCAATATCGTGCAGCCCTAACATTAGTTGTCTAACTTGAACCTCAGACACTTGTAGCCTGTCTCTGCATTTCCCTTATTCCACAATGAGGGGAGGGTCCACACAGACACCCGTCAACTCTCTGCTGTTCCTCAGCGCCGCTTCCCCTCCCGCTGAAATTATGAATTAAAAGCGTATAGTAATCATAGATAACACGGCAGGGTCCGTGACAGTTTGTTTTCATCTGATTTCAAATGATTTTAGAATATTAAACTTGTTTCGCCAAATTCAGATGATAAAAACAACTTTGAAGCTTCGGCATAATTACAAGCGGTAATTTAACGTCACAGCAGGCATAACAACAGCCGGTGTTTCTTGTGAGTGTTTCCCCGGGAAACAAACACAATACACACAAACGCGTCACAGATTATTTTGCGGTATTTGAAATCATGTATGACGACGTAATTATCAGTACTACAAGTCTTTTTATTTTTTTTTATTTTTTTTATTATTAATTATGTTGTTTATAAATGCATCTGAGGGCCGCAAAAAGAGGAGGTATATCTTTGACCTACAGAAAAATATTTGGTTGAGCATGTATGAATCACAGGAAGCATCAACTGTCATTTTTTGTATTCAGCATCTGAGAGCCGCTAGCAGTCAAGTGTTGAGCAAGGCCAAACGTATAATACGTTTCATATGTGACTTCATTAGGTTTACAAGCCCAAAAGTAATTTGGATTCCCGATAATTGGTCAGACATTTTCTGAGATGTGACGGTCGATGACGAGGTGCCTGACCGGACACATTTTGGAACACAGGAATCAAAGTGAAGCTGTATTGCATGTCTGTGTTGTCCAGCAGATCACACCATAGACCTGGAAGTCCTAGACCTGAACTCTAACCAACCAGATCTGACCAATTCCTGGTTTGATCTGTTTTAATTTAGGCGCATTAAACTTTCAAGGATTCTATGTAATATCTTAGTTTCTACCTACTAATGACATGCTGTTATGTGGAATAGTTTGTATAATATTGCAGAGGGAATTTAGATGCCAGATGGACGAGCCCTAATTATTTCTGTGCGAGAGGAGAGAAGACAGGAGTGGTGAGATAAGCAGAGAAAAACATATTCAAAACCTTTCTCTCTAAAGGTCTCTTTGACAGCTCAACCCAGAGGCAACCTCTCTCTCTCTCGTTATCTCTCTTTCTGTCTCTCGGGCTGTCTCTCCCTTTCTGGTAATCGACTTCATATCCAGGTCCTGTACAGTGACTCAGGTTACATTTCTCAGCTGCAGCTTTAGGATATTTCCAGACAGTCTGAATGTCAGCCAGTGAGCCTAATGACACAGGGTGGCCGTCGGCCTAGCCATGACATGACATTTTATTTGTTGCCAAGTGTGTGTATATATAGATATATATCTATATATACAGTATATTCAAATATATGTTCAGGCCTACACAAACGCACTTACACATGTACACTTATCTCATGGAAATATTCAGACAGCCGTGGTATCATGACAGACAGAAGGTCAATGATCCTCGGCTTATACTAGTGAGAAGGTGAGTCACACACACATATGGTAAACACACTCCTGGTTCATCTGCTTGCAACTAGATACACGAGACCACCAATGAAATACATATTTATCGTTTTTGGACGAGCACTTGGAAATTACATAATGGATATTCACGTGGTTTCTGTTGGATTTTACTTAACAGTCAAAGTAATTGGTTATACAACATTTAACCTGCATTGTTTAGTAAAGCCAGCAGGGGACATTTAAGTCTTGTATAGAAGTCTATAAGAAAATATTCCTACTTCTCACCTGATTTATACCTCAATAAACGTTGTTGTTGATTCTGATTGCGCTCTATGTTATCTTTAATCCTTTAACTTTAAGCCTTTTCACTGCGTGTTGAGGTCGGGGAAGTTAATTGTAAGGTTTTCTTTCCAAGATTGCCAATACTCCAAACTTAAGGTTTCAAAACTGTAGTCCACAAACCAATGGGTAATGTCCCGTTTACTGTGTCAACTCATTAAGTCTCCGCTTGTAGCCCAGCTTCATTTAAACTTCAACACTAAAACTCCCTGTGGGAAGATAGCAAGTCCCAGATCAGTATATTCTATGAAGTCATTTCAGCAAAAAACACAGATACACACAACATTCATATGAAAACATCCTGAAGATGAAGTAAGCAAATATGAAGCCAAGGAGAGAGTGACAACATAAAAATAAACACAGATAAAGGACAGGAAATGAAATAAAAGTAACCAACAAAAATAAAGGAAAAATGTTACGTAAAAGAGAACTGAAGACCAGAGAAGAGAAGAAGAGGGGATATGCGGGATAGAGGGATAAGTAACTCCCAGCAGAGTTCGGCAATTAAGATTACCTCGTTAAGGATGCTCTCAGTGAGTAATGGACAAGACACACAGACATACACACACACCACAGGGGATGAGTGATGGGCATGCTTTTTTTTGCTTGTCTCTCCCCCTTTCTTCTTCTCGCTTTCTTAAAAAAAAGAAAGTCTTTAGGTCTTTAGGTTTTTAACTGTCCGTGTCTATCTCTTACACACCAGCCTTGATATGGGGGAGGTTAGCTCTATGCCCGCCTTAGGTGTCACTGAGTCATAATCAAGGTATAATAGATTGGAGAATCTGAAGGTCATTGTCACTACTAAGAACACTTGAATGATGACGTAAGTGCATTGTATGTCTTTCTCACAGTGTGCTTTTGTTCCCCCTAGGAAGCAGTTTCATTCCATCACTTTTTGTGTGCCAAGTATTTCAGACCATGCTAGAATCAGAATTGCGTATGGGTAAACAGGTTCACTGGGCAGTGTCTCAATTAGAAGAAAATGGATGCTTTTCCAGGCCCACTTTCCAGGCCCACTTTCTGATTTAGTCTGATTACATAAGTGTGTTTTTACCACAGTCTGCTTCGCCATTATAGCAATTAATCTTCACTTCACTGAATCTTCATTTCTGTTGTCTGTTTGTAATGTAGCAACACTGAACTGTAATGGTTGTAACAGTCTGTTTGGATTTCCCTGAACAAATATTTTTTGTATTCTCAGAATAAAATCAAAGTAAGGATCAACCACAGTTTGCTGCATGTTGCTGTCCAGCACTGTCTGCTTTACCTTCAGAGCTCTGAGTGCAGCAGGAGCTGTCTCATGTGGTTGCAATCAATCCCCTTGCACCCTGGCTGGTAGTATCTATATTTATCCAGCCAAGTCCTGTGGCTCACAGCGAGGGCCAGAAAGCGTTGTTTGTAGTCTCGACATTAGGAGATCCGGCTCGAGTTTGGAAGGTCACAAGTTCATTTCACAGCCCAGGCATGGAAGATGTGGTGTCAAGTTAAAAGGGCTGTCAGTAAGATCTAGTGGTTGCTGTTGGGAATTATGACAATGATTGAAAATCCATACTCCATCACTTCTTCTTCTTCTTCTTCTTCTTCTTCTTCAATGCTGTACTGCAACTGAACACCTTTCCAACAGGTATTTTGTCCTTGAATTTTTGTTATCTTATTTTCATCTTGTATGCTTTCTTGTATTATACTAGTTAAATAAACTGCTTCATACTGAATATTTTTACCGTCTCTGTGCTGCTGCATTATCTGACGTTCTCCTTTGGGGTTTAATAAAGGTGTGTCTTATCTCACAGAAAGAGAACAAAGGGCAATACACTTCCATAAAGGGAAGACAAACGTCAAAAAGAAAACAGATGTAACCCACTCAAATAATTCAGTGAGTAAAATAACACTTTCACCCTGTAATAAACATCAGCTCCCACATAGGAAAGTGCTGGGGCAGCAGAGTCTGCATTTAAGGGATAGAGGAAGAGCAGGCCAGAGTTGTTAATTAGGCTCAATGAGTGGCAGCTGCCCTGTGTCTGTGTGTGAGAGTCTAAGCAGTTTTCAAATTGTTTGTGATGTGTTTTTGATGCTACAAAAACAGTAGCTAACAGAAAAAGAAGAAAGGTTTTGGAGCTGCAGTTTTTTCCCTCTCCCCAGCACAGAAGGATTATAAAGGATTGTATCTCCATAAAAAGGACTAATAATCATTGGATTGCATTAGGGCGGTGGTGGCGAAGTCGATAGGGACTTGGCTTGGCTACTTGAAAGTCACCAGTTCAAGTCCCGGCAAGACCAAGTGCTACCGAGCTGTCCCTGAGCAAGGCACCGTTCCCTACACTGCTACCCGTTGTGGGATAATACTGTGCAACTCTCTTTTGGAGTTCTCCTTTTGTTAAATAGCAACAGTTTGGCCAGGCTGTTTGTGTATATCATTTTGTTCATTTATAGTTACAAATAAACCACTTGTAACTTATACCAATTCTACTCTGGTTGTGTTTCTTCTAGGGCTGTCAAGTTAACGCGTTAATAATGCGTTAACGCAAAAAAAAATTAACGCCACTAATTATTTTAACGCGATTAACGCATGTGTATTTTTTTTCCTCGGCCGCCCCGTACTTTCAGAACGCATCGAGTTTAAAATACCATCTACAAGCTGATGCTGACAGCCCCGCTGATGCTGACAGCCCCACTCCTGCCGCCCGCTTGTGGCAGACCACACTTCCACGCTCACCGGCAGGCACCGACTGGCCATCTGGAGGACCGGGAGGGTGTGTGTATGTGTGGCCCGAGCGAGCGAGAGAGAGACCTTACATGCATTGTTGTTGTTAGCATCTGGTGCTAGCTAGCTGCGCTAACGGATATAAGGAGCTGTTTAAATGAAAACAGAGGAGCGACATTTCGCCACAACTGCGCCGAGCACTTGACTTGATGCAGGCAGCCAGACAGTGGGACATTGTACGAAAAGTCAGCACACTCAGCACGGAGAGTGCGCACAACATGATTGCAGCGTCCAGGCAGCTCCTGTTCGAGCGTATGCCTTGAGTTGCACATAGCTCCAACGCACGCACACACACACACACACACACACACACACACACACACACACACACACACACACACACACACACACACACACACACACACAATTTGTATGAGAGAGGTTCCAGGTTGAATTGAGGCGAATATTTGTAATGTTCAGAGGTTGTTGTGTTTAATATTCTTGAGAATATTTGTCATTGTTCAAATGATAATAAACATTAGCATAAAGCATATTTGTCCACTCATATGTTGATAAGAGTATTAAAAACTTGAAAAATATTACTCTAAGGAACATTTAGAACAGATAAAAAATGTGCGATTAATTTGCGATTAATCGCGATTAACTATGGACAATCATGCGATTAATCGCGATTAAATATTTTAATCGACTGACAGCCCTAGTTTCTTCCCTTTGGATCCCCGAGACCCAAAAGGGACAACCTGATCTCACCAGAATGCGTGACTCCACCACGACTTCTTAACACCAGAATGCGTGGTGGAGTCACGAACTTTGTTACATTTACGTGTCGGCACCACGCAAACAACCCCAATGTAAAGTGAATGAGGCTCCTTTGTCGTGGTGCACACACGCATTTCTACAACGTCCCGCAGTGAGCTTTTATTCTATAAAACGTTTTTTTAAATCTACTTTAAATCTACTTTTAATGTAAAAATTACATTAGTTACGACGAATTTGTGTTCTCAAAAAACAGTGCATTGTGTGTAATGCAACTGTGATTTTTATTAAATTAGTTGGTTTTTAAGGAAGGCCAGAGCTTCAGCTGTGTCAAATAGATTGTTCCCTTTAGTTAACGTTATTTAAAAGATAATGATCATGTCCCCTGTATTGTATTACGAGCGTCCATTCCCATTGGATAACGGAGAATTGTACACCCGGAAGTAAGAATTCTCCTTACTGTCGATTGATTTTACAGTGATATCTGCACTACTCATCGACTAAAAAACACCAGATTATCCTTGTTAATTACACAACATTGATTGGTTTGAATTGTGTACAATGCTTTTGTATTTTCCCCCTTCGATTCGGAGAAACAAAGATTTTTTTCTGAGTTTTTGGATGGCAGAAGACACTACACTACCCAGAATCCTCAGCTATCGTTTGGGACTACACCATGTGCTTAGCTTGACAAACCCCGTGATCAGTCCTCAAGCTCTTTGATTGGTTGACCTCCAACTGCATTCCATGTGAAAAAAAGGTTTCGGAAAAGAGAAAATCATACTTTATTCAGCAGTGCTTGCTTTACTCTTTGAAAGTCATCACATGAATGCATTGTAATAAATGGTTTGGCTGCATTAAATATTACACATCTGTCGTAGTTCTTTATTTATCTACAGAGATCGGGCTCAGAATAGACCGGAAACTATTCTTTTACGGTTCTGTTTTAATTTCACAATAAATTAGTTGTCATATTTTGTTTTGATATTATTGTTTTTTATTAACTACTAGACCGCTGGGTCATGTTAAGACCATCTTTTCTGTGTTGCTGTGGGGTTTTTCCATCGCTTTTGTGTTACAAATATCAAAACAATAACAAAATAATATTCGTTGTAAACTAAACCAGAAACAGCAGTATATCTTATTTTGTTAACACTGTAAACTTTACAGCTTTTTAACCCAAACCACCTACTAGTTAAAGCACGTTATTGCAATGCAGGAAGATTGTGTTGCTTTTTAACGACTGTTTAAAATGCCTTTTTCTTAATGTCTTTCATTTTTGTAAAGCACTTTTGAATGTGTTATATTTTATGAAAACATTTAAATATTAAGAGTACATACAAAATAGTGGGAAAGTAGAAGGTCAATGATATAAATATAGAATAGAAAATATCAAGAAGATACTCAAATGATATCTAGAATAAAACAGTTTAGTGCCTGATAGGAGGATGTACTAACTAATAAGGCTTTATTTAAACATTAAAGAATACTTTAGGTTAAGGTCTTCATTTAAATAGGAAAAAAGCTTTGGGGGTATCTATCTACAGATAAATATTAAGCCTGACAAAGTCTAAATTGCATGGTTTGTTTTGGAACTTGACAATCAACTTTCCTGCAATGTTAACTATGTTGAAGCACTTATTTTAACTGATATTATACACATTAATTATAATCTTATGTATGTAGATAGTATAATAAATGTGCAGAATACGACAGTTTAATGGTGGAGGTACACACATATTGATAGATGTCTTGTAATGCACTGTTGAGGAACCTGTGACTCAAGTTTTTCATTCATTACATAACTACACTGTTGTGTATATGATATGTCAATAAACCTTAGAAAATCTTGAAATCTTGAAAGGGATGTGCAAAATAGCAATTATATACAGTCTTTAATTAACTATTAGAGAATAACGAGTAATGAATATGCTTTAAACGGGTCTGCAGATAAATATTTAGTCTTCTCAAGCACCAACTATCAAATATCTCTCCTGATTGTTGGCACTTGACAATCACCTTCACTGAATTTCACTCAGGTGTAACTAAAGTCTGATTTAAGGGTTGTTTATATTTCACATCATTAATCCAAATCTGTAAAGTAACTAAAATAAATGTAGTGGAGTAAAAATACCAGGTTAACCTTAAAGAAAGCCCTCAGGATTATAAAAGACCCCCATCACCCCAGCCACAAACTGTTCTGTCTGCTGCAGTCTGGCAGGCAGTACCGCAGCATCCGGACTAAAACCACCAGACACAGAGACAGCTTCATCCCACAGGCTATACGATTATTAAACACCTGAACTTAGAAACAACATCCATAACATTCATCTGGCTGCTACTTAGAAATGATTTATCTAATATATCATATTCCAATCACTTGTAGTGCACTATATCACTATTTTTTCTGCGTAGGCCTATCTGTTTTATTGCGTAGCACTGTTGGAGGAGCCTGTGACCTAAGGGGGGGGGGGGGACACACGTTCGATTCCTGTTTTGAATAGTGTGCCGTCGATGGGTTTCATTCCATTTCAAAGTCCTTTTTGACGCTCTGTGTATACTTCGCACACTGCCACTCCAACATCCAATCACAGAGGTTGAGGACTGATCACGGGTTTGTCAAGCTCAGCACATGGTGTAGTCCCAAACGATAGCTGAGGATTCTGGGTAGTGTAGTGTCTTCGGCCATCCTAAAACTCCGAAAAAACATTTGTTTCTCCGAATCCAAGGGGAAAAATACAAAAGCATTGCACACTATTCAAACCAATCAATGTTGTGTAATTAACAAGGATAATCTGGTGTTTTTTAGTCGATGAGTAGTGCAGATATCACTGTAAAATCAATCGACAGTAAGAGGAGTACTTACTTCCGGGTGTAAAATTCTCCGTTATCCAATGGGAATGGATGCTCACATTGCCTTTAAGGGCAGCCGGCATAAACGAATGCCGTGCTTCCATGAGCGTCAAATCCCGACGCAGATGGGAATACATTGCAATCAGTTGAAAGCTATTTGCGTCCCTTTATGACGCTGAAGGAGCCTAGGAGCGTCACAATTGGATGCCACGGACACTGACCAAACGTCGCTATTGGACGCTTAGGGAGTGAGAGTGTGTTGAAATGGGCTATGTGCCCCGTCCTGTACACAATGTACACATACAATCTAAATTAATCACTGGAATTTTCCCTGTTGCTGTGTGCCCAGCATTACCTATACGGGGTATAGTCCTATTAATGGGGAATGACATCGCAGGAAGTAAGGTAACTCCTGCACTTGAAATATTGGATTCTCCCCCGACTGTATTGTCTGAAGTAACACAGGCCCACATTTTCCCTATTTGTGCTGTCACTCGCGCGCAGGCGCATAAGAGTGACTCAGATGTGGCGTTAAATGATACTATGTTTGGGACATTGCTTACAGATGACAAGATGCTGGAGGAAGAGCCAGAAGTGGTGGTTTCCGCTTTCCCTGCCGTGACCGCTGCGCCAGCGCAACCTGCCACCGCAACCTGCCAGCGCAACCTGCCAGCCCAGCTGTTGACGGTTTCACACTCCCGGTAACCCGAGAGCGTTTACTCGCCGCGCAGAGGGCGGATCCGACACTTGTGAAGTGTTTCGAGCAGGTGGTGAGTAATAACAAAGCAAGGGGTGAGAAGGTAGCTTATGTGCTGGATAAGGAGATTTTAGTGCGCCAATGGTCCCTCACTGCTACTGCTGAAGCTGACTGGAGTGTAGTGCATCAGGTAGTTGTGCCGGTGCCATACCGTCAACATGTACTATCCGTAGCGCATGAGAGCCAATGGTCGGGACACTTGGGCATGACTAAAACTTATCAAATCATTCTCAAGCATTTCTTTTGGCCAGGTTTAAAGAAGGATGTCTCTAACTTTTGCCGTTGCTGTCATGTGTGCCAGGTTGTCGGTAAGCCTAATCAGAAAATTCCTCAGGCTCCGTTACATCCTATACTTGCTATAGGTGAGCCATTCGATAGGGTGTAAATAGATTGTGTTGGTTCTTTACCATGTACAAAAACGGGTCAACAGTATTTACTCACCATTATGTGTACGTCCACTCGTTTCCCGGATTCCGCTGCGTAGCATTACTTCCGCTGCTGTAGTTAAGGCGTTGACAAAGTTATTTTCCACATTTGGAATTCCGCGAGTAATCCAGAGTGACCAAGGGACAAACTTTAAATATAAACTGTTTACCCCTGCGAGATGGAGTTCATGACTTTATGAGCTGTTCATGAGCACTCATGAAACATTCATGAACAACTCATTATATGTTCACTTGTCATGTTCATGAACCAAAATTCTTAAAATGCTCATGAACCATTTTAAAGAGCAGTTCATGAAATGTTTATGAACATTGTTCATTCATATAAAGTTCCTGTTTTGCTCATGACAGACTTTTATGAGCAATTTATGAACTTTTCATGATCCAGCCAATCACAACATTATAATTAAAACCCCAAAAAGTGTGCATGAGTATTTCATGAACTTTTCATGACTATGAGCATTTCATGAATTTTGGATGATTGTGGCAAGTTCAGAATATTTTGGAACATTCATGAGCATTTTATGAACTTTTGATGATCAGTGTGATGTTTTTAAAGACCTCTTGAATATTCATCTACTATTTGAACATTTCTTTCTTTTTTTAAACTTTTAATCTTAAAACAAAACAATAGTGAATTTGAAACTGAACATTATCTGTATTTATTTTGGTGACATTCATATCATTTTATGGTTTATCTGTACTGTTTGAGAAGCAGTACGAGTAAGTAGCGCCAAGGTGGAACCTTTGGCAGGTGAGCGGTGACATCTGGGTTATCTTAGGGGGGGACACTTCCGCCCCCTCCTCAGAAGCAATCCAGACGATCAAACGGATCCTGTGTATAATTATTGCTGCTCCACTTTTCTGTTTTCTACAGGTCAGTACATAATGAAAATGATCGATGTTAACTTGTGTGAATTAGATATGATGTTGGAGATGTTTAGGAGAGTGTGTCAGAAGGTTGTGAGCATGTTTGACATAGTAACGGTATTTTAAAAATACTAAACTGTCGGCAACAATAGATGCCATTTTCGCGGGCTTCAGCCGCACCTGGGTAAATGTGACCTGAGCGAAGGCTCGCAGGCAGGTTAGCTGCTGCGCACGGGTAATATGTTTTGTTTACCTGAGTGCAGTCTTGCAGGCACATTGCCTTGTTTTTTGTTTATTAACATTGACAGTGTATTTTTGTGATCTCCATAATATGTTATATTTGGTAAAGATAGATATATTGATAGAAAGTATTATTTGATAGCGTTATGTGTTTATAGATAACAACCTGTCCTTCACTGCAAACATAGCTGCTACAACCCGCTGCTGCAGATACACGCTTTACAACATCAGGAGGATGCGTCCCCAGCTGACCCAGAAAGCGACGCAGGTTCTGGTCCAGGCTCTCATCATCTCACGCCTAAACTACTGCAACTCCCTCCTGGCTGATCTACCTGCATGTGCCATCCGACCTGCAGCTCATCCAGAATGCAGCGGCTCGTCTGGTTTTCAACCTTCCTAAATTCTCCCACACCACGCCGCTCCTCCGCTCCCTCCACTGGCTTCTGGTAACTGCTAGAATCCACTTCAAGACAATGGTACTTGCGTACCATGCTGCGAATGGATCTGGCCCTTCCTACATCCAGGACATGGTTAATCGTACACCCCAGCACGTGCACTCCGCTCTGCATCAACCAAACGGCTCGCTGCACCCTCACTGCGAAGGGGACCCAAGATCCCATCAGCAAAAACACGTGGGTTTGCTATCCTGGCTCCAAAATGGTGGAATGAGCTCCCCACTGACATCAGGACAGCAGAAAGCTTACACACCTTCCGGCGCAGACTGAAAACTCATCTCTTTCGACTCCACTTCGAGCAATAGAACTATTAACAAAGCACTTATGGACTGGCTTACCTAAAGCCAGTTGAGTAGCACTTGAAATGTTTTTGCTCTATGAAACCTGATGTACTTATATGATTCTGTTTTCTTCAAGTTTGTATTTTGTTGGTCGAACGCACCTATTGTAAGTCGCTTTGGATAAAAGCGTCAGCTAAATGCAATGTAATGTAATAATTTATATTGACTATGTTGAATTTCTCCTTCAGATACAGTAATTGACTGACAGACGGATAACTTAAATGGAGAAATGTGATGTTTGTAAAGTTCAGCTATTTGAATGTAACTGTGTAATTTGAATTTTGAATAAGAAGCATTCCAGACGATCAACCGGATCCTGTGTATAATTATTGCTGCTGCACTTTTCTGTTTTCTACAGAAATCATTTATTGTTGCTGTGGTACCCAAGCTTTTGGGACCCGTAACAAAAAATGTTGTGCAGCTGAGTGTCAAGAACTGCTTCAAATAGTGATAGGATTAATTGTAGTGCTCCACCTGTATACATGTATGTTTGTTTGTTTGTTTGTTAATTTGAGTAAAGTTCCATTGTGATTGACATAATTGTTGTTTTCTATGGTTGCCAATTGACCCACAGTCAGTGGTTCATGAACAGTTCATGAACAGTTCATAGCCAGCCATTGAATTATATTCAGTGACTGGGTATGAACTGTTCATGAACGGTTCATGAAATGTTCTTGGTTGAATATCCCTACACACTCACTGAAAACTCCATTTCATGAATTGTTCATGAACCTGCCTAAAACCATATTCCATGAATTGTTCATGAACCATTCCAGCACAGGAGTTTCATGAGTAGTTCATGAACTGCCCTAGTGCCATTTAATGTTCATGTCACTTTCATGAACAGTTCATCAACTTTGTTATGAGCTGTTTATGAGCTGTTCATGAATATGGTTCACTAATATTTCATGAACTTTTCATGACAAGTTCATGAACAGTTCACTATCATCTCACTGGGGGAAACAGGTCTTTCAAACATTGCAGGTAAAACATGTCATATCCAGTGCGTATCATCCCGAGTCGCAGGGTGCGTTAGAGCGGTGGCATCAGACCCTAAAAAGTATGCTGCGTAAATACTGTATGGAAACAGAAAAAAACTGGGATTAGGGAATTCCCTTTGTTTTGTTCGCAGCCCGTGAAGCTGTTCAGGAGTCATTAGGATTCAGTCCCGCGGAGCTCGTCTTCGGCCATACGCCCCGCGGTCCACTTAAAATCTTACATGATGAGTTTCTTTCGGCTGATATTCCTCCAGATAAAAACGTATTGGATTACGTTAGTCAGTTTCGTGAGCATCTGCACCGGGCAAATTCACTCGCCAGAGAGTCGCTCTCCACTTCACAAGCTGTCATGAAGCATAATTATGACCGTGCCGCTGTCCCTAGGCACTTTGAGATAGGTGACAAGGTCCTCGCACTCTTGCCTATCCCCGGCGCTGCGCTCTCCGCCAAATTCCTCGGTCCGTACGAAATCCGTGATTGTCTCAGTGACACGGATTATGTAATTTGTACTCCAGAGAGACGACGTAAAACGCGCGTCTGTCATGTGAACATGATAAAGCGTTATCATTCACGCACCGCCGCTGATAGCCAGCCTGCCGGCTTGGCTAATCAAAGAGTAGCTGCTTCCGCGTTGATAGTTACAGATAGTTCCGGTCCATCTGATGACGGTTTGGTGATGTGTTCACATCACCAGCCGGGCGCCCGGTTATGTAACTCGGAGATGATACAGACGCTGCCAACTACGTTAGGTCATCTGCAGGAGGGGCAGCAGCATGACATAACCCAGTTAGTGGCCCGTTTCCCGTGTCTTTTCCATGATGTCCCGACACAAACCAATGTGATAACACATGACATTGATGTAAAAGGTGCGAGGCCAATTAAACAACATCCGTACCGCTTAAATCCCACCAAATGTGCACTTATGAAGCAGGAGGCTGAGTATCTTGTAAATAATGGCTTAGCTACAGAGAGCTCTAGACCATGGTGCTCCCCGTGCCTGGTAGCTAAAGCGGATGGTTCTCCGCGGTTTATCATTGATTACCCTAAAGTGAACGCTGTTACGGTGTCAGACTGCTATCCGTTGCCGCGAATGGAGGATTGTATCGATAACTTAGGGTCCGCGAAATACGTTAGCAAATTGGATCTGCTTAAAGGCTACTGGCAGGTACCATTAACAGATCGTGCTTTGCTACGCCTGACTGTTTCCTACAGTACACAGTCATGGCCTTCGGTATGTGCAGTGCTCCGGCTACGTTCCAGAGATTGGTGAATACCGTCCTCTCCGGAATAAGTAACTGTAACGCATATTTGGATGATCTCATTGTGTACACGCCCACCTGGGAGATGCACATGAAGATCCTGGGGCAGGTATTCGCCGGGCTCACACAGGCGTCGCTTACGTTGAACCTGGCCAAATGTGAGTTTGGTAAAGCTACTGTCACGTATTTAGGGAAGCAGGTTGGGCAAGGCCAAGTCCGACCGGTGGAAGCTAAGGTTGTTGCGGTGGCTGAATGTGCTGTGACCTCCGCCGTTTTCTCGGTATGGCAGGCTACTACCGCAGTTTCTGCCGCAACTTTTCCACTGTAGCCCAACCTCTGACTAATCTGATAAGTCCCAAGGTGGACTACGTTTGGACCCCTGAGTGTAAAAACCCTCATAAGTCACGACACAAAAAGGGTTCAGAGAACGTGTTTGCAGATGCTTTGTCCAGACTTTAGTGATGTGTTCTGTGTTCGTTGTGTTATGGTGTGTTATGATTCACAAAAAGCCTGTGGGGTTTTGTCTTAAGGGAGGGGGTGTTACAGACGCTGATTTCCTTGTGCCATTAACTCTGTTTGTGTGTGT
Organism: Pseudochaenichthys georgianus; assembly: GCF_902827115.2. NCBI lineage: Eukaryota > Metazoa > Chordata > Actinopteri > Perciformes > Channichthyidae > Pseudochaenichthys > Pseudochaenichthys georgianus. The sequence continues at coordinate 20,821,128 of NC_047503.1, read as the reverse complement.
ACTGTATATGTGACCCGCTCTATCGAAATCAGTCGGAAGTCGCGGCTCATTTAAAAATAAACGTGGATTTATGTAAACAAATATTTTTTTAGGGTTCGGGTGTTTTGTTTGATTTTTAACAAACAAAGTCTTGGCTTTCAGAATATGAAACTTTTATTTCCAAAATCACACGATAAATACATTTCTGAAGCTTGTAAAGGGACGAAGACAGGCACCTCTCACTCGCAATCTGCTCTTCCGCAGCGCCGCTCCCCCTACCTCCGGCTGAAATTATGAATGTAAGCGTATAGTAATCATAGATAACACGGCAGGGTCCGTTACAGTTTGTTTTCATCTGATTTCAATTAAACAAAGTCTTGGCTTTCAGAATATTAAACTTGTTTCGGCAAATTCAGATGATAAATACAACTTTGAAGCTTGTAACGGCATAATTACAAGCGGAGAACGGAGAAACTTAATGTCACAGCAGGCATAACAACTGAGGTAACCCAGCTTCAATGAGTAAATGGCGCAGCCCTCTAAGGCTATCGCTATTGGGTTATCCCTCTGCGCCCCCGCGCAGCACTGAAACACTTGTAGTCCACGCCCACCCACTAGGTGGGCCCCACCCTCGGGCCTCCTTCCGGTATAAATAGGAAGGCGGCCCGGCAATCTGCTCCCATACAATATAACTTTTCTTCAGCTATTTGTAGAGCCAGTGGGGCCAAGCGGTTAGAGGGCTGCGCCATTTACTCATAGAAGCTGGGTTACAGTAGGTAACCCCAGTTCTATTTCGTATATGGCTTCGCCCTCTAAGGCTATCGCTATTGGGTTAAGGGCGAAGCATGATGTAGTTTGCGCCCCACTGGGTCCGCCCGGCACTAGAAGCACAGACACACCTGCTCAATAACACCCCCCTGCCTGTTGTGCCATGCGTAATGGCGCATCACCGTCCCTGGAACATAGCAAAACATGCCTATCTTCCCGACGGGGTGAAGGCTGGGAACAATACATACCGGCCGCTGTGAGAAAGTAGAGATGAAGGTCCCACCTTATCCTGCGATCAGAGAGGGGGAACAGCTGCTCTCTGCGTGTCAGACAGGTAGGAGAGGGCTCAGCTGGATCCCTGACGTCACTCACTCTGATCAGGCACTCCGTACGAAGTGTGTCAGAGTAAAAGGAACATCCCTCTCATACGAGGGGAAAAAAGGGCCGCTCTCTGTGTGCCGAGCGGCAGAAGAGAGGCGCACCGCTGGATCCCTGACGTCACTCACTCCGACAGGACACCCAGTACAGGGTGCGTCAGAGAGGAAAGGGAGACATCCCTCAAATAACATTGAATAAATGAACAGGGGGAAGACCAAGATGACATTCCTCCGTGCAAAGCCGTGGAGGAGGAATTCCTCTGGTGGAGTGCGCATTAATGTTCTCCGGGGGCTCCACCGAGACATATGCCTGCGCAACCCTGTCTCCTAAAAATTACGTTCCCACAGAACTAAACTGCATTCTCAATTACGTTTAGCTAGAAACGTATTTTCGCCCACGTTACGTTTGTTACGAACGTATCTCAAATACGTTTATTTTCTACATATCTTCTAGAAGCATATTTTCTTCCACCTTACGTTTGTTATGAACGTATCTTAAATACGTTTATTTTCTACATATTGTTGGAGTCTACCGGACCAGGTCCGTCCTCCGCGCAGATCGTTTGGATATGGCCAGAGCGGGGTCGCCGTCCGGATCTGCCGATGACCTTTCTTAGTTCTGAGGGAAAAGGAATTGTGTCCTAGACACTATTCTCTGTTAGCTGTACAAAACTAGACTTTGCACTCCAAATAAGCACTTTATTACACAGTTCAACAAAGATATATCAATCCATACTATACCACAAAACGCCAGCGCCTTGGACCCCTTCTTGAGTTCCCACCGTGACAAGCTCGTCAGTGTGAGATTCCAGTTGAAGTGAGTCCCGAATTCTGAATATATCTTGTTCTTTATAGTATTTGCTGTGAAGCCCCCACCTTTGGTACTCTCTGTGCTGCAATCTACCTTTTCTGCCCAGCAACACCCAGTTTTAGCTAAGGTCAGGCCAGGGCCAGTTACTTTTTGCCTTATCTTTATCCTTCAATCCCCCTTTTGCCCCATTCTAATGATTGGGGCAACAAAACAACGCTATTGTTTATGTACATTTATGTCAGCTGTTTTAGGCTTCTGTCTCTCTTTCCCACATTCTGCCATACGGTGGTACTGGTGGTGCTGTCGGGAAAGTGTCCATTGCTGCTGCTTCTTCTTCGCCTTCCTCAATGTCTGGGTTGTTTTCTAAGGATAGCAAGGCGAGTTGTTGGCCCAGGGGAGTAGAAGGTGCTATGGCGGTACTAATTATTTTGTCCACCATTGAGCGTGTAGTTTCATTTTGTGGGGAATTTGGATTATTACTTTGGTCAATGATTTGCCTCCCCCTTTCACCCACTATGATAATGATTATTCCAACAATGATGAAAAAACAAAGTGTTAAGGCCAAGCAATAGAGGTGTTGGTTAGGTCCTGAGTTCTTCTTCATCTTCGTTTTTCTTGTAAAAGTTCTTTGGTGTATCAGTGTAGGTGAGTGTCTCTTGTGTGGTGTGTGTATGTGATGCGTGTGGTGTACCGCCTACTTTGGGGGAGCGGTCCCTTGTTGTGCCTCCTCGCCGGCTGTTATCTCCTGGGCTGCCGTTGGTTCTCCTGTGGTCTCCTCCTCCTCGGAAGTTGAGTCGATGTCCACACTTGGGGGTTGGGGGGCTTCGGTTGTTTGCCTGATGTTCAGTTGGCCTAGGTCCTGGATGGTGTCAGCGAGGGTCCTGGTAGGTGCTGGTGCTTCCACACACCTGCTCCAGTGGTACCACGTGTCCCCCTTTCCTTGTAGGCGGACGGCATGGGATGTCCTCTGGGTCACTCGGTCGGGGCCGGAGAGCCTGGGGTTGACAGTCAGCCTCCTGCGTCTCGGGTCCCCCTTTCGGCGTCAGCAACCTGTGTGGAGAAATCTGATACAAATCCCTCAAGCCTACGCTCCGGGCTCTGGGGCCCTCGGCTGTTTGACCCACCAGTGCGTGGCAACTTGGAGCCTGTTGGTGGGGTGTCTTAAAACAACAGACGTCTGTGCACAGGTTTTCTAAATTAATTGTGCAGCTTCAGAATCTTAATACTTGGACTGTGCCCACTAAATAAGAACCCCAACATCTTTAGGTAAACTAAATAACATATTTCAAGAGCTCTGCATTTCTGACAAGCATCTGTATTTATTTTTAAATGAAATCCCTGAGATCCCATTAAAAATCTAAATATGATTTGAACTGCTAATGTTTCTGGTAAAGAAACACACTAATCTTATGGATTCAAAAACAACCAAAATCACAATACTAACAAAGTGAACGGCTTCCTGGTGATACTGCTTCTACCCGTCAGTGCTTAGATATTATCCCGCTGAAAAAATGAATACAGAATTCCAACAAACTGTCCTCAAATGTCTTTCTATTATGTATTTAGATTAAATGTATATCCCCATAATGACCTCAACAATAAAGTCTATGGCTTTTACTTCTTTACCAGGCTAGTTACATGATGTTGTCCAAATTACATTCTATCTCATTACATTACTATGTTTTAACTTTAACTGTAAATATGTTATTTCTACATTTCAAACCTTAGTTACTTTAATACCTGTTGAAACATTAGTTGACACATTACTCACAGGTCAGCTTCTTCAGTATTTCATTCTGGACTTACATCTCTCTGGTAGCCCCTTGGCCACTGATTCTTTATCTGTGTTACCTGCTATAACTCAATCAATATTAGAGACATGTCAACATTCATCAAACAGTGTGTTATCCCCAAATATGGAGCAGGTCAATTCTAAAACTGTCAATCAATGATCAGATTGAACAATGGAGTTGGGCAGCAGGTCCCTTTCAGTCCCTAAATGAAAAATGTACATTGTAAAGTTTACACTCCCCCTTTTTTACACATTATCTCATGTGTAAACAAAAACCTGTATGGGAAGAAAACCTTCAGGTCATAATGGATTATAAGACAATACCAAACATTTTTCCCAAATGTACATCCATTATTTCCACAGTAAACACTTCAGTGAAATGAAGTGTTTTTCTCCATCTTTCAGTCCTAAAAGAAACAGAATCTTCAAATGTCATAGTTTGAGTTTCACATTCTGCAAACCGCCACCTCCTGTGGGAGTGAAATATCAAGTAGGTTAGAAACGGTTTCCCCTTTTGTGCAATGTTAGGAAACCTCTCATTTCACACATTATTATCACACAGAAATAATGTGTTAGTCCAAAACATGCTTGATTAGTCATCGTTTTAAATCATGCAGTTGCACTGATCAGATGCAAACATACACTCACTCACACTGTCAGGTTGTAAAGTCAGGTTTTGGTCAGGTACACCTCAGAGTCAGTCATTGACAGTGCCTTCCCAAGTTACCCTGTCTGTCAGGGTCAAAGGTCAGTTGGTCTCAGTCTTTTTGGCCATGTGTCGTGCCCTGCAGAGATGTTCCAGCACAGGCCAGCATCCTCCGTCTATAGAAATCTGTATATATGGAGCGCCATCATTTATTAATTCACAATTACAACTATAATGTTCAAGATATCTCTGTTTTCCCAAATTCCCTGAAAAGTGTTAGCCAAAAAATGTCACTTCCTTATTGTACTACTACTGCAGTTCATTTACACCTAATCAATATCAACACGTCTAATAGATGTAATTCAGAAACTTGTGTACATCACTATTATCTTGTGTCAAAACATTATCAGGATCTGTAAAGCTCTGCTATGTATTCCATAACTCATTCTATTAATTTATCTTCAATTCTGGTGCACTTAAAGAACAATGTTACCCTCTCTAATAGTGCGTGGAACCCTGGGTGTCCTGAACATGTAACAATCACTCCTTCCCTTATCAAGGACCTAAAAACAGAAGTAATTTCATCAATGGTTTGTAGCTGAACTTAGGAATCATCCCTCATGGTAGGTATGTTTTTACTTTTTAACATCTCTAAATGTCGGTTAATTACTAACTAAATGAATGTCCATTAGGAGGTGGTGCCGCTAGTCCTCTAAACTCATAATCTGGTGCCGTGCGCTTCCTGTGAAGCTGCAAGTAAGATTTAAAAACCACTGCAGGGTGGGTCGAGTGACCCCTCCTCCCTATTGGTCGTCAATAATATGCACCCTTACTGGGTGATTGAAGGCCCCACATTATTTCCCATTTCAGCATCAGCCCTCTTTACTCTAAAATTACTTTTTAAATAGGAATATGTAGAAATGGAACAAATATTCAATCTTCAGAAAAGTTCTTAACCAATGTCTATCTGGTGAACAGCCAACATATTTTAAAATGTCAGATGTATAAAAATAAGCCTAAATACTCCCTTACCCTCAAAGTCTAAATCTAGACACAAGGTGAACAGTTTTGGTAACGGACAATTTAATCTAAAAACAAAACAAAATTGGACTTGTGTCCTTGTTATTTGTTCTTCAAAATACATTAGCAAATACCCTGCGAAGTATTCGCAACCTAACTAACCCTCCCTAGGATATGAAATCCATTAATCCCTTTACTCATAGTTAGTTTATATGTCTAAATTATTATGTGTGACCTAATAATCAGATGTCTTGTTTGTCAACCAAGAATATTAAACTTTAATCTTTTCAGCATTCCAGACCATCATTTAAACAAGCAGCCTCCTATCTAAACACTAAGCATTAAGGTTTCTACACCACCCCCTGGGAAACTCTTGCACAATTATGCTGTAAAATCATTGCATCATTCCTCCAGAACAATCTGAGACAAGCATGTCTCAAGATCTTGTCACAATGAGCACAGTCAGTGATGCAGCTGTAGTCAGTGGCAGGGTCCCCAAAAAGCTAGGACCGGCCCTGGTCAGTGGGCTCCAAGGAAACTCTCCCTGGCTTTGGGATGAGGGAAGGAATCACTTGGCCGACACACGTTGTCGGCTGTACTGCAGAAATCCCCCAAAACCGCAGTACCTCTTCACACCACTGTTGCCTTGACAACGAGGCACAAGCATGTCAATATCTCCTATGCGTTCTTTGCATACTTCTTCTGTTCGCAGTGAGCAACTCTTCACCAACACACTGATTCAGAGAACCCAAAAGGTGGTGCAGAACTACCCAATGCTGTTGTAATCACATCCAGCCACTGAGAAAAACTCAATTTAAATCTCTCTCCCAACAGGGTTGCAAAATAAAACGGCTGAGGTCAGGAATGCTGAAACATGTGAGTGTTAAAACAAACTAATGATGATAGTAGTCTGCCTATTCTTTATTACTTCAGTTATAAGTTAATAGGCAAAACAAAGACACCCTCCAACCACTATACTAATCTTTTATCTACTTGGTTAATTCTATTCATTTTCAAATTGTTTATCTAAGTTGTGTTACAAGCATGGTGATGTTGTAACAGAATACAAATAACTGTATTCAATCCGCGCCGTATTTGAAAGCTGTAATGAATTAAAATCAATGTTTAAGGACGTAATATAAGTTAAATATATTGTTAATCTAATTACTGTTTTATTGTGAAGGCATCTCTGGTGAACAGCGGCCTGTGGCTTTTATTTTGAAAGGCCGTTCCGGAAATATACTCCGTAATGTGAACAGTGAGTTTGAATTCTATAAACACGGAAAGTTACGATAACAATCGTTCTAATGCATTAAATAAAGTCATGAAAGAGACAAGGAGGGGAAAAGGCGTGTGGAAGTAAGCAATGAACTGAAAATGCCACCAATGCTCTGTTTTAACGTGAACCACTTTTTACTTTCCCTTAACGTTACTGTCTGTAATATAATTGTTTTCCTTGAAATATAATTAAGTACAATCCTTAGTTAATGACAAATACCATGACATTCACAATGTAATGCAATGGTACCAATCAGTTCTCAAAACCCCTCATAAAACCACAAAGTGACGTAACTGTATCCTACAAAAACTATGCTAAAAACAGCAAATTATAGTTTCTTATTTATTTCAATATCTACAACTTCAGCTCCCACATTGATCTATTAATTCTCAATGTTATTCACTCCAACTTCAGACCACTCGATTATTCACACACTTGTTTTAAATTCAATGCTCTTTCTTCATGCATTTTAAGAAGAGAGAGAGAAAAAAGAAGGAGGGGGGTGTGGGTACTCTCACAGACACCCCGGCTTGAACAGGCATTCCATGAGGAGGGGGGCTTCCTTGAAACAAGAATGACTTCGTATCTATTTATCTGACTAGGTTAATATGTGTTCACTTGTATTTATTAATACACTGGACAAATCTTGTCGTTACTCTTAATGTCCTTATTCTTATTTATTTGAATGTCCGTGGAGCAACACAGAATATTGAAGAACAGAGGGCAGCTGACCACAAATGAGCTTCCCCTGTTATATAAACATTAATATATTCCTTCTGACTGACAAGCGTTCAAAAACCCTCCTGTTTATCACTTAGGCTACTACTTTTTGTTTTATTCATAACCTAAAAATACAATTGTGATGAATAGCTTGCTCTTTTTCTGATTGAAACAAAGAGTACTCTTCTACAGAATCCGAAAGTGGGGGGAGATTCTTTCACAGACAAATACTGACACCCCGGCTCCGGCTGGAGCTCTCAGCCTTTTCAAGAGAAGGGGGGCTTCTTTCAACAACTAACAACAAACTATTGGTATACCAAAACATTTACCAACATAAAACAAGGTCTTTACGAATCAACAATGACAACCAACAGACAGAACAATCAACAAACAGCAAACATTGTACACAGATATATTAGCTACTGATACGGCGACCAGTTTTACACCTTTCCTTAGATACTAGAGTCTCCCCTAGTTTTACACTGTACTATTGGCTACTAGTTTTACTAGTTTGACACCTTTCTTTAGATACTAGAGTCTCCCCTAGTTTTACACTGTACTATGGCTACTAGTTTGACTAGTTTGACACCTTTCTTTAGATACTAGAGTCTCCCCTAGTTTTACACTGTACTATGGCTACTAGTTTGACTAGTTTGACACCTTCTCGTTGGACCGCGGCGGATCCTCATAAATTACGGGTTCCACCCGCTTCTCATCACAGATTTGTTTATACCCTTGTTGATCTATTTAGTGCACACAATTTTATTTACGTTTTATCTTTACTTTTTAGCTGAGACAATTATTTCTGCCATTTTCACACAATCCTAAAATGTAGTGGTATTTCAAACACATCTATTTGTTGTAACAGGCAGATGCTTACCTTGATTCTAAATGACCCGGGTTTTTGATTGTGTGAGATGGTTTCTTGTAAAAGCCGTAAACTCAATGTTTTTTGGTGTCCTCTCAGAAAGTCATCGGTGTCCGGACTTCCCGCTCTAGACCATCACGTCGGGGTCACCAAGCTGTTGGAGTCTACCGGACCAGGTCCGTCCTCCGCGCAGATCGTTTGGATATGGCCAGAGCGGGGTCGCCGTCCGGATCTGCCGATGACCTTTCTTAGTTCTGAGGGAAAAGGAATTGTGTCCTAGACACTATTCTCTGTTAGCTGTACAAAACTAGACTTTGCACTCCAATGGATTGTTTCTTCAAATAAGCACTTTATTACACAGTTCAACAAAGATATATCAATCCATACTATACCACAAAACGCCAGCGCCTTGGACCCCTTCTTGAGTTCCCACCGTGACAAGCTCGTCAGTGTGAGATCCCAGTTGAAGTGAGTCCCGAATTCTGAATATATCTTGTTCTTTATAGTATTTGCTGTGAAGCCCCCACCTTTGGTGCTCTCTGTGCTGCAATCTGCCTTTTCTGCCCAGCAACACCCAGTTTTAGCTAAGGTCAGGCCAGGGCCATACTCCCTTTTCCTAATTACCTGTTTTAACTGGTTTTCTCACAAGACAGTTGCGCCTGGTGTGGCTCAGGGCCCCACATACCGTACCATGGTGTTCTGTCCTTGAAGATAACAGGATGTAGCCGGCCAGCAGTAAACTTTAACACGTTATTTTTCCACTCAGACAGCTCAATGTTTTTAGCGTTTCCTATAACAGGATTTACTATATCTTATATTCACAGTTACTTTTTGCCTTATCTTTATCCTTCAATATCTTTGCCATTTATTGTCTTGCTTATAATAATGATAATAGTTATTTATAAATATCATTTTAGAGCACACATTTGAAATCGAGAATCGGGCTCGATATATGGTTCAATTAAAATCAGTAGGCGAGGCTGTAATTTCTCCAGCTGTTCCTCTCATGAGCGAGGCAGAACATAATAGTTTTAACATGACAAAAAGCTGCTGTGTCGTTTATTGCACCTCAAACATTAAAACGAATCCAGAGTTACGTGTTTCTGTATTTCCTCTAAGAAGAAAGGACAGTAACAGATGATCTCTGTGGCTTCAGGCTTGATCGCTGTTCAAATGACAGCGTTGGTTTCCCCAAAAGTGGGCGGGGCTGTAAAGTGACGTAGATGTTACTCTCATCTATTATTCAAAACCATTCTATTTATTCTAACGTAAATTACATGCCAGTGTTTTATCTTTTTATTTATTTGTTTTTATTTTAAATCGTATAATGTCGGACTTTTTTTCCCGTCTGAGGAAAAGAAATGGCTCAGAGCACTGAAATCTGTATTTTTTTAAATCTTTTCCTTCTAATTTGTTATTCTTTTCTAAATAACACACTGTTATTTACTCAACAATAACACACAATTATCCTTGTTTTTATTTATTCATTTAATTCTATAATCTTGAGCTTTTTAGCCATAAATAAAGTCACCGGAAACAGACGGGACATTTCGAGCGATACACACCACAAACCCACCAAACTGATTACCCAAGATCCTCAGCTTGAAGCTCGTTGATTGGATGTTTTAGCCGCAATGCACGCTGGTATATGGTGTTAATAAGATATGATATCCGACAACGAAAAATAAAATACCTAATTCAAAGTGTGCTTGCTTTTCTCTTTGGAAGTCATCACATAACGGCATTGTAATACACGGTTCGGCTGCATTAAATATTACACATCTGCCGTAGTTCTTTATTTATAGAGCCCTGATGAGAAGACTTCTGGACAAACAGGAGTTCAATCAGGAGAGACATGATGTATGGAATACATATTTATTATCGGTCACATTATATCAATGGAACATAATGATGACAGTTCATCACAAATGAATGAATGTTGTTTTGGCGATTAGGCCCAGGTTTTAGTAGGATATCAATCGGGAAGGGAAGAACCATTTCCGATGAACCCCCCTGGGTCTAGACACTGGTGGTGGTGATAAGTGGTTAGGTCCGGTTGGAAGGGAGGAGGATAAGCTTGGCCCTGAGTTGGAAGCAGGAGGCGAAGGGGTGGAGGAGGGTTGCGCGTTGACACCTGGAAGACAGCTGATAGAACAGGGGAGAGCATATATAGAGGGGTTAACAGGTGCGATGATTAGCCTTGTAAATGGAGGGGCGTGATAGGTTTAGCTGAGGAGAGGCGCTCCCTGTCATTTAGATGCAGGGAGCAAGTATTGCCATGACGCGCAATACGGAGTGTTAGGTCTTCCTGTCTGAACTTGCGCTAAGCTTCATTTCAATCAGGAGAGACATGATGTATGGAATACATATTTATTATCGGTCACATTATATCAATGGAACATAATGATGACAGTTCATCACAAATGAATGAATGTTGTTTTGGCGATTAGGCCCAGGTTTTAGTAGGATATCAATCGGGAAGGGAAGAACCATTTCCGATGAACCCCCAAAAGAATGAAGTATGAAGTACTGAATGTGAATCTTACCTTGCGGGATGCAGCGGAAATCTATGGATGAAAAGGAGAGGTTAATACATGTGAGGATTTAAGCGACTGATGCCTCCCGGGCATCCTTCCTGGACGTACAGGGCTTCCCGGCCGTACGGGGCATCCCGGACAGACGGGGCATCCAGGATGGGGCTTCCTGGACATACAGGGCGTCCCGGACGTACGGGGCATCCCGGAGGGGGCATCCTGGCCGTACAGGGCGTCCCGGACGTACGGGGCATCCCGGGTGAGCGGGGACTACCCGGACGCACCGAGCGACCCGACCAGTGCCCCGGGTGCCCGGAACGTGCGAGGCTTCCCGAATGTGCGGGGTAACCTGACTTTAGCAGGGAAACATAATACGGACCGGAGGTTTCACGGCCCGGACATACGGGGCTTCCCGGACGTACGGGGCATCCTGGACATACAGGGCAACCCGGACATACGGGGCATCCTGGCCGTACAGGGCATCCTGGATCGTACAGGGCATCCACACGGGGCTTCCCGGACGTACGGGGCGTCCCGGACGTACGGGGGATTCCGGGTGAGCGGGGACTACCCGGACGCACCGAGCGACCCGACCAGTGCCCCGGGTGCCCGGAACGTGCGAGGCTTCCCGAACATTTTGCGGGGCAACCTGCTTTAGCAGGGACACATTATACAAACCCGAAGGTTTTACAGCCTGGACATGCAGGTTTAAAAATGCAGAATTGAACATGAGCCGTGGGGCAACATACGTGCTGACATGCTAAGAACCACCACCAGTTATATGCATACGTACCAATTTGTTTAAGGTTGGAGAGACCTTTGGATAGCCAGCACGGCATTGAGGTCAGGGCGAATGTAGGATGAGAAAGCGGAGGAGGACCACCGTCCGAGTTGTTGCAGGGATGAGGACGAGACGCCTTGATTGGCAGCGGAAGTAGCTGCGCCTATTCTGAAGGAGTGCCCCGTGTGTAGAAGGGGTGATAACCCGGATTTAATGAGGACTTGTTTTAAATAGACATTGAACTGTCGTTGCGTTTAAAGGAAAATTCCCTGAGATAAGGAATAATGGTGAGAGAGGATTAGAGGTAGGTCTAAGCCGTAGGAACTTGATCATGGCCTTATAAGGGCAGAACTGGGAGTCGATGCGGGCGGCGATGACGGAGCAGGCGCCGCCGCATTTGGAGTGTTTAAAGATATAAACTAAAGTGGCTAGCGTGAAAGGATATGTCAGAAAGCTGACGTCTCGATTGGAATCGAAAGTAAGGGAAGCTGTGGTAAATTCGCCTGGTCTGAGAAAGGCATAAAAAGCTAGGAGAAATAGAGCATCGAGTAGTGCATCGATATAAGGGGAGAATAACCCACTTCTAAGTTTGGAGAGCATGAGGCGTAAAGTGGAAAGCGTAATAGGGCGTCTCCGGTCTAAGACGGGGGAAAAATTTTAATGAGACCTTTGAGGATGAGTTTGACTGACTGGTTTGCGAACAGGCTGGGAAAGCCGAGATCGGAACGCGAACGTTAAACTGAACTCCTGCTAAGAGGCCCCGGATGTATTGGGGTTTGAGGTGGCGATCAGTGGCGCAGTAGCACATGAAGGCACACACGGTGGAGATGAGAACAGGTTTAAGTGTGATGCCTACGGAAAAGCAAAATGTCGCAAACGTTCTCCAAGTGAATCATATGTTTTGAGGGTGGACGCGCTAAGCCCTTCCTCATAGACCTGCTGATTCGAGGTGCCTTTCTAGGGGGCTTCTATTTAAGAGAGAGAGAGGAGATGCAGGGGAGGAATCCTGACGGGTTGAGTGCTGGCTCCTGGGCAGAGGTTCCGGAACGTCTTGTGGGCTGACTGCGGTAATCTATGGATGAAATGAGAGATTAACATGTGGATTAAACGATCTGCCGGAATCACTGCCGGGCTTACTGTACATCATAAGATGCTGACCCGAAGGTCGACGGCCGGAATCAGCGCCGGACTTACGAGAACGCTACCACTAAACAACGGCCGGAATCGCTGCCGGGCTTACTGTTCTCTGCTGGGCTTACTGTACATCATAAGATGCTTGACCCGAGAGGCACCGGCCGGAATCAGGCCGGGCTTACGTACTACCACTAAACAACGGCCGGAATCACTGCCGGGCTTACTGTACATCATAGGATGCTGACTCGGAAGTCGACGGCCGGAATCAGCGCCGGGCTTACGTGAACACTACCACTAAACCTTTCCGACACGATGGTCGATGACCTGCGATGCAGGGTTAAAATGCACAGATGAACACTACCACTAAATGTATAAATACCAGGAAAGAGAGATCTTGGATGGCCGTCTGGTTGTTGTAGGGATGAGGAATAATTACCTTGATTGCGGCAGGGTTGCTGCACCTATCCTGGACGAAGCCCTGGAATGCTATTAAGACATCACCACCAGTTATATGCATGTTTACCATAGGTAAACAGAGATCTAGGATTGGTTGAAAGATTATTTTCCATGTGGTTCCTGGCGCGAGGTACTGGCAAAGCTGCGGTTGCGCCTGGGGCATACAGACCTTGGATGAGCGTCCTTGCAGGACTGCAGATGTGGAGGAATGTACGATATGGGTGGTAGCAGACGTTTTCGTTAAAGTTATGATAAATCTCTCGTCTTGCCTATGCTGCACCTGACGGCTTTGACTATTATTCCCGGAAAACAGCCCAACAAAATAAAATACTCAGTTACCTCTAATCATTAACCCATGTTTGTATAATTTAGTGAACTCTAAACACCTAACGTGAAAACGTTACTCGTGGATGGGGCTACAGAGCTGCTAGACAGTCGAAAACGGTGCATTCCTTTGTCTGAATGTGCTGCACTTTTGATAAATATTTAGACAAAAGCTAAACTCTTATTGCACTTAGGCAACGAGCATTCTCCACGTCGAGACGGGTAAAGTTTAACCACACCTCGGAGCGCGTTCTCTCCGCCACCTCTCCACAGCTGCGTGTGTGTAAACTGCCCCGCCCCCTCGCACGCAGACCGGGGAGAGAGATCTCGTCTGATCGAAAATACATCATAGACGCATTTGTTTGTCTTTTGCATATTAGAAATGAGTTGGCGCCATTCATTTCAGGTAACGCTGTGTTGAAGCTTGAAACTGCGTTAATTACTGAGCATTGTAATGGGTAGTAATTACCCGACTGCCTTAGTAATGCAAGTAATACGTTACTGAAACTCCATACTGTAACACGTTACACCCAACACTGCCTGGAAACTCACCTTACCCTGAACTAAAGGTAGCAATGCATCGTATTGAACTTCCTGTCGGCTCCCAGACCGTAGTCGAGGAAAGGGGGGGGGGGGGGGGGGGGGGGTGACTCTCTGTCGTCTCCCAGGGCAGAAGCAACACGCTTCGGGTTCAATAACCAATTTTTTCGGAAAGACTGGAGAGAGGCGAGCTCTTCTTGGGAGGTCGTTGCATTTATTTAGCTCTTCTGTTTCGTAAGATCACAGAAATTCCTTTTTCTGCTGCCTTGTTTACTTCTAGAAAACATGAATCCCGCTCGCTCTACCATACCATGCCCAGCACACCTGCACGCGCCACACCCCTCTCTTAAAGGGGTAGTGATCTCGCTCTGCATGCCCCGAATGTCATGACAATATAACGAAACATCTCGTGAATTTGCTGCAACTGCCTCTTGCCAGCGCTACCCTGACGCCTGTTTTAGAGGTGAGGCGCAGGAGGAAGTAGCTCCAATGGGATGTAGCTTGAGCCCTGCCTGCCTGCAGGAGGGGTTGTGGTTGAAGCCAGAATGGGTAAAGCTTCGCATGCGATAAGGACCCGTTCCGCGTGAAGCCGGAAGCGCCACATTTGAGCGGCCATGAAGCCAGTAATAGCCTCTTGAGAGACTGAAGGCGTACGTCAATTGTTTGGGTGAAGTAGCCCGTTTCCATTAAGCTGGAGGAACTTCCGTGGAGCCCGATTTCCTTGTCTTTTCCTCCCACGTCCGGGTTTGCGGGGCGGCCGGCTGGAACCGCTAGCCGACTGGGGAATGCCGCCTGTAGCTTAATCCGCCAGACTGCGGAGCTGATGAATAATGCCTGGAGCTGGGACGAAACCCTGCTGCTGCTTGCGCGTTGACACCTGGAAGACAGCTGATAGAACGGGGAGAGCATATATAGAGGGGTTAACAGGTGCGATGATTAGCCTTGTAAATGGAGGGGCGTGATAGGTTTAGCTGAGGAGAGGCGCTCCCTGTCATTTAGATGCAGGGAGCAAGTATTGCCATGACGCGCAATACGGAGTGTTAGGTCTTCCTGTCTGAACTTGCGCTAAGCTTCATAACTGCTGCCAAAACTGAATACTTGACATGGATCATAAATATATCAACAATTAAACAACATATTCAATTTATTTTTGCCAAAATACGTCTCCTTGCAGTATCAATAGTAATTCGGCTGACTTTTATATTTGATCCAATTGGTAGATAGGTTATATTTACACCATAACGGTGCACAGCTGATAGAAAAGGACTTGTCGTTTTTAAAGATATTACTGATTTTCTTTGAATATCAGAATGTAAATACTGAGTTGAGAGAATAGTCAGGGGATTTGGGTGATGGGAGACACATCTATGGAATCACAATTTCAATAGCTTACCATTAAATGACGGATATGCCTTTCTGTGTGATGTTTTACAAATCAGATATTAATGTGTAGAAGTAAAACAAGAGAATAGTATAGTAATATCCTGTAAAATTATGTAAAAACATGAATAAAACTACACATCTTCAGATGTTATACATACATAAGTGTCTACATGCTGCGTGTACCTTGTGTGCACCGCCTAGTGGTTAAAGCATGTTATTGAATTATTTTTGTTGAATAATGTTATTTGATTAAAACAATATTAAGAGTACATACTTTCATAGGGGGAAAGTAGAAGGTCAATGATAGAAATATTATATAGAATATAAAAAGTCAAGAAGATACTAAGTGATCTCTACAATAAAACAGTTTAGTGCCGGATGTACATTAATAGGAGGACATGCAAAAACAGAAAAACGAATTAACCTTTATTAACACATTAAAGAATACTTTAGGTTAAGGTCTTCTTTTAAACAAGAAAAAAGCTTTGGGGGTATCTATCTACAGATGAATATTAAGCCTGACAAAGTACTTAACATCTAAAATATTGCTTTCCTGCAATGTTAACTATGTTGAAGCACTTATTTTAACTGACATTATACACATTAATTATACTCTTATGTATGTAGTAGATAGTATAAGAAATGTGCAGAATATGACAGTTTAATGGTGGAGGTACACACATATTGATAGATGTCTTGTATGCGCTGTTGAGGAACCTGCGACCCAAGTTGTGTATAAGATCAATACACCTTAGAAAATCTTGAAATCTTGAAAGGGATGTGCAAAATAGCCATTATACAGTTTTTAATTAACTATTAGTAGAGAATAACGAGTAATGCATATACTTTATAAAGATCTGCAGATAAATGTTTAGTCTTCTCAAGCACCAACTATCAAATATCTCTCCTGATTGTTGGCACTTGACAATCACCTTCCCTGAATTTTACTCAGGTGTAACTAAAGTCTGCTTTAAGGGTTGTTTATATTCCACATCATTAATCAGAATCTGCAAAGTAACTAAACTAAATGTAGTGAAGTAAAAATACCAGGTTAACCTCTGAATTGTAGTGGAGTAGAATTACAAAGTAACAATGAGCTGTCGTGTGGGTATATATTAATGCTGCCCATTATGGATACAAGCGATTTTCACCCATTTAGTAATTACATGTTTTAAATGTGTACACACCAATGTGTCTTTTAAAACTACAATTCCCAGTAGAGACGTGCCATAGAGAACATGTTGCGAAACACAATAGCCAGCATGTGTAGTTCTCGGGGGGCGTTCGAGTCCAGTTTTGAATAGGTTTCGTTCCATTTCAAAGAGCTTGAAGCTCGGCGTAACCTTGGCGCAACATCACGGGGTTTGTCAACGGGACTGTAGTCCCAAACGATAGCTGGGGATTATGGGTAGTGTAGTGTCTTCGGCCATCCTAAATCTTGAAATGTCCCGTCTGTTTCTGGTGACTTTATTTACGGCTAAAAAGCATGCTAAAAAGCCCAAGATTATAGAATTAAACGAATAAATAAAAACAAGGATAATTGTGTGTTATTGTTGAGTAAATAACAGTGTGTTATTTAGAAAAGAATAACAAATTAGAAGGAAGAGATTTGAAAGAATACAGATTTCAGTATTTTGAGGCTCTAAACCCCATTTCTTTTCCTCAAAGACGACAAAAAAAGTCCGACATTATACGATTTAAAATAAAAACAAATACATTAAAAAGATAAAACACTGGCATGTAATTTACGTTAGATTAAATAGAATGGTTTTGAATAATAGATGAGCGTAAAATCTACTTCACTTTACAGCCCCACCCACTTTTGGGGAAACCAACGCTGTCATTTGAACAGCGATCAAACCTGAAGCCACAGAGATCTTCTGTTACTGTCCTTTCTTCTTAGAGGAAGTACAGAAACACGTAACTCTGGATTTGTTTTAATGTTTGAGGTGCAATAAACGACACAGCAGCTTTTTGTCATGTTAAAACTATTATTTTCTGCCTCGCTCATGAGAGTAACAGCTGGCGAAATTACAGCCTCGCCTACTGATTTTAATGTAACCATATATCGAGCCCGATTGTCGATTTCAAAGGTGTGCTCTAAAATGATATTTATAAATGACTATTATCATTATTATAAGCAAGACAATAAATGGCAAAGATATTGTTAGAAATTAAAATCAATGTTTTGAGAGCATAGTGCACCTTAAACACACAGTCAGTTTAATTGCTGTTTTACACTGAAAAACCAGAAGTTCTTGTGCACAAGAACTTGTTAAGCTTTTATTCTGAAAATCCTTCATCTCATGTCAGCAAGAGGCTAATCGCTCCAATATAGTGTTCTTTGTTACGTTTTAAGTTAACGTGAATAGCGTGTGGCTATTTAAACAAAAGAACAAAATCACAGTGGAAACTGAGATTATTGGAGAGAGTGTATGTGTTATTTTTAAAAGTCCTTTGTGTGATTTGGAAATCATTTCAAATTGCGTTTCTTGTTACGTTTTAAGTTAACGTGAATGGTTGGAGACTATTTAAACAAGAACACAGTTGAGTGAGTGTTTAGACTACAGCGTGAGGCTTTCTTATAAAAAAGTCCTTTTCGAGGAAAAGGCCTGAAAGTTTTGAAACTTTCAGTGGTTGTTTTCCTGTTTTCAAACAGACATTGCGTGTGGATTACGATGAGAAGTGCGACATTCGTGCGTTAGTTAGACGATATTCTGCTGATTGTGTTTGATTTGCGTCTTACATTTGTCCCAACATGGCATGTTTAAACAGAGGAGGTAACCATACTGGCTCTTAAAGTCAAAGAATTACGTGCATGGGTAGAGAACTGTGACGTAAGGGTATGAGGCCCATTTATAAATTGTACATTAAATAGAAATGTTATTTTAAACTGCATTGTTGTTTTGTGTTGAATTTTAAAAACTCCGCTGTGAAAGCCACGAGGTGTTGTAAAATCCCTTTGTTCTTCAGGCCAAAGGTTGGAAAAGTTGCCATCTTGTTTTGCCAGCATGTTTAAAATGAACCACACGGCAGTCGCCATTTCGTGAAATGCTAATTGAAGAAGTGAGACTGTTTGTTTTTACCCAGTCCTACTCCTTCTTGAGAAGGACAAATCATATTTCTTTGCAAAATTGGAATTATAAAATAGATAGGTTACTTTACCGTGGGAAGTTTGGCATTCATAGCGGTCTGATATTGGAAGTTTTTTCTGCTTGAATTGACCTTTTTGAAATATTCCAGTTTGCAAAAGTTTTGGCGATTATGTGCTGTGTCGTTTTAACCAAGTGTAATATTCTTCCCTAGTGTAATTCTCTTTCTATTTTTTAGAAAAGAAAATAAGTTTTTCTTAAATACAGGTTAGTTTTGCAATAGTAATCCCTAGTGGATTAAGCTGAAAATTACAATAGCTCACTCTGCTGGTAGTACAGAATTATTACATAGAGGAAACACTCAATAGCATTTTGAAGTCTAATTCTAAGTGTTATAAATACACACATGCCTCATTGCCGAGATAGAATTGCAAGTGGTTGCTAATTATAAGATAAGACACTTTATATAATACTTTTTCAAATAAGCAAACAAATGTATTGAAGCTAACACAAGTTATGACATTTACATAATTCCAAACATTTTGAAAAGTGAAACACAGTAGATTTTCACCAGATTTCTAATATTCATATTTTAAAGTCAAAACTACACACTGTACAATTTGTATTCCCTAACAATTCTGATTTAAAAAAATAAATAAATAAATCATTTCTATTTTTTAGATCGATTAAAAAAAATAAAAAAAAAACATTATTATATATATATTTTATATTAAAAAAAAGAAAAGAAGAGGGGATTTAAAGTTCGGACGAACAGCAACGCAGGTGCTAGTCAGAGGATTAGTGCTTCATCTTTGATAACTTCATAAATAGGATGCTGGGACAGTTCCCACTAAAAGACAGAAGACATGGAACCAAATAGAGGAACTGTTCAAGCAGTGGCAAACGAGAGGATTGATTCCAGCAGATGATCAACCTGGACCAACAGAAGCCCAGAGAAAAGCTGTAGTTGAACATGAGAATGCTGAATACCTAGAACAGGTAAAAGCATGGATCAAAGCCGGACAACCCCCTCGGTATGGACCTGCTAAAAACGCTATGAAAAAAGCTGAAAAAAGAAAAGTTATGGTTGCAAATCTGATTCTCTATCTAAAATATACCAGCCAGGGATTGGACAATAAACCCATTGAAGAATGGAGACTATATCTCATTCACCACGATATGAAATACCAGGCAACAAAGTGGGAAAATGACGAAGAAATGAAAACACTACAACTAAAACTGAGACTCTTGAAGATGCAAATAGCTGAGAAAGATACCGAAGCTATTAAAAACAAGAAAGCGGCAAGGCAAATGGCAGCTACATCAGGGATGGCCATAGAACCAGAGAAGGCAGGTCAGACACCTCCAACAATTCAAGCTCGGGAGGTGCCAGAGATTCAGGTGCAGAATCAACAATCACGATCAAGACGAAGAACAGATGAAGGCTGCTACAAATGTGGTCAGCTGACACATTGGTCCAGAGAGTGTCCGCAGAACATTGTACCAAACAACGGCCCTCCATGCAGATACCCCGGGGAGGTTTACGACGGAGGCAGGGGGTCCCAGAGATGTCAAAGACGAACAGGGGTGCCAAACATGACCCAAATGCCACTGACACCCTGGTATCAACCACAACAATGAGGAAGCTCAGAGGACCAGACCACCAGGTGATGCATCTTCAGCACAAGGGTATTTTTGAAATCTTCAGCTACATTGAGCCATATCTGTCACCACAGGAGGGAGAGGTTTAATGTAAAACATGACAGTGAGTAGCATATTGCATTTACACAAAGCATAAAACATAGTAGAACATTTAGCAGACTATTTTTGTAATTATGAGAAGGAAAGAGATTACGAGTGATGTTGTTCCCCTACACAGAAAACTATTGTGTCCACACAGCTAGTGAGGTCAAGACGACAGGTTTCCACCCAAAAATATGAAGACGGAAACCTAGTACTCGCCCAAGACGGAGGATCCTTACCTCCTGTTTACACCGACTGCAGTTCAAGGGGCGGCGATACACCAGACGTGGAGCTGTTGAGACCTAAAAACAGAAACTCGATTCTGCTGTGGTGAAGACTGGCTACAAAGGGAGGTGTCCGATAGGGTCGCTTGTCTCAAACCAGTGAAGAAGTCAACAAGAACCCAGCAGAACTAGAGAGTGACTGTTGGCGGGAGAACAGTGACAGAGCGACAGAGACTGGCCCAACATTCTCCAGCCAGTACATAGATAGACCCCGTCAGAAGACCGGGGCTGTGTTTAAAGGGGAACTTCATTTATTGTTAGTGGAAGTGTAGTTTTTTAGTCAAATAATTATGTGATTTATGGAGTCAGATTACATTTTTTTCTCATAAACACAATTTTATAATCGGTCTGAAGTATCTGTTTTAAGGCAATGAGCTGCAGATTAAATAACATAACACTGATTGAGAGCTTGGATAAAGAAGTTGTAGGGTTTTTACAACAGTTTCAAGAATCAGTTTTTTATTTATTTATTTTTGAGTGACTTTACTGATTTATAATGTAGTGCGTAAGGCAATATCTCATTTTGAGTGAGGGGCACCAGCCCTCCATGCATGTCACCCTCGGTGAGAATAGTTCATATTTTCCCTCTAGTTTGGAGAAATATTATTTTATCATATGTTTGTTCAGCGGTATCAACCAATCCTCTAATCCTAAAATTATTGAGACGCATTAGCGACACCAGGGGTATTGTTGTCGCAGCAACAATGATGCATAATACCAGGACAAAAGCCATTCCTGAAACAAGTAAACAATTGTTTGTGCTAATGGCAAATGAGTGAATGTTTTTATACCATCAGAAAGCCATACATCATACGATATTTTTTGTACACCTTATGGGTACACGGAGAAGTTATATTTATTTTGTGCAACGTTATGGGTTTTGCGTGTCCTGTTCAGAATAGGGTAATCATTGCAATATTGATTGAGCATGTTGTGCTCAAAGGAGGGAGTGTCATGATTATGCAGACATGTTGCTTTCAGTGACGTTGTAGTTAATGAATAATAACATGTATTTAATAATAGGTCTTATAACGACAAAAGGTATGCCGAAGCCTGGGCCTCCTCCAAGGAGGGAGTGGTCCAGTTTTAAGATATTAGATGAATAGAAGTGATGAATATGTCAGAACTCTGAGTAATATTATCCAAGTTTTGTCTACACAGGCTGGGAAAGCTACAGAGATACCAGACGAGACTCCAGAAGAGACTCCTGTTCGGCCAGGTGATTGGGTGAGGGTGAAAGTTCACAAAAGACAGTGGGCTGATCCCGGTGGACGGAACAGTGAGAAGTTGTAATGAACTTCACACGAGCTCCGGTTTAAAGGTAAAGACAAAGGAGCAAATTGACACCACCTCACACATTGTCACCCTTCACTGGCAACTTCCAGAACATTATTGGGAGTTAGGACTGATTTGGCAGAGCTGGAACAAAACAATAAATAGAAATAAGATAAAGATAGAAACAGCTCAAAAGACAAATTGTGTATAGATTTTTATAGATTGTATACTAAAGTGAAAACCTATTTTTTTGTTTTACATCTGAAAAAGAGTCCAATTTTCGTATACGTTATTATAGTACTCATTATTTAAATTCTGTAACTGACACAACCATGGACAAAATAGAGATGACAAGAACAAAGCCAAACCAATTGTGGAGTCCCCTAGGGATAAGAGTCAGAATAGCATTGTTGATTGTGCTCATTACACTTGGCACCTTTTTGGTTGGATGGGGAGTACAATATCAAGTAAGACATGGATCCATTAGTTCACTCATAGAGAATGCCCACATCACTAACAAAACTCCAGCTGTGTTTCAGAGACTTTCACTTATCCCCAGAGCCAAAAGATCAGCTGAGCATCAAGAGGAGGAGTTAGAAATACTCGGTCCCAAAGGTGAGGAGGTTACAATCAAGATGATTCACCCCCCATATATGCAGTTCTTGTATCAAATGCTGAGATGGGTTTAAGTGATTGGGATATGTAAGTGATGGGGATTTACAGATTAGGGGAATCTCCAAATACAATGGATCCATGTTTTAGTCTGTACCAGAAACACCCCTGTTAAGTTTATGGACAACCGACCGGTGACCTGAGCAAATTATTGAAAATGATTACAGTGGAAACCGGCTACTAACCCACAAGTACAGCTTTGTACGTACAAACTCTATAAACAACATTCCCCAGCAGATTGTGGCGACATTGCAGATATGTCCAGTAAAAAGTTACTAAAAATATGGGGACGTTATTTTATTGTGTGTGAAATATGTGGTGCTTGAAACATGTAGGTATTTTTAATTTATAGAAGAAAATGGTTTCCTGACAGAGTTATTTGGAGTAGCCATGTTACAGTGGGTGGAAACAATGATTAGGGATAGACATTAATTGGGTTTAGATGGCATTTAACATCTAAGACAGATAGTAAGATTAGGAAAATGGTGGAAAGGATTGGATATATTTTACCTCAGTTTGTTAGAATTAGTTATAGGTAATGCGTCCCGAGATCTCTCTCTCTCTCTCTCTGCCTGTCAGACTGCTACGACCCCATCTTCAGACAAATGACCTCACCACAGGAGACTCCTCCTCCCCCTCCTCCATCGAACAGACAGAGAACCCGAGCTGAACCAACAACGACCTGAGGCATCCAGAACCAGCTCCGCCTGAGGCATCCAGAACCAAACCAGCATGCTGACAAAGAGGCAAACTCATCGGTTCCTAAATCAGGACACGAAGTTCCAAACTGAGCCACGAAATTTGGCACAAGAGCAGAGTGTGGGACATGAGAGCGGAATACGCCCTCCATGCAACAGCGTAGAGACTGAAAAGGAGGAGATGAAATGCAAAGCAGTTGGCCCACTGGAAAGAGTTACAGCGGGAGGATTCAAGAGCAGATGGACTGAGGAGACAGGACGGAGGAGAGGACAGGATGGAGGAGAGGACAGGACGGAGGAGTTGGCACGGGCCAGCAGAACCTGAGGGGGTCGTGGCTTGACGACCAGAGGGGGAGAGAAGGAACACAGGAGTGAGTGAGTTTACACATAAACACACTTATTAGAAAATAATCCTAAAAACACACTGAGGGTAGAACATATTATTCAATCTTTTCATCATATAAACAAATTATTCTTTTAGAGATTCTTATTCATGTGAGAGTTTGGGGAAGATTTAATTTGTTACAATATAGAAAGCAGACAAATCTTTATTTGAATGGAAAATGTTAAAGGTCGAGCTAGAGCCAAGCCAAAGAAGGTATTCCAATCTAGAGTATTGATGTCTCCATTGTAGCATGGATATTACCATAGGAGAACTGTTAAGGTGGAAACAACATTTGTTTGTAGTCCAAGATGTAGAGTTTTTAAAAAAGACACTAGGCAAAGAGCAATTGAACATTTTAATTCTGAAAAACTAGTATAATTGGGAGTAATACATGCGGGGCCTTGGATCATTCATTTTAATGGTGCATATTTTCAACAAAAAATATTGTTCAGGGAGAAGGGGTCGCTCAACCCACCCTGCAGATGTTTTAAATCTTACTTGCAGCTTCAGAGGGAGCGCACGGCACCAGAGTATGAGTTTTAAAAGACAAGTGCCACCACCTCCTAATGCTCATCCATTTAATCAGTGATGACCTGACATTTAGAGATGTTATTTAAAACCAAAACATATGCCATGAGTGAACATTCCTGAATTGGACTACAAACCATTAAAGAAACCACTTCTGTTTTTAAAGTCATTGTTAAAGGAGGGAGTAATTATCACATGCTCGGGCACCCAAGGTTCCACACACTGTTAGCATGGATATTTAAGTAGACCAGAAGTGAAAATAAATTAGTATAATGCGTTAGTGATATTCCACCGGTTTTCACACCATTTCAGGGACCTTATCACTGCATTGATTGATCACGACGGCCTCTTCTAGAGAACACCCACGAAAGGAGGGAGGGTAAATTTCTCAGGAGGAGACAGTTACAAATGCTAGCAGAACCGGACGATCCACCCCCATATACAGATGTTGAGGAAAATGATGAGTTAGTTTGAATGAGTTTAAATGATATGGATGTTCAGAGATGAGATTATTCAATGAATGTCCAGCCGATGTGATTCTTTAAATGATGAAATCATGTGAAGAAGTGAGCAAAATAAAATGATAAAATGGAGTGAATCCATTTCAATTTACCTATACTATTCCAAGATAGTGTATTGTTTATTTTTCATTATTATCCTATACTATTCCAAGATAGTGTATTGTTTATTTTTCATTATTATCCTATACTATTTCAAGATGGTGTATTTTTTTTTTTTATTATTACATTAAACTGGTACAAGATATTTTATTTTATTCTTTATTAGCCATACTGTTCTAAGATGATGGATCACATGTTGTATGGATCATTGATATTCTAAAATGGGTCGTTTCTTTTCACTTTGTAAAAACAAGTGCCTTAAAACTGAGCGTGGTATGAGAACGGTTTCTGTGAAAGGAGGGAGGAAGAAATGTTCTGATACCAAGCTATTGCTGCTATTTTGAAGAATGCTGCTATTTTGAAGAACCATATTGAATATTAACACTAGAAGTTATGCACAAGGGAAAACTTTTATGTTTGAACAGTCAAAGTATTTTTGTATTTTTCTAAGGTTGATATTAAAGCCATTCCATTTTATTGTATGTTTTTGATATGAGTTATGTACTATGCAAAGTTCAGATGAAGAACTCATTGATTTCAGTATTATACACACCTTTTAGGTGTGTAAGGAGGGACTGTTAGAAATTAAAATCAATGTTTTGAGAGCATAGTGCACCTTAAACACACAGTCAGTTTAATTGCTGTTTTACACTGAAAAACCAGAAGTTCTTGTGCACAAGAACTTGTTAAGCTTTTATTCTGAAAATCCTTCATCTCCGGTTAGCATGAGGCTAATATACCATTTACTATAGAGGTGAATTTAGCACCAATATGATATGATGTTGCACATCGAAACCTACTGATTTCAACACTACAACTATAAACGTCGAGATATTATTATTGTTGGATAAGGTACAGTTTATTTGATTACGTTATTGTTTACAGATGTGGTTAGCATGTGACAACATTCAGACTGACCGGAAACCAAACTGCTGTGAAGTATTTCCTGTATTTTTAGGAGTATTGATTACAGCGTTTAGAATGTATTAAATGAAAAGTCATGAAAGAGTTAAGGAAGAGAAAAGGCGTGTTTAGATATATATTGAATGTACAATGTCTTTATCCTCTGATATGCGTAACAACGGATGTTGAGAGCCGGCCCGCAGGGAGGAGCCAGCAGAGGATATATATTCAGCACAACCTGAGGAGACGGTCTCTTTTCTTCACTACCAGAGCCAGAAATCACAGCTGTATTTCTGTTCGGACTATATTCTGTTTGTGACATTATCACGCTTTTTATTAATTAAAGTACCAATTTGAACCTTCTCAGAGACTCCATTTAGTCTCCTTTTTAAACTTCTGTCCTGGATGCTAGAATAATCACACACAGATAACAATATGTAGAAAATAAAGGTATTTAAGATACGTTCATAAGGAACGTAACGTGGGAGAAAATATGTTTCTAGAAGATATGTAGAAAATAAACGTATTTGAGATACATTCATAACGATCGTAACGTGGGAGTAAATACGTTTCTAGCTAAACGTAATTCAGAATGCAGTTTAGTTCTGTGGGAACGTAATTTTTAGGAGACAGGGTTGGCCTGCGACACAGCCTCACACTTTTAGGCAAAGGGCTGCAAGGGAGTTTCCACACGCTGCATTTCACTCCGTCTCTCATCATGCGGCTCGTACACGCCCAGAGGATGAGAGGTGTGTATATGCTGTCCACACGAGGCGTTATAACGGTGCTCGTGGATTTATTATGACCGTGTGTAGGAGGCATATCTGGGACAGAGGAATGCCGCGAGCTCTGCAGTTTATAAACCAATAGGTTTAAAACAGCAGGCTTCTGCAGCAAATGAACCACCTCTGGTGTGTGTCCCTGTTGGAAGAGACCCCGGGGGATCATCACGTGACCAGCTGACGCCAACGCCGAGCAGCTGCGTCACGGAGAGGGCTGTGTGGGTTGTGACATGCTGGAGGAGAGCTGTCAGTTCCTCCACTCGCTGCCACGAGAGCCGCGCTCTGCTGGCTGAGTTTATCTTCTTCCAATTTCTTATGAAACCCAGGCTTTGACAGATGCGATACGAGATGTACCGTCTGTAAAGCGACTTCCTCCCTGGAGCGAGCCAGCAAATAGCAGGTCGTCCAGAGGAAACCACACTCTCATCCCTCCTCTGTGTAGTGGCTCCAGCCTTCTCTACACAAAAATGGGAGGAGCCAGGAAATATCCGACGGCAGACGATTGTCTGGTCTGATATTCCCTGAAATGAGAAAACGCAGGAATTTCCTGTGTTTCGGGATGATGGGTACGTGGAAGTATGCATCCTTCAGGTGGAAGTGAACCAGTCGTCCTGGTGAACACATTCCAGCACCTGTTTGATCGTCAGCATGTGGAATACTGACAGATCGAGGATGTCTCATTGCCCCAGTCTTTTTCGGGATTAGAAAAATAACGGGAGTGAAAACCCCTGATTTTCCTCCCTTTGAGGAACCCTGGAAATAGCCTCTTTCAACAGGAGTTCCCGTAGCTCTGCTTGGAGCGCAAGACACTGTTCTCGGGATGACAGGCGTGTCACCTGTATCCCGTTGAACTGTGGGGGGGGGAGGCGAACTGCAGGGTGTACCCTCTGCTGATCAGCCTGCTCATCCATCTGTCCATCAGACACACGCGCTGCCACTCCGAGAAACACTCTGAGAGCGGGCTCACATGCTCGAGATGTGTTGTGGTTGTCATGACGACGAGCCACGCCAAAGCCCTCGCCGCCGCTGCCCGTGAGGCAACCCAAGGTGGGCCTAGAGCAGGGGTGGGGAACCTTTTTCCTCTCAAGGGCCATTTCAATTTTTTCAACATCCTCCGAGGGCCGTACAAATGATTGACCTCGTGCATGCATGCACGTGCACGGTGTGGCATGACCACCAAAACAGAAAGATATGGACACAAGATGTGTGTAAATGTATTTAGTTTCCTATCCATGTGGACATGATTTAAGTGGGGGGGGACCTAACCTCCTCTAGGGGGGTTCGGGGGGTATGCTCCCCCGGGAAGATTTTGTTTTTAAATGTTGAAGTTAAAAGCATCAATCTGGTGCAATTTGAGAGCAAAATTAGTAGCTCTATGGATACATCTCTCAACTCAACACCCATATGAAACAGAACTGTAAACAGATTTACTTTTTCTTTATGGACATTTTACAAATCACTCCGCTTTCAAACTGTATTCTTGTTTATTAATAACAACTTTTTTTTACTGTTATATAGTATTTTATACCTGTTTACTTTATTATCTTATTTTTTTATAATAATGATCATATAAAGATGTGCCTTTACCTAACTGGTTGGAGAAAAAGCTTCTTATATTCGTTAGCATATCTAGCTAACCAGATGCTAATAACAACAAAGTTATTGACTGTATGATCAGTATGACAGTCATGAACAGATCGCCACTGGGCTTTCAACCAAAGACACAGCCACGCAAAAACTGCGGCATGTGTACGGCTCCTTATGGGTAGGCTACTGCAATTTTTGGAAGTGCCGGAGCGGTGTTCTGGTGCTCTCCGTCAGCACTACACCCCTGTCAGACGAGACATATATCACGTGATGACATGTTGTGTTCAAGGACCCTGATCGTGGCCAGGAAAAACAGGCACTCACTTGTTTAATTTTTTTGCGGTCTAGATTTCTTTCATTTTTTTCTTTTTTGCGTGTGTTTATAAATTACCTCGAGGGCCGTACCAAAAGGTCTCGCGGGCCGTATACGGCCCGGGGGCCGGAGGTTCCCCACCCCTGGCCTAGAGCGAAAGGGCTGTGAGGAAACCTCCACACGCTGCATTCTCATCATGACGCGCGTACACGCTCAGAGGATGGATGGGGGTGTGTGCAGTGATATCCACATGAGGCGTTACCACGGCGCTCATGGGCTTGTTACAACCTGATCTCACCAGAATGCGTGACTCCACCACGACTCCTTAACACCGCATTGCGTGGTGGAGTCACGAACTTTGTTACATTTGCGTGTCTGCACCATGCAAACAACCCCAATGTAAAGTGAATGAGGCTCCTTTGTCCTTTGTCGTGGTGCACACACGCATTTCTACCACATCCTGCAGTGAGCTTTTATTCTATAAAACGTTTTTAAAATCTACTTTATAGCTTGTAATAATCTGGTGTTTTTAAGTTGATCAGTAATGCAGATATCACTGTAAAATCAATCGACAGTAAAGAGAATGCTTACTTCCGGGTGTAAAATCCTCCGTTATCCAATGGGAATGCTCACATTGCTCTCCGTAATACAATAAAGGGGACATGATCAAATCGGAATATAATGTTCTTTTAAAAAACGTTAACTAAAGGGAACAATCTATTTGACACAGCTGAAGGTCTTCCTTAAAAACTAACTAATGTAATACAAATCACAGTTGTATTACACACAATGCACTGTTTTTTGAGAACAAAAATTCGTAACTAATGCACCATAATACATTCTGACAAAAAATAAAAATTATTATGAATACAAATAAAATAAAAGAAGCCTCCCGTGAGTTACTACAAGCTATAAAGTAGATTTTAAAAACGTTTTATAGAATAAAAGCTCACTGCAGGATGTGGTAGAAATGCGTGTGTGCACCACGACAAAGGAGCCTCATTCACTTTACATTGGGGTTGTTTGCGTGGTGCAGACACGCAAATGTAACAAAGTTCGTGACTCCACCACGCAATGTGGTGTTAAGGAGTCGTGGTGGAGTCACGCATTCTGGTGAGATCAGGTTGGCTTATTGTGACCGTGTGTAGGTGGCAGAGAAAGGCTGCAGCTTCCTCTCCCTGTGATGGCCGTGCAGAAGAGACCTTACAAGCATTCGTCCTTCCCGCTTTGGCTGTTCGCTGTTTGCTCCTCCTCTCTGGGAGCTGTAGTGACGTAGGGGACTTCCCCCCTCGTTCTCCTGTGTCCGATATCGCGTTAAACAGAGGATTTCGGCATTTTACATTCATTGCTTACTTCCACATACCTTTTCTCCTCCTTATCTCTTTCATAACTTTATATGTAATACATGTTAACGGCGTCAATAGCCACTTTAATGATACTAATGGAAGGTAGTCCCGGATGTCGTCATGAAGGATTTTCAGAATAAAAGCTTGGTATTGAGAACTTCCGTGTTTTTCCAGAATAAAATAGCATTTAAACTGACGGTATGTTTAAGGTACATTATGCCATAAAACATTGATTTTAATTTCTAACACTACTAATCAACAGATTGGAGGCAGCTGGTGTAGTTACTGTGCTCTGCCGCTTATTAATCGATAGATTAAATAGTGCAGGTTTTAGCAATGAGCCCTGCTGGCTATTAACCGACAGGAATAAACCTCCACACGCTGCATTTCACTCCGCTTCTCATCATGACGCGCGTACACGCTCAGAGGATGGATCGGGGTGTGTGCAGTGATATCCACGCTCATGGGCTTATTGTGACCGTGTGTAGGTGGCATATCTCGGACAGAGGAATGCCGCGAGGTCTGTGGTTTAATAACCGAAAAGTCATAACCATCAGGCCTCTGCAGCGACTCCTGCTGCCTACTAATCAACAGATTGGAGGCAGCTGGTGTAGTTACTGTGCTCTGCCGCTTATTAATCGATAGATTAAATAGTGCAGGCTTTTGTAACGAACTCTGCTGGCTATTAACCGATAGGTCATAGGCAGCTGGTTCACCCAGGGTGGAGGATATGTGAAATACATTTGTAACTGATGACTCAGACAACATGTTGGGAAATAATCTTTTTTTATTTCCTTCACACTCCCCCCCAAACCGTCAAGGCCGGCTTTGTTTCTTCGGCGGCTCTCGTGGAGCAGACGCCGAACGGGAGTACCTCACTCCCTTCTTACCCCCCCTCTCTGGTGGGGGGCCGGAGGCGCGGGACGGTGCCCTGGAGGCGTGGGACGGTGCCCCCGCCGCCGCTGACGGACGAGTCTGACGCCTCGGCTGTTGCTGCTGTGGGTGTCTGTCCGTCTGCCGCTGTGGCTGGGTTGGCTGCTGCTGCTGCTGCCGCTGGAGCCGTTGCGGCTTCACCGCTGGCTGGAGCCAGCTGACGTGCTGGCGGATGTCCTCCGCTTGCTCCGATGCCGCCTTCATAGACTCGACCATGGCCAGGAACTGGGGTCCGAACAGCCCGTCCGAGCTGATCGGAGCATCCAGCAGAACCTTCCTGGCTGGCTCTGTCACCGCTGCCTGCTGCAACCACAGGTGGCGCTGGATCTGAATCATCCAGGCCGTGATTCTAGCCTGGGAGACTGCCACGGCTGCGCACAGCGTGACTACCGTGCTGGCCGCCTTAGCGATCTCCTCTGCCTCCTCTGGAGCTACGGTGGTGGACCGTTCGACCAACGTCACCACCGAGTTGGTCAGCAACGCGATGTTGTTCGCTGCTGCCGACGCCTGGAACGCACACTGGTGCGCCCGGTCAGCCTGGCGGGCGACATACTGGTCTTTGGGGGT
Source organism: Pseudochaenichthys georgianus (assembly GCF_902827115.2). NCBI lineage: Eukaryota > Metazoa > Chordata > Actinopteri > Perciformes > Channichthyidae > Pseudochaenichthys > Pseudochaenichthys georgianus. Next base: position 20,789,988 of record NC_047503.1, on the reverse strand, counting down.
GGCCAACATAGGGCGCCGTCCGGCGACCAAGTTGGCCTGTCTAACCCCGAAAAACGCCGTTAAGCTCGGTTCCAGAGCGGGTGTGGTTGGAAAAACCTCGTCCGTGAACCCCTCCACCTTAGTGAAGGGAACAAAGGTGGCCACCGGAGCCCTTAAGGTCCTCGGGTTCGCTGCTGCCCCTTCCTGGTAACGCCTAATGGCGGGGAAGCGCGGCCAGATCGGGTCACTCCTTCCCGTCTGAACCCGGGAAAATACTCCGGCCATGTCATCCAGAGCCACCCTCTCCCGTCCTCGGGGAACGGGGAGGCCTCTGCATGCTGCTGCTTTGCCGATTATCTCCGGCAGCTCCAGCATAATGCCACCCAACGCCGGTAGCGCCGTGGACACGGAGAAGGGGACCACGTGCTCGGCCGCCACCTCTGACTCTCACTCCGACCCTGTCTCCCCCGTCCGGGGAAGAGGGGGAAGGGGAGAGCCGCATGGCGAGCCATGGAGGGAGACGGGGTAGGAGTCGTCCGACTCCTGCCCCCCACTCGCCTCCAGAAACAGGTTGTTGTCCCTGTTCTGGATGGGCCAGTCATCCTCCTCACCCGCAGCAGCTAGAGCGTCCGCCCTTTGCTTCCTGTCGGATGATGGGAGACGCACACAGTGAGAACATGCGATCTGCTGGCTGAGAGCCGCGTCCGCGTGCTCTGGTCCCAGGCAGGATGCGCATATCGGGTGCAAATCATAGCTCATGATATATCCTGTATTGCACGAAGGACACATGCGGATATGATCATTGCTGCTCATGATTCTTTCTCGTGCTTCAGTACTGCTGGTTGCTGAAGAAAAGAGGGAGCAGATTGCCGGGCCACCTTCCTATTTATACCGGAAGGAGGCCCGAGGGTGGGGCCCACCTAGCGGGTGGGCGTGGACTACAAGTGTTTCAGTGCTGCGCGGGGGCGCAGAGGGATAACCCAATAGCGATAGCCTTAGAGGGCGAAGCCATATACGAAATAGAACTTGAAAATGTACATAAATAACTGACGTTAATAATGCTAACTAGCGAGCTAGCTGTGTAGATCTGCTGCACTATTTACTACAGCCCGGCTGTCCGCAGCCGACTTTATAACAGTATTAAGTGAAAACCATTCAAAAATATTTTACAGAATAAATCCCTTATCCAAATCCCATAAAAACACAAGACAACCAGCAATTAGACAATACCCTGTGTCGTATTTGTGTCGGATGAATGCAAGCTGATATTGTCACTTTTTAAAAAACCTAAATAAGGGTTGTTCCCTCTTGTTTTCTTTGTTAGGATAATACTACAGCAAATGGGCTCCGTGGAAGGTGACTCCCCTGCAAACCAAAAAAGAGAAATAAAAGTATTTTTATTCCCGGTCTGCACGTTTTACGTTACGTCAATAATAATCTAAGGTATTGAGTTTTGGGATATTACTTGCATACAAATCTATAAATGCCTTAAGGTTTAAAAAATATACAATATGTGGTAAATTCAACAGTGGACCCAGCAAAGATTCACATTTTTGCATGATTTGTTGCTGTTACTTAATTATACTTTTAATAAATTCAAGTCAAGCTTAGTTACATGTGATGGTAGCTATATGCTCTTACCTGTGTGCCTCCTCCGCAACCAGACTGTATTCAAACTCTTAAGTACCAGTTCTATCTACTTTAAACAATTAAAAAGACAAAATCAACTACATTTATTGATAGACCAATGTTTATTTTTGCGGCCTCTTCTTCTTTTAAATTAAACTTTCAGACGTGAGATATTGAAATACAGTAATAGTTTTGTCTATTTAAAAAAGAATGAGCCATTCCTTACAGTTAACTTCATATTTCTTATTGTCTAAAGCATTTATGACACACATTTCCCCCTCATATTCACAGTGTGGATCAATTGAGACAGCCTGCAGAGACTTTGGGAGAAACCTCAGCATGACGGATGTCCTGTCTGTGGGTTTGGCTGGAGAGGACTGAGGTGGAGAGGTCTTTCTCTGGGATGAGGACGTGGCCTGATGGAGGAGGACGTGGCCTGATGGAGGAGGACCAGGCCTGATGAAGAAACCCCCTAACTGCATCTGTGAGCCCATACTGGGCTCAGCTGTCACAAACAAATGATGGTCCTGTTTGACTTTGTGTTCACAATAAAAGTGTAGTTTCTTAGTGAATGTCTTGTATTGGTCTTTAATCTGAAATCAGCTTTTCATTTTCTTCTTGCCCCTCTGAGAAAACGGTGAGGCAGTTGTGTCCTTCAGGTGTGTCCTTTCCTAACAGAAATGACAAGAAACATATGACATTATTGCAGAGCAAGTGTGTTATTTATGAAAGAGGTTTCTTTATTTAGCGGCTGTAGAAATAATGTATTTTTTTACTTTTAATGTGTTTTTTTAATTCATCACTTTGTACTACAAAGATAATCAGATTATGAATGAACAGTCTGCAGTTAATCAACATTAAAATATCTTATTATTAAATAATATTCAACTGATCGGTTGTCTCACTGCAAGAACCACTTTTACCACGTCTTTTACAGACAATATGTAGAGACAAATGGTAGCAATTCTCACAATGTAAAATAATAATTGCCTTAAATACATTGAAATGTGAAAGCTGATTATAGTTGTTACTTTATCTATTTAAACCAGAACGCTTCTCGATTCTTTGTACAGTATGAAAGGAGTCTTTGTACCTTTGAGTCCATGCTGAAGTTCACTGATGTTAGGAATAGGTCTGTCTCTCGTGGTCAGCATCCTCTGGTCTGTCTGCATCACCTGGAAACTTTAAACAAACAGATATATATATATATATATATATGTATATATGTACCCAACCCTACACATCGGTGAAACACATGCACATTCCCTACTGAGAACCTTTCAGTAAAATGCTTTTCAGGAGTGTGTGTGAGGTTAATTTTCAGTATTGTGTGTGTGAGGTGTTCAGTAGTGAATGTGAGAGGATTTCAGTAGTGTGTGTGTGAGGCTTAATTTTCAGTAGTGTATGTGTGAGGTGTTCAGTAGTGAATGTGAGAGGATTTCAGTAGTGTGTGTGCAAGGCCAGATGATTTCAGTAGTGTGTGTGTGTGTGTGTGTGTGTGTGTGTGTGTGTGTGTGTGTGTGTGTGTGTGTGTGTGTGTGTGTGTGTGTGTGTGTGTGTGTGTGTGTGTGTGTGTGTGTGTGTGTGTGTGTGTGTGTGTGTGTGTGTGTGTGTGTGTGTGTGTGTGTGTGTGTGTGTGTGTGTGTGTGTGTGTGTGTGTGAGTGTGAGAGGATTTCAGTAGTGAGTGTGAGAGGATTTCAGTAGTGTGTGTGTGAGGCTTAATTTTCAGTAGTGTGTGTGTGAGGTGTTCAGTAGTGAATGTGAGAGTATTTCAATAGTGTGTGTGCAAGGCCAGATGTTTTCAGTAGTGTGTGTGTGAGGTGTTCAGTAGTGAATGTGAGAGGATTTCAGTAGTGTGTGTGTGTGAGGCTTAATTTTCAGTAGTGTGTGTGTGAGGTGTTCAGTATTGAATGTGAGAGTATTTCAGTAGTGTGTGTGCAAGGCCAGATGTTTTCAGTAGTGTGTGTGTGAGGCTTAATTTTCAGTAGTGTGTGTGTGAGGTGTTCAGTAGTAAATGTGAGAGTATTTCAGTAGTGTGTGTGCAAGGCCAGATGTGTTCAGTAGTGTGTGTGTGAGGTGTTCAGTAGTGAATGTGAGAGTATTTCAGTAGTGTGTGTGCAAGGCCAGATGTTTTCAGTAGTGTGTGTGTGAGGCTTAATTTTCAGTAGTGTGTGTGTGAGGTGTTCAGTAGTGAATGTGAGAGTATTTCAATAGTGTGTGTGCAAGGCCAGATGTTTTCAGTAGTGTGTGTGCGAGGTGAGTTTGAATTTTGGCCTACACGGCCCCTCATAAAAAAGGGCCGCTCTCCGCGTGCCGAGAGGCAGGAGAGAGGCGCACAGCTGGTTCCCTGACGTCACTCACTCCGACAGGACACCCAGTACAGAGTGTGTCAGAGAGGATAAATAAAAATGAATACATGAACAGGGGGAAGACCAAGATGCAGCAGTGCAAATATCTTCCACTGACATTCCTCCGTGCAAAGCCGTGGAGGAGGAATTCCTCTGCTGGAGTGCGCAATAATGTTCTCCGGGGGCTCCACCCCAGAGGAGACATATGCCTGCGACACAGCCTCACACAGCCAGTGTGACAGCCGTTGTGCAGACAGAGGTTGCCCGATCGAGCGCTCTCTATAGTGCACAAACAGTGCGCACCACATAGCAGGACAGCGTGCGCGCAGGACAGAGGAGATGAGACGTGGCTTCTTCCTCCGACCTGTAAGGAGGGGGGAATAAGCCAGCCAGGGTGATCACTCTTGACCTAAAAGAGTTGTGATGACCTTAGGCATGAAGCCGGGTTAGGGCGTAAAACAGCTGAACTGCCATCTCCTTGGATCCGGAGAGCTGACGGAGCCACCGAGAGCGCAGACAAATCACTCACCCTTTTCTCTGATCGAGCCAAAAGTAGTACTACTTTGGCTGAACACAGTTTAAGGGGAACCTGATCAGGTTCAAATGGGGCTTTGCTTTAGTGCGCGTAACACCCAAGCCAAATCCCACTGAGGCGCCAGTGTGCGTGACACAGGTCTGAGTCTCAATACTCCTCGCATACAACGGCTGCTGCGTTCTGCGAGCCCCTCGGTTAAATTCGCCGGGAATATACATTGCTCTGATGGAGAGCAACGTGTGTGCGCGCCCAGAACAGCAGCCGCCTGGTTGCGTTCAGAAGCTGCGCAGATCGTACTCCTCCCTGGCGATTGAGGTAGGCTGCTTCCATAGCCGTGGCCTGTTGTCTGTGCACTTTTAGGCAAAAGGGCTGCGAGGGAGTTTCCACACGCTGCATTTCACTCCATCTCTCCTCATGAGGCGTGTGCACGCCCAGAGGATGAGAGGTGTGTGTATGCTGTCCACACGAGGCGTTATAACGGTGCTCGTGGATTTATTATGACCATGTGTAGGAGGCATATCTGGGACAGAGGAATGCCGCGAGCTCTGCAGTTTATAAACCAATAGGTTAAACACAGCAGGCTTCTGCAGCGAATGAACCACCTCTGGAGTGTCCCCCTGTTGGAAGAGACCCTGGGGGATCATCACGTGACCAGCTGACGCCAACGCCGAGCAGCTGCGTCACAGAGAGGGCTGTGTGGGTTGTGACATGCCGGAGGAGAGCTGTCAGTTTCTCCACTCGCTGCCGCGCTCTGCTGGCTGAGTTTAATTCCTCTCCCAGATAACATTTGTCTGAGAAGGAAGAGGACAGCTCTTCTTCCAATTTATTATGAAACCCAGGCTTTGACAGATGCGATACGAGATGTACCGTCTGTAAAGCGACTTCCTCCCTGGAGCGAGCCAGCAAATAGCAGGTCGTCCAGAGGAAACCACACTCTCATCCCTCCTCTGTGTAGTGGCTCCAGCCTTCTCTACACAAAAATGGGAGGAGCCAGGAAATATCCGAACGGCAGACGATTGTCTGGTCTGATATTCCCTGAAATGAGAAAACGCAGGAATTTCCTGTGTTTCGGGATGAGGGGTACGTGGAAGTATGCATCCTTCAGGTGGAAGTATGCATCCTTCAGGTGGAAGTGAACCAGTCGTCCTGGTGAACACATTCCAGCACCTGTTTGATCGTCAGCATGTGGAATACTGACAGATCGAGGATGTCTCATTGCCCCAGTCTTTTTCGGGATTAGAAAAATAACGGGAGTGAAAACCCCTGACTTTCCTCCCTTTGAGGAACCCTGGAAATATCCTCTTTCAACAGGAGTTCCAGCAGCTCGGATTGGAGAGCAAGACATAGCTTCTGGGAGGACAGGAGTGTTTCCTGTATCCCATTGAACTGTGGGGGGGGGAGAGGCGAACTGCAGGATGTATCCTCTGCTGATCAGCCTGCTCATCCATCTGTCCATCAGACCCACGCGCTGCCACTCTGAGAAAAACTCTGAGAGCGGGCGCACGTGCTCGAGATATGTTTTCGGTCGTCATGGTGACGAGCCCCGCCAGAGCCCCTGCCGCCGCTGCCCGTGAGGCAACCCAAGGCGAGGGCCTCTACATGCTGCGTCTCACTCCGACTCTCATCATGACACGCTCAGGGGATGGATGGAGGTGTGTACAGTGCTGCCCACATGAAGCGATATAACGACGTTCATGGGTTTATTAAGGCTGTGTGTACGAGGCGTATCTCGGACAGAGGAATGCTGCGAGCTCTGCAGGTTATTAACAGGGGTTAAAACCGGCAGGCTTCTGCAGCGAGCCCTGCTGTCTACTTAATCAACAGATTAGTGGCAGCCGGCTTATTTAGCGAGCTCTGCAGTTTATTAACCGATAGGTTAAAACCAGCAGAATTCTGCAGCGATCCCTGACGCCGTGGCGCTGCGAGCGCTGCCGCTGGGGCACTCAGCCTGGAATACTGCTCCTTCCCCCGTTCTGGCTTCTCTGTGATGTGCCGTAATGGTCGTCATGGTGACGAGCCACGCCATTGCCCTCGCCGCCACTGCCCGTGAGGCGAAAGGGCTGCGAGGAAGCCTCCACACGCTGCGTTTCACTCCGGCTGTCATCATGAGGCGTGTACACGCTCAGGAGATGAGTGGCGGTGTGTGCAGTGCTGTCCACATGAGGCGTTATAACGGCGCTCATGGGTTATTATGACCGTGTGTAGGAGGTATATCTCGGACAGAGGAATGCCGGGAGGTCTGTGGTTTAATAACCGAAAAGTTATAACCACCAGGCCTCTGCTGCGAACCCTGCTGCCTACTAATCAACAGATTGGAGGCAGCTGGTGTAGTTACTGTGCTCCGCAGCTTATTAATCGATAGATTAAATTGCGCAGGCTTTTGTAACGAACCCTGCTGGCTATTAACCGATAGGTCATAGGCAGCCGGTTCACCCAGGGTGGAGGATATGTGAAACACATTTGCAACTGATGACTCAGACAGCATGTTGGGAAATAATCTTGTTTTATTTCCCTCACACTCCCCCCAAAACCGTCAGGGCCGGCTCTGTTTTCTCGGCGGCTCTCGTGGAGCAGACGCCGAACGGGAGTACCTCACTCCCTTCTTACCCCCCTTCTCTGGGGGGGCGGAGGCGCCGGACGGTGCCCCAGCTGCCGCTGACGGACGAGTCTGACGCCTCGGCTGCTGTTGCTGCGAGTGTCTCTCTGTCTGCCGCTGTGGCCGGGTTAGCTGCTGCTGCTGCTGCCGCTGGTGTCGCCGACGTGCTGGCGGATGTGTCATCCTCAACCATGGCCAGGAACTGGGGTCCGAACAGCCCGTCCGGGCTGACCGGAGCGTCCAGCCTTGCCGCCTTCCGCCTCCTCTGGTGCCACGGTGGTGGACCGCTCGACCAGCGTCACCACCGAGTTGGTCAGCAACGCGATGTTGTTCGCTGCTGCAGACGCCTGAAATGCACATTGGTGCGCCCGGTCAGCCTGGCGGGCGACATACTGGTCCTTGGGGGCGGCCAACATAGGGCGCCGTCCGGCGATCAAGTTGGCCTGCCTAACCCCGAAGAACGCCGTTAAGCTCGGTTCCAGAGCGGGGGTGGTTGGAAAACCCTCCTCTGTGAATCCCTCCACCTTAGTGAAGGGGACAAAGGTGGCCACCGGAGCCCTCAGGGTCCTCGGGTTCGCCGCTGTCCCTTCCTGGTATCTCCTAATGGCGGGGAAGCGCGGCCAGATTGGGTCACTCCTGCCCGTCTGAACCCGGGAAAACACTCCGGCCATGTCATCCAGAGCCACCCTCTCCCGTCCTCGGGGAACGGGAAGACCTCTGCATGCTGCTGCTTTGCTGATTATTTCCGGCAGCTCCAGCATAATGCCACCCAACGCCGGTAGCGCCGTGGCTACGGAGAAGGGGACCGCATGCTCGGCCCCCACCCCTGTATCTCGCTCCGACCCCGTCTCCCCCGTCCGGGGAAGAGGGGGGAGGGGAGAGCCACATGGCGAGCGATGGAGGGAGACGGGGTAGGAGTCGTCCGACTCCTGCCCCCCACTCACCTCTAGAAACAGGCTGCCCCTGTTCTGGATGGGCCAATCGTCCTCCTCACCCGCAGCAGCTAGAGCGTTGCCCTTCGCTTCCTGCCGGATGATGGGAGACGAACACAATGTGAACATGCGACCTGCTGGCTGAGAGCCGCGTCCGTGTGCTCTGGCCCCAGGCAGGATTCGCATATTGGGTGCAAATCATAGCTCATGATGTATCCCGTTTTGCAAGAGGGACACTCGCGGACACTATCATTGCTCATGATTTGATCTTCCTGTGCTTCAGTACTGCTGGTTGCTGAAGAAAAGAGGGAGCAGATTGCCGGGCCGCCTTCCTATTTATACCGGAAGGAGGCCCGAGGGTGGGGCCCACCTAGCGGGTGGGCGTGGACTACAAGTGTTTCAGTGCTGCGCGGGGGTGCAGAGGGATAACCCAATAGCGATAGCCTTAGAGGGCGAAGCCATATACGAAATAGAACAGCCGGTGTTACTCGTGAGTGTTTTCCCCGAGAAACAAACACAATACACACAAACGCAAAATTACACAAACACACACACACGTATACACACACACTCGCGAGCTTCCCCTCCAAACGAAAATATCTTCCCTCCGTAGTATTTTGATCATTTGCTCCGCCAGGCCCGGACTGGCCATCGGGAGGACCGGGAGGTTTCCCGATGGACTGGCCTGTTAAGTGGCCTGCTGGCCTGAGGAATTTTTTGTATGTATGTATTGTGAACGCAGCGCTGCGCAAATGTGGGTCTGACTCTGCCTCACAGAGGGTGACTGGCTGTCTCCATGATGTGGCCTGCCGACATGGCTACTTTCATCAGACCGGTTACGTGTATTGTTGTTGTTAGCATCCGGTGCTAGCTAGCGGCGCTAACGGATATAATGAGCTGTCAACAAGGTGGAGGAGAGTCCTCTCCTGTCAGACTGAGAGACTGATAACTACAGCTCAGGTGAGGTAAAGGACTTTAGAGTGTTTAGATAGTTAACTTAGTCTAAGTTCTCTGTGGGTCTCAAACGGTTTGGTCACCATTTATGTAAACACATATTTCCATTTGAAGGGGGAGTGATTAGTAAAATATGCATGAATAATAATTTTCAAAAAAGTTAACTAGGTGAAAAAAGGTAAGATAAACTTTAAAAACTTGTTGAGAGCTAAAACTAGTCTTTGCTGTTGCCTAAAAGAGGAGCAGGGGAGAGACGGGTGAGGCTGGTTCATGAGCCAATGAGCCCAGACACACTATGCCATGCTAACTATAAATGAACCAAAAACAAATAAATAAACAAGTTTCAATGTTTTTTCATATTGGATATGGTATGTTATTGGTTATGGCCATGTTCTTATGATTTTATGATTATTTAAATATATACAGTCCTGTTTCATATGGGTGTAGTCTCTTTATTTCCCCCTCAAAGTGCACCAGATTGATGCATTTAAGTCCAACATTTAAAAAAAAAAATCTTCCCGGGGGAGCAAGTCCCCGGACCCCCCTAGAGGATTTGAGGTCCACCTCCACTTAAAATATGTTCACATGGATAGGTTCCTAAATAGATTTGCACTTTTTTTTTAAAATAGTAACCCATGTCCATATGTTTATTCTGGGGTAGTTTTAAAGTTTATGGCTATCACTATGGGCAGCAACGTTGTAAATATTGACAAATAAATCCAGGAAAATGACACAAAAGAAAACTGGTAGTGGCCTGGTTGGGTGTATAATTCCCCGGCCTGACTGTCCCAGTCCGGCCCTGTGCTCCGCTAATAATCAATCAGATCGAGGGATTCCAGAGAAGAGGAAACTTTGAAGGCCTTTTTCTCAAAATGATGACTCGGTGACAGTCATTATATAATGTGACATATTTCGCTTAATATTTGGAGTACAAAAACAATCCTGATATCATTAGAAAGCTAGGAATATCCTCTTTCCAACAGTGTATACAACTCAAAATGTGTCTTTGGGTCAATGCGACTGATTTAGATAGAGCAGGTCACATATGTAAATGAGCTGTGCAGTTCCTCTGATGTCATTGGCCGTCCCGTCCTCGCAACATCCGAGGTGATTGGATTGACGTCATCCAATCCCCGCCCGCTTCTGCTACGTCATCCGGGGGAGGAGTACAAAGGCCGGGCAAGCAGTGTTGCCAACTTGGCGACTTTGTCGTTAAATTTGGCAGCTTTCCAAACCCTCCGGCTACTTATTGTTGTCAAAAGCGACTAACGACTAATCTAACGACTTGTAATGGTGTTATTAGGGACTTTTCTGGTGTTTGGAGACTCACGTATTGTTCTGCAGTTAACGAGCTGCCGTGAGCCCCTCAGCCATCCCATAGTACTGTGGAGAATTGAAGATTATATCACCTGATATATAAGAAGTGTGTTACGTTTGAATGGCAGAAAGTCTTGTTGCAATTTCCAGATATTGAAGGAGGCCCCTTGAGTTTCTCTGTTAATTATCAATAGTCTGGGCAAATAACAGGGGAAGCCAAAGGGGGATTTTCCTCAGATTTAATGCAGTTACATTCTTGTAGTTAATGATGCATGTCCTGCAGACCCAGAAAAAGCCTTGAGAATTGAGTCACACAGTTAAGAGAGACAATAGTCCTTCTGAATTATCAATAAATGTATTCAGTCCAGTAAAGCAGACTCCGAGGTGAAGGGAAGTTCACAGAAGCCCTTAGGCTACAAGAACAATCAACTTCTGTTAATGATAAAGATGTGTGTGCGTTAAAGATGTTTGGGGAAGAAGTGTGTCTATTGCAGCAGCCAGATAGATTACTGCTCAAAACGATACCTGTACTTTTGTTTTATTGACTTCTCTGTTTGATTCTTTCATGAAGTGGGGACTAAATTGCCACAACATTTTGAAGAAGTTGGCTTAAATGTGCTTAAATTACTCTGTGGGAAATAAGGAGCATGTTTGCATTACAGGAGACTAGAAATGATGGGGGAGGGGAGCAGAGAGGGAAGTCTGAAGAATGTGTGTGTGTGAAAGCTACAGAAATACGAGACAGCGAATACCAGATGTGTTTGTTTTGCTTCAAACTAAGGGACTCTTGTTTCCGGATCATCTCGGCTGGCGCGCGCTGATTCGCTACGACACACCAGCTCCTCCTGTTTTTGTTTTGAGTATGTAAGCCTGTTCTGTCTTTGGTTCGCCCTCTCTTCCTCCTGCTGCCAAGACAAAGTAAGTTAGATCTCCCGGCGGGAGGAACCAGAGCCGGAGTAATCCGGATTACAATTTACTTCGTGATGTTGTGTTATTGTATCTTTTGCCATTAAATCAGCATATTTGTTATAACTTTACCAATGGTTGCTGTGAATTCTTCCTCTGTTAATCTGACCCATTCACAAAAGGACGCGCGGATAGGGTGACCAGATGTCCCGCTTTGCGCGGGACTGCACAGCATTTTCACGACTTTTGGTGCGTCCCGCAAATTGAGACGATGTCCCGCATATTTCATTTTGATTGGCTAAAACGCTTTTCTTTAAAATCAGATTCATCCAATGGCTGTTGAGAAAGCAGGGAAGGCTATCATCACGGGGCTGTGTTTGCTGTCAATCAAACTGTAACACACGGCGGGTGCTGGTCAAGTGTTAACCAATGAGAGTAACTCACACACACACACCCCCCCCCACCCGCCAAACAACAACAACGAACGCAGGCGACGCAGCAGGTTATGGAAAATGGAGGAAACTGAAACTACAGCTAAGAAGAAAAGAAGATGCACATACAACAAAGACTGGGAAGACACTCACCCGTGGGTGAAGCCAGTGCAGGGCGACTCTCAGAGATTTTGTTGCAATCTTTGCAAGAGTAATTTTTAAATGTCACATGGCGGTGAATACGACGTCAAAAGACACAGAGAATGCGATTCTCACAAGAAACGTGTCACTCAAAAAGAGACATCCCACTCTATGGAGACATTCCTACTCAAACCAAAAAATGATGGCCACTCAGACAAGGTGACAGCAGCAGAAATAACCAGTGTTTACCATACAGTGCAACACTCCCATTCATACCGGTCAAATGACTGGTAACAAGCTAGCGCCGACCATGTTTCCAGACTGTGAGATAGCAAAGAAAATGTCATGTGGTCATACAAAAGCAGCGTCCATAATAACAGATGTGCTTGCCCCTGCCTCTGTGGAGAGTTGTTTGACAGAGTCAAAGACACCAGTGGGTCTAGGTGACAGAAGGCCCACCTTCTGTTGCTGTGATGGACAACACTGAAAGCTATTTTATTTTATGTATTATTATGTTTCTGTTCCCTCCTGGCCAGTGTTGGTTTTATTTTATCTATTAATTTATGTTGTGCCTACTTGTACAGGTAATACACTAGTTGAATTAAGAAGATGCATTTCTAAACACTTGAAGTTAATAATGCCTGCTGCCTTGGTTAGCCTTAGTTTACTTTTCTTTATTATTATTATTTCCGGGGGTTGGGGGGTGCTGTTGAGAGGGTGTCCCACATTGTCCCACATTGTCCCACACAACCATACTCCTTGTCCCACATTTGGTTTGTTGGGATCTGGTCACCCTACGCGCGGAGGCAGAGGGGGCCCTTAGAGCCCCCGCCAAAGAATGACGTCTGCCACAACAGTACTCACAGGCGCGCAGACTCCTGCCTCCCGCAGCAGCTCAGCTGCAGTCAGAGCAGAGAGGAGACAGCCACACCCTCCCGCGTCGAGACAGCTTCAGTCACTTAATCACCTCGTCCACTGTGTGTGTGCCTCTCTGACTGTGACAAGCTAAACATCCACGTAAGTCATTGTGTCACAGTCTAAACTGTATTCACAAAAGTACAGAAAGGAGTGGGAATCAAACCCTGAGTTTAAAGGATGGTTGAAGACATTTATTGGAGATGACACTAGGGATGGGAACGATTAATCGAATATTCGAAATGATTCAGGTATTCGAATAATTATTCATGTATTCGAATATGAGTTATGAATATTTTTATTAATTTTTTATTTTTTGTATTAATTTATTTTTTGGGAGTGATGCCTAAGTTGATTACATATTATCAAATTGAATAATTCAATGTATATATATACGACTATGCCATAGCTAAATGTGTTAGGTGACGTCTAAAGGTGTTATTTGCTCCGCTCACCGGACCCTCACAGCGGGCAGAGCTGCAGGTGCTGATCTCTCTCTCGTGTCCGGTTATACTTCACTCGCGTTTATGTCCAAATCCATCAGATCTAGCTAGTTCTAGCCAATGATATGGCTGCTGCCCCTCCCTACACGCAGACTCAAACCTCATCTTAGGCCCAAATGTGGCGCAAATGAGCTCCGCAGCCGTTGCGAGGTTCCGGCGCTAACAGTTCATGAGCGTGCTCCCCCGCCCCCTGTCAACACTCGCGACACATGAGTGGCCAGCCTAAACAACAATAAGCGCTGCTTGGCAACCGTGTGTGGCGGCAAAGTACATAGACATTTTGACTGGAGAGATTTAGTTTTGCCGGTATTCAACATTTTACCAGTCATAGTCCGGTAATTATTTACACTCTAAGAAGAGTCCTACACAACAGACATGGCGTCAAAAAGGAGTAATGTGTGGAAATATTTCGACCAGGTAAGTGAGTGCGGTGTAGAGGTCAACCTATGCCAAATTAAATGTATATACATGCTATACCTTGCTATACCCGCAACCTCTGTTCCAGCTGAGAGGGTCTTCTCTACAGCTGGCCTGATTGTGAATCGCCTCCACACATGAAAGCTGTAGGCCTATAGCTGTCAAACTGTGATCACCAGTTCAATACATTTGACAAATTCGACTTGGTTTCTACACTTATTTGAACATGTATGTATTTGTAAAAAATTATTGGAAAAAAATTGGGTACAAAAAAAAATGTAAAAAAGAGATTTCTACTAAAAACTACTAAAACTATTTCTACTTTTTCTAATAGAGACATTTCTGATCTACTGTTGTCTGGATTTACTCTGGTGGTTTCAAGTTTTGATCATTGAAGGGTGTGGAACGTTATTTTACCGCCATTACATGATATGAAAATTGGGCAATGACGTCATTTAGGGACTTCTGGCGACTTTTCGGACAGCCAATAGCTACTTTCCTGCAGCACTGCAGGCAAGGACATCATTCTAGAGGCTCTGTATTGTGAGACAGACGCCTCCAGCCTCTCGTTGTGTTGCCGCCATATTCTGTGCTTTGTTAGACTGCTGAGCAGCGTGTTAAGTAGGTTTTCTGTGCTAGTTACACTGATTAGCAGTGTGTCGTAGTGTTCTGTGTTTAGTATAGTGTGTGTGTACCGCTTAGACCCAGGTTAGCTTAGCGCCTGTAGATCAGCATTTGTGTGTGTATCGCTTAGACCCAGGATAGATTAGCGCCTGTAGATCGGCAACAGCTGTGTTCTCGCACAGCTTCCTTTTGTTTGTTATTTTGTTCCACTTTAGAAGTGAGGTATTTTCTTTCCTTTTGTGTATTACCCGTTGTGGGATAATACTGTGCAACTCTCTTTTGGAGTTCTCCTTTTGTTAAATAGCAACAGTTTGGCCCTTTGTTTGTGCCAGGCTGTTTGTGTATATCATTTTGTTCATTTATAGTTACAATTCAAATAAACCACTTGTAACTTATACCAATTCTACTCTGGTTGTGTTTCTTCCCTTTGGATCCCCTAGACCCAAAAGGGAACGTACAGATTGCCCGGGTTCGATTATTATTATTAGGTTTATTTTCAAAGCTCGATTTGTTTGTTTTGTTTATTCATTTTATTCCTATTTCAACTTTGTGTAGGTTGAAATAGTTGATAGACATTGGGGTGGGTGAGGGGTTGTTGTGTTGTTTTTTAATGTTTAATAAAATGCCGGCTATGTTAATATAATATTGTTCCTTCTATTTTTTTATTATCTTCTACTCCTCATTGAAAGCAACCTTTTACATAGCAATGTTACACAAAGAAGGGAGATAAAAGTTAAACATTCTCCATATGTATGATAACAATGAGGATTCTGTAGATCAGTGGTTCTCAAATGGGGGTACGCGGACCCCTAGGGGTACGTTGTAGTACTGCAGGGTGTACGTGAGATGTATTTTATGTTAATGGAAAAAAAAATGCATTTAAACAAACTACTAATAGTAGATTAACTACTTTATTTAAAGGTTTAAAGTAATTCTGGATAATAAAATGGGGGAAATAAACGGGGTGCTCTCTTTTTCTCCCTCTCCTGCTAGCTCGTCAGTCTCGTGCAGCTCGCTGAACCTGTAATAAGTGACCCGACCGTAAAGAATAAATATATTCATAACTAGTTTAGCTAGTTCCAGAGTAGATAAACTAGCTAAGTGTGTTAGGTCTAACTCTTAGTGTATTTAATTTTGCTCCACTCAACGGTCCGGCGGAGCTGTGATCATGCAGAGTTCTCCGCAACCTGATCTCACCAGAATGTGTGACTCCACCACGACTCCTTAACACCGCATTGCGTGGTGGACTCACAAACTTTGAACATAAGATCGACTGATCAGCTGCTGCTGATAGTGCCTAAGACCAGGCTTAAAACCCGAGGGCATCAAGCTTTTGCAGCGGCTGGCCATAGGCTCTGGAATACTTTGCCCCTCCATGTGAGGTCGGCCCAGACCCTGGGGGTTTTTAAATCAACACTTAAAACTCACTTTTTCTCTCTGGCTTTTGTTTAATTATCTATTTATTCATTTAGTTCTTTATTTTAATATTTATAACATAACATAGGATTTCATAAAGTATTTTTAAAATAGTTTATACATTATTCGAATATAGGAATAGTAGATAGGATTACTTAAAATATAGTACCTTATATTTCATTTTTTTTTCCTTTAGACCCTTGCGGTTTATTCTTAAAAACCCTTACCCACCCCCCATTTTCTCTCTGCTGGTCTATGGCCTTGTAGATGGTAACGGATTACAGAGTCGCTTAGATAAGCGGGGGAGTGCATCTGACGAAGAGATAGGTTGTTGTGCTCCCTATCTCTGTTTCTTATCCTATATCTAATATAACTGCTCGGGTCTTGATAGATTGAGTGGGGAAGTTCATGAGATCTTTCTAGAGGGTTATCAAGAATAACTTTTATCCAATGACCTTTTCCCTCTCTGTCTGTGTCTGTGTATTCTCTTGTTCCGATTAACCCAGCCAAATCTTTTTTCTTGTTTTGTATCTATATCTACGCCGGGATCCAGAGTCAAGTCTGATCCTCTTGCTGTAGTCCTGTGTCTTGGATCCTCTATCCTGAGTTCTGGATTAAGTCGTGCACTTCGGGTCGTGGCAGAACCTGTCTCTGCGGTCCTGCCTTGGGTCTAAAATATAAACAACCCTTAAAGCAGACTTTAATTACACCTGAGTAAAATTCAGGGAAGGTGATTGTCAAGTGCCAACAATCAGGAGAGATATTTGATTGGAGGACTGGCTTATCTAAAGCCAGTTGAGTAGCACTTGAAATGTTTTAGCTCTATGAAACCTGATGTACTTATATGATTCTGTTTTCTTCAAGCTTGTATTTTGTTGGTCGAACTCACTTATTGTAAGTCGCTTTGGATGAAAGCGTCAGCTAAATGCAATGTAATGTAATGATTGTTGGTGCTTGAGAAGACTAAATATTTATCTGTAGATCCCTATAAAATATATACATTACTCGTTATTCTCTACAAATAGTTAATTAAAAACTGTATATAATTGCTATTTTGGACATCCCTTTTCAAGATTTCAATATTACTCTAAACGTGTAATAACGTGCTTTAACCAGTAGGAGGTGCGGGTTAAAAAGCTGTCAAGTTTACAGTGTTAACAAAATAAAATATACTGCTGTTTCTGGTTTGGTTTACGACGGATATATTCTGTTATTGTTTTGATATTTGTAACACAAAAGCGATGGAAAAAACACGCAGCAACACAGAAAAGATGGTCTTAACAAGGTAAACAATAAGGCTCCTCTATGTCAATAAATGCAAGAGATGCAGCATTTTCTCAACAATGTTTAATTTACATTTTTCATCTTCCTCAGACGTCACTGGGGCACTGTCAAATGGGCTGTCAGCCCAACGATGATTTGGACTTTATTACCCCAAAAACCCAAGCCACAGCTTTGCTATCATTGCAGTTTAGTCGTGTTTATATCCTACATTGGATTTGCTTCACCGAACACACAGTGGCGACTGGTCATTAGGGGCACAGCCCCACCTAGTGTCAGCAGAAAGTATTACAAATAATGATTACAAAAAAATGCAAAAAGTAAATAACAAAATATATAAAATATATTTTAAGATCATGTTTAATCATCTGATTCGTCTGTACATTGCTGTTTTAGTCTGTGTTCTTCTAATTAGTGTCTAGAGTGTGTGCCTATTGAGCTGTTTAGAGCCATGTGGGACAAAACCGGATCATGCCCCTCCCTCTCACTGTCTAAGTGAACGGTGACTATAAAAACTACACTACGCATGCTCAGAGTATTGTCCTATTTAATGTGTGTGGCAAAAAAATAATGACCATAGGGGCACTGAGCTGCCATCTCCACCATACGTCATCTCACATAATTCAGAGCTGATTGGCTGTAAGTATGTGTGCCGTGAAAAGTGTGGTGTGTGAAGAGGAGGAGAGAGACGCGTCCTAAAACCAGGAAGTAAGCTGCGCATGGCTTCCCTCCACAAAAAATTTCTCTCCATGGGATTTTAGAAAATAGCTCAAAATAAGCTCTGTGGGAAACGTACCTGTTAGATAAATGCACGTTTTGGTCAGCCGGATAATATCCACATGTCTACCCTACTTTTATAATTGTTCAAATCATAAATCTATCGATTAGATTTATGATAGACTTTTGAAACTACAAGAAGATAAAAAAAAGATAGTTGAAACTGCTATTGACATGTGCAGAAAATGACCCTATATCTAGTTTTCGTATATATATATATATATATATATATATATAAAATATATATGCATTTATTGTTTTCCTGCCCTAACTTTTATTTAATTTGTTCTCCTGTTTTCTTTATTTCTTTGTACTCCTTCATTTCTATACGTTTTTTACGCAATAATGCCGCTGTATTAGGATGATGCACGGGAGGGTTACTTTCCACAAGCTATGCTTCAGCCCTCACGCTTCTACTAATTTTGTTCATCTTTGTGTGTATGAATTAAACTTTTTTTGTTTTTTGGATGAATAAAAAAATATATATACTTTCAGCTTGGGGGCCCCCTAGTGGCCCCGCATAGTCCGCATATAGGAAGAAACGGCCCTGCGCATAATCCCCGCATTTTTCCACACAAAGTTGAGAAAAAGTTAACTTGTCTTGACGTGAAGTAGTGATGATGATGATGATGATGATGATGACACGACGTCATCAGCTCGCGCATCACAGAAGGTAAACAACACCGTAGAGTGAACGAGAGAGAAAACACCAAGATGAAAAAATCTAATCCATCTAATTTACCGACGAACATTTCTGCTAAAGACCGGGCAAAGCAGTACCCCGATGTCTTGCACGAAAGTGGGGGGAAACTATTCTGCACCCCGTGCAACTGTGTTGGAGCATAAGAGAAATTCGACGGTGACGACCCACTTTGATTCATTCAAACATTCGAAAATGCTTTCTGCTGCTGCGGACAAGAAAGCCAAACAACTCACGTTCACCGAGGCATCGATCTCCAAAACCCTTTCGAGGGCTACAAGAAACGAGGTGAGAAGCCTACAAGATTGAAGCTGGTCAGATAACGAACGAGTAAATGAAAACAGAATGAGGCGGAGAAGTGTGTGTGTGTGTGTGTGTGTGTGTGTGTGTGTGTGTGTGTGTGTGTGTGTGTGTGTGTGTGTGTGTGTGTGTGTGTGTGTGCGTGCGTGCGTGCGTGTGTGTGTGAGAGAGAGAGTGTGATTAAAATAGCCCAATTGCTTTTACAATAAATAAACATTGAATGTATTTAATTGAATAGTAAAGGGGTTTAACGTTAGTGGCAGGTTGTGTGTGAGAGAGAATAAATAAAACAGCCCAATATTTCAAAAAAGATATTTAGCATATTTCGCAACTCCCCCAATTTCACAGCATAAAATCACATAAAAACCCTGCATGTTTAATCGCATAATCAAGGATTTTAGCCCGCGTTTTTCTGGAGGGTCTATAACTAGCTGTGACATCACGCACTCTAGTTAATGTTAACATCTGAAGAAAGCCTCTGTAACAAGGTCTGACCAATGTTTAATATCTCTAAAAGTAAGAATCAGATTTAAAAGTTGTGTTACACAAATAATGTCAGACAGATGTGTAACATTTTAAAGTTGGAATGAGGTTTCTGAGTGAAAGTATGAATGAACAGTTAGCAGTTGAAGTCGCATGAAGATTTGTTGAAGTCTGAACAATTTCTCAATTGACTTCCATGTTAAAAAATCTGATGAATTATGGGATGTATCTCTGGAATTATGAAAGTTATGAATGAGAAAAGTAATAGCCATCGATTCCCGACCGAGCTGAACGTTTTGATGTTTGAACGGAGTTTCTGCGATGTTCAATGCAGGAGAAGAAGAGGGCCAAAATAACAGGCGGAATAATAAAGAATTGTGTGCGTAGAAGAACAGATAGTTGGAATGCTGTGTCAGCATTCCCACTAAATTATCTTTGATCGTGATACGGGAAAGCTTTAGTCGGTCACAAATATTCCCCTAATCAAAAATGCATGTTTTATCTCAAATACAATTTCAAAACAACAAATTCCTGAGTGAAGTTCATTGCTGTTTTTGAAGTATAACTTGGAGACCTGAGTTGACGTGTCAAACACCTTTAAACAAACTCTGTTTCAGGATCACACAGACATAATTCACTATTTAGCATTCTCCCTTTTATAATAGGCTCAAATTATTGTTGTTTCCCTCAATCATTCATCATTTGACATCCTTTTCTGGGACATTAATAATTAATGGACGTGCTTTTTGAGCAGAACCTCTCCCAGTGTGCCGGCATGGGAGGCGGGCTGGTGAGAGAATGTGTGTACCACCTGAAATATTTAACAGCCCCGTGTTCAGCAGCTGTTTTTGTAAAATCCTATTTTGGAATAAAGTATTTTTGTGTTGAGACTTCACAGCGGACTTCATTTTTTTTTCATTAGAATATTGTGTGTGTGTGTGTGTGTGTGTGTGTGTGCGTGAGTGTGTGTGTGTGTGTGTGTGTGTGTGTGTGTGTGTGTGTGTGTGTGTGTGTGTGTGTGTGTGTGTGTGTGTGTGTGTGTGTGTGTGTGTGTGTGTGTGTGTGTGTGTGTGTGTGTGTGTGTGTGTGTGTGTGTGTGTGTGTGTGTGTGTGTGTGTGTGTGTGTGTGTGTGTGTGTGTGTGTGTGTGTGTGTGTGTGCGTGCGCGTCTGATTTCAACTCAGATTACCTGTTGGGATTCTATGAATATTTTACATCCTCCCAAATGAGGTTTGAAAGTAAATGATGATGTGATTTTATCTTCTCATTATTATGTTTTCCATTTGCTCTAATTTCTTTGGGACTTTCTGAATAAGAAACTTACTTTTTGACTAAAATAATGATTAATTCAACAAGAAATATGTAAACAAGCTGGGCTTTGTGTATTGACCTTTAAATGGATATACCCACATCTCTCATTCTTTAGCAAAATTAATTATGAAGAGAAAATGAAATGGAAATCCTTCATTATTACATTACATTTTAAGGCTTGAAAACATTGATATATTAATAGCTAAAAGGTTGTGCTATTACTAAAAGTATTTTCGGAGCTTTTGTCAACACAATAAATATCTTTTTGCTGCATAAAACATGTGTACCTTTTAAAATAGAATATACAGTATACCCATCCCTCCATCCATCCATCTACCCACTCGACCCTCCATTCATTGAAACAACAAGTTCATCTTCTGGTTCACATGAAAAACCCAAGATGTTCCTATGGACATTTAAGCCCTCAAATTCCCCCTATATGTGAAGTGTCATTTGTTGCAAAGTAAAATATAACTTTGAGCGAAGGACAAGTCTAATTGAATGGAGAAAAGTTTGAGAGAGAGAACAAAAGGAGGCAACTTATCAGGGAGAAAGTGTCAGAGGAAGAGAGTAGGAAAGGGAAGGAATTTAGTCGGAAGGCTTAATTTGTTGTGTGTGTGTGTGTGTGTGTGTGTGTGTGTGTGTGTGTGTGTGTGTGTGTGTGTGTGTGTGTGTGTGTGTGTGTGTGTGTGTGTGTGTGTGTGTGTGTGTGTGTGTGTGTGTGTGTGTGTGTGTGTGTGTGTGTGTGTGTGTGTGTGTGTGTGTGTGTGTGTGTGTGTGTGTGTGTGTGTGTGTGTGTGTGTGGAGACACGCTTTTCTAAATCCTCTGCAAGGTCACATGAGTCTTTCATTCCCAAGATGAGTAAACATTGGCCCACGTTCTGTCATCACAACTGCTGCACCTTCAACCAAAAACTGCTGGTCTGTTTCTCTCTGCCCATGCCCATTTAAAAAAAGAACAAACGGAAAGAGAAAAAAGGAGTTAGTGTTGCCAAGAATAACATTTTCAAAACAAAATTGTGTGTGTTTCTTTACCATCTTCTTACATACAACTAGGTGCAAATATCCTGGAGGTGCAAATATAAACAGCTAGCTAACGTAGCCAGGTAGAGCGCACTTTATTTTTTTTCTGAATTAACGACTGAAGAAATCGCTGCATGTCTTCGGATTACATCTCTGGACTTGAGGGGTGTGCTCTAGGTCGTTACCAGCGTAAACTAGAGCTGTGTGGGTTGTCGGATTGCCCTTACAGACTGCATGCAGATGTATGGAAAAACGACCCTCGAAAGTGGCCTTCGGTCGATTTTGGCAGCATCTACGTCTATCTTCTGGAAACACCAGGTGAATACCCCACTTGTCAGAATAATATTATCATGCCATTGCATATATGTGGTATTTTAGAGTTGACTAGATATTGATTAATGCAATAGACTATGATATTCAGTACAGGAAGCTTAGCAACACCTAGACTGTTACAGGATTTTTATTTTGGAAAGTATTTTTTTTTCTTACTTCTCACGTTTTTTATTATATTTTATTATATCATAACTTAGTACTTTTTTCTTAACATAGGTAACATTTCCTGCTGTAACGATGCAAATTTCCCCTCTGTGGGACTAATAAAGGTCTGTAATACAGGCCCTGGACTGTAAACATAACCTCATCATTGGCCATTGATATAATTTGGTACTACCAGTATTGTAGCTATTGTCACTGTGTTAAGCCTTACATTGATGCTTACCAGCTGTGAAATCAAAGGTAGTATATCCTACTATGTTTGATGTTTAATTATAAGGTGACAGTGTATGTTTTACCTTTGTGTTTCAACAAGGTGTCCACACTGAAGAAGCTATGAAGAACTATAAAGCACTAGACTCCTTCAAGCTGCTGGAATCTGGTTGGGTGCAGACAGTGAGGCATATGATTCCGGATGACACAACCCTTACTGTCCTGAGAGCTGACGTGACACCGTCATTCCGTGTGAATGAACCGCCTCATCATCCATGGGCAGCCGTTACCCAGCGTGGCGATGTGGTTGCTGCTCACTGTGACTGCAAAGCTGGGTATGTAGATTCCAGTATGTAGAAACTACATTTTTACTATGAACATATTCTTGTTGTATATTGTTCTTTGAAAACAATTAAATTACATAGGCATCATTGGAAATATGAAAACATTTGACCTTTGATGGATGTATTTCTCACAGAAAACAATGCCAGAATATTGACTTGTTTGTTGAACTTTTACGTTGATTTATGTGTGTGTTTATAGGCTTGGTGAGTCATGCTCCCATATTGGAGGTCTGCTCTACAAGGTGGAGATGATCGTCAGAGCAAGAGATCCTGCCTGCACTGATGTACTCTGCACATGGAACGAGGCGAGCATGAAAGGTGTGCAACCAGCTCGAGTGGCCGACATCAACTTCTATGGTTGACTGGTTTTTGGACCCCCCCAGATCCCCCAATAAAGCAAAAATGCACGTTTCAGAGTGGCCTTTTATTGTGGCCAGCCTAAGGCACACCTGTGCAATAATCATGCTGTCTAATCAGCATCTTGATATGCCACACCTGTGAGGTGGGATGGATTATCTCGGCAAAGGAGAAGTGCTCACTATCACAGATTTTTTTCAGCTTTGTGAACAATATTTGAGAGAAATGGTTATTTTATGAATATAGAAAATGTTTTAGATCTTTGAGTTCATCTCATGAAAAATGGGAGCAAAAACAAAAGTGTTGCGTTTATATTTGTGTTCAGTGTACATGAATTTTCGCAAACCTTCTCAGTTTGTGGCACTTTTCAGCTGTTGGTAGTTTCCCAGGCGTAGCAAATTTGGTCGGGATGTAATCTGGATGGCCGGGCTCCTTGGAAGGCTGCCCTGAAAAACAGATGAGAGAACTTGGAGTCATGCATATCAGTGTGCCTCCTCTAGTCTAAAGTAAGATAAGTGTCATCAGGGAGGTGATATATACACCTCCCTGATGTCATCAAATCAAATCAAGTTTTATTTATATTGCACATTTATAAACGATTTTTAGTCGAGCCAAAGTGCTGTACATATAATAAAAATAGCCTACAGTAGAGACACTTTACAGCAAATACAACAGCACAGATTGTTCAGAATATCAGTATGAGAAAAACGACACCCTCTGTCCTTAGACCCTCACATCGTACAAGGAAAAACTTCCAGAGAAAACCCACAGATTAAGGGGGGAAAATGGGAGAAACCTCAGGGAGAGCAACAGAGGAGGGATCCCCCTCCCAGGACGGACAGACGTGCAATAGATGCCGTGTGTAAATAGAAGAGATAATACATTTTACAGCATATAGACCGAATGTTAGGAAATGCATGTGTCTGTAATAAGAAGATGAATCCACGAGGATGTCAGCTACAATCCTGGAAGCCATCAGGGAAGCAGCATGACGAGACCCAAGGCAGGACCGCAGAGACAGGTTCAGCCACGACCCGAAGTCCACGACTTAATCCAGAACTCAGGATAGAGGATCCAAGACACAGGACTACAGCAAGAGGATCAGCCTTGACTCCGGATCCCGGCGTAGATATAGATACAAAACAAGAAAAAAGATTTGGCTGGGTTAATCGGAACAAGAGAATACACAGACACAGACAGAGAGGGAAAAGTTATTCTTGATAACCCTCTAGAAAGATCTCATGAACTTCCCCACTCAATCTATCAAGACCCGAGCAGTTATATTAGATATAGGATAAGAAACAGAGATAGGGAGCACAACAACCTATCTCTTCGTCAGATGCACTCCCCCGCTTATCTAAGCGACTCTGTACCCCGTTACCATCTACAAGGCCATAGACCAGCAGAGAAAAAATGGGGGGTGGGTAAGGGTTTTTAAGAATAAACCGCAAGGGTCTAAAGTGAAAAAAGAGGAAATATAAGGTACTATATTTTTAAGTAATCCTATCTACTATTCCTATATTCGAATAATGTATAAACTATTTTAAAAATACTTTATGAAATCCTATGGAATATATATATGTTATAAATATTAAAATAAAGAACTAAATGAATACATAGATAATTAAACAAAAGCCAGAGAGAAAAAGTGAGTTTTAAGTGTTGATTTAAAAAAAAAAACAGGGTCTGGGCCGACCTCACATGGAGGGGCAAAGTATTCCAGAGCCTAGGGCCAGCCGCTGCAAAAGCTTGATGCCCTCGGGTTTTAAGCCTGGTCTTAGGCACTATCAGCAGCAGCTGATCAGTCGATCTTAAGGCTCTGCCTGGGGTGTAGCGATGGAGGAGTTTGGCTATATAGGCAGGAGCCAGCCCATTTAGGGCTTTAAAAACAAATAAAAGGAGTTTAAAATCTATTCTGAACCGAACTGGAAGCCAGTGCAATGAAGCCAGAATTGGGGTGATATGGTCGCGCTTTTTGTGGCCGGTGAGAAGACGTGCAGCTGCATTCTGAACTAGCTGGAGGCGTCTAATTGAGGCCTGGTCCATACCCACATACAGAGCATTGCCGTAATCCAGTCTCGAGGTAACAAAGGAGTTAATAACCCTTTATAGGTCTTTAAAAGATAAAAACGACTTGGTCTTAGCCAATAGTCGTATTATGAAAAAGCAGGTCTTGACTACAGTGCTAACCTGCTTATCAAATTTAAGGGCGCTGTTGAAGGTCACTCCAAGGTTCATGACAGAGGGGAGGATATTTTTATTGAGGGAGCCCAGAATATCAACCGGGGAGACTGTTGGTTGGGGTGGTCAATGAGGTGGTACACATTCCCTGATCCTAGTATCCCCGACAGCTAACTCAAGTATTATGATTGATTGATTGATTGATTGATTGATTGATTGATTGATTGATTGATTGATTGATTGATTGATTGATTGATTGATTGATTGATTGATTGATTGATTGATTGATTGATTGATACATTTATTTCGAACAAGTAAAAGAAATAATTTACAAAACAGAACAAATGTTGTAGTGCATAGTCATGCAAGAGAAATTAAAACAAAAAATTACATTTACAACAACAGCATTTGCAACATAAACAGTGCCATGTCTAGTGTTTGAAAAGGAGTGAGAAGAAGTATAATTTATTTAATCTCACCCCCTTGTCCCTAAATGATTTATTTATAATCTATGATCTGCAATAATTATCATTATTATTCATTATTCTTGTCATTATCATTATTGATCTGCTTTATCTGTTGATTGATATATATATATATGCACATACACACACATACATACACTGACATATATATATGTACACATACATATGCACACCTACATACTCACACATAAACACATAGTCAAACACCTTCCCTATCCCTGTACCTCGAGAAAATAATTTCTCTGTATTTCCTCTTGAACTGGTTAATGTCTGGACATCGCTTTAGCTCCACATTCACACATTAATGACTTGTCATAGCTGATGTGTGGCTCAGTTTACTCTGTGAAAGATGGACAATAAAGTAGCAGGGAGTATGTACATTGTCATTGGTAGATAGGAACTACAATTTTGGGGCTGACTAGACCAACCATGATGCTATGCTACCATGCCATGATTCTGCTGTAGAGGAAGGTAAACAGTAGTTTGGTCCAGTCCGGGCTAGGGGCGGACATCAGATTAATCATAAACATAGTAGTTGTTCTGAAATACAACTTCAACTTACCAGAAATGAAGTGTGCCGAGCAGATGTACACATATTGCACGGTGTCCTTGTGAGTGATGGCATCGACGCGAGCGCAAGCTCTCGCCCACTGGGCCCTCCGTCCTGGCTGTTTTTCGTGACTGGGGAACTTGAAGAAAGAAAACTTGGATTTTCCATCACTATCTGTCATCGAATGATGATTTCTACAAGTCCCAGCACTACACCACTTCACCATCTTCAAATTATTGTATCTAACAAGTAAGTAACTCGGCTAAACCCTCGGCCTGCTTGCACTTCGCGTAAAATGGCGGATACCGGAAGTACGGTGTCGCCCTCGGACCAATACCTGTGTGTGTGTGAAAGAATATTTTATTAACTTAGAGGCATAGGCAAGGCAAGTTTATAGCACTTTTCAACGCAAGGCAATTCAAAGTGCTTTACAAAAAATGAAAGACATTAAGCATTAAAAAAGAAAAGCTAATAAAATAAACATTAAAAGGAAAAATACATGGATACAAGTTACAGTGCAGTCTAAAATATGAATAGTTCAATTAAACATTAAAAGAAAAAGTACATGGATAAAAGTTACAGTGCAGTTTAAGATAGTTCAATTAAAAGCAGCGACAAAAATAAAAGTCTTCAGCCTGGATTTAAAAGTAGTAAGAGTTGCAGCGGACCTGCAGGTTTCTGGGAGTTTGTTCCAGATATTTGGAGCATAATAACTGAACGCTGCTTTACCATGTTTAGTTCTGACTCTGGGGACAGAAAGCTGACCAGTCCCTGAAGACCTGAGAGATCTGGATGGTTCATAATTTAGCAGGAGGTCAGTAATGTATTTTGGGCCTAAACCATTCAGTGCTTTATAAACCAGCAGCAATATTTTGAAATCTATTCTTTGACACATAGGAAGCCAGTGTAAAGACTTCAGAACTGGAGTGATGTGATCCACTTTCTTAGTGTTAGTGAGGACTCGAGCAGCGGCGTCCTGAATCAGCTGCAGCTTTCTAATAGATTTTTTAGTGAGACCTGTGAAGACACCATTGCAGTAGTCGAGTCTACTGAAGATAAAGGCATGGACAAGTTTTTCCAAATCCTGCTGTGACATTAGTCTTTTAATCCTAGATATATTCTTTAGGTGATAGGCTGATTTAGTAACTGTTTTAATGTGACTGTTGAAACTCAGGTCAGAGTCCATGACTACACCTAGATTTCTGGCTTTATCTGTTGGTTTGAACATTGCAGACTGAAGCTCAGCGCTAACTTTTAAACGTTCTGCCTTGGCTCCAAAAACCATTACCTCAGTTTTATCTTTGTTTAATTGGAGAAAGTTCTGACACATCCAGTCATTGATTTGTTCAATGCACTTACTCAGTGTTTGAATTGGAGAATAGTCTCCTGGTGAAATTGTTACCTAAATGTGTGTGTCATCTGCATAGCTATGGTAACTTATTTTGTTGTTCTTCATTATCTGAGCCAGTGGTAGCATGTAGATGTTAAAGAGAAGAGGCCCCAAGATGGAGCCTTGAGGAACCCCACATGTCATATTTGTCAACTCAGATGTGTATTTACCTATAGAAACAAAGTTGTTTCTATCCTTTAAGTAGGATTCAAACCGATTTAGAACTGTTTCCGAAAGACCCACCCAGTTTTCCAGTCGGTCTAGTAATATGCTGTGGTCAACAGTGTCAAACGCAGCACTGAGATCTAATAATACTAACACTGAAGTTCTGCCACTGTCTGTGTTTAAGTGGATGTCATTAAAGACCTTTACAAGAGCCGTCTCAGTGCTGTGGTTTGGACGAAAGCCTGACAGGAACACATCGAAACAGTTATTTAAATGCAAGAAATTACTCAACTGTTGAAAAAGAACTTTTTCAATGATTTTACCTAGAAATGGGAGGTTTGATATGGGTCTGTAATTGTTCATTACTGAAGCATCTAGATTATTCTTTTTTAAGAGCGGTTTAATGACTGCAGTTTGCAGGGCCTGTGGAAAAATACCTGAGTAAAGAGATTTGTTTACTATATGAAGTAGTTCTGAGGCCATGCAAGGCAAAACATCTTTGAAAAATCCTGTTGGAATAATATCAAGGCAGCAGGAGGAGGATTTCAGAAGTTGTATAATGTCCTCACGCCCTGGTGGATAGAAATTCAGAGGCTACTGACACTGGGGGGTTAGTTAGTCTGTCGACGGTAGCAAACAAGGCACGTGCGTTGTTTTTGGTTTTGGTAATGATGTCAGAGAAAAACGATTTTCGTGCGTTTTTCAATTCCAAATTATAAAGGCCAAGTCTCTCTTTATAAATGTCAAAGTGAACCTGGAGATTTGTTTTTCGCCACCTGCGTTCAGCTTTTCGACATTCTCTTTTTTCTGTTTTAACGGTCATGGCCTTTCTCCATGGAGATATTTTCTTCCCAGTCAGTTCCTTTACCTTAGTTGGAGCAATGGCATCTATAACATTTTTAATTTTTGAATTAAAATGATCTACTAGCTCATTTACTGAGGTGTTAGCAGGGGCAAGTGTGGAAGAAAAATTCTGAGTAAACATTTCCCTAGTATTTTCAGTTAAATATCGCTTTGTGGTTACATCTTTTTGGACATTTGTGTGAACAGAAATAGAGCTCTCAAAGAAAACACAGGAATGGTCAGAGAGCGCAACATCAGTCACCACAACCTTAGAGATATTCAGACTCTTTGAGATAATTAAGTCCAGAGTGTGCCCCTTATTGTGCGTGGGCTCTGTCACATGCTGAGTCAGTCCATAGCTATCAAGAACACAAAACAGTTCTTTAGCCCCTCTGTCCTGGGGGTTGTCAACATGGATGTTAAAATCACCAACAATGACTAGACGGTCAAAGTCAATACACACTATAGACAGCAGTTCAGTAAAGTCAACAAAAAAGCTTGCACAGTATTTGGGTGGTCTATAGATATTTAGGAACAGAGCTCGAGAGGAGCATTTCAGCTGAAGGGCCACATATTCAAAAGAAAGAGTTTCCATACGATGTCTTCCTGCATTGAAGGGAATCATTGAACAGAATAGCAACTCCACCCCCTTTCTTATGCATTATTTCCTGACTCATAAAATTAAAGTTGGGAGGGGTTGATTCGATAAGAACAGCTGCACTGTTATTTTGTTCAATCCAAGTTTCTGTTAAAAACATAAAATCAAGATTGTGCATAGAGGATTTACGTTCATTTTATCCACTACAATTACCATAACCGTGCATTCTGCATGTTTGTAAAAGCAAGCTAACTTGAAATACTAGACTATTCATTTTACAATGGGTTTCAAGTTAGCTTGCTATTACAAAACATGCAGAACGCACGGTTGTTATAATAATAATAATAGCTTAGATTTATATAGCGCCAAGCACAGAGCCCTGGGGTACACCGTGGTGGACTGGGGCCGGGGGTGAATTAGAGCCATTGATGGAGACAAACTGTTTCCTGTTATGGAGGTAGGATGTGAACCAAGACAGCGCTGTGCCAGTGATACCTAGGAGGTCTGAGAGGCGGGTGAGGAGGATGTTGTGAGAGATGGTGTCAAACGCTGCAGAGAGGTCCAGGAGGATGAGGATGCTGAGGCGGCCAGAGTCAGCAGCAATGAGGAGATCGTTGGTGATCTTGATGATTGATGGTTATGGTACAACGTTAGTGGATAAAATGAATGTGGATCAAATTAACGTAAATCCTCTATGCCTCTAAGTTAATAAAACATGCCCAGACATGCATGCGGTAACAAAAGAAGAAAGCGCGCCGCCTGCTGCCATTTTATGCTCGAAAATAGTGTTTCTCTGATCATTTTGTGAAAACTTTGCAACCCAGCTAACCTTCAATGTTTTTTCTCTTTAGGCTGAAACTGAAGCAACTGGCAGATAAAAGGCTTCTTCAACCTGGTAAGCCTTGCAGTGGAGAAACTGTAACGCGCTTGGGAGGGTGCTAGTGGAGCCTGTGGAGCCTCGCAGCAGCGAAACTGTGGTGCGCTTACACTGTAGGTGTGCCGCGTTTGGGGGGGATGGGTGCTAGTGTGTGACCATCCCTTGATTGCAAAGTTAATACAGACTACCTTTGCCCTGCGGCGCAATGAGATCATCAATGATGAGCTACCTGTTGGAGAGATCCTGGAACGCTGGCCTGCCTTGACAATGGAGTCACAGGTGAAAATATTTTAGATATTACAATTATATAATAATTTTGTGTGCCTTTGTCACTGATAACTTTGGCATGTTTACTCAGATTTAGCATGTCATGTTTCTGTTTATCTCTGCTGCCTTCAGTCCACATATACATTGTACTCTGAATTAAATAGTCATTTTATATTTTGGCAGATTTGTGCAGAGTTTCACAGGAACCTCAACCTGAAGAACCACTTTTACGCGGAGTTGGATCGGCATGCCCCCCCGTCTGTTGAGCTTGTTCAGGAAGAAGGCGGCACGCAAAGGCAAAGGGTCTGAAGTTCTGGATCAGCACTTCACCGCCTATGACCTCCAGGTGAGTCGGTTAAGCCTCTTATTGTTTTATTATCATACTAGAGTGGATTTTCTGTGTGTGTGTGTTGGGGGGTCAGCCTGATAGATTTAGATTTATTATTAAGATACTTGTGTTCGTCAGCTTATAATGGTGTTTGGCTTTCACTGATCATATTTCCATTGTTGAGGTCTACTAGAATATATTTAAATTGTGCAATTTTCCAAAATCACATTAGTTTCTCATCCAGCATCTCTGTACGTGTATTCACCAGGTATTCACTCTGTCCTAAACGGCTTGTTGGAGCTCTGATTGGTCAGGACGTTGCGAGGCTGCTGCTGCTGCGTGGAGCGGACAGGTTTCCGGGTCTGCGATACAGCGAGAACAAGCAAAACTCATCCTGAGCACACACAAACACCCACAGCCGAAGTAAAAAAAATAAGTGTGGCTTGATATTGAGTAAGAAAAAGGTTTATAACGCTGTGAGAATGGGTCTGCGGAGAGCATTTCTCCGCGATCCCAACTCGTCTATTACCAGAGTTCAGGGAGCTCTATGCAAGTCAATGGGGACTCCCTGTTAGTTAGCCAAGGGACCCTGGTGTGTGAGGTGCTCCGCGGATTGGTCCATTTGGGCCAATCCAGTCATTTGTTGTTGATTTGGGTATTCACACGTCACAGAACCCTCTCTCCAACGAGGCGTTTTGGGGCAGCATACAGGTATTTTCTGTGTTAGAGTTATACTCGCTACAGGGTGTACTTTGAGGGGTTTTGACTCTGCAGACCGTTGAGACTAACCACAGGAAGGAAGTGAACCAGCTGGCCCTGTGGTGCCAAAATAACAACCTCTTCCTCAACCTGGAGAAAACAAAGGAGATAATTGTTGACTTCAGGAGAACCCACCATCGACCCCCTCTCCCCCTGACCATCAACGGTGCTGCTGTGACGCAGGTGACCAGCACCAAATTCCTTGGGGTGACCATCACTGATGACCTCACCTGGAAAATCAACACCACCGCACTAGCGAGGAAAGCCCAGCAGTGTCTGTACTTCATCCGGAAGCTCAAGTGAGCCGAAGCATCACCCCCCATCGTGCTGTCCTTTTATCGAGGCGCCACTGAGAGCATCCTCGGCAGCTGTATCACGCTGTGGTTTCGAAGCTGCACCGCCGCCGACCGCAAGAGCCTGCAGCGCATAGTGAACTCTGCCCAGAGGATAATCGGTGCCTCGCTCCCCTCACTACAGGACATATACAACACCCGCCTCACCCGCAAAGCACTCAGCATTGTGGGTGACTCCACCCACCCCTCCAACAGCCTCTTCGGCCTCCTGCCTTCAGGAAGAAGGTTCCGCAGCCTCAGCTCGGGCACCGTCAGGCTGGGGAACAGCTTCCTCCACCAAGCGGTCAGGATGCTGAACTCTCTCCCCTCCCTACCTCCCTCTCTCCCCCCCCTCTGACATCTCTCCCCTGAACTCTCCACCCTGCCTCTGACCTTTCTCCCCTGCCCCAAATGGTCCTGGACTCTAACACACACACACACACACACACACCCTTTTTGTTTTTGTTGTTGTTGTTTGATGTATATATGTCACACTGTAGGACCTCGAGAAACGATATTTCGAGATTTCTGGATGTACAACATGTAGAATTCTTGACAATAAAGCTGACTTTGACTTTGACATGCATAAATACCTTCATAAACCACAAGCGCATGGGTAATAACTAGAAAAGCATGACATGGGCCCTTTAACATCGTCTCATAGATGACGTCACACGTACACGCCAAAAACTTTATTTACAGAAGCTATGATTACATTAATTTCTATAAAAGCCGGCCAAAAAAAGTGTCAGACATAATTTTAGAACATTTTCTGGCTATATTACGTACGTCCACGTAAATAACCCAGCATGCATCATCTCAACTTCACATAAGAGAAAGAAATGCCTATAAGCCTATTATTTTTTGCCTAACTGTCGCCGAGGCCTATCACAGAGTATGAAAATTACATATATATTTATTAGTGCTGTCAAAGTTATCGCGTTAACAGCGGTAATTAATTTTTTTAATTAATTGTGTTAAAATATTTAACGCATGTGCAGAATGGCCCGCCCCATACGTGCCACCAGTGGCAGCACCAGGGTATGGCTGGGGTAGGCTACACCCATACCAAGAAATGGCTTAGCCCCACCATGAAAAATGATGTTAAAGTAAGCAAAATAAAGTCTGCCAACTCGCGCGGAGTAAATTGCACAGACAGCAGTTAGTAAGATTGATTTCAGTAGCCACGGTTTTGAAAACTTTTGTCACATAGTGATCGTCTTCTCAATAGAACATCTTTGATAACGGCGTGGTGTTGTTGCAGGAAGTCCCGACGGAGAATACTTTTGCTGTAGTACAGGTGTGCACATAACTGGTAGGCCAGTTATGTGCGTAATCTGAAATGCGTACCGTCACTTGTGTCACAAAGCGCATTTGCGTACCGACGTACTTGTGATGCTTTTCCAGAAGGCGGTGAGATCACCGGACGACAGAGTCGGTCTCCGTGTGCACAGACAGGGCTGCTGTTAACGTCGGTCTGTACAACGGACTTGTGCCAAAACTACGCCAACCGGCTGCGGAGGGAGACTCCCCCCCTTCACTGGAGAACTGCGCTAAAACAGCTGATCACAACGTTCACACTCTGTGGTCACGAAGTACTCCACTAGCCGCCGCCACCCCCCCCTCTGTCGACTTTCCTGAAGTACTCCCCCGTTGATAGAAATCAACACGTAATGAATTAAGACTCCATGGTTTGATGATTGATAGGTGTGTGGGTTGTCTTTCATTTTGACACGCAGATTTTTTTTATAATAAACATAGATACTGTATGTTAAATGGATATATCCGCCTTCTTTCATTTATCTTTCCATTCCCACAATAATATACATAAATAAATGGCATATTTTGGACATAGTTCGAATGGTGATTAATCATGATTAATAAATGTTTAAGCTGTGATTAATCTGATTAAAAATTGTAATCGTTTGACAGCCCTAATATTTATATATTGTTTTTTATAAACAATATATAAAGAGCATAATGTGTTGCAATGACGTCTCGCACCATAGGCTTCAGCTGAGAACGGGCTGCGGTCCGTGGGAGCATTTGCTCGCAATCTCAAGTTGTCCACCACATAGGGAGCTCTATAGAAGTCTATGGACATCCCCGAAAGTTGAAACTGGACGCCAAGGGGCCCCCCCTTGCGTTAGAAAGTGACGACCTTGACATAACGTCACTATAGGTCAAGGTGGGTGTGAGAATGTGTTGTTCTAGTCCGTGTATCTTTATTTAAATATTTTTTATTTCCAGTAAACAGAAAATGCAATGCTTTTTTGTTTTTGCTTTTTGCATTACTAAATGGCCTAAAGAACTTTGGAGCTAGGGGCAGGGCAGAATTCTCGGAACTAGTTTCAACAGGGTTGCCAACTCTCACGCATCTGGCGTGTGACACACGCTTTCACTCTCAATCTCACGCTCTCACGCTGCCCAAACTATTCTCACGCCAAAAACAAGATGAACCGGCGATCGTTTTTGGTTGATTATTTACAATGTTGAGTTGACAGCTGCTCAAGCTGTGGATCCGCTCCCTCCCCGCCCCCACCACTCTTAACAACATTAACAGACAGCAGAACAGTGGGAGCCGGTTGGTCAATCCCCGACCAGTATTGCGCATGCGCAGATCTAAGATCCAGTAGAAATGATAACAAGTAAAAGTCTGCTGCTTATTGTTCTACTAGGCCAAAAATAGAGTCAAAGAGTATATGAGAGTGAGAGTGCGTTAATTAATATATTTGACAGTTTGGAGTAAGTCTGTAGATTTGTGTGTGTGTGTTTCATGTAGGCCTATAGGCCTCTCACGATAATTAATTTTGTTGGATACATTTTCCAGGAAATTATTGCGATAAACGATAATATTGTCGGCACCGTTGTATGACCATTTTAGACCACTGACATAATGATAATATATAATAATAATTCAAGTACATCCTTTCAAACTGCTAGTCACATCCTCATGTAAATGGGAATGTATCGAGGTCAGAGAAGTTATCGAGTTCATTTTTATTTACGATAAGTCAATTAATTGCTTATCGCGACAGGCCTATGCACACAATAAAACAGTGGAAACAAACATATGTTTGACTTTCATTAGTGAATGAAACTTTGTGCCCTTTATAGTCTGTGTCCAATATTGTGTATTCGTATATATATCATATGCTAAGGTCCCGCTACTGACACGATAGCAGTCATTTAGTGCGCATACAGTATGTGTAATTAAACCCATGATATCAAAATCTCACTCCAGCCAGGTACCCAAAGTTGGCAACCCTGGTTTCAAAACAGAAGCCTTTGTCTAGTAACACACTTGGTTATATATAAAGGTCTTGATATATCTTGGAATTACCAGAGAGAGGCCGTTGAGACAGGCTGGCCAGCACAGCAGATCCACCAACTTCCCCCCCCCGAGCAATTTCGAGTGTTTTTCATTGAATTATTGCTAGTGCTGCTGTGGGATTGTTTTCTGTTTTCCTTGAAGCTACTAACAACACAGGGCCGCTGCATTTGTTTCCCAACAATATTTGCAACAGTAATAATATAGTTCCTAGCTGATATTTGTGTGTGCAAGATTGTCAATTTAAATGATTCTGCATATATACATATAGGCCTATTGTTAGCAACAAGACTAACGCTAGCAGCCCGGCTAACAAACAAAGAGCTACAGGAACCCTGGTGTCAGTGCTAAAATAAAGTTAAAATAATAATAATAATTTAGCTTCTTAAACATATTTAACCGGAAATAATTTCCTTCACACTTCCTCTTCGGTCTTCTCCGTCAACCGGTCCCCTTTGCCAGGTAGTGTTTCCACAGATAACATTACTACAGTCGTTCTGCAACCTGGGGAGCGCGACTACTACTTTTTGATGAGTTGAAAACGAATTTGTGGTAGGTTCCAGTGAGGGGGGGATGAGAAGTTAAAAATGCAATTCATTGCAGTAAGTTGGAAGGGAGAAGTTGGTAGCTTGCTGTCTGGCCGCAGTTCTCTTTTGTTTGGTGTTCTTCCTTTCACCAACCAAAGTTTTCCGGTGCCAAATCACCTCATCTTCCTTTTATATGGAGTTTCAGCACCTCAGTGACCTCCTGTTTATTACAGCCAGGATGTTTTTACAGCTCCACAAAACGCATTCAATTTCCATCAAATTTCTACGAACAGCTTGTGCAGTGTAAGCTGTGTTTTATGGACAAACAAGTGCCCTGAGGGTTCCAGCAAACCAATAGTTACCTCAGTATCTCATGTGCTCTGGTGTCTTGCAAACCAACAGCTGCAGGCATACAGTAAAGCAGAGCGCTGTAGAAAGCTGAGAAGAGGTCGTGAGGAATAACTGTGTTGTTACTCTCATAAAACTTCAGTGTAGCATTGGCTGATATGGAGCCGAGTAGATAAGATATTATATTGTGTGACATTCTGTCGTCTAGGTTTTCCTGTATCAGAGTTATGCTGCATTGAAAATGAAAATATTGGAGCAGAAAATGAAATAGAATTGTGGCTAACCAAACATGACTTTGCATATAAGAATCTGTGAAATCATAAAAATGGCTTTCACAAAACCTACATGTGGACAGTGATGTACCTGAACGCGTTCAATGAACGATCGTTCATGAACGCGTTCATATATTGGGCGAACGTGAACTGAACGTACTGTATTTCCGCTAGATGAACGTAATTGAGAACGCGTTCATTCTCAGCGCTGTATAACGGCGTTCAAAAGTGCGTTCATTCTCAGCACTGTATTATAACGGCGTTCAAAAGTGTACCAGATTTCATATGCCTTTCAGCCGAAAACCCAGTTAAAACACACCGTAAACAGGCTTCAAAATAATGCGGAAAACCACCCAATCCAACACACTCTCACTCCCTAAGCGTCCAATAGCGACGTTTGGTCAGTGTCCGTGGCGTCCAATTGTGACGCTCCTAGGCTCCTTCAGCGTCATAAAGGGACGCAAATAGCTTTCAACTGATTGCAATGTATTCCCATCTGCGTCGGGATTTGACGCTCATGGAAGCACGGCATTCGTTTATGCCGGCTGCCCTTAAAGGCAATGTGAGCATCCATTCCCATTGGATAACGGAGAATTGTACACCCGGAAGTAAGTATTCCTCTTACTGTCGATTGATTTTACAGTGATATCTACACTACTCATCGACTAAAAAACACCAGATTATCCTTGTTAATTACACAACATTGATTGGTTTAAATTGTGTGCAATGCTTTTGTATTTTTCCCCTTCGATTCGGAGAAACAAATATTTTTTCTGAGTAAAGGATGGCAGAAGACACTACACTACCCATAATCCCCAGCTATGTCACATGATCTTCAAATTTCTCCCTGCAGAAAAAGAAAACATGGCCGAACTTCGTTTTATTCTGGGTGGAAAATGCCTATTTTAAAGTTAGTTTGGCCATTAAAATGCGTTTTGATGTCATTTGATGCGAGAAATATGAGTTGTTATTTCAGATTATGTGTGCAGTGGATGTACATGATCTTTAGTTTGCTAGTTATTATGAAGATTACTTCAGGAAATCGCGACGTTTTCATTGTTACCAAGGTGGTTGCTAGGGACGCTGCTATCGATATTATTTCTGTTATGTTGTGTAACTGTTTAATGGTGTTATCTTTATTGCTACCCCCTTCCCCGTCAATGTATAGTGTTGGTCCACAGCCTAAACATATTAGTTTAACAAAATCTGCATCTAAAGATAGCCTACGTTATTTCCCCCCTGTGCAATTCCAGTCTCACATCTCAGAGCACATCGTCATTAACAAATACCGGAAACAGACCAAAATAATAATAATAATACCTTATTCCGAGTGTGCTTGCTTTTCTATTTGAAAGTCATCACATAACGGCATTGCAATACACGGTTCGGCTGCATTACATATTACATATCTGCCGTAGTTCTGTATTTATAGAGCCCTAATGAGAAGACAAACATGAGGAACTGAAAACGTGACGTGGATCATAAATATATCAGCCATTAAACAACATCTTACATTTCTTTTCACACAATACGTCTCCTTGCAGTATCAACACTAATTCGGCTCACTTTTATATTTGATCCAATCGGTAGATAGGCTGTATTTACACCATAAAGGTGCACAGCTGATATAAAGGGACACCTGGTGGTTAAAGCATGTTATTGAATTTCAATATTTTTATTATTAGATATTAATACGATCCCTATAAAGTATATTCATTACTCGTTATTCTCTACTAATTGTTAATTAAAGACTGTATGTAATGACTATTTTGCACATCCCTTTCAAGATTTCAAGATTTTCTATGGTTTATTGACATATCATATAGGCCTACACAACTCTGGTGTAGTTCTGCACTGAATGAAAAACTTGGGTTGCAGGTTCCTCAATAGTGCATTACAAGACATCTATCAATATTTGTGCATACCTCCAGCAATGTTAACTATGTTGAAGCACTTATTTTAACTGATATTATACATAATGTATTATACTATAAGATGTATGTAGATATTTCATCTCCGGCCTTGTCAGGTATTGAACAATCAATAAATAAAGAACACAGAATTGTTGAATATAAAACACAGAATTTGTGTGATTATACTAAATGATTTACAAATAAACACCACTGCATATTTAACTGTTACACATGCTGATGTAACGCAAATGTTCCAACTTGGGATCAATAAAGTATATCTTATCTTAAGCTGATCGATATTTGCAAAATGTGCCTCTGAACCTTGACAAGTGCACGTTTCAGGCTTATCAATTAATGTAATGTAATGTAATGTTATCAATTAACAACAGGGGTCACAAACATAAGACCAGCTGTTAAATAAAGCTCTTCTGACCTTAGCTGGCATGTGTGTATATTAGGGGTGTAACGGTTCACAAACATTTCGGTTCGGTACGTACCTCGGTTTTTAGGTCACGGTTCGGTTCGGTACGTTTTCGGTACAGCAGACAAAATTATCACAAAACATAACATATTTTTTTTAAATTATTATTAAACTGTGAATAATGTATTCACTCAAATAAATACAAAATATAATAAAATTAACATTAAGGTGCAGCATTTCGATGAACTGAAATAATCTGTATTTGAACTTTACTGTACTAGCCTACTCACAAAACATAAACTATTAGTTTTGGGTTTTTAATTATTATTAAACTATGAATATTAACTCAAATAAATATAAAATATAATAACATAAACATTAAGGTGCAGCTTTTCGATTAACTGAAATAATCTGTATTTGAACTGTACTGTACTAGCACCTAAGCAGCCAGTTAGACATAATGACTTGCTTGTCATTGTATTTTCATGTTGTTTGAAAGAAAGATGAACTTGTCCACATTGCTTGCCGAAAGGGCAGATCTGCTGGCACTAGCAATGTCTCCTGCTGTGGAGAACACCCTCTCGCTAGGGACAGAGGTAGTAGCAGATACAGCCAGGTAGCGCTTTGCTAACATGGCAACATAAGGATATTTGCCGTTTGTAATAGCTTTGGCTCGGTCTGAAGTTTTTGCGAGTGGTGGAGGCTTAAATGCTAGCGGGAGTTGGGTTTGCACTTCAGTCTTTTGGTACCGGTGATATTCACGTTCGGGTGATGCCTTTTCAAATGAGTGTGCAAGTTTGATGTATTGCCAGCCGCGTAACCAATTTTAGTTGAACAATGCCGACAAACAGCGTTGGTTTGGTCCACCTGTCTTTGTCTGTCATCCTTGTTCGTAACTGCGAAAACAAAATGTTCCCAAACCGGACACTTCAATGATGCTGGAGGATTTTCGAGCTCAACTTTATCTGCGTTCGCCATTTCGACAGTTCCTCAAATTACTGACAACATTTGAACGCATCCCTCTGACCAGCTCGTCCAATGAAATGACTTGCTCGCTCTATGACGCGTTGATCACAATGGGAGAAAATTACTCTGAATGCTGCGACGCAGCACCTGAGAATGCTTCCAAGAAGTTGTTCACGTTCTCATTTTTTTTACGTTTAACGTTATATGCGTTCGGTACACTTCGGTACACACGTGTACCGAACCGAAGGGCCCGTACCGAATAATTTCGGTACGGGTACGTGTACCGTTACACCCCTAGTGTATATATATTAATGCTGCCCATTATGGGCACAAGCAATTTTCACCCATTTATTAATTATATGTTTTAAATGTGAGTGTTTCCTATCCCCTAAACCTCCAGGGATGTACACAGTTTAATACTGGCAACTTCTTATTATGGGAAATACGAAAACGTCTTTTAAAACTACAACTCCCAGTAGAGACGTGCCATAGAGAACATGTTGCGAAACAGAATAGCCAGCATGTGTAGTTCTGGGGACGGGGTGGGGGAGGGGGGGACGCGGTGGACCCGTTCAAATCCAGTTTTGGACAGTCTGCCGTGGTTCCATCCCATTTCAAGTGCTGTTCGAGGCGGCAACCCTCGGAGCACACTCTCCAATCACAGAGCTTGAGGACTATCACGGGGTTTGTCAAACAGAGCACATGGTGTAGTCCAAACGATAGCTGGGGATTCTGGGTAGTGTAGTGTCTTCTGCCATCCTTTACTCCGAAAAAATATTTGTTTCTCCGAATCGAAGGGGAAAAATACAAAAGCATTGCACACAATTTAAACCAATCAATGTTGTGTAATTAACAAAGGTAATCTGGTGTTTTTTAGTCGATGAATAGTGGAGATATCACTGTAAAATCAATCGACAGTAAGGGGAATACTTACTTCCGGGTGTACAATTCTCCGTTATCCAATGAGAATGGACGCTCACATTGCCTTTAAGGGCAGCCGACACAAACGAATGCCATGCTTCCATGAGCGTCCATAGAAGCATATGGACATCCCGGAAAGCTGAAAATGGACGCTAAGGGCCCCCCCCTTGCGTTGAAAATGGACGCTAAGGCCAGATCATAAAGATAGATCAGACCATCTTGACTACTTGTTGCAATCATATTGTGGCATAGGCCTAAGCCGTTTTCTACAGGCATATTTTACCAGCGTAGTTTTCGTTATGATTGTACTTGTGATAGCCACATGTAGCCCATGTATTGAT
This sequence comes from Pseudochaenichthys georgianus, assembly GCF_902827115.2. Taxonomy (NCBI): domain Eukaryota; kingdom Metazoa; phylum Chordata; class Actinopteri; order Perciformes; family Channichthyidae; genus Pseudochaenichthys; species Pseudochaenichthys georgianus. Next base: position 20,749,249 of record NC_047503.1, on the reverse strand, counting down.
TCCATCCGATAGCTGCAATAATACAAAACAACAGGAAAACGTCTGCTCATTGCTCCCCATCTGCACACTGCCGTCGCATTTTACGTTTCTAACGGCCCGTCCACACACAGGCATGAAAAAAATCTTTCAAAGCTTCGCCCATTCACTTGAATGGGGTGACGTAGAAGATTTGGAATCTTCGCCGTACTGCATTGTGGGGAGCGGAGCATGGCTTTGCAAACATCGTGAGCATCAAAAGTTGAGCAATGTTCAACTTTTGATGCTTCCGATGCTAGCCAATCAAACCGCGTGCAAGCTGGGAGAGCCAGACCGCAGTTCATTTCCTCATATTCCAAACGAGAAATGACGGTAGCAAATCACCCGGTTCTTTGCGACCAGAACTATTTACCGGGATACAAACCGGAGGAACCAGGCATGGAGGGAGGTGGCAGAGACTGTGGGTGAAACTGGTAGGTTTTCGCCTGTTTGGGAATTTATATCCAGTTTACTTCGTTTTAACATTGCTATTGCTTTGTATGTCGGGGGCGGGAGATTCATGTGATTGGTTGTTGGTCGCGTTGCTTGCAAAAGATCGCCAAGCTTCAGACACGCCCAGCATCAAGATTTTTTTCATGCCTGTGTGTGGACGGGCCGTTAGGTAAGCGGACATGAATCTATTCAGCAAAACTAGAAATAATAATCTAAGTTATTGAGTTTTTAGCATATACTTCAGAATCTTAAAATCCCTTAACGTTTGTATTACATTACATTACATTACATTGCATTTAGCTGACGCTTTTATTCAAAGCGACTTACAATAAGTACATTCGACCAGGAAGACACAACCTTGAAGAAAACAGAATCATATAAGTACATCAGGTTTCATAGAGCCAAGCATTTCAAGTGGTACTCAACTGGCTATAGATAAGCCAGTCCTTTATTAGTATATAAGTGCTCTGTTAGCAGTTCTTTGTTAGTAATTCTATCGCTCGAGGTGGAGTCGAAAGAGATGAGTTTTTCGTCTGCGCCGGAAGGTGTGTAAGCTATCTGCTGTCCTGATGTCAATGGGGAGCTCATTCCACCATTTTGGAGCCAGGATAGCAAACCCACGTGTTTTTGCTGATGGGAACTTGGGTCCCCCTCGCAGCGAGGGTGCAGCGAGTCGTTTGGCTGATGCAGAGCGTAGTGCACGCGCTGGGGTGTACAGTTTAACCATGTCCTGGATGTAGGAAGGGCCAGATCCATTCGCAGCATGGTATGCAAGTACCAGTGTCTTGAAGTGAATTCTAGCAGTTACCGGAAGCCAGTGAAGGGAGTGGAGGAGCGGAGTGGTGTGGGAAAATTTAGGAAGGTTGAAGACCAGACGAGCCGCTGCATTCTGGACGAGCTGCAGAGGTCGGATGGCACATGCAGGTAGACCAGCCAGGAGGGAGTTGCAGTAGTCTAGGCGTGAGGTGACGAGAGCCTGGACCAGAAGCTGCGTCGCTTTCTGGGTCAGCTGGGGACGTATCTTCCTGATGTTGTAAAGCGTGTATCTGCAGCAACGGGTTGTAGCAGCGATGTTTGCAGTGAAGGACAGGTTGTTATCTAGGATCACACCCAGATTCCTTGCAGTCTGGGTCGAGGAAACAACAGAGGTGCCGATGTTGATAGTCAGGTCAAGAGTGGGACAATCTTTTCCCTGAAGGATAAGCAGTTCAGTCTTGTCAAGGTTGAGCTTGAGGTGATGAGCGGACATCCACTGAGAGATGTCAGCTAGACAAGCAGAGATGCGTGCGACGACCTGGGTCTCTGAGCGGGGAAAGGACAGAATTAATTGGGTGTCGTCAGCGTAGCAGTGGTATGAAAAACCATGCGGGCTAATGACAGATCCGAGCGAGTTTGTGTACAGGGAGAAGAGGAGGGGACCAAGAACAGAGCCCTATGCAATTGTGCTAAATTCAACACTGGAATCAAGAAAATATTAATTTGTTTGCATGACATTAGTTATTTATATTTTGAAATCACTTAACTATACGTTTAATACATTTAAGACAAGCTAAGGTACATGTGATGGTAGCTAGTTAGTGCTCTTACCTGTGAGGCCTCCTCCAAACAGCATAATAACCAGACTGTATCATTAAAACTAAGTACCAGTTCTAGATCCTTGACTTTAGACAAACAATTCAAAAGACAAAATGTATTTAAAGACTGCTGAAGCACCCCCCAGGATTGCCAAAGCACCCCCTAAAAACCCCCAAGAAATATGTTTGTTTTTTTTGTTTTTTTAGAAAATTATTATTATTATTTTTATTAAATTAAATTAGAAAAATTACATTACATCAATGCAAATGTGAAACAAACAAATGTTTGACCAAAAACATAAAGCCAACACAGGTGATATGATTAGGCCAATGGCCAGCACCCATTCGATTTTTGACCTACCCATAGGCTAAATTACTTTGTGACACTAGAGTGACTTCCTGTTAGCTAGAGCGCCAAATTATTTGCTAACAGTCCTTAAACGTCCAGGTGTGGACACTCAATCAAAACCACCTGAAAGCGAGAGGGATTCTGCACATAATAGGCCTCGTGAGTACAAGTAGCTTACTTCTGGGTCTCTGTGTTTCATTCAAGCTCTGCTCTGTGTGTGTGGCACGAGCCATTTTGTGTGCGTGCGCGAGCGAGCACCAGATTGATGCTTGTAACTTCAATATTTAAAAAAAATCTTCCCGGGGGAGCATGCCCCCGGACCCCACTAGAGGACGTGAGGTCCACTCCCCACTTGTAAAAATAGCACTTTACCCCTGCTTACACCTATATGCCGTGAGTTGATTATCGAGCCTTCATTGTTACAGTCGCGGGTGCACTGTGTGTGTGTGTGTGTGTGTGTGTGTGTGTGTGTGTGTGTGTGTGTGTGTGTGTGTGTGTGTGTGTGTGTGTGTGTGTGTGTGTGTGTGTGTGTGTGTGTGTGTGTGTGTGTGTGTGTGTGTGTGTGTGTGTGTGTGTGTGTGTGTGTGTGTGTGTGTGTGTGTGTGTGTGTGTGTGTGTGTGTGTGTGTGTGTGTGTGTGTGTGTGTGTGTGTGTGTGTGTGTGTGTGTGTGCTGTGGAAATTGATGTGAGATATTGTACCAAAGAAGTGTGATACATGTAAAAGGGCAAAAAGTCTTGTTGCAATTTCCAGACACTAAAAGAGGTCTGTTGAGTTCCCTGGTAATTATCAAATAGTAGCAGTTAAGTGAATACTGTTCAAGCAATACCTGTGTTTGTGTTTTATAGTGATTTCTCTGTTTTGATCCTTTCATAAATGTGAGGACTAAAATGGTGAGAGACAAAGGGCTGTAAAAAATAAGTTTTATTGCAGTGGGGGAGGTCGAGGTATGCAGCACAGGGTGAGTGGGCCAGGGGAGAGGAAATTCTGTTTGAGATCTCTGGCAGGCCAGGTTTTAAGGAAATCTATGTACCTTGAATAAGTATATGTGTGAGTTTATACATTCCTGTGTGTTAATAGTTGAAGGAACAAAAGGTACATTTTTCCTCTCCAATATAGAGAGGTTTTTTTATAGATTTCTGAAACAATGTTCCCTTTTTTTGTTAGAAATAGATGAGCACAATAGTTTTTTCTTTGACTTTTTACCTGTTTATCAAAAGAGTGTTTTAAGCTATTTGTGAAGAAGGAAGATGCAGAATTAAGGGTGATTTCTGTTTGGAGTGTAAAGATTATCCCTGATAATGTTTTCTGGGTTAAACCATCGATAGGCTTTACAAATGGGGAGGGGCATTTTCCTTGAGTTTTAATGGGGTGCCTTCCCAACACCTGTGGCTTTCAAAGCTGCCAGACGCTGATTTCCCTGTGAGATAGCATTTTGGTATCTCCCCAATGAAACGCCACCCCTTCTTTACACTAGGGAAATGTTTTTCTGGTGGTTAGTCCTCTCTTCATGCTCTGACAAGACGAATAGGATGTCCGCAGGGCGTGAATAAGGGCGGGAGTACTCCACACATTGCTTATATGATTATTTGAATTGTATAAGTAATGTATTATATTATATCGTATTGCATTATTACTACTTTGTTTAATTAAAACGGATTATTGTTTAACTGGTATCCTGATGTCTTCTAATTCCTTCCCTGTTATGATTTCAAGCAGGACTCGTCAAAACAACACGCGGTGAGGAGTTGGGTTGTAAAAACCCCTACCTCGCAACAGTGTGTGTGTGTGTGTGTGTGTGTGTGTGTGTGTGTGTGTGTGTGTGTGTGTGTGTGGTGTGTGTGTGTGTGTGTGTGTGTGTGTGTGTGTGTGTGTGTGTGTGTGTGTGTGTGTGTGTGTGTGTGTGTGTGTGTGTGTGTGTGTGTGTGTGTGTGTGTGTGTGTGTGTGTGTGTGTGTGTGTGTGTGTGTGTGTGTGTGTGTGTGTGTGTGTGTGTGTGTGTGTGTGTGTGTGTGTGTGTGTGTGTGTGTGTGTGTGGAGTGTTGCAGTAGAAAATGCAACTGTAGCGCTGGTGCATTAATGGGAAACCCTTAATGTTTGAGCACCCTCTATGAAACGTCAAGCTACCCCACAGCACCCCCTAGAGAAAATCTCTGGCGCCGCCACTGCTTCAGGGAGAAACCTCCATGTGATGGATGTCCTGTCTGTTGGTTTGGAGAGGACTGAGGGTCTTTCCTCAGCGAGGAGGACCAGGCCTGATGGAGGAGCCCATGCTGGGCAAAGCTGATACCAACTGCACAGGCCTAGTCTGTCACTTTATTTGACTAAATGTGTTAACTTATACATTTAATAGGTTTACACCTTCTGTCCATATGTGCTTTTTATTTAAAACATGTTTGATTCACTTTTGGTTCACATTTCAATAAATTGTATTTGCACTCCTTTCGTCCATTATTCTTACTGAAAATGTTAGATTACACATTCACATCTGACTGAAGATTGGCCCCATTTATTTGTGATGTTGCAAACTCTGCGGTACAAGGCACAAGTGATGTGAAGCTCATAAAGTGAGGCAAATAGAAATAATCAGCTGATGGAGTGTAGATGTGGAAATAGGTGCATTCGATCAGCTGACTGTTTTTACAATAAAAGTAGTTTCTAGAAGGAGAAGATGTTGAGTCGTGTCTTTCAGGCATGTCCTTTCCTAACAAAAATTACAGGAAACATAAAACATATTATTGCAGAACAAGTGTGTTATTTATGAAAGCGGTGTGTTTGTGTGTTTAGGGGCTGTAGATATAATTATTTTGTAATTGTAATGTTTTATGAATGAACAGTATGAAGTTCATCAACATTGAAATATATGTTATTATCAAAATAATATTTAACTGTTATCAAAACGTAGTGTAACTGTAGAAGCTTGCTCTGTTGTTTTAACTTTTACCATGTTTTTACCAGACAATATTGAGAGATAAATAGTAGCAGAAAGTTCTCACTATGTGTTAAATATCTTTGCCTTCAATACATTAAATTAGAAAGCTGACAAAGTCATATTGCTAAATATGGAAAAAACCCTCAACTTCACTGATGTGTAGGTGATCTAGTATTTAGTATTGTTTAATAGAATGTATATCAGTGTATTCAAGTCAATACTTCATTTATTTAAACCAATATCTTTCTTGATTCTTTGTACAGTATGAAAAAAAGAGTCTTAGTACCTGTGCTGAAGTTCACTGCTGTGAGGAGTCCAGTTCTGTCTCTCACTCTCTGGTCCAGCCTGTCTGCATCACCTGGACACTTTAAACAAACAGATATATATGTAAAGTACCATGTGTACAAACAATATAACTGATTATCTTCTGTTGAACATGTTGGATTGTGTATTGTCCAAATCAGGGTCCTTTTTATTTTACTGTAACTTTGGAAGTTGTGTTACCAATGCTTACTGTTTATTTGATACCAATTTGGTAATGCAATTAATAAAAACAACAAGGTTTGGGTTCGTTCTTCAGATGACTGTGACGTTAACATGTAAGCTCAATAATGAACTCCAGCTCAACCAACCATATTGTAATATCTAAGTAATCATCTTGAAATATGACATTAATAATTGTAATATACACACATCTTATTGTGAGGTTGATTTCACATACACTACGCTGCTATTCAACACTACTTCGACATTAGCTTGTCTTCATACTTGAGCATAGCCAATTTAAATTAACCTTAATAATAATAATAATAATAATAATAATGCATTTTATTTATATAGCGCTTTTCACAACTCAAAGATGCTTTACAGTATGAGGGAGGGTAGACAAACAAGGACAGGCAAACAAGTAAGTAAAAAATAAAAAGGCAGTCAAGAGGAAGTTGATTGAGAGGGGGGGGGCTTATGGGTAGACTAGACAGAGTTGAAAAGATGTGTTTTGAGGTGGGACTGAAAGACTGTGAGGGACTCAGAGTCACGGAGATCTTGGGGGAGGGAATTCCAGAGCCTAGGAGCTGCCACTGAGAAGGTTCTGTCCCCAAAGCTGCAGAGTGTGGATGTGGGAATGGATAGGAGTCCGGCTGCGGTGGATCTGAGGGACCGTGGGGGTTGATAAGGAGTGAGAAGGTTTGTGAGATAAGGGGGGGCCAGATGGTGGAGTGCTTTGTAGGTGAGGACCAGAATTTTGTAGTTGATGCGATGGGAGACAGGAAGCCAGTGGAGGTCTTTGAGGACTGGGGTGATGTGATGCCATGATTTGGTATGTGTGAGGAGACGTGCAGCTGCATTTTGAACCAGTTGGAGTCTGTTGAGGTATGTAGTGCTGATGCCGTAAAGAAGTGAGTTGCGGGAGGAAATGAAGGCATGGATTAGTCGTTTAGCTGCGGGGCAGGTGAGAGAGGGTAGGATTTTTGCAATATTGCGGAGGTGGAAAAATTAGGTTTTGACTGTTTGGCGGATGTGAGGTTCGAGGGAGAGGGTGGGGTCAAAGATTACGCCAAGGTTGCGTGCCTGATTGGAGGGGGAAACAATGGTGCCATCGATGGTGAGAGTTATGTTAGTGACCTTGGTGAGGGTGGATTTGGAGCCGATTAGGAGGAGTTCTATTTTGTTGCTGTTCAGTTTGAGGAGGTTATGTTGCATCCAAGTTTTAATAGCTGTCAGACAGGAATCGATGTGGGTAAGGGGTGGGTTATGGAGGGATTTGGTGCCTTAACCTTAGCGATACATACAGTTCTTCCTACCTACATAATAAAATATCTCTCTAAGTTACAAGGATGACCTTATTTTATCAACCTCAAACAGAAGCCGTTTGTTGTACAGTGTTATCCCACTTAAAGCTTAACACTTGTCTATTTCGTTTTAACCTTTATATATATATAGTCTATGATTTTAACTTGGAGGCTACTATTAGCATCGTTAGCACCGATGTAGCTACCACTCGCTTACACGCTAACCCAAGCCTTAACATTAATTACGTAGCTGATTAAAATCATTAACACATAAATAAAGTACTCGAATTTCACTTACCGCAAAACCGCATTCATGCACCGTCTGTTTTAAACGCAGAGCGAGTCACAATAGTCCGATATATAAGCATGAGGAACAAACAAACACGGCCGGCTTCAAGTTGTGTTCCCTGGATGAACTGAGCAGGCAGAGTCCCAGTAGCTTCACGGAGCAGCTAGCAGAGAGACAAGAAGCTAGCAGCAGCAGTCAATTGACAGAGCTGTCACTCAATGTAACCATGCCCTAATATATGCAAAAACTTTAAGACCTAATATAAATAAAAGGGTCGCGTTAGAAAACAATTCACTCACAGATCCATAATCATGAAGGTGGAATCTAACTATATGCATAATAATATTTATTGCAGCCAGGGGTAGAAACATGTTTTTTTCTGCTGTAAAATTGGGCATTTTAACATGGGGGTCTATGGAAATTGCTCCTTTCTGCAGTCATCGCCTATCGGCCAATATATGCACTGCAGTGTGTGGCACTTCCATATTGGCATCCCGGCTCTTCCCCAGAGTTTGCCGCTTGCGCCACACCCTTGATCTTGCCATCACTGGTGATGTCACAGTTACCAAAACCCACACTCTTGAGCTTGGCATGTCAGACCAGCGGATGGTGCTGCTGGATGTCATGTCTCACCCATTGGATCCTGGCAAAAAACGTACCATAACCTTCCGTAAGACCAAGGACATAGACCATAGTCAGCTAACGTCTGCCCTCTTCCCTATCCAGGCCCCATGCTGCACTCTCACTTGAAGAGCATGTGCACCGGTATAATAACACCCTGCATGAGTGCTTAGACAGGCTGGCACCTGAAATAACCCGAGTGGTGTCTTTCCATCGCTCTGCCCCATGGTACACTGACCAGCTCAGAGCACAACAATCTGAGGGTCGGAAGATTGAGCGCAGATATAGGAAAACTGGCCTAACTGTCCACCTGCTCTCTTTTAGAGATCACCAGAAGGCCTATTCCTCGGCATTGAGAGCAACCAGGTCAGCCTACTACTCCAATCTGATTGAGACAAATCCTAACAAACCCAAGCACCTATTCTCCACAATACATCGGTTGCTCAAGCCCAGTGATCCCTCATCAACCACTCCTACAACTGATGACTGCAACGGCTTTATGGAAATTTAAAAAAATTTTGAAAACATCAGGCTTAACATCGCCAAAGCCTCCTCAAACCAACCTGTCTCTCCCCAACATCCTGTACTTGCTCCATCAAATGCACCAACCCTAAACTGCTTCACGGAGGTCACACAAGCTGAGCTTTCAAAAATCATCTCAGCAATGACCTCATCTAACTGCGCCCTTGATCCTATCCCCACCTCCCTACTGAAAACCTGCTCTCCATCCATTATTCCAACTGCCACCATCATAATTAACAAATCCTTGTTGAGTGGTGAGGTACCCCCCCCTCCCTCAAGCTGTCCAGAAGAAGCACAACCTGGATCCCGAGTTACTCACAAACTACCGCTCCATCTCAAACCTGCCTTTTCGAGCAAAAGTTCTAGAAAAAGTTGTTGCCCTTCAGCTTCACGAACATCTCCATACTCATGAGCTCTATGAAACCTTCCAGTCTGGTTTCAGACCATCTCACAGCACTGAAACAGCTCTGGTCAGGGTTCTAAATGACCTGCTGATGGCGGCTTACTCTGGTTCCCCAAGCCTACTCATCTTGCTGGACTTAAGTGCAGCAATTGATACTGTTGGCCATCGCATCATGTGTCGGCGACTCCAGGAGGTGGGAATCACTGGAAAGGCTCTGGACTTTTTCCACTCGTACCTCACAGGAAGATAGGAATATGTCCGTCTTGGAAAAAGCATCTCCGACACACACTATGTCACCTCTGGTGTACCCCAAGGGTCAGTCCTTGGGCCACTGCTCTTTTTAATTGACATGTTGCCCCTGGGACAAATACTGAGGAGCCATAACATCAGCTTCCACACATATGCCGATGACACACATATTTATTTCCAAACTGCCCCGGATAAACATCTGGCACTTTCAAATGTCTCAAGATGCCTCGAACACATACACCACTGGATGAGCAACAACTCCCTCCAACTGAATAGCAGCAAATCAGAGGCCAGTCTGATTGGAACACCACATCAAATACAAAAAACTGATATCCCTCATATCAGCATCAATGGCCACTCCATTCCCCTCTCCCCACTTGTATCGAGCCTAGGTGTGAAACTGGACTCATCCCTTTCATTCCAAGCATACATTAAGACGGTCTGCCAAGCAGGCCCGGACTGGCCATCGGGAGGACCGGGTGGTTTCCCGATGGCCTGGCCTGCTAAGTGGCCTGCTTGCCTGAGGAATTTCTTTTTTTAATCTATGTATTTTGAACGCCACGCTGCGCAAATGTGGGTCTGACTCTGCCTCACAGAGGGTGACTGGCTGTCTACATGATGTGGCCTGCCGACATGGCCACTTTCATACAGATCATACTAATGCCCTCGATTGGTCTCTGTGTGTCATTCAAGCTAGGGAGGGTGTGTGTGTGTGTGTGTGTGTGTGTGTGTGTGTGTGTGTGTGTGTGTGTGTGTGTGTGTGTGTGTGTGTGTGTGTGTGTGTGTGTGTGTGTGTGTGTGTGTGTGTGTGTGTGTGTGTGTGTGTGTGTGTGTGTGTGTGTGTGTGTGTGTGTGTGTGTGGTGTGTGTGTGTGTGTGTGTGTGTGTGTGGTGTGTGTGTGTGTGTGTGTGTGTGTGTGTGTGTGTGTGTGTGTGTGTGTGTGTGTGGCGCGGGCGAGTGAGAGAGAAAGCGCACGCACCGGTTACGTGTATTGTTGTTGTTACCATCTGGTGCTAGCTAGCTGCGCTAACGGATATAATGAGCTGTCAACAAGGTGGAGAGTCCTCTGCTGTCAGACTGAGAGACTGATAACTACAGCTCAGGTGAGGTAAAGGACTCTGAGTGTTTAGATAGTTAACTTAGTCTAAGTTCTCAGTGGGTCTCAAACGGTTTGGTCACCATTTATGTAAACACATATTTCCATTTGAAGGGGGAGTGATTAGTAAAATATGCATGAATAATAACTAAATAAAATATTAACTAGGTGAAAAAAGGTAAGATATACTTTATAAACTTGTTGAGAGCTAAAACTAGTCTTTGCTGCTGCCTCAAAGAGGAGCAGGGGGGAGAGGAGGGAGACAGGTGAGGCTGATTCAGGAGCCCAGACACACTCACAACTATAAATGAACCAAAAACAAATAAATAAACAAGTTTCAATGTTTTTTCATATTGGATATGGTATGTTATTGGTTATGGCCATGTACTTATGATTTTATGATTATTTAAATGTATACAGTTCTGTTTCATATGGGTGTAGTCTCTTTATTTCCCCCTCAAAGTGCACCAGATTGATGCATTTAAGTCCAACATTAAAAAAAAATCTTCCCGGGGGAGCATGCCCCCGGACCCCCCTAGAGGATTTTAGGTCCACCTCCACTTAAAATATGTTCACATGTTATGTTCATATGTTCCTAGATATGCACAGCAATGCCTAAATAGATTTGCACAGCAACACTGTATATATTGACAAATAAATCCAGGAAAATGGCACAAAAGAAAACTGGTAGTGGCCCGCCTGGATACTCACAAAAACACGCAAATCAGAGCACATCACCCCCATCCTTCACTCACTCTACTGGCTCCCTGTAACCCACCGGATCAACTACATAGTCCTCATACTGTTATTCAACACTATCAACCACACTGGCCCCACCTACCTACAGGAACTGCTAACCAGAAAACATTCCCATACCTCACGCACACTCGGGTCAGACATCTCCAATCTTCTGGCTGTTCCGTGGACAAAACTGGTCAGCATGGGAAACCGTGCTTTCTCCTCCCTGGGTCCACGTGTGTGGAATCAGCTTCCAGAGAACATATGGACCTCGGCATCGCTCTCAGTTTTTAGAAAATGCCTCAAGACCCACCTGTTCCACACCACATTTTACTGACTGTCCTTTACTTTATGTATTTATTTTTAAACCTTTTATGCTCTTAACCTTTTATTTTTAGTTTTTATATTGCCATATTTTATCCAATATGCTCCTTTAGATATATATTTGTTTTCCTTATTGCTTTGTGAAGCACCTTGAGATGACGTTGTCTTTAAAGTGTGCTATATCAATCAAATGTATTATTATTATTACATCCATCAAATGAAACTCTAACATATGTTTGATTTCCCTAGCCTAGAATAATTTCATTGTCAAGCGTTAAATAACAATTACACATAATAAATGTGTGTGATCATCTGCTCAGAACACAGATTCATTACTTCAGATGAATGTTGTTTGTCACACATTTCTTTTAATTCAAATTAAACCCAATGTAATGTAATGATATGCTGTCTTTATGTTATCTTTTTGAAATAGAGAATAGCTTCTACCTGCTTCAGATACATTTGTGAAACTCTTAATTATCCTGCAGTATGTTTTTAAGACGAGTTTTATTTTAGTTTTGTATGAAACATAATGTTTACAAGTCGGACCATACCTCATTTGACTAAACAGCTCAAATATTTTTGGGGAACCTAAACAGTACCGTGCCTGAAAAAAATTGGTAATGGAGTTTAGAGGGAAAAGCTGCAAGTCTTGGCCGCAATTGAAGAAATGTTTTTTGACATTGCCCTCATAATGCACCATACATAGATAAATTGTGTCTTGCTGAAACCAAATCTCTTTATTTCTGGTTTTTGCTCTGAGAATCATCTGAAAATGGTCTAAATAACAACACCAGCCCACCAGTTGTGTACATACTCAATCTAAAAGCCTCTTATTTCTAACAGAGAATTATTTAACTAGTCTCCTTCTTTTAATTATCCTTCTGTCCCTGCTTTAGTTGATGTTTCTCCATCTGTACAAGCAGCCGTTATTTGGCCACCTGGCTTGGGCAGCATAGTATGTGAGGAATAGACAAAACTCTCAAATGTAACAAAGTTGAATTCTGCCCCATGCAGTTTACTCCCTCATGTATTATTCAAGGTACTCTATAAAAAAATACTGAAGAAACTATCATTTGTTGGAGCGGTGGTTCATCGAACATCCCATGTGGTGTGAACATTTTAAACACTTGATCCAGCAGGTGGTTTAACGTTTTATTCTCAAATGATGGTAGACAAAGATTTTGCTGCTTTGGATGATTTTATCTAAATAAAAAGGAATATTTACAAACTATTAGTAGTCTTACAATAACCACAATAATAATGATGAAAATAAGGTTCAGTATTCCATTTACATCGTTTCATGCATCCACAGGATTAAACTCTTTTCTTTCAACATAGGTATGGGTCAAAGCAAAGGGAATCTAGAAGGCGGATAGTTCCTTTGTTCTAATCTACAGTCTCTGGTGGGAAGGAAGTCAGTGACCGGCCTGAAGGGCGGAGCTTTAAAGACTTTGGTGGGGGAGTGGTCTACACTTGATTGACAGAGGTGGTGATGGAGGTTGAGAGGGTAGAGACTTGTGATTCCTAACAAATACCATATAATTTTTGCATCTGCAGTGTCATTCAAATGAATTCACTGGCAGCTGCATGTCGTAAACTAAAGTTTGAACAAAAAGAAGTTGTGATGAACGTAAATTATATTATTTTAATAGTCTACTGTTTAAAGTCCATGCATGCTATGGGGCTACAGCAGAGATGGGGACTCGAGTCTGCGACTCGGACTCGAGTCGCACTTAAGTCGCACACACAGAGACTTCAGACTTGACTTGGACTCGTGACCAAAAGACTTCAGACTCGACTTGGACTCGTGTGTTGGGACTCGTGAACAATCATTGTGTTTTCTATTTTTGGCGTATTAAAGGTGGGGTAGGTACATTTGAGAGAAACCGGCTCGAGATCGCTAGAATTTGAAAATACACAACCGGAGATAATCTGCTAGAGGCTGCTACTTCCTTATAGAGCCCGCCTCCTCCAACACACACGAACGCGCACATGACCAATGAGGGCACGAGATCAGTTTGTGCCCAGATGGAAGGCTGACAGGCAGGTAGGCCATCCAGTTACTTTAGCCGGGCTCATTACGCAGACATGCGCGCCTCTGTTACTACCTCGTAGTAACACCATGGCGACCGGCGGCACACCTGCGGCTGTACCGCTTGTAATTAGGTTCAACTTCAAACACTTCGAACAAAACGCCGGAGGCACCAACAAAGGGAGCGCACACTGCAAAGTCTGCAATATCAAAATCAAGGATGCTGGCGCAACAACGTCGAATTTCATCAGGCACTTGAAAACTCACCCGGAGAGGTCAGTCACATTAACGCATATGGACGGTTAGCAAACATGTTTAGCTCAGCATCAGCTATGTAATGTTAACTTAGCTTGCTACTAGCTTTGTAACTGAATATTTGAAAAGATGAGTGAATGTTTGCTTGTCACACTTATTTGCGTTGAGTGGCGTTGACATCCAACTCTTGACATGACATAAAAAAGGTCGGTAACGTTAATCATTACCCGCTGCCACCATCTACTGGCTAACGTTAAACGTAGAAAAATACATAGTTACATACATAAATACATCTGTCGGTTTATAGGCAGGTTACAGGTTTATTGTTGACAACGTAACGTTAATGTTACAGGTTTATCAGCTTACCATTACACTGGGTTTGAGTGAGAGGATAGAGGAATATGTTTATTAATAGTAGACTTAAAAGATGTAATTAGAGATCCAGTGTAATTAAACAATACGGTTGATACAAAGACGTATTTGACGTATTTCTGATTCTGAATTGTTTTGCTTATAAGTTGTTTGCATTTAGCTAAAGTGTGATATTTTTCCTCATATTGCATTGCAATAGCCTGTTTAAAGTGATCATATAACAAACAACTAGTCAGTACTGATACTGTATGCTAATAGATATAGGAGTGATAATAATACAGTACATGCTTTGAATTTCTTAGATATAGCTGTGCAGTATACAACCAGAAGAGACATGAGACTTGGACTGAGACTTGGACTCGTGACCAAAGACTTGAGACTTGATCAAGTCTCACCCCACAAAGACTTGAGACTTGACTTGGACTCGTGACCAAAGACTTGAGACTTGACTTGGACTTGCAAAAAAAGACTTGTGAACATCTCTGGGCTACAGTAAACCATGTGATCTTATCAGAATGACATAGATGTTTTGCACCCGGGTGAATTACTGTAATGTCTGTTGCCCTGGCAGCCTGATTTAATAGAGAATAAAGGACTCTAGTTTGTGGAAGTGTTTCTTTATGTGTTTGTTTCACTTACAAACATGCAGAAGTGTTTTATGACTAAATGTGAAAGTGATATCACTGAATTGTGTGTCTTTCTTTGTAGAGTGGTGCATAATCTCTAGTTATGTAGGACAGTTCCTTTTTCTGCCAGAGAGAAGGAAGTTTGCCTCGATGCTTGCCAATGTGTTTACACCGACACCTTATAAAACGAGTCTCTACAGTCGGAGGTCACTGTAGGGGCAGGTTGGTATTGGGCAGGAAGGATACTGCAGTTTGTCGTGAGAACTGGCATTCCTGCTTTCTGCCTTTTCCTTCGCTACTCCACAATTGGAACACAAAACCGGACAGATTTAGTTTCTATGGAGATAACAACGTACGAGCTCTTAGTACCATCCACAGTACAATAAACAAGGCCATAAACAGATAAGATATGAAATAACCGTCATGGCAGGAGAAAGAGAGGAAGAGAGGAAGATAGGAAGAAAGTCCATGGACTGACATGCTACATAAATAGTAAGTGATGTTTTATAATCTATTGATTCAAATTTCCAACGTCTAATTACTTATTGTCAAAGAAACAAACAAAGTCATTAAAATTAAACTGAAGTTTTTTAGATATTGCATGTTTGTGGTTCTTCGGCATAGGGCTGAGCAAAATGATAGCCAATGCAGTCAGTAAAGCTAAATGAAAAAATAAAGACTAACCTAGACCAGACAACAATAAAATATAATAGAATATATCGAATTCAATCGAAGACAAAATATTCCACACACTTCCTGGTGTTAAATGTGAGGAATGAAACTAATCCCTAACCCTAAACCTAACCTAACATTTAAACATATATTAATACCCATTATTTAAAAACAGTTTCAGTTCTGTTTGCTTTCACAGTGTTAAAACTCATCTTTGATCCCTGAGAGTTTGCTCTGTAGCATTATATACAATTGCTTAACCTAATGTGGCCTATTGTATTCTATAATCTCACACATTTCTTGAATTTGAAAAATTATTTAATAATAAACAAACATTTTCAAATAATATATTCTATTTATTTTCTTTATTTTTTTAATCATAATACTAATAAACTAATCAAATGTACTTATAAAATACTTACTTGTTTTCGGCATAGGCGTGTGCTGCAATGGAAATATGCTGAAACATTTTTTATGTCTTTGTTATAACAAAATCCACTTTTTTAAAATGTAATTTTATGTATAGAATTCCCCACGTGGATTGTTATATTTTTTCCTTTATTTAAAAGCAAAGTGAAAGTCAAGCATGCATTTACCTGTTAATCTTTACTGATTAATTCAGTGGAGGAACTATTTAAAATAAACTGAGTTGATGTGTGTGATTTGTGAAGGGGAAGTCTGACATGCTGTGCTTTGTCATTAGGCATTCTCTTTCAGTCTCTGGTCACCATGCTCCAAAAACAAAAGAAGCAGCGGTGGCAGCTCGGGGTCAAACGTGTCGCTGTGGGCTGCCTAATCAGTATCCCTTTGTTCTACGTTCTTACAACAATACAGATCAACTTCAACACTACGGAGTAAGACCCCATTTACACGGGAGCGCAAATGCAAACGGACCGAATTCGTTCTCAAAAAGTTTTCCGTTCACACGCATTCGGCTCATTTAACGTGTCCGTTCACACGAGACCACTGGAAACGCTGTAGTGCATATACCGGGCCTGTAAGTGGCGCTGTACTTCCGCACGAGACTGCTCGTAAACGTTGGAGACGCTGTAGTACATATGCCGAGCCTGTAAGTGGCGCTGTACTTCTGCCACAAAATACACCAAAAGCAGCGAAGAAGACCCCCCATCATGGTTGCCCTTCTGTTTATGCCCCGCGGTAGATTTAGCAACATGTAGTTCATGTAGTTCTCCATGTCCACTTGTTGATGGTTGTGCAAGAGGAGCTGTAGATTTTTTTGCACTAACATCTGTAGCTGCTACTGACCATGCTACAGAAGTGAGCAGCATAGTTGGGGCTATGGCTTCCTCGTTATCAGGAAATGATTGTATAGGGCGTACACAGGGCCGCCCCTCCCTACAGGCCAATCACGCAGGCTGCATGGGGCCCCACCCAGAGGGCCTCAGCTGCTTTGCGCATGTTCTCCGCTCAGTTCTCCGCGCACCCCCGCGAGAGTGAGAGATGACAAGGGGAGCACGTCTGTAACCCGACACCGTTGCAATGAATCGACATCTGACCAATCATGGCTTTGATACGGCCACTAATGCAGGTGAAGAGATGTCGGTGAAAAGATAGTTTCAGTCCGGCGCAAGCAAGAGGGAAAAAAAACCATGAAGAGACTAGAGCATCACTCGAAGGTGGGTTATTGTATGAGTCAAATGTACAACTTGCGAATGTTGTATAAGTCAAATTGCCAATTGCCATATTAAAACATCAGCTGCAATTCACGACATGAAGAAGGCAGTCTCTGCAGAGCATACAAGCTAATGGAGATGCAGTTATTTCCAGCATTCTTTATTTACCATTCATTCAAGTATGTGATGCCTTTTATCTGCTAATGTACAGGAGGAAGAGTGATAAACTGTCTGTCTAATTGGCTTACATAACAGTTAAAGTTTACAGCTTAAAAAACATGGAGCATTTTTTCCCCTTTTATTCATTTTTATGTCAATTTGCACATTTCATGGTGATGCTCAGCCTCTCCCCTTAACTCCTAACAGTCATCATCATGTCAACCACAACACAGAGAAATACTGATAGAAATGTGTGTGTAGTTGTTGATACATTGCTGACAGAGGAAACTACATTTGAATACAGATTTAAGAAATGTCAGTTTTTGAGCATGTCATAAGCATGTTTTGTCTTGACTATATTACAACTATATTATAATAAAATAATATAGTATTTATATTATTGAATTGATTATGATTATTATTAGTAGAAGTAGTTTATTTGCATTAATTATATTTGAATCTTTTTGAGACTAGTATTTGGCAGGAAATGCAGACGTATTCACCTGTAAACGCATACTGAACGACATACATGCACATTTACCATTTACCTCACTGTATAAAAATGTAACTGTGTTGATAATAATAATAAACAGGTATTATATTTACAAAGTTGCCTACAAAATGTTTCACTCCTGTCGGTTGGGGGGGGGCCTCATCTCACAATGTCGCTTGGGGCCCCAAGTTGGCCAGGGGCGGCCCTGGGCGTACACACTGAGCCGTTTGGCCCCCCAGAGCGTTCCATTTGCAGATCTATCCACCTTGGGACCCGTTATCATTTGCGGGGTCCGTTTACACGGTTCCGTTACGGCCTTGTGTGAACGAACACGAGAGAAAAGTAGCAGATACAACCCGTTTTGTTCTCGACTCCACTTCGAGCGATAGAATTCCTAACAAAGAATTTCTAAACAAAGCACTTATATACTAATAAAGGACTGGCTTATCTAAAGCCAGTTGAGTAGCACTTGACATGTTTTGGCTCTATGAAACCTGATGTAGGCTACTTAGGCCTATATGATTTTGTTTTCTGCACTTATTGTAAGTCGCTTTGGATAAAAGCGTCAGCTAAATGCAATGTAATGTAAACACATATAAAACAGAACTTTCATAAACACGAGAAGGTGTTAGAAAAATACAGTCTATTAATTGGTATAAAGAAAATAAGGCACAAGTCAAATGAGGTAGGGTGTGTAATTTTGGAGAAACCAGCTCGAGTGCGCTAGAATTTGAAAGTAAACAACTGCCTCCTTATCTAATTAGGATAATTAATACTAATCAATAACTACTAAAGTAATCATTGTTGATTTAAACGCAAACAAAAAGGAAACATACCACTCCCAAAATAGGATATTTTGTATCACTCGCTGGATATATGGCTGAAATTGATTTGATATTATTTCAATCTTGTTAAACTGGACATCTACAGACAGTAGGAACCAATAACCCATGGGGATAGGTGAGGCGGTAAGCTAACCTTAAAGTTCACCCTCATTTTTTGTTTTAAATGATCTACTCAAATGATTTGCTATTAAACTCCAAAAGACTGACATGATTGAGGTAGCTGGTACTCCATTTAATATTTTCTGAAAAAATTAAAAGAAAGCTTTCAAAAAAGCAAAATATCATTAAATGAACTCACCATATTGGTCATTAATGACAAACCATATTCCTAATGATAAAGTTGGAATAAAAGTCCACATAAATGTTTGTTATCTTGACAAAACTGTGGTTGCCCCAAAGCAATCTGAAGAAGAATGCTACGGTCTGCTTTAGCTAATGATAATTATATTATAATCTTTACCTAATATTTGATTTGTTGCTACTATTCACTAATCACTAAAAGTAATCACTGTTGATGTAAATGCAAACAAAAAGGAAAACAAACGACTGTAAAAATACGATTTTGTTGAACTGGCTGCAAGATGTGTAATACAAAAATGTTCAGTATATGGCACATAAATATTGGACAAAATAAGCAGTGATGAATAATAATGGCAACAATATCTCTTTCTTTCTTATTACAGATTTCCCATTCAGTTATGTACTCTTAAGAGAAGTTTATGAATATGAAAGCATTGATGAATCCTTGAAAACTATAGGTTACTTACGTAACCCCAGTACTGAGAGTAACATGAAGTGAGATGTCTCACTATGGGATGCGCCTCATCGCGGAGCAAACAGAAGCATCAATCTCATTACGCCAATCCTGATTGGCTGGTGATCTTGACGTCAGCGTCAGGGAATTCACCCCCTATAAGTAGCCACGACGCATGCGTCATTCAAAATAAGCACCTCTTCTCGCTTCACCATAGCAAGGAGGGCCGTCTGGTGAGACATCTCACTTCATGTTACTCTGAGACTGGGGTTACGTAAGTAACCTATAGTTCTCATTCATAACACTCCGTTCGATGTCTCACTATGGGAAATTGTAGCTCCCGTATTGCCAGACGAGCTTATCTCGAAAATCACCAAACCAACCAGAACTTTAACAGGTAGAGCTCTGACTCAACCAGGTGCCCAGCACTGCTTGAGTCACACTGGGAGTAGAACGTCCAGACTGTTAAGAGGCGGACAAAAGTGAGCGGCGAGGACCAGCTCACCGCTTGCACCAATGTCTTGGATGGGAGACATCCTGGACAGAGCCCAGGATGCAGCCAGACTCTGAGTCAAAAGAGCTCGGGACCCGAGGGTGCCTGCGAACTCTGACTCGTATGGGCCCCAAAGCAATTGCTTCCACAAACCAGTGGGAGAACCGTTGCTTAGTAACAGGCTTGCCCTTATAAGGGTTAGCCCAGGACACAAGGGGTTTGGTCATTATGACGAAGTACCCTTGATCTGTCCCTGTACGTGCGTAAAGCACGGGCTGGACACGGCAAATCCGGCCGCTGTTCCCCGGAGGAATACAGTGGCGGGGAGGATGCCTCAATTTCAAATATGGTACCTGAACCAACCGCCTTAAAATAATGGCAGGGTTGGGCTTCAACCACACTCTGTTTGCCCTGGGGCGAACCGAGTACCTGAAGACTGTACAGATAGTGCATGAGTGCCACTGGCTCGCTTTGCAGCTGCCAGGGTCAGCTTCATGTCACACTGTATTCAGATTGTACCACTCACGGGCCAGGCCCATAGAGCCAAGCGCTCTGGGTGTGGGTGAAAGATCGCCCCCCCCCCCCGCTTGGGACAGTCCCAACTGTCCCAAGCGGTATGTCCCAATGTTACCTTTTTACTATTAACGGTATCTCGGCACCGAAACCGTAGTTTCGAATACACACCGGTGGTTTCTGACTTGGCTCGTTGTCAGCCGGTAACCAGCTGCCCAGACATTTCGAGGGGAAAAAGGATGGAAACGAGGCGTTCGGGTGCCGTGGGAAGAACCTCCGATTATTCACGTTCTTCAAGCTATATTGACACTGTATTCCATACACACAGACTAGATACTATTCCTTTTCTGACCACTTTCTCTCTCTCCATAACTCTGCACTTCGCCTTGGCCATCACATTTTACACACACAGAGACTCCAAAACCCACAACCCCTTGCGGCTGCTACTCTTAAAGTGACAGGCCAAGCCTGTAACACTACCCCCACTCTGGATGATGATAAAACAACCTTTAACATCACTTCAGCATATAAACATTATAAAAGGAAAGCATGAAACATTAATGGCAACACATTCCCCACAATAATCCCCATTTCCCACAGTCCTTGAAGGCGTAGTGGGAGCTGCCATGGCTGCCCGCACAGCAGCTGATATATCTCCGCTAGCCAGTACATAGCTGACCAGTGCGGAGCTATCAGAATAAGTGTGTGGCATTGCTCTCTCACTCTGGCCAGAGTTGGAGGTATCAGAGCCAGGGGTGGGAACGCGTACAGAAGGCCCGGGGGCCACTCCCGGTACGTGCGTCGCTCGAGAGAGGAGACGTCTACCGCTCCATAGGATAAGTTTGCGCGCCAGTGTGTGTAACTGGAGAGAACGCAAGCCCCCTTGGCGGTTAATATACGATATTGTGGCCGTATTGTCTGTCCTCACGAGGACGTGATGTCCCCTGAGGAAAGGCAGAAAGCGTTTTAGGGTGAGAAACACTGATAAAAGCTCCAGGTAATTTATGTGCGCCCGCTGTAGGTCTCTGCTCCAGAGACCCCTCACCGGGCGACCTTCATAAATACCTCCCCAACCTGTCAGACATGCGTCCGTGGTGACCACTTTCCGTGAAAGGACAGCACCCATAGGCACACCTCGTACTAGGAAAGTCGGGTGCAGCCAGTGGCGCAGGGCCATTACGCATTTCACAGTAACCATCACTCTCCGCGCGCCATGTTTTAGGGCGGCCACCCAGCGCTGAAACTCCCTCATGTGTAAGCGTCCCAGTCGTACGACCAGGATGGCTGACGCCATGAGCCCCAGCAATCGCAGGCATGATCTGAAGAGAACATGTTTGCGCAGCTGGAAAAGAGCAAGACAAGCTCTGAAAGCTTTCACTCTTTCCGCTGACAAGCGAGCTGAAAAGGGCACCGAGTTCAGGCGTAAACCCAGGAAGAGTATAGTCTGCGCGGGGCACAACATGCTCTTCTCTGTGTTTATTATGAAACCCAGGTTGAGCAGGTTCTTTACGAGGACATTTGTCTGCGTAACAGCCTCCTGCTCTGACTGTGCGAGAAGCAGCCAGTCGTCCAGGTAGGTCGCCAGGCGAATACCCTGTTGTCTTAACGGGGCTATCGCGGCTTCCGTACATCGTACAAACACCCTTGGACTGAGAGACAGACCGAAGGGGAGTACTCTGTATTCATAACAGATCCCCTGAAATGCGAATCTCAGATATTTCCTGTGTGGGTAATATACTGGGATGTGGAAATACGCATCTTTCAGGTCGACTGATGTAAACCAGTCGTTTTGTCGCACGAGCCGCAGCAGAGATGTGTGAGTGAGCATTCTGAACTTATACATTTTTAGATATTTGTTCAGAGCCCTCAAATCAAGTATTGGCCGAATTCCGTTCCCTCCCCGTTTGGGAACGAGGAAATACTTGGAATAGAAGCCGCCCTGACTCTGCTCGGCGGGTACAATAGATATAGCCCTCTTTTCTAGGAGCGAGAGAATCTCTCTCTCCAGAATGAGGGCTGACTCTCCTCGGGCCTGCGAAAGCAAAATGCCCGAGAAGCGAGGGGGGGTGACAGCGAATTGGAGTCTGTAGCCCCATGTTACTGTCTTGAAAACCCAAGCAGATGATGTGAGCATCTTCCACTGCATGCTCCTTAGAGCCAGTGGAGATGTCACATCTCTTCCCCTCTGAGACTCTATGTGTTGTGTTATGGGGCCCTCTAGTGTCTGAACACAGTGGTGCCCCTTTTCGACAATCCCCACCGACACTGCGCATGCGCATGACGGTGGTGCCTTCACAACCCCAGCCGGCACTGCGCATGCGCGTGGCAGTGGTGCCCTTAAAGCCCCAGCCGGCACTACGCATGCGCGTGGCGGTGGTGCCTTCACAGACCCGCCTGTAATCCGCCTTTTGAGAGATGCCGTAGCTGCTCTCAGAAGGGGAACAGTTGACGGGCTGTTTATTGGTTTTATTGTTTTTCTTTTCATTTTTTTGAGCTGCGCCCTCGGCCTGAAGCCTGGATGCGTCAGCGGAAAATGTTTTATAAATGAACCAATGTGTGACATGTGTTTGTGCGGACTTGAGGATGGTGTTGAGGCATCTCTCGAGGCGGCGGGAACACATTCAGAGCTGGGGAACCGTGGACTTCCAGCTCTGTCACAGAGGGGGGAAGGAGGGGCTCCCACGCCGCTCGCTTCTTTTTCCTCGACTGCTGGCCGAAATTCTGGGTTGGCTGAGCCTGAGCTGCAGCCGGAACCGGAGATTTTCTAGGCCAGCTCGCCCTCGTCTCCAGCCTGGGCTGGGGACTCGGGGCGGGCTGCGACCTCTGCGTCTTCGGTGCTTTAAACCGAGCAGAGTTCGAGGCAGCTTGGGCGAAGGACTGCTGCTGCGAAGGACTGCTGCTACGAAGGACTGCTGCTGCAAAGGACTGCTGCTGCAAAGGACTGCTGCTGCGAAGGCAGCGGCTAGACCCTTCGAGGGAGGCAGAGGTGGAGTGCCTCGTCCTCCTTCTTTTTCGACTCACACCTCCTTTGCATGGAGGTGAGAGCGGAGCCGAAGATTCCCTCGGGAACGATGGGTATATCCAGCACATCCTCCTTTTTCCGGTCTGGGAGGTTGAGCCATCTCGCTCTTTCCTGCACCACCATGATCCCCATTGCCTTGCCCGTGGCCTGGACGGCGCAGCGTTGGACACAGAGACAAATGTCCGTGACCGCTGCCATCTCGTCCAGAGTGGCTGCTCCCGGGCTACCCGACAGGTCCTCGCAGAGCTCCGCTTGGTAAGCGGTTAGCAGCGAGGACACATTCAGGGCCCTGGCGGACAACGCTGCAGCTTTGTAGGACCTTTCAGTCATTGTCGACTGAAATCGGTCCGACTTTGCTGTCAGCGTGGGGTTCCTGCTTGGTAACGGGCCCACCCTCGGTAGGAGGTGGGCCGCTACCAGCGGTTCCATGGGTGGTATGCGGAGCAGGCCGAGCTTCTCCATTCCGTCACAGTCTAGGGAGGAGGCACCCTGGATTGGGACCTTGTTGCTGAAGGGCCGTTCTCTCCACGAGACCGACACCTCATCCAACATCTCCGGGAAGACCGGAAGGAGTTGCCTCTTTGTCCGCGCTGCTTGGGGAATATATTTCCCTTCGTAGCGGGACCTGGAGGTCTCCTTGGCCATTTCAGGCCACGGGATGTCGAGTCTGGCCGTAGCGCGTTTACACACGGCCTGCAGGTCCATGCTCAGACAGGGCGAAGCTGGTGTGCTATCGCCCGGGAGAGCAGACCTCGCTCCAGGCTTTGCAGCCTGAGCCGATGACATGAAGGTGTCTTCTTCCTGTACATCCGACTCGGACAGGAGGAACGCCAAGGCGTCCTCTTCGTCCTCCTCGTAGTCCAGCTCGAGGACATCCTCCGCGGGTGAGACCATGTTGAGGTCCAACCGGGAGCCCCAGCTTGGTAAAGCGTGGGGACCCGTTCCCGCGTGTCTTGCCGTCACCGGGTCCCGGCCTGCCAGGGCGCGGGATTCCTGTTCTGTAGCCATCGCAGATAATGAGCCCCAGACCGACACGGAGAGGGGTTCACTCTCTGCGGCGGACGCCCCCGTGTCTTGACTGCCGGCCGGCGGGTCATTGGACATGGGGGGGTCCTGCTCCGACAGGCTAGCTTGTCGTGCTAACCGTCGGCGGAGTCTCTTTACGGTGAAGCGGACACAATGTCCGCACGAGCCGGGGTTGTCGATAGCGCCTCGGGCGTGTTCCAGCCCGAGGCAGGACGAGCAGACCTGGTGTGTGTCTGTGCCCGAGATCTTCAACCCGCAGCCGCAGAGTCGAGCCACCGAGTCCCTGACTCCTCTGGTGTGAGGGAGAGGGGCGTCCATCTTGTTCGCCTCGTGGCGTGGAGAGGGCCCGCTCTCGACAGGCAAGATGGGAGAAAAAAAGATGTTACCACCCTGTCCTTAATCCGGAGAAAAGGACGGTGTGGATCTTTTATTCCAGGAGAATACTGACTGGTGTGGCAGTATGCTCCTTTAATCCTTTCTTCCTCCGTGGAGAAGAGAAAAGAAAAAACTTCCTCGCTACCGTGGTGTCGATAGAGAGGGAGCGAGCTAGCAACAGGTGTGTTGCTAGCTTAAAAAAATCAGACCTACCTTACTTTCCCGGGAAGAGAAGGGCGAGGTCGATTTTTTTTTAATACTAACTGGCGTTAGTACTACCGTCTTCCTGCGAAGCAGAAGGAGTAGCCGGCGAGCGCCCGTCGACCGAAATGGGTATTTGGGTTCAGTCTGTGGGCCGTTAAGCTAGCCCGGCTACCATTAGAGATGTGCTCTGAAGCGAGAAGAGGTGTTTGAATGACGCATGCGTCGTGGCACAAGCTACTTATAGGGGGTGAATTCCCTGACGCTGACGTCAAGATCACCAGCCAATCAGGATTGGCGTAATGAGATTGATGCTTCTGTTTGCTCCGCGATGAGGCGCATCCCATAGTGAGACATCGAACGGAGTGTTATGAATGAGAACTATGGATATCTACACATTTGAACACATCGTGGATACGAACAAAAATAAGACAAAAATGTGTTTTTTTTCACTGTAAACCTCACTTCCCAGAGGTTTGTATTCTAGTTGTCAGTGCATCTCTATAAATGAGCTGTGATACATTATTGTGACACTTAATAATTTCCCCATGTTGATTGTATCCAGGCTCCCAGTGCCTCTCTCCTGTTCTTCACGAACGGGCCAGAGCAGCAGCAGGGAAAACACAAACAGCTCGCAGCAAGACAATACCGTCTGTGCTCCTAAAGTAGATATCATGTTTATGAAGACCCATAAAACTGCCAGCAGCACCTTCATCAACATCTTGTTACGCTTTGGAGAGAAGCACGATCTCAAATTTGCCTTCCCAAACAGCCGGAACGATTTCTACTACCCCTCATCTTTTCAGCGCACGTACGTTCAGGGCTACCAATCTGGAAGGTGTTTTAACATCATGTGTAACCATATGCGATTCAATGCACCTGAGGTGGCAAAAGTGCTGCCTCGTGACACTTTCTACACGACGATCCTGCGAGATCCTGCAGAGCTCTTTGAGTCCTCCTTTCATTACTTTGGTCATGTTGTTCCTCTGACCTGGTGGATACCAGGGGAGGATAAGATGGCCAAGTTCCTGCGTGATCCTAAACAATACTTCAGCCCGGGCGGATTTAGCTCCTTCTACTTGAAGAACCTGTTGTTCTTTGACTTTGGGCAGGACAACACTCTGGATGCAGATGACCAACGAGTAGAGGACAGCATCAGGGTCATCGCTGAGCGTTTTGACTTAGTCATGCTGATGGAGCACTTTGAGGAGTCCCTTATCCTGCTTAAAGATGCCCTCTGCTGGGAGATGGATGACATACTCTTCTTCAAGCTCAACTCCCGTATGAAATCCACTGTACCTAAACTAACTCCTGAGCTCAGGGAAAAAGCCCTGCAGTGGAACAGCATAGACTGGAAGCTCTATAAACATTGTAACCTGACCTTTTGGGAGAAGGTAGAGGCTTACGGTAGAAAACAAATGGAAGAGGATGTTGAAGAGCTCAGAAGGAGGAACGCAGAACTGGTGAAGATCTGCATCGAGGGAGGCCACTCTGTGGAGGCTGGAAGTATTCATGATGCTGCCATGCAGCCGTGGCAGCCCGTTGGAGAGAAGTCTATTGAAGGATACAATTTGAACAGAAATGTAGATAAAGCCTATGAGGAGTTGTGCCGAAAGATGTTAACCCCGGAAATTCAATATCTGACAGACTTGGGGGTAAACCTGTGGCTCACTAAGCTGTGGGGACGTGTGAGGAAAATCATAAAGTGGTGATGAGACAGATATTATAGAATATTGAGATAGAATGTTGTAACACTTTATTGCACTTAACCAGAACTCACTTTACACATAAGGCCTCGAATTTCATCCTCCGAATGTTCACGTCTATCTACTTTTGTTATTTTATCATAGAATTATTTCCAATGCTGACTTAAACTATACAGAATTTCAATAATAAGTATATCTTCTTTAAGAGACCTCTGAAAAACCCACAACTGACAACTTTTCAAAAGAATAAGAAACGGATGTGCTGGTGTATCAGTCACAAATACTGCACAACTTGGCAGTAAGTAACAAAGGGACATTGAAAAAACATTATTCTTTGGTGTACCCCATAAACTGTATTTACTGCCAAAATTATTTGTGAGATTTGATCATTTTAAAATATTCACAAGTGTTTCACGATACAGAAAACTGAGCATTTGTTTTGTGTATGACATTAATATATATTTATAAATAATATTTACGTCATACAATAAATATATCAGATGTGTGTGTTCATATGAGAATATGTTCTGGACTTTTTCTCCATTATCAACTTGAACACATTCAACATGTACATTTCTTGTATTATTATGTATTCTTTTTTTTTCCTGTTCTCAAATATTATTTTTCATTTATTGAAAAGTTTTGAATAAAAGTCTGCTGGTTTGTTAGTTATCTGCTTCTTGTCAATTATATTTTTGTTGCATTTTTGTACATTTTGAAAGCTAGAATTTACCCTATTTTTTTACCTTTTTGGTTATTGTTTGTATAACATAGAAAACAAACTTCCCTGAAAGTTTGCCATAACACAACGGATACATCCTACCTTTACACATAGTCTTTGCCTGCTAACAGATTGTTGTATTGCTGAAAAGCAGTTTAACAGTCCCACTCTTTATTTATACAGTCTTTGGCCCGACTTTAATTAAATGTGCCCTGTTTACAGTGGTTTTAAGGCCCTGACACACCAACCCGATTTTGGGAGTCAGAGGCCGTCAGAGGCTGTCGGGCATTCGCGGCGCCGTAGTCAGGTTGGTGTGTCCCGCACCGTCGACCGTGACACGCCTTATTTGGACTGCCAGACCCGATGCATGGCCGATTCAACATGTTGAATCGGCCATGCATCGGGTCTGGCAGTCGGACCAAATAATCACTCTGATTGGCTGTTCAGCTAGCAAATCAGTGCATGAGAAGCGAAGCGGAAGTGAGGGACGTAAACAAACGATGTAAGAAGGCACACACAGACTGCTATTCATTTTCATCTCATCATGGCGATCTGGAATGATGCAAACGAAGACCTGCTCATCACCTTGATCCAGGAGAGGCCAGCTCTGTATGATATTACGGAGAAAAGATACTCTTCTTCTTCTCTGTCTTCCGGTTGTTGCCTCTTTTGAATGACGAATACACACTACCGCCGCCTGCTGGTAAGGAGAGTTATTGCCACTCATGCACTGAAGTCGGTGCGGTGTGTTCCCGTGCGACACATGGCCAAAACGCAGGAGAACACGGCCAGGCAACAGCCGACTTCAGCGTCGGCTAGTCCTCTGGTGACTGCTTGGTGTGTCAGGGCCTTTAGGCTCGGGCACAATCCAATCAGACTACAGGTTGGATCTGCTATCTGATGGTAAAGGGAACTCCTCTGTTGTCCGTATTTGTGTTTAACTGCTGCACTCCTGATTCATAATTACAGTCCTCCCATCTCCAATCTACCTGACAAAAGTGGAACACCATCAGTTTATCATTGATAGGCCCTCGTAAATGATTGACTGATGGTTTATTCTATTTATTATCTATTATATTCAAAGATGGCGAAGTTGTGAAAGAAGCATTCATGGAGGCTGCCGGCGCGCTTTTGGGAGACAGTAAAAATAACAGTAGCATTTCAACAGGTTTTTGATATAATAAAAACTCAAGTTAGATACCGTTATTAATCAGCTGTAAGTGTTAGTTTGTTAGAACTTATTCATTATAATTATTGTACAAAATGGTATAAGAATGCAAACATTAAGATCTGTTCTGTTTAAATTGATTATTGTCTATTATCAATACAGGTTAAGAAACTAGTGTTGCTTGCATCCTATTTTAAAAGGCATTTATTTTTATACTCTACTAAAATGCAAAATTTTGATTCTATTAATTTGGTCTTTTTTATTGCACTTTGGCAGCAGATTCCTGAGTAGCTTCAGATCTGAGTTGTCTTATTAGTAAGCCTAATTTATACTTTTGTAGCAACACTATTTTTATATAATGGCAAAGAAAGGGTTTGAGTCTTTTCTTTTTTTCCTGTGTCATATGTGGCAGCACTGTTCAATGTTTCTTGAAAACATTACCCACTGTAGTATGTGAAGTGTGAATAAACTCCAACTCTGTATCAACAACACTGTTGTGTAATTTCAGTTAAATACTTGTATGTGTGTAGATTAGAAAGAGGTAAGATAAAGGATCTGCAGTATTTTATGAAGTATTAATCGTACAAAGGTCAGTTTTATACAAGTAGAAGTGTGTATTTATTACCTGGTAGTAGGCTGTCAGTGATGGCTACGCCTCTCTATTTGGACTGGTAGATATTGGCAGACTGGCAACTTTAAAAGTAGCTCTCGGTTCAAAAAAGGTTGGGCACCCCTGCTATACATGAATTAATGTTGCACCACTAGTGTTGCAGCGATATAATTAATAAGAATAATCCTTATATTTATTATAGCGCTTTATCAATTACTCTCAAAGCGCTTTACAAATACAGATATGTAATGGTCATCTACTGTGGACAATACCCACAGGAGTAAATTCGGGTGAAGTGTCTTGCCCAAGGACACAATGGCCTGACGCAGTGGGGCGGGAGCAGGTTTCGAACTGGAGTTCCGCAACACCCCCTTGATCTGATGATCAAACGCACAGACCACTGCGCCACCAGTCCTATTTTGTATATATATATATATATATATATATTGATATATTGTATGTATGACATTGGCATGTGTTTACAGAAACTTGAGAAAACATTTCAGCAGAATATTTAGAGTGTTGCTGGTCACATTTGTGTGTATTTTGTTTTTAGCAGCATTGTTTTGACTCAGCATGTCCGTTGAAGATACTGAGGATTTGTATGTAGAACATTTGAATGGTTAAATTGCAGGGGCTGAGAATTATGAACCAAATGTTCCCATATTTCAATGCAGTGGCAACTTTCCCTTCATACATTCAAGTTTAAGGAAAAGTTACATGGATCTGCAGATGAAAAAGAACAACATATAACATACACGTAAACATATAAAACACATGACCATGCAAACAAACCAAGTTAATAAAAAAAATAAAAAGTGTTAATTTTTGTCTTTCAGAATTGCTCTTCCACAGACTGTACAGGAGATGGCGCTGGAGTCCAGCTTTCTGCTGCTACTGTCCACGAGGAGAGGATGAGTCACTTCGCAGTCAGAGACCCTGGTGACTTTGGAAATAATACATTATATAAGAAAAAATTGACCAAGGGTACACAGAAACACATACTTGTGTACACCCACAAAAAAAATCGCACAGAAGTTGGCTTACCAGGTAGAACACATACAAAGTCTTAAAAAGTCTTACATTTTAACATTATCTTTCAGACCAGACAGACCAGATGAGACAAAGAAGCTGTGGCCCTTACATGTAATGAGTAATCACAGGAAACGCTGTCAGCAATACATGTGATTGGACTGGAGGGGAACAACATTTTATAAATATGTAGAAGCCATAGTTCAGATGCAAAAAAAGATTTCATTTAATAATTTTAAATTTAAATTCAACTCACTCAATGTTCTCACATAGGACAATCAGAGGTAAAAACAATCAAAACCATGATGGCTGAATTCCATTTAGCTTTTCCAATCATTGCTCACAGGCACAATTAGATACAGCAGAGCCTTCATTAATGTGATAGTCATTAATGTGATAGCTAACACTTGTGGTTTCAGATAAGCAGCTGACAATACCACTTAAAGTACTAAGAGGTATCTGTGATTTCTGACACTGAATGTGAGATCACATCAAAAACAAAACTTATATCTTGTATTTCTTACATTTTCTTTCAGTCTGGTCTGAACAGGTTTCACAATGAGACATCGGCCACTTCCTAAGAGCAAAGCCTACTCCCGATAAAATAAGTGCTTGCATGACTGTTGAGGTTATGAGTCACTGTCAGACTTCTGCCAATCTTTTTATTTCCAATTCCAAAGATATTTGACTTTTGAGACAGAACGTGTATTAGCAAATCCATATTTTTAGTCTAGACATCCATTGAATTTCATCCACTTTCATACTTTTTTATGATACAAAAAAACATGATGTGGCTGCAGAATACAAATGATCCCTGGTGAGTTTATTTAATTTTCATTTAAGCTTGAACTTGACCTCTTCCCTGAACAAAACTATGACATGACAGATTTGCGTCAACCCAAACTCACATGACCAAAAAATCACCATACCAGCTGCTTTGCTCCCCCTTTTTTCTCCCTTTTCGCCTTTATGATACATACACTCTCGCACTTTTCTCTCATTTGTCACTCATTTGTTTTCTTCTGTGTATCTCTATTTTTGTACCTCTTTTGCAATCTAGCTTTGTTGCCCTGGGCATCTCCTTCTCTTTAATATTCTCTTCTTCATATTTTTTCTTCGCCTTATCCTCTTATCATCTTCTTGCTTTTTTCCGTTGCCTTCGAGGTCACTGCAGGAAGCTCATGGATCGTTTAGCTCTGTATTAGCATTTGAATACGCTTGCCATACTCTTTTTCATTCCTAAAATAATTTGTTTCCATAATGGGACAAATGTTCATGTGTGAAGCACTGCTTTGAAGTATAATCTCATTTAACCATAGAGGAATAGTTTCATTCGCTTTCTTGTTGAGAATGTTTGAGCAAATCCATACCAGTCTTGTGTAAGAGCTTATTTATTTCTATTTTTAACACTTTTGTACAGATTGAACCAACAAGATAAGATAAACTGTGCTAGTCGGCAGATTGTATTTACATTTGGAAAGATTCAGGCCAGCTGTTCTACTTGCACTCACATCTTTAAGCTGCACACTGAAACAAAAAATGTGTAAAAAGACATGAGTTGCATCAATTTTCCTGTCAAAGCTATTTCATAAAATGTTCCTTAATATTTGATTTGTCTTGCCCTGTCACCATGCAAAGGATCCTACCAGCAACATCCCATAATCTCCATCAGTCCAGAGAAAATTGTATGTGTTATTCTACACGTCAATAAACTGTCTCTCTGTCACAGGGTATTAAGTCCTCCACAGTGTCGAAAATAGCCATGCGTTCTTCTTTGGGAACTACATCAGAGCTTTGCAGTATAATCTGTGTGTGTGTGTGTGTGTGTGTGTGTGTGTGTGTGTGTGTGTGTGTGTGTGTGTGTGTGTGTGTGTGTGTGTGTGTGTGTGTGTGTGTGTGTGTGTGTGTGTGTGTGTGTGTGTGGTGTGTGTGTGTGTGTGTGTGTGTGTGTGTGTGTGTGTGTGTGTGTGTGTGTGTGTGTGTGTGTGTCGGTGTATCCAATACATTCCTACAAGAAAATGCTGTGTTCATTAGGATGTACTGTACGAGCATGTGTAATTCTTTCATTTGTTTATGTTTTAATAAGATGTTTAACCTGGTTGTTTTTCCTCTGTTGAGAACTCAGTGCTCTTTTTCCGTCCAGAGACACACTCACACATTTGGAAGATTAATCCTTTGAGGTCAAGTGAGAAACAAGACTGACGGACTGACAGAGCAATTCAATTGTTATCACATTTAGATTTCCTAAATGCTCCCAGTGATTTCTGAGCATGACATGACCTCTCGTGTGTGTGTGTGTGTGTGTGTGTGTGTGTGTGTGTGTGTGTGTGTGTGTGTGTGTGTGTGTGTGTGTGTGTGCGTGCGTGCGTGCGTGCGTGCGTGCGTGCGTGCGTGCGTGCGTGCGTGCGTGCGTGCGTGCGTGCGTGCGTGTGTGTGTGTGCGTGTGTGTGTGTGTGTGTGTGTGCGTGCGTGTGTGAATAACTTGCATGGGACTTAAACATATAATTTAATCAGCAGAATCAAACTGGGCCCAGGACAAGAGAAAACAACCACGGCAGCAGAAATAGAGAAAGAAAAATATGGGACAACTATGGAGCAGAGCAAGAGGGTCAGAGTAAAGAGGGAAGGAGTAATTTGACAAACACAGCAACCCAGCGTTTCCCCTCTAAACACAGACCAGAGATCCAAAGATAACTGAAAGTTGACATATAAATTAAAGGGTTTGGTAACACCGATTTAATGTTCAAGTCCACTTAAAATATGTTTCTGACATGCAGCAACAGGTTTTTAAACATGAAAAAAATGTTCTGAAATGTGAACAAAGATCTCGTAAGGTTCAAATTTGGTCCAAAATGGTGGAGCACAATGAAGCAAAAACAGTGAGTTCAAATATAAAGCTGTTAAAAAATACCTTGAAGTCCACACACACAATATGTAATGTACAGTAATGATGCCTCCTGCCAACGGGCCCTCACCCAGTCTCTCCCTGCCTGTAAATGGTGTGTTTTTGTTGCACTGTGCAACTTCCCCCCATTATCCTTTACTCATTCCAATTCCAAGAACACCACTGATGTTGCAAATAGTCATTTCTACTTTGCTTCACTTTGGATACACACAGCTTCCTATTCCTTTTAGCTGGCACAAATCAAGCACATTGTGCAATACACAAAGAAACTGCAGAATAAAAGAGATAGTTAGTTATTTTCAATGAAATGGCCAGATAAAAAACAGAGTTATGTTCATTTATTTTACATTTGGTTTAACAACAACTTCATATCATTGTATTTTTCTGTATGTTTTCTCTTTTTGCAGCAATGTACGTGGTAAAGATGTTTTTCTTGCAGGGCTTTTGGTTGTGTTTTAAAACAACAAATACAAGTTATGAATGTGTTTTCATGGAAAAAGTTCATCACAGAACATCACAGAAGAGTTCTTGTCATAAATGGTCAACCTCTGAGTAACAACATTTAAAATGCAAATCAGTGACATTTTCAGTGGACGCAAACAAACAATAATACATACACTTAACAGATGACCTATACACACAGAGTTATAGCTTCAGAATAGTCTCCTATTGAGAGCACTGTATTAATGCATTATTGAACACACTGCATCCAAAACAACTTTCACATGTCTAAACTCTGCATTATATGCAATTAGTATTTATCGGTCTGCCAAATAGATTTTTCAAAAACAAGATCTTGAGGTTAACTGCAGCACACGTGATAAGCTAGTTTGATCTGTTTTAGATTTAAGAAACAGAGAATGCAGGGTCCTGCATTAATATGATACATAAATAATATGTTAAATATAGTAAATTACACAGCCTGTTTTCAAAGGTGAAATAAAAGTAACTTAGAAAATGTACCATCCTAGGGGGGCGTCATTTGGTTGTGGCAATGAGAAGTCACAATATAACCACAGTAAAACTTTACACACCAAGAGAAAAAATCAAACCAACCGTTCAGATAATATTACAAAAATACTGATATAATTTCACCCTGAGAAAAGATTTAAAGGTAGTTGATAAAAAAGGAAGATAGCGATTTACTGTACACTACAAATTACTTATATAGCTTTCTTTTCACACTGATATTGTCTCATTTATATTGAAGTATTTCTCAGAACAATATATTTGTATTTACTTTATATTGATGTAATGTTGTTTGCCTGGGTCCTATTACATTTTTTTTTTCTATTACAAAAAAACATTTTATAAAGTAATTGTCTGTTGCTTTTTATGTAAAAGCTTTTATTTTCAACCAATTCCAAATGAATTTGCTGTGTAATGCAGGGACCTAGTAATCCCAGTGGGGATTAACAACCTTTTACACAGCAGATCATCTTGTCATGTCATAGCAGGAAAAGCGCAAATAATTAACATTACCAAGGGCTTCGTCCCATTTAACTCTGCTAGATTGCAGGATGACTCTGGTAGTGCTTAATCAGGGCAAAAAAGCAACAAAGCCATCTTTAATGATGGTAATTTCATCTAGACCATTCCTGACAAAACAAAATGTCTGCTTTAAAATTGGTGTATTACTGTTCACAGTATTGTTATAGATTTTAGATTGCTATACCTTAAAACTACTTGAGATTAGACATTTTCTGGTAGTGCCACTGTAGATAATGCAATGTAATCATGTATTACTTGTGCCCTCCTCTGGCATTTTTGTACATTTTTCCTGACTTTTTTTTATTTATTTGGTGATCATTTCAGCTGTGTTACAGCTTTTGGCATGGATTTTTGCAAGAAGTCTTCTTTTGAGTCAAATTTTTTAAATCCATTGTCGTTTACTCTTACATGTTTTGTATACTCTCGTGATGCATTTTGCACCCTTTGGACCCCTTCGTGGCAAAAATATACACGCTCATAAAAACTGCTATTAAATCATCATACATCAATATTTTTTTTAACTTTTTTTTCCATGAATCACTTGAACAACTTCTAACTTGCTCAAAACTACCAAACATTCAATAATTTTCAGGATTGTAACCCTTTAACTGCCTGTTTCATTATTTGAATTATTTAATTTCTCTTAAAAGAAAACACAAAAAATGATTATTTTGTTTTCAATATAATAATTAGTAGAGGCATGGAACTTTGGTGGTTATTAGAGTCTTGGATGAGTCAAAGATTAGCAGCAAAATTGATTTCACTGCATTATTATTTTTTACGTAGTGTCACTACCTCTGGACACCTTTGTGGCAAAAATGTACACGCCCCAAACAACTGCTATTAAATCATCATACATCAATATCTTTTTCTACTTTTTATTTTCATGAATCACATATTCAACTTCTAACGTACTCAAAACTACCAAACATTCAATCATTGTCAGGAATTTAACCCTTTAAATGCCTGTTTCATTATTTGAATTATTTCATTTATCTCAAAAATGCCTCATTGACTTCCATTCAGACCACATTTTTTGATCTCACTGCCATTGCAGTATAAAACCATGCATTTTGTAATGTCAGCATTTCATTTAGAAGAAAAGTAGTGATATTTGATATTTCTACTCTATTCCAGCAAATTACACCATTTTCCCAGGCCGATGCATGGAATTCTTACATTTTTATATATTATGGAGCCGTATGACTACCAGGGGACCCGAGAGGTGTGTGTGTGTGTGGTGTGTGTGTGTGTGTGTGTGTGTGTGTGGTGTGTGGTGTGTGTGTGTGTGTGTGTGTGTGTGTGTGTGTGTGTGTGTGTGTGTGTGTGTGTGTGTGTGTGTGTGTGTGTGTGTGTGGAGACACGCTTTTCTAAATCTGTCATCACAACTGCTGTGTGTGTGTGTGTATAAACATGCACGGATCATTCCATGGGTAAAAAGGCCATCTTTTGAAGGATGTGTTTGATGTGTCTTTGACAACAACAAAAAACAACTGTTAGTGTGTTATGCACCTGGCTGCCAAAGATAAACATGCAGTTTGACCAAGGGTTTATTTCTTTAGTGAGCAGAGAAGGAGAAAGACCTGGAGCAAAGAGAAGGAACTCAAATGAAGAAACATTTCAGTGCAGAGGAGACTTCAGAAGTAATCTTGTAGCCTTCTTCTGCCAGCGAGCTGCAGGACTCATCTGAAGAAGACACAAGGTTCCAGGGGGGTCTCACACTGAATGCTCTCTGGAGTCCAGCATTTCTTTGAGTTCCTCTGACCCTTCATCTGAAAGTGGAGAGGACACTGAGGGTCCGGCCCACCATCCACCACCACGGGGGGCTTTCTTCTCAGAATCTGTGAGGACACCCTGGTTTTCCCCAGCTCCTGGGAGAACGACCTCCGTTCTTCTCTGTCCCCCTCCTCTCTCCCCTCTGACCCCTGTTCAAGTTCCCTGAGAAGGAACTTGAGAAGAGACTCGAGAGGGGACTTGAGAAGTGACTTGAAAGGGGACTTGAGAAGTGACTTGAAAGGGGACTCGAGAGAGGGCTTGAGAGGGGACCTGAGAAGGAACTTGAGAGGAGACTTGAGAGGAGACTTGAGAGGAGACTTGAGACGGTCGGTACGCCGATAGAACACGGGGAGCTGGCGTCGGCCGGAGAGCCAACAGGAGAAGAGGTGCTGGAGTCGGCCGGTACGCTGATAGGACACGGGGAGCTGGCGTCGGCCGGGGAGCCAGTACTGGAGCCGAAACTGGAGCCAGAAACATGGCTGGTGGGGCCGGAACTGGGGCCGGAACCATGGCTGCTGGGACCAGGACTAAGGCTGGAACCATGGCTGCTGGGGCCGGAATCATGGCTGCTGGGGCACGGGCTGGAATCCTGGCCCTGCGTCTCCTAGAGTCCCTTTGGAGACACCGTGGACCTCTACCAGGATAGTAGTCGGATCCCAGGAAAGGGTTAGAGGCTTGAGAAAAGTTTCCAGGACTACTGGTAAAAAGTTGTAGCCACTCAGGCAACAAACTCCTGAGCCAGGGCCTGCCTCCTTCAAAGCAGCCACTCCTTCAAAGCAGCCACCCCATATAGATGAGGCGTCATACCACGTATAAAAAATGTACTCCAGAGAGTACCCAAGACGTTCCGCCTGTAGCATCAAAAAAGCTGAACCTGCTGAGTCCAAAGCTTATTCTGTTACGGTATGGGAAAGGTAGGACCCAAAAGCAGACTACAAAAAAAGGTAAGTTGGTCTAGAAGCGAGCTTTATTGCAAAGCTGATCACAAAAACATGGCATGAATCAAACGGTAGCTCAGGAAAACAATAACATAAAAACTGACCGTGAAAAACATGGAGGAAGACCGGAGAGAAAACATGAGACGTGACGTCAAGGGAGGACAAACAAACAATGAACCGACACCGAACACAGGAAGACCCAAGACTAAATACAGGGAGGGGTAATCACGAGATGAGAAACAGCCGGGCAGGGAAGGAGAAACACAAGGGCAACAGGTGAACACAATCAGACAATTAGACACACCAGGGAAACTAACGACAGGGAGGAAAACACAGGGAGAAGGACCAGACAAGAAACAAGGAGGAAAACATGACAGGGAGAACAGAAAAGCAAAATAACCCCACAACTAGACACAACAACACTCAAACCCTGACAGCAAATTGACATAAAAATGAATAAAAGGGGAAAAAATGCTCCATGTTTTTTAAGCTGTAAACTTTAACTGTTATGTAAGCCAACTAGACAGACGGTTTATCACTCTTCCTCCTGTACATTAGCAGATAAAAGGCATCACATACTTGAATGAATGGTAAATAAAGAATGCTGGAAATAACTGCATCTCCATTAGCCTATATGCTATGCAGAGACTGCCTTCTTCATGTCGTGAATTGCAGCTGATGTTGGCAAATGGCAATTTGACTTATACAACATTCGCAAGTTGTACATTTGACTCATACAATAACCCACCTTCGAGTGATGCTCTAGTTTCTTCATGTTTTGTTTTTTTCTCTCTTGCTTGCGCCGGACTGAAACTATCTTTTCACCGACATCTCTTCACCTGCACTACTGGCCGTATCAAAGCCGTGATTGGTCAGATGTCGATTCATTGCAACGGTGTCGGGTTACAAACGTGCTCCCCTTGTATAGTTTTCTATACAGCGGACTACAACATGGATGTATAATAGAGTGATGAAGTCCCTCCTCTTACGGGGGACCTCCATGGGACCTTATTTCGGAAAAAATATTGAAGTCAATGGAGGGAGAAAGATTATCTTTTGATCCCGTTTGAATTGTGCAACGAATTACACATATGATGTTTGTCAATTTAACAGATAATAAAATTAAAAATGTGCCGTAAAACTGTGAAGTAACAAAAAATGTTGAGTGAAGCGCTCAATGAACTACAACTTGCATACGTCACCAACACCAAGATGGCCATCACGTTAGCACATTTCACCTCTTTCTTTCAGAATGAAGCGAAAATATTAAAAGAGTTGAAAATCACTACAAGTCTGGCCATGTTGAGAACTGTACATACACAAAAGGGGAGTTAGTCGGTTCCAGCATGCGGGACCGGCTTTACAAGGTTTCGGTGAGTAACACAAGTGTAATGTGTAACGTTAATGTCAGCTAGCTAAATTCACTTACTCTGGGATTTGTAGTCTTTCCAGTTGCCTATTTTTCATAGTCTTGTATTTCAACAGTTTTAAGACAAACTGTGACTATTTTGACATGGAAATGATTTTTTAAGATTGACAAACATCATATGTGTAATTCGTGGCACAATTCAAACGGGATCGAAAGATAATCTTTCTCTCCCCATTGACTTCAATACATATTTTTTCCGAAATAAGGTCCCATGGGGGCGGAAGTATACGGGCGTGACTTCGCCCCTCTATAACAGGGGTCGGCAACAGGCGGACCGCGGTCCGGATCCGGACCCAGACGCCGACCTATACGGACCCGGAGCTATAATCAATACATTAATAAGGGATTTTTCGGCGCCTCCCGCTTTTTTAACGCTGATTTGGGTGACTTGTGTAATTCGTGGAGAACCGAAGAGTTTTCGTTTTGGGGGTGGGGTGGGGGGGGGGGGGGGGGGGGGAGTCAGTCCGACAGACGGACAACTTCTCACTTCAAAAAAGAAGAAGAAATCTAGACCGCAAAAATAATTAAACAAGCGAGTTCCTGTTTTTCCTGACCAAGGACAGGTTCATGAACACAACACGAGCGTAACGTTCTTCACATGGTATATGTCTCGTCCATAGACTGTATATAGGTCTCGTCTGAAAGGAGTGCTGAGCACCGGAACGCTGCTCCAGCCCTTAAAATATTGCAATACCCATAAGGAGCCGTACACATGCCGCAGTGTTTGCGTGGCTGTGTCTTTAGTTGTAAGCACAGTGGCGATCTGTTGTTATTAGCATCTGGTTAGCTAGCTATGCTAACGAATTTAAAGAGCTTTTCTACAACCAGGTGGAAGAGAGCTCTCTCCTGAGAGGCTCAAATAACCTCAGCTCAGTGAGGTTAAGGCAGAGATGTTCACAAGTCTTTTTTTGCAAGTCCAAGTCAAGTCTCAAGTCTTTGGTCACGAGTCCAAGTCAAGTCTCAAGTCTTTGTGGGGTGAGACTTGATCAAGTCTCAAGTCTTTGGTCACGAGTCCAAGTCAAGTCTCAAGTCTCTAAAAAAATAAAAGTCTCATGTCTCTTCTGGTTGTAATGAGCCTTCTATTGTCTGCTGCTATCCAGTCTGTTAAGAATACTGCACAGCTATATCTAAGAAATTCAAAGCATTTACTGTGTTATTATCACTCCTATATCTATTAGCATACAGTATCAGTACTGATTAGTTGTTTGTTATATGATCACTTTAAACAGGCTATTGCAATGCAATGTGAGGAAAAACATCACACTTTAGCTAAATGCAAACAACTCATAAGCAAAACACTTCAGAATCAGAAATCAGTATCACAAATACTTTATTAATCCCCCGCAGGGAAACTGTTAAAAGTACTTAAAGGCGGGTAATGATTAACGTTACCGACCTTTTGTATGTCATGTCAAGAGTTGGATGTCAACGCCACTCAACTCAAACAAGTGTGACAAGCAATTCACTAATCTTTTCAAATATTCAGTTACAAAGCTAGTAGCAAGCTAAGTTAGCATTACATAGCTGATGCTGAGCTAAACATGTTTGCTAACCGTCCATGCGTTAATGTGACTGACCTCTCCGGGTGAGTTTTCAAGTGCCTGATGAAATTCGACGTTGTTGCGCCAGCATCCTTGATTTTGATATTGCAGACTTTGCAGTGTGCGCTCCTTTTGTTGGTGCCGCCGGCGTTTTGCTCGAAGTTTTTGTAGTTGAACCTAATTACAAGCGGTACAGCCGCAGGTGTGCCGCCGGTCGCTATTGTGTTACTACGAGGTAGTAACAGAGGCGCGCACGTCTGCGTAATGAGCCCGGCTAAAGTAACTGGATGGCCTACCTGCCTGTCAGCCTTCCATCTGGGCACAAACTTATCTCGTGCCCTCATTGGTCATGTGCGCGTTCGTGTGTGTTGGAGGAGGCGGGCTCTATAAGGAAGTAGCAGCCTCTAGCAGATTATCTCCGGTTGTGTATTTTCAAATTCTAGCGATCTCGAGCCTGTTTCTCTCAAATGTACCTACCCCACCTTTAATACGCCAACAATAGAAAACACAATGATTGTTCACGAGTCCCAACACACGAGTCCAAGTCGAGTCTGAAGTCTTTTGGTCACGAGTCCAAGTCAAGTCTGAAGTCTCTGTGTGTGCGACTTAAGTGCGACTCGAGTCCGAGTCGCAGACTCGAGTCCCCATCTCTGGGTTAAGGCACACCTTGATATGATCATTATAGTTATTAATGAGACTAAATTAAAAACAGGTATAAAATACTATATGACAGCAACAAAAAAGTTGTTAAAAATAACAAGAATAGAGTTTAAAAGGGGAGTGATTTGTAAAATATCCAAAAAGGAAAATATGCTACAGTTCTGTTTCATATGGGTGTTGACAGATGTATCCATAGATCTCTTAATGTTGCTCTCAAAGTGCACCACATTGATGCTTTTAACTTCAATATTTAAACATTACACATATCCACAGTATTTAAGTAATGTTAATTGACAATAAATATTGTTGTTTTTTAATTGTACTTTCTTTATTTGATTGGCAGTCAGTTGTTGATTACATGCATACGTTGATAAAGCAACAGGTCACTTCAATATATATCACACTAATTCATGAAGCAACTTAGACATTTTGATGTTCCGGACCTTTGCATGGGGAGATTTTCTCTAACTGGACCTCGTTGAATTTTAGTTGAAGACCCCTGCTCTATAAGAACGAGGGACTACTGTAAACTCATCTAGAGACTCTGCATCGTGCTCTGATGCTGTTGGTTTATGCTTTATGAACGTGACCAAACGTGACCAAAGTTTGAATTGAAATAAAAAATTAAAGTGAAACATATGCTCGTCACCCTCTCCCTCCGGTCCACATTAATACAAATGATCCCAAAGATTGCATGAACTATGAAAAGATATTAAAATCAATACAAATGTATTTATTATAAACGTTAGTCCTTAACATCTATCACTGTGTATATCACCATTCAAACATCTTTTAAAAATTGAACAACCCCACACAGCTCAGTAAAGACTGTGAAATGCTGACTTTATTTGATAATTTCAGTAAAAATTAACGTTCATATTTCTCTTTTTCATTATAATACTGATGAACGTTCAAACGTTTTAAAAAGCTTAATAAGCACCGTAACTTTCAGGGATGGGCAAATGGCGGCCCCCATCTCCTCTTTTTGCGGCCCTCAGATGCATTTATAAACAACATAATTATTATTTTTTTTAATTAATTAAAAAAAAGATTTTATTTTTTTTGTACTTGTAGTACTGATATCGTCCACTAGACTCCTAGTTACGTCGTGATACATGATTTCAAATACCGCAAAATAATCTGTGACGCGTTTGTGTGTATTGTGTTTGTTTCCCGGGGAAACACTCACAAGAAACACCGGCTGTTGTTATGCCTGCTGTGACGTTAAATTACCGCTTGTAATTTTGCCTTTACAAGCTTCAAAGTTGTATTTATCATCTGAATTTGGCGAAACAAGTTTAATATTCTAAAAATCAAGACTTTGTTTATTTGAAATCAGATGAAAACAAATGGACCCTGCCGTGTTATCTATGATTACTATACGCTTTTCATTCATAATTTCAGCGGGAGGGGAAGCGGCGCTGAGAAACAGCAGAGTGCGGGTTGACAGGTGTCTGTGTTGACATTCCCCTCATTGTGGAATAAGGGAAATGCAGAGACAGGCTACAAGTGTCTTAGGTTCAAGTTAGACAACTAATGTTAGGGCTGCACGATATTGGAAAAAACTGACAATGTCAGATTTAGTATATTTGTTAATAATTACATACAATACATGGAATTTTTGTGTGCATGTTCCAAGTGAATCTGCGGCCCCCTGGTGGCCAGTAAATCAATTATGTGGCCCCCACCACCATCAAAGTTGCCCATCCCTGATCTAGAGAATTCGAACGGCACTTATCATGGCTGCCACTGAGGGACTTCCGGGTCATTTCACTCCGTTAGGAAGGTTCCTAAGCTAAATGGACTATTCGACTTCAGCCGGTGACTGACGAGCATAAGTTTGTTTCACTTTACTTTTTTAGTTCAATTCCAACTTTGGTCATGAAGAATATGTTTCTCTGTTGTCCCCGTTCATAAAGCATAAAACAACAGCATCAGAGCACGGTGCAGAGTCTCGAGATGAGTTTACAGTAGTCCGTCGTTCTTATTATACATCCATGTTGTAGTCCGCTGTATAGAAAACTGTAGTTTCCATAGTTTCCCCACAGCAGCAGACGCACATTTATGACGTCCACTGGCGCATCATAAACACGTCGGATAGTGAAATACAGTCGGATTCTCTAAAGTACCACAGTCTCTTCTCCTAAATCCTTTTGAATTCTCATATCCACTATTCCTTAACCCTGTGACGTTTCACTCAGAGGTCAAGGAATAGACGATAGGGTTAGAACTTAGGAGCTGATTTTTGGACTATTCGACTGCAGCCCCTGTCTGTGAACACAAAGTGCTTTAGGAGCTGCTTGGTCACAAGGAACAGTTACATACACTTTCAAAACTATAAGATTATTTGTATCTATTGTGCATTTCCCTTGTTAAAGAGCACTAAATAGGCTTAATATAACCCGTGAAATGTTTAGAGCACAATATGTGACTGTATAGATTGTATATAAGAGTTGCATCAAAACTGAATAACGGATTGAATAGGTTTAAACTAGTGTGTCTGTCAAATAATGTTGTACTTTTCCCGGAAGTCGTGCTAAATAAGATTGTTTTACATAAAGAGGCCTGGGTAATGTGATAGGCTATACTATTACCTTCAAAGTCACCCATAAAATGAAGAATGCATGAAGGAGGGAAAGTCATGAACATCCTAACCAAAGGTCAGCGATTAGACTCAGCCAAGGCAGTGTTTTTCAACATTTTTCATGGTTTCAAGATTTACAGTAGTGTTGTTGACATGGGCCCCTGTATTAATGTTGTTTTTAAAATCACTAAAAATATATTTAACTATGAAGTAGTAAAGCCCGTTTAAAATATAGATTACCAAGGGATCTGTCTTTCTACTTCTTCTTCTAGATCATCTGAAAATATACTCGATACCTCTGTATGATACAAACCAATCCTTTTAAATATGAAATCGCTGTGGATTAACACAAGTCAA
Source organism: Pseudochaenichthys georgianus (assembly GCF_902827115.2). NCBI lineage: Eukaryota > Metazoa > Chordata > Actinopteri > Perciformes > Channichthyidae > Pseudochaenichthys > Pseudochaenichthys georgianus. The sequence continues at coordinate 20,705,504 of NC_047503.1, read as the reverse complement.
AGGAAACATCAGTGTTTTAATGGTAGAGAATCTGAAATACAGTTCCTCCAAAACTATCATTTCACGTGATGGAAGATCCATTGAAAAGCTGCTCTCAAACATAAAACACTTACAAGGAAATACATTCACAATAATCAGCTTCTTTGCTGCTCTATTTCTGCCCAGTAACCATTTCCAGTAGCTCCAAAGTCTTAATTCTTCTCCTCATTCCTCCAGAGCCAGGCAGTGACATCATCATTCCCCTTTCACCCAGTTCTCTGATGACTGCAGCACGAGGTAACAAGCGGTCAAACGACGGTGCGTTCAAGTACTGTTCAAGAGCTCGTTAATCCTGATTGTCAGTGTAATTTCTGTAAAACAATTACATTTCACTTGGTCGAAAAATCGAATGAAAGTAATTGAAACGTGAGATTACTTTTTTTAGTGGATGTCAGCTTCTTACAAAAAAACTCATACAGAGAGGGGTCTTAGTTGAGTTAGACGGTGAACAGTGAATCAGTTAAAACAAAGACTTCTACAATTTACACAGATTAAAAGTGTTTTGATAAAGACAGACACATATTTTAATGTGTACATGTGCATGAATTGAAAAATGAAAAAAAGCACTTTATGATCATTCTACAAATATGAAAAAGGCAAGTATACTAACAATGAAGTGTGTCTTTGTCATTCCACTTGAGAAAGTTGCATAAATGCATTTATTTAAAACAATTAAATTAGGCTACTTGACAACTGATTGCCAAAGTGATCGTCAATCATAGACATGACGTAAGACTTTACATTGTTATGTCAAGCTAGCAGTTGATTGTCTGTATTGCTTTGCTTTTGCAGCTTCGTGTTCGTTTACAATATTCCCGACAGTACATGAAAGCCACATAAGTGCTGACGTTGCAAGTGGAGGAGAACGCCAAAAACAATATTTATCGAACACATAATTCTTGCTGCCGAGGTCGTTTTGTTGTGCTTATCGTGTTTTATGACATTTTCGAGAAATGTTTCCCATCGTAAATTCATTTCATTCGATGTTTTTTGCCAAAGAAAATGTAGCCTATTACAGATTCAAATCGCGCAGTTATTTCCGCATACGGAAAGGTTGATGTTACCAAAACAGATGCATTTTAAGGGCAAGCATTCGTTCTTTGCCTTCAGATACCGGGCAGACACATTTTGCAGTCCAAATATAAATATAGGCAGTCCGTATCCTACACCACCCCCTCCTAACCTGCTTTGCTCCAACATTTGTGCCGGGGTTACTATCGGACAAACCTCCTCTGCTCCTTCATTCTCTGTCCTGAGGTTACTATCGGACAAACCTTCCACCCCCCCCCCTCTCATCCTGCTTGTCTGCTCCTGCAAGCGCTTATTCATACATGCCTGTATACTTAGTTGTGCTTATTTATCAGAGGGAGGGCGGTGATATGTAAGAGCAGCAAGCAATGTCATCAGCTCTACAGAGGAACTAACTGGAGAGATGTTGAGACATGTTGCAGTTGGATTGACATCTACAACTAACACTGGTTATCAGCTGCAGATCTATCCCGGGGTTACTTTCGGTTGAAGTCAAAATGAGGAAGCTGATGCACTTTTTCCGTCTCTGCTTCCTTTTATTTTTTTAGGAAACCGGAAAAGATTTACATCATGCACACCAGGTTAATGCTTCCTTTTACTAACCAATAAAGGATGTAGTAGTGGTTAGTATTCACATCTTCCACCATGTGATTCGACAGGCTTGTATATTTCAGAAGAGAACAAGGGTGTTTGCTCTGAACACAACATCTAACAAACGTGTTATCATTAGAAAACAAAGAGCAAGTCATTCTAAGATACAGAAGCCCAGTCTCTTCGAGAGAGATTACACTTTCCACTGTGCCCCATTTTTACCTTCACTCTTATTAAGCACAGACATGGCTCTCAGTTAAAAGCACCTCAGGGCTCTGGATTTGGGTGTAGTGTCTCCACAGCAAAACAAAGAGAGTTAAACAGATAGCTTTATTTATCCCCTGGAAGTGTTATAAAAACATCAAATAGGCCATAGGTTCAAATGAGTTTGTTGAATAGAAGTAAAGCAGCCCTTTAGTTGCATGTCTACTTTTCAGTGTATGGTAGCTAACAATTCTGCATTATGAAAGTCTCTTTGGATATAATTACCCTGTTTGATTGGCAGGTTAAGAGTTTTTATTCAGCTGGCTGACTCAATCACTGCAACACATGCAATACATCGGTCACTTTTGATGCCTCTGGTAGCTTTTGAGCAAGCTATGATTTCCTAATTTGAAGATTATTTTAAGTTCTTTGGAAGTTGACATCACCATGGTTGCTACATTTTGTTCACTGTTTCCCCATGAGCCAGTTCTACTGCCTTCTTTCACATTAAGCACAAAATCACAACATGTTCGCTCTCAAATGTACATCATCACATGGCAATATTGTGAGATGTATATACAAAATCTATTTGTTTTCTCAAGATTGTGAAGCTGTGGAATGGTTGATGATGTCTTAAAGGTGGGGTAGGTAGGTTTGAGAAACCGGCTCGAGATACACTTTTTGTTATATTCCATGGAATGCTCTTAACATCCCGAAAGCAATGAATATCTGAAGTGCTTTGACAAAAAATCCATAAAAAACGTCATCTGTGGAAGCCGTAGTACTGTAAAAAGTACAACCAATCATTTTAGCCGTCCCGGCTAAAATAACTGGATGGCCTACCTGCCTGTCAGCCTTCCATCTGTGCACAAACTTATCTCGTGCCCTCATTGGCCTTGTGCACGTTTGTGTGTGTTGGAGGAGGGGCTCTGTAAGGAAGTGGCAGATTTTCTCCGGTCGTGTATTTTCAAATTCTAGCGATCTCGAGCCGGTTTCTCAAATGTACATACCCTACCTTTAATAACAAGCTCACATTACACAGTAGATAATTGATCTACTATTCCCATACAATATTTACTTTGAAACCTTTGATCTTGATCCTGTAAAAACTTTTTCTTATACTAATTCATAGACTGATGCATCAATGGACAACTGTTTCATTGGTCATAGACAACAATCGTCCTCATTATATTACACTACTGAACATATTGTCCTTCGGGCAGAGTCTTCGGGACTTGTCTTAATGTGTACAGAAGCAGTTTTGTCTTCCAAGGAGACATGCACCCTGTGGTTGAACATCGTTTGCTTGCTCCTGACAGAAGTAGCCTTGCATTCATTTCCCTGACGCTTTTCAACCGAAGCAGCTTAATTAATTAATGTTCATACCTTTGCTGCCACAACCCCATGGCATGACATCCCCAAAGCGTTTTAACATCCTAAGTGGGTTATAGTCCAGTGATCCCATCAGTCCTGAGTGTGGAAGCGGCCTCACGCTGGGCCAGCCATAACAAACCATTGTTCTCCAGCAAGTGGGAATAACTATACCTGACAGCTCACTACTCATAGTCACAGTGAATGAGATATGAACTGTTGAACTCGCCACAAAAAATATATATTTTTGTCCATTTCAACACGACTGGCTTTCAAGCCACACATTTTTCTCTGCCTCCAGTGGAATTAGATGAAATTGGACAACTGTTGCTGTAATGCTTCATATCCCGCTTTCATACTGGACTGACAGTGGGGTACTTGTACTTGTGAACAATTTGTCTTGGTCCTTTCAGGGTGCATGTTAGAGTGACCTCGGACCCTTGAAAAGATCAAAGGCGGTTTCCCTCTGCCGGAATCATTTAATGTATACATTGTTCTGATATTACTCTTAATTGTTGTTTATTAATCCTTTTTAAATGAGTCATCATGTAAATATACAGGTATGATGATGAAAGGAAAATCTTGAATATCAAATGTTATGATTATTTAATCACCTTTGACTCTTCATATAAGAGCATTTAAATCAGTACTTTATAAATGTCTTTGTAAATGAGGCCAAAAATAGGCTGATTAGATTTACTGAGAATGTCTAGGAAACTCCTTTGATGAATATTCCAAAAATAATACAAAACGTATACTTAAACCTAGGGACGCGCACAGACATTTTGGGGGGCAGGGGCTCAAGTGAGGAAAAGGGCACTTCCCATAATCATTTCTAAAAAATTAACAAAACATATATATATATAGTTGTGTTTCTGACTTACCCTCACAACTCACGCAATTATTAAATACTCAACAGAATTCTACAAAATAATCAGTTAACACAGAGACAATGGTCTTCTTTAGTATTCACTACGCACAAAAGCAGACATCAACAAATGAAACTGCCACAATGTGCATGTTTTCTATGCTACTAGTTAATTGCTATAATAATTAGTTTATTTTAGCACAATATTAAGTCCTTTGAATAATTGTTGTGGTATTAAAAGAAATAACACTTCAAAATCAACAAATCTTCACACAAAACTGAAAAAGGCTGTTCTCTATCAATCATGGACCCTGAGTCCGTAATAAAGTTTTCATTCATTCTACATAAATACGCAAACCAACCTACACTCCAAACTACAAGTAGGGCTAAGTTTAGTTGCAACAATTACACTTAGTGCATTCTGCTCTCCTCTCCTACTCATTTACTTAATTTAATTGGACAAAACACATCAAAAATGCTGAAAAAACTGTGCAAAAATATTTAATAAGAACATGCAAAAATACTGCAACTTTACTGAAATTATTTAACAAGGTCTTGAAATCTGAAATCAAATATTTTGTTATTAACTTCTTTTGTTACTAACTTTTTTTGTATCTTGCATCTTTCTTTGCACTTGGAAGTTGTTAAATCTTTTTTCGTGTCTTCACTTGTTGTCTCTCCTTCCTCCCTTACAGCAGCAACCTTCTGGGGGCCATGTCCCTGTAGATGTTTATTACTTCACTGTGGATAACAGGGATGTCCTTCTCAATAGCGAGGAGGAGGAGATCAGAAAGCCTCTCTTCTGTGCATTGGCTTCTGAGTAGGGTTGAGTACCGAGAACCGGTTCCGGTTCGGAACCGGTTCCAACATTTCGATTCCAACGGCATCATTTAGAAATGTGAATTTCAGTTCCGCTTTTCGATGCTTGAGGAAATGTTTCTCGCCACTCTCCGTAGCCTACTGTATGACTGCAGAGAGGCGGGAAATGTAGCGTTATACCCAGGGCCGCCTTAATGCACGGACTGACCTGGGCTGAAGCCGAGGGGCCTACGGAGATCAGGGGCCTATCATGAGCCAAAAAAAAAGTTTAAAAAAAAAAAAAAAAGTTTTTGAAAAAACATTTAAATAAACAAAGTCTTGGCTTTCAGAATATGACATTTTATTTCCAAAATCACACAATAACTACATTTTTGAAGCTTGTAAAGGGAAGATGACAGCTCTCACTCGCCACTCACTCCCCCTCCCTCCGGCTGAAATTATGAATGTAAGGCGTATAGTAATCATAGATAACACGGCAGGGTCCGTTACAGTTTGTTTTCATCTGGTTTCAAATAAACAAAGTCTTGGCTTTCAGGATATTAAACTTGTTTCGGCAAATTCAGATGATAAATACAACTTTGAAGCTTGTAACGGCATAATTACAAGCGGAGAACGGAGTAACTTGACGTCACAGCAGGCATAACAACAGCCGGTGTTTCTCGTGAGTGTTTTCCCCGGGAAACAAACACAACACACACAAACGCAAAACTACACAAACACACACACGTATATACACACACACACACACACACTCGTGAGCTTCCCCCAGACCAGTAATCCAAACGAAAATATCTTCCCTCCGTAGTATTTTGATAATTTGCTCCGCTAATCAATCAGATCGATAGATTCCAGAGATTTTTCTCAAAAATGATGACTCCGAAACAGTCAGTGGGCACCACTTAACAGCCAATCAGAATGAGAATATGTTTCACATGTGACTTATTCAAATTGCGAGTGATTGAGTGACAGATGAAGGTTGTTTAGGAGAAAAAGTTTGAGAAGAAAAAGTTTGAGAGTGGCGCTCGGAAAAGGAAATTGTTGAGGGAAAAGTAGTTTCGAGACAAGCAGCTATTACAAAAAATGCCGAAGTTTACAGGTTATTTTAAACCTGTAGGCCAGGATGAGGAGGAAGGACAGATTAGTTCTGTACCGAGCGGTAGCGGTGCCGGCCGCGGGGCCTCGGAGCAAAGTAGGCCGTCTGGTTCTGATAGCGATGGAGTAGCGGGAGAGGAAAAACAGACAGGAGGGAGGGAGGGAGGGGAGGAGATGGAAAGGACAACGAGGACTTGCTACGTGGAGGGGAGCCAACGGCAACCGGACAAATACATTAGGGAGGCCTGATACGTCACTCATCTGGAGGAGAGGACCAGGCGCGCGTAGAGCAGAGTGGAGAAGTGCGATCACAGAGCCTGCCGAGGCTATAAATGACTTTGATTTCTTGTTTAAATAGGGGGCCTACAAAACCATCAGCCCCAGGGCCTGATGGCAGGTTAAGGCGGGCCTGGTTGTACCTACACTTCCTACAGCGTAACCATGTTCGCCTAGGGCGCCAGATCTGTGGAGGCGCTGCGCTGACATCTCTGGGAGGAAAAAAAAAAATGTTGACCGTTGGGGCTCATCCTAATTTTCGGCCTTGATGTAACAACATTCATAATTAAGTCAATGTAACACCCTTTTCATCCCGGTTACACTTTTCATTTGCCCTGTGCGATGGGCGCTGTAAGTGATGAAAATGGGGGATGTTGGCTACGGAAGAAGAAGATGTTTCTACAATGATGTGGAGGGAGAGTCCTCTCCAGTCAGACTGAGTGGCTGATAACTACAGCTCAGTGAGGTAAAGGACTCTGAGTGTTTATATAGTTCACTTTAGTCTAAGGGTGCGTTCACACCTGCCTTGTATAGTCCGGTTGAATCGAACCCTGGTGCGTTTAGCCGCTTGGTGCGGTTCATTTGGGTCGATGTGAACGCAGTCCGAGACCTCTTAAGTGAACTAAACAAACGGACTCTGGTCCGCTAAAATAGGTGGTCTCGGAGCGCTTGCTTGCGAACTCTGGAGCGGTTCATTGCTGGTGTGAACGCAGTCCGCACCAAAACATAGGAAGCGCAGTATTTACGTGTCACAAGAACGCGGATATCTTCAAAATCTTTAGCGAAAGAGTCTTTCAAGACATCCGCGGTTGTTTAGTTAAAGAGTGAAGCAGAATTAAGTGTTGAACAGTGTCGTGTAAAGTAAACATTCTCCGTCAGCTACATAAAAGTAAGAACACCTGTCGTCGGTGAAACACCCCTCCTCTGCAGAACGTCTCTCATGGATAAGCACTGCAGGAAAAGAACACCGACAGGCTGATCAGGAGCCCGACGTGAAGCGGAGGGATCTAGATCGGCATGAAGGTGTTCTTTTCCCCATAATGACCGCGCTGCTGCACATTATGCCGCTTATTACATGGCCACATTCCCAACAAAGTAACGACATGACTCACAATATTAATTGAAATGCTTTTGTGGATTTAGAAAATTATTTTATTGATTTAAAAAATAGTTGTAGCCTATGTATTTAAATGTACATGCATCCGCTAAGAAAAATAGTCCGTTGTTACTGTTTGAACTAACGTAGCAACGGCAGGAACTGCTTCGATAGAGTTTTTGAGGAGCTTTTTGATTACAGATTTGAAAAAATCGTTGCTTGCTTTAAAAGTAGCACAATTCATTATGTCAAACCTTGGGAAGTATCTAGATATCCCTGCCGTAATGCCAAAGTAACTGGCAACTGAATATGTGTCGCCGTCTGACCTATGTCTGGACCCAGGGTTCTTACACCTTTTCAAAAGTCAAATTCAAGCACTTTTCAAGCATTTTCAAGGTGCATTTTCCAGCTTTTCAAGCATCTTACAGCTGTTGTAAATTACATATTTTTATACACATACTCAAATGGTTATTTCCCTACCTCACATTAAATCAGATGTTCTTTATGCTATAAACAACCAAATGTGTGTTTCGTGATAGCATTCTACACGAGGATGAAAAATTAAAGAAAAGAAAACTAAGTTTAATATTTCAAAATTAGTGACCTGTACATAGACTAGGCCTCCCATATAACCTGGCTGAGCCAATATACAACAATCAGCCAAATAACTTTTCAATACATTATTGATTAATTGTTGGTAGTGAACGCAAGTCAGAGGTACATGGTGTACTTCTACTCCTCTACAGTTCAGAGGTACATGGTGTACTTCTACTGCACAACAGTTCAGAGGTACATGGTGTACTTCTACTCCACTACAGTTCAGAGGTACATGGTGTACTTTCCTCCACTACATGTATTTAATCCCTTTAGTTACTTCACAGATGAATGATGTGAAATCTAATCAAGTGTTGAATCAGACTTTAGTTCCACCCGGAGTAAATCCACCAGCTACCCTGCAGTATACAAAGTCATTCAGACTCGCTGCACCTTCACCAGCTCTGAGAACACTTTCATGATCAATCATTATAAAACATATCATATATATTATTCTGAAATGGACCAATCTGCACAACGACTACTTTTACTGTCTTTCACTATATTTAGATGAGAATACTTTTCTATTTTCACTTGAGGAACATTTTGAATGCAGGACTTTTACTGTAACAGAGTATTCCTACACTCTGGTACTTCTACTGTAAAATAATATGTACAAATGTGTACAATGATTTTAGGTAATGTTGACTACTCAAGACTCCTAACTTATACATCACCAAAGGAAGACTGTGTTCATTCTACAATTACATGGGATTAAAGCAAAATGTAGTTTTAATTGTATAATACTTCAATTTTATATAAAAGACAGTTTGTTTTCATGTTTTCAAATAAACAAAGTCTTGGCTTTCAGAATATTAAACTTGTTTCGGCAAATTCAGATGATAAATTCAACTTTGAAGCTTCGGCATGATTACAAGCAGAGAACGGACTAATGTAACGTCACAGCAAGCATAACAACAGCCGGTGTTTCTTGTGAGTGTTTCCCCGGTACACAAACGCAAAAATACACAAACACACTCGCGAGCTTCCCCGAGACCAGTAATACAAACGAAAATGTGTCTTCGGGTCAATGTGACTGATTTCGATAGAGCAAGTCACATTTGGTTTAGGCACGAAACATACTACCAGTAGAAATACATTGCTTTCAAAATCGCTCTGTGTCGAATCAATAGATTATATTTCGTGACTATAACACGAAATGCCGTGAGAGCTTCATCCTCTGAACACCACACGATGGCGACTGTAACGCACATAACATAGGTACGCTCCTCTGAAATGATTGTCCCCTGCAATTATTATTATCCCTCATGGAGTTTGCTATTCAGCTCGCTAACGTTAGCTTAAACAAACGTAACATGCAACGTTAGCCTAATCTAAAATGCTCTACTACGGCGTACCTTTCATGTGGCTCATCAGCGCAGACTCCCGCATAGTTATTTTTGCAAACTTTGCAGGAGGCTACTCGTGGGCTTGACCCTCGTCTTAGCCATGGCTTGTATTTGTCTTCTGCTAGCCAACGCTCGTTGAAACTGCAACCTCCTGGCACACAGTCATCTATCACTCTCATCAGAATGCCCAGGTCACACCTAACACAAACACTTGCAGTTTCTGCAAGTGTTTTGCAGAAATTCTTTTCTTTTAATCTAAAAAGCGAACTATTCAGTCAGACAGCAATTTTTTGTAAAAGTAAAGCATTTACATTTTCAAGCACTTTATCTCAATTTCAAGCACCATTCCCAAAATTCAAGCACTTTCCCAACCTTGAAAACACCACGTCAAATTTCAAGCATTTTCAAGGATTTCAAGCACCCGTACGAACCCTGTGGACCGCTGCGTAAAAAGGAGGGTTTCTGCCCATTACTTCTCCGCTGTTTTCTTGTCGCTCTTGTCTTGTCAGTTAGTTTCAGCCAAACTGTATACAGTTAAATCTAACGGACTTCTTTGTGCAGATGTGAGCGTCCTTAACAACGGTCAATAAATCCTTGACAGCGGTCTGTCTGTTCTGGATTAAAAACGTGTCACGTGTTTTGAATTGACCAATCAGAATCGAGTATTCAACAATGCCATGTAATAATGTTTTTTAACGGACGTTGTCTGATTATATAATCATATGCGCGGGCTGCTAGTGTCTGTTGATCTCCAGACTAAAAGCAGCATGAGAATAACCTGGCGAAAGTGCCGATGCTCCATGGCGGAGGCTCCGCTAGAAATTGCCGGGATTTGCGTTTTTACCCCCTTAATGTCTGACCAATGGTTGAACAGCATTTCCGAGCACATGAGTTGTGTTAAAGTTTATAGTCCGTTTGAGTTTTGCCTGTGTGAACGCAAACCGAACCTTCTGAAAAATGAAACAATGTAACAAACTGTGGTCTGGTGCGCACCAGAGAGCGGACTATTACCCCCTAAACGCACCAGGAGTGTCTGCGCCGCGCTGCGCTGCGGCTGCGCTGCGGCTGCGCCACGCTGCGGCTGCGCCACGCTGCGGCTGCGCCACGCTGCGACCTAACACACCAGGCGCGTTTCAAAACGTTGCGGAAGCGGAGTGTCGTGTGTGCAGCCTCGCAGTTGTTGTTGATTTTGGAATATTTCCTGGACATTTGTACTTCTACAAGTAGAAGGCTACGTAGTTAAATGGTTTATGTTTGTGTCTGTTTAAATCGTGTTTATTGTATGTTGTTGTGTTGTAGACTACAGACATAGTTAATAATAATTGTAATATTCCAGTTATAAACGACATGAATCAAAGATGTGTTGCTGTATTTTAGTGGTAAAAAAATATGCATTCATCATCATAATTATTGTATATATATATAATTTACAGTGCCTGTAAACCGGAGGAGAACGCTGGCATGTATTCTCCTACTTGAAAGACGGTGGTGGGGGGGAGGAGAAGGAGCCGGTTTTGGGTGCACCCCCTCGACCAGCAAAGCAGACAACAAGGTGATTTTCATCACTTCCTGCCTGCGCCGCGCTGCGCCGCGTCAAAAATAGGATTCATCCTATATTTTAGAAATTCCTTGTGGCGAGGAGCTTCTGGGACACTTCGAGCGTCTGGTGGAATAGCACCCATTGACTAGAGTGGCCGCGATCTTTGTGAACGCCGCGGCGCGGCCGTAACGCAGCGCAGACGCTCCTGGTGCGTTTAGGGGGTTAGGTGTGAATGCACCCTTATTATCTCAGTGGGTCTCAAACATTTTGATCACAATTTATGTAAACACATATTTCCAAGGCACTCCTTTATAATTATTGGGATAAAACAGGTTTGAAATCATTCCAATGTATACTATAGGACAGTAAACCAGACATTGTTTTAAACTGGAGAGATAAAAACATATGCATAAATAAAATAGTAAAATAAGATATGAATGAACAACAAAAATAAAATACGTTACATGTATTTGTTATTGGCTATGGTAGGTTATTGGTTATGTTCACATACTTATTTAATTATTAAAATGTAAACCGATCTTTTTCATATGGGTGTTTAGAGTTGTACCCCCTAGATCTAGTCTCTAGTCATTCTGCTTAAAGTGCACCAGATTGAAGCATTTTACTTTAAAATGTTCAAACATTTCTTCCCGGTATGCCTGAGAAGGCAGATATGCTTGTTTTTCTCAACAAGAACTGTTCTTTAAAAGTTGGACTGTTGCACTGCACTTCAGTGGTTCTCAGGTTACAGTTACATAGCAGTGAATATAAACGGACTGATTAATGTGAATATATTATATTACTGTAAACTAACCTGTGTAAAAGTCTCTCGAATAAATGTAATTTTTTTGGTGGAAGAAGCATGTATCATTTTTTTACCCTGCCCCTCAAAGAATCGGAATTGAGAACCGTTAAGAACCGGAATCGAAAAGTAGAATCGGAATCAGAATCGTGGAAATTCAAACGATACCCAACCCTACTTCTGAGTGTGTCTTTCACCAGCTTGAGCTTGGAGAAGGACCTCTCCACGGTTGCTGTTGACACTGGAATTGTTGCATACGTTCTTATCATTTCCACCAGTGTTGGAAAGATTTTCTGTCCACTGTTGTCTCTTAGTGTTTTTAATATCCCCTTCATGGAGCATGTGTTTGGGAAAGAGGCATGAAAAACCCTGAGCTCTGTTTTCAACTTCTGCTCCTCTCCTCCATAGAACTCACAAAACATGTGAACGGCATCAAGGGAGTCAGGACCCATTGCATCTTTGCCTATCCAGTTGTTGCCTTGGTCAAAGTGTGGAGTGCATTCAGTATTTTACTGGACTCTGTCTCGCCATCTCCCCTAAATCTTCTTTTTAGTTCCTGAGAAAGACCATCTACGAATGAGTAGTACACCTTCCCTCTATAGTAGTCTTCTACTGACTGGAAGGAATGGCTCTCTGTGGCTACATTAGTACTTTGCCAATACTTTGCAGGCACCCTCCTCTGCCTTTGCTGTCCTGGGGGGACTGTGGGGATGCTGATCCCAGCGGCTTCTGCCTTTTCAGTGGCACTCTTAAACAGTTTTCCAAACTGTTCTTCTGTCCTGAGGTTGGACAAGGTGTCCATCACTCCATCAACAACAGTATATGCTGTGGACAGATCAATGTCACAGTTCTGTAGAGCATCAGAGGCAAGTGCAGTGACCTCAAAGACTGGAGTGGCGATCTCAAGGCAAAGTAAAAACTCAAAGTCTATGGCTTTAAGGTACATCTTGGCATCTCCAGCAGCAGTATCTGGAGGCTCCTGCTCTGTCATGTCAGTGAAGACCTTGACCACAGTACTTGGTCCTTACTTAAGGAGGGCCTTCAGGGCTTTTTCTCTGCATGCCCAACGTGTGTCAGAGAGCTTCTGCAGTTGAATTACACACTCTCCAGGGTGCAGGGCCTCTTGGCATTTCATAAATGCAGTGTGTCTTTTTGTAGAGCTGGTAAAAAACACATAGAGCTTCTCTACCAGGTTGAAAAAGGCAATGAAGTGGAGGCTTGATTTTGCACTTTCAACTAAGACCAAATTTAAGCAGTGAGCTTGGCAATGCACATACAGAGCTTTGTTATTGTGTTTCAGTATTCTTGACTGCAGTCCTCTGTATTGACCACTCATATTGGCAGCGCCATCATAGCCTTGACCACGCATGTTTTGGATCTGTAGGTCATTGTTCTTTAGCAAGTCAAGAACTGTTTTCTCCATCTCCTCACCTGTTGTTTTTGACACATTGCAGACCTGGAGGAAGCGCTCTTTGACTTCCATTTCATACACATAACGCACTACAAAAGAGACCTGCTCGCAATGAGATACATCAGTGGTTTCATCTATGAGTACTGAATATATATTAGCCTCCTCTATTTCTTTCCTTATCTCTGTTTTTGTGAATATGACGAGGGCTTTTATGATATCATTTTGTGTTCTGTTTGAGAGGAGTGAAACTTGACATCTGTTCTTACCCATTTTCTGGTCATTGACATTATCCAAATGTAGCCTGAGTACACTATCGTACTGGTTAAACATTTTAACAAGTTCAAGGAAGTTGCCCTGGTTTGAGCTAGAGGCAGACTCGTCGTCACCCCTGAAAGCCTTCCCCTGTCGTGCAAGATATAAAGTTATGTCAATTAATCGGGTCAAGATTTCTTTGTTTCTTTGTATCTCTTGCTCTTTTATTGCCTTTCCTTGAACATCTGATACCTCAAAAGCTGCTTGTAAAGCATTCTTTTTGTATGTGTTCCATCGCACCATGCTTGTTAAATGGGCCTCTGAGTCTGCATGTTCTTGCATTTTATCAAGTCCCCTTTTCCAGTTGTTTACGCCAGCCACTCTCCAAGCACTCTTGTTACTGTACTTTTGTTCATTGAGAAAAGCCAACAGCTGAAGCAGTACATACTGTCCTTTTCGGGTGAGTATTCCAACCATGGCTTATTTTCATACCACATCTTTTGAAATGATCGGCCTTCAGTGTTTTAGGGAAATCTAAGGATAGGTTAGCATGGTCCTCTTACAACACACATTTTCACATAGCTGACATTACATTTGAGATCAAAAGCTTGGTTGTGGGCGGGATATGTTGGATACTTTAAGGATGCAATTTTTTTTATGACCTCTTCTACACTACTGACAGTTTCCTCAACATCACCCTCTTCTATGGCTTCCTCAAACTCAACATTATCCACCGTTTACCCTCCTGTGGCCTCTTCCTCTTCCACACTGACAGGGATTTCCTGATCATCTTTCTGCTCTGTGTCAGGTGTTGCCTCTAAAGCCTCCCCTTGTCTCTCCAATGTGGCTTGTGAGATCTCTACTGCTTTCTCAGGTGTAACACTTTCAACATTTGAGTTATCTGTTTTCTCTTGTGTGTTGCTGCTGGTACTTGGTTTTAATCATGCATTTAGAGATGTGCTACTCTTGGCTGTTTCCTGGCGCTCCTTCTCCTTCTTTTTCTGAATTTTTTCTTTTTTTGGCATTGTGCTGCAGAAGTGATTACAATAATTGGTTCAATTAACTTTTGTTTCACAAGTAAGTTAACCTTCAGCTTCTATAGCCAAGCAATATAATACTGAATTTCCTGAATACATTAATGATCCGATACATTTTTATTATTATTATTATTACACTTAACGCACACATAACGAAACATAACTGTTCAAGGACTTAATTTCAGTGTACCTATAAATGCCCTCCTTTCACATGAGGGTGGGTCGCTATATCATGTAATGATTAAGATCAGCATACAACAAACTAGTACAAACAATAGTTATTAAATGAGCAGCCATCAATCAAAATTATGAAGCTACTGTTTAAGGCAGGACATTGCAGGCAAAAATATCGTTTTTTCATGTAGGCCTACTTGTAATATTACATGCAAATTAGCACATTTTAATTAGGCCTATTTAATGCCTAATTTGCATATCAATGTGGTGATTGTGATGACATTATTAGACACACATTTTACTGTATTCAACTGTAGTGTCTCCCCTTAAGTACAGTACATTAGCCTGTATGCTCATGATAAATTGCCTTAGCTAAACCTTGAGCTAACAACTTATCCATTAGCTATAGCTATACCCTATATTGTTTGTCTTTTGGCTAATTAGCTGTAAACTCGAGGCACCGGCAGCTTAGTCATTTGTTCATCACCACTCACCTTCAAAATAAGCAAAGAAAAGCCGGCATAATGTGGGACAGTAAAGTGGGAGGTGCTGCGTCTGTCTGTCTGTCTGTCTGAAGGGACTGCCGATGTCCGCACCGCTGTGCGCGAGACGTGGAAGGGAGGGAGGGAGGGTAGAGAGAGCAGCGAAACTTCACGGTCTACTCTGCCGACCTGATATATATATATTTTTAAATGTGGGTTGTTAAGGAGATTTGTTTAGGTTACAACTTCTAAATCATTCATTAAAAAGAAAAAATCATTATTCTCTGATTCAACACTTTGGCACCAATAATGTTCCTCAGTTACCCTGAATAAAGATTTTAAAAAATGAGCTATTGTACGACTCAGTCATCTTGAATCATCATCATCCATTCAGACAGTTCTGGAGCGTCTTTGTTGGATTACCCGACTAATCACTCTGATCCAGGATCCTGTTTTAATGAGACCCCATAGTGGGAGACCTCACCATACCCCATCTACAAGTACAGAAGAAAAGGGCACATTTACCTTTTCCTACCGTTTAAACTTAACTTTGTTCTGCTTGTCAGGACTTACTGTACCAAAACAGTTGTATTGTGGTCATCATGTTCACTTATTTTCCCAAACAGAATCAATTGTATAAGATACAAGGGTTATGATGGAGTCTGCAGTCACCACAACGTATCATAGAACATGTGTGGTACTTAAAGGGCCCATGTCATGCTTTTCCGGTTGTTACCCGTCCCCTTGTGTGTTATGAAGGTTTTTATGCATGTGCGGTCTGCAGAGTCAAAAACCCTCAAAGTACACCCTGTCGCGAGTAAAACTCTAACACAGAAAATACCTCCCCAAAATGCCTCGTTGGAGATTTCTCATTTACTTCCTGAGTACTCTGACGTGGGAATACGCAGAGGCCACACCCTCTGCCAGCATTTCACGAAACAAAGCTTCCCAAACCTTTCAGCGATTCATGCGGGATATGTACAGCGTAGGGCACTGAAGAACGATGCTGTTCCTACTTTGTAGATTCGGGTACACAACCTGTAAGTATTCATTGTTGTTTGTGTATTTATGATGTTTAAAACAAACAAGGTATCTAACTAGAATAAGATACGTGTGCATGTTTGGGTGTTTTAACACTCCCGTAATGTACCTAATCTTGTTATCCTTTTCATTACGGAGCTGGGAAAATTGTGTATTGCTTAGATTCTGATCCGTGCAAGTCCAAGTTTTACTGACTTTAGTTCTAATATTAATGTTAATTTGACTTCAACCCATAAGTAATTATTTAAATTAAATCAAAATTTCACATGATGGATTAGTGTTCCACATTTTTCCCACTAATTTGTTTTACAATTGGGCCAAAGGTAAAGAGAGACATTGATGACCTTGTGTCCCTTTTGTTGGTACGTGGTTCCATTTTGTCTATGGCCTTGGACAGCTTCACTGAAAGTCACCCAGTTCTACCCAGTTCTACAGTCCGGATGTGTGCAGTCACAGAGATGCTATGGCTGCTCTACATGACATTAATGGTCTGATCCGAGAATGGACACCATTTCCTGCTCCCAGAGAGAATGACACTCCTCAAACTGAACATTACAGCCGTTGATACTGTCTCACGTGGGTCTGCTCCCCCCCCACCGAGCCATGAACTGAAAGCTTGACATCTGCTTTGAACACTTGGAAGCCTCCCTGTCACACCAGCACCAACCCTTGGGTCAGTCAGATGAGACTAACGGCTTCACTTAGGGCATTTGGTTCATATGACTCTCGTTACCACAGAGTGGGTTGTTTTTCTTTTAAGGCTATTCATACTGCTATGCAGGGGATGTCTGTAAATTGGCAAGCTGTTAAAAGCCCCTACTATTGTTTCAAATAGGCCTTATGTCATGGGCCTCTTATGGCGCATTTCCACTGCAACGGGGTAGCCCCGTTTAAGCGTCCCTAAGCGTCCTTGCTCAGGCCTCGGGCTGCCTCGCTGGCCGTCCGAGGCCGTGGCGCATTTCCATTACACTTTAGGACCTGGGGTAGCAACGCAGTGTAGGCGGGGCGATCAGCTTTTTGGGCGGAGCGACGCTGGGTAAAACTGCAGTGGCGTCATCTTCAATGCGACACAACTCACAAAACACACACAACAATGGAGGATGTGGAAGCGATCGTTTACTTGTTTCTTGGTGTGTGGCTTGTTATCACAGCAAGAAGGAAAGTGATCACAGCAAGCATTGCATTGTATTCATTGTATTGAACATAAATAAATCCTTTTTTTTTCATATACATGTGTTTGTCAAATGTTTTAAACAAATATTATCTGAATTGAATATTTGAAATTCAAGCACCAGTAAGTACTGCCCCATAATAACATTTGAGGAAATATCAGATCATGGAAAGAAAATCTTTCTAATCAATTAAGCAAATATCAAAGCTGACTATAAACATAAATACTAAAGTGTAAAACACAGCAAAACTATATTCATAAATGCAAGTGTAAAATAGTGTGGACAATTGTAAACATGGATACATGGGACTGAGACTAAAGTATCCACAACATAAAATAATATATTAAATATAACCTCAATCTTTCTTCTAGACATGTTAAAAGCTTGCTTGAATGGGTTATAGGTTTATTTTGGTCTTTAAAATATATAAGGAATGTGTTGTTTGAGTGTAGTAGAACGAGGGTATTACAATTGAGCAATTTCTACATGTATTTATCATGTATTCTTAATACCATTACAAAATAAACATGTAATAATGTTTTAGAGTAGGACCTCAAGCTAGCAAACTCAATTTCTTGCTTTAAATCTCTTAAAAGTAAGGGGCTTTTTCCTAACTGATGGTGTTTGTTATTGCTTTATAAATTCATGTATGTTTATGATTTTTTTATGTTGGGTGCCATTCATTATCAACAAGAGATAAGATAAGTCAAAGAAGTACTTTATTGATGGCAGTATAAAAATACAAATGTTGTATCAAAGGCATGCCATTAAACAATACAAATAAAAAATGTAAAACTGAATTGCAGCCAGCATAAATATACATGGAATTGTAAATATAAAATGAACATTTTAAAGAAAATAAATAAACAAGGAAGTACAAATGTTGCATTTAAAAATTAACTAGATAAAAAATATATAATATGTACAATAACTATTAAGGTTTTTTGAAGTATCATGGAGGAGACGCTGCCCAGTCATGGTGCCGTTCCTGCTGGGCCCGATCCTCTCCTCCTCGTTTCCTCTTGCCTGGGTGACAATAAGATAATAATTAGCAATAAGGAAAACACACAGTACAGGTACAGGTCACACAAGGATATAAGAATAACATATATAAACAGAACAACAGTAAGGTGAACTAAAGAAAGTTCTGGCCCTAGATGTTTACAATGATTGTGAAAGTGAATTACATTATGTCCAGCCTGTTGATAATGAATATAAATATATGTATATGATAGGATGTCACACACAACTGTACTAGCTGCTTACTAGCTAAGACTTTACTTGTAACAGAGAATTTCCACACAGTGATATAGCTTATTTTAATTACTGACGATGGATGATCCACGGTTTAAAAAAACAAAAAAACAATTCCAGTCGTTTTGCCATTTCTATTTCTTACCTAGAACCACACGCTGCGGTGTCGTGATGGCACTCGGTGTTGGTGGTTGAGTCGGTGTCGATTCTTCGGCTGGGGTCCATTCTGGATTCACTGACGATGTGGACGGAACACTGCCATCACCCGTTGTTCGGGAATGTTCCTCCTCACGAGTCCCAATGTAATCATCTAGAACAACAAAATGACTTGTTAATTCCACAAACTACTGCAGCACAATACTAAATAGCAACAGCAACTATAGAAAAGAAAAACTGAACGTAAACAATGGCACATATGGTGTTAGCAAACAATAGCTCTAGCTAAGGCTATCTGCCTAGGCTATCTGCCTTAGCTAGCTATGTAGCTCTTTGGGGCTCCATAAAAGCACGGGTTGTCGAACATTAATGTAAGGATAAAATAGACTTCTTTGTTAGAAGTGAGCGTACCTTGCAGGGACTCCAGTAAAGCCGTTCCGTTTTCCCTACATCGCAGGAAAGTCCTCGAAAATCCGCGCTCGGACATCTGTGCAGAGACATCCTGGAACACTTTCACATTTCACGTTGTTCCGTCGAGCTCCCGCTGGATTTTATCATCCCCAATGAGATGTAGGAACGTCGTCACCTCCTCGGTCGACCACGGTGTGCTTTTCTTCGACGTTGCCATTTTTGTAGCTCCTCCGTTTACAAAATGCTGCAAGCTTGCTTCTTGATATATATGTGACGCGAGGGATGATCTCGCGCGCGATCTTGTGACGATTCTCTCTGACCAATCAGCAGTCGAGTGTTGACGTCACAGCCCTGGCCTGGTCTGATAGAACCACGATTTTATGGGGCCGGAAAAAGAGAGAAAAAGTACCCGCTAGCCGGTATTAGGCTATATGGAAATGCCACCAAAAACTGGCCTGGCCGCTTGAGGACGGTCCAGGACGCTTAAACGGGGCTACCCGCTGCAGTGGAAATGCGCCATTACTGTCTAGTTCTACATGTATTCACATTATATGGACAATGTTTCCACCTAGTCAAACTAAAGGCTGCACGAAACTCAGGCTACAATACAACCATTCTGTTCTGCTCTACCGATTCAATTGATAGATTCTGCATCGAAACAATTAGCTTTTATTGTTTCCAATGATAACGTCATCTTAAGTGGAGGAATGCAAACCTGTTTTCAAATGTAAGGTTTTGATTTTGTTTGACGTTTCTCAGTAGTGACACCCTCAGACACCCACTATCATTCATGCTATGCCATCAGTAGTAACTCAGATGTTAAGGGGGATGAAGCTTTTCCTCCCGAATCAGATATGCTTTGTTTTCAACAAAGGTATACATTTCCTGCATAATATATGTTTCTCACAATTGTTTTTTGTGTGCTGCACACAGGTGATACTGAGTCTTCTCGATTAATAGCTTGTAAACTATACCATGCTTAAATGGACTCCTACGTTATTATTTCATATGTGACATATGTAAGAAAAGGGAGGGCAGAGTCAATTATATTGAGTAATTGATTTTATATTGGAACATTTATTTTTCAAACCTATGTTTTATGTATAAATCTATTTTAGTAGACCTCAACAATGGAATTATGATCAGTAGAAATGGCCATGACATGGGACCTTTAAGAAGAACACATTCTACTTGTAATAGATTGTTTTAGGGAAGTCGGACAATATTTGATTGAGTCTCTCTGAGTAAAAAGACATTCAACCAAATAAATACAAATCGGAAAAGTGTTTCTGTCCAGCATGGACAGAGGAAATGGATAAAGAACGATTCAGCTGTCCACCGTCGGCCGTGTTATGTTTACACGAGAACGGTAACGTCGTATCCGCTACAGTTCTCTATCATATAGACGGTTCGGCCACACGAGGCCGACAGGGAAACGCAGATAACGACAACGATAACGATAACGGGTTCCAAGGTGGGTAGATCTGCGGACGAAACACTCTGGGGGGCCAAACGGCTCCGTGACTACGCCCTAAAAAACGATAATTTTCTGATAACGATGACGCAATAGCCCCGCCTCTCCCCACCTCTCCTGCTCACCCCCGTGTCACCCGTCATTGCTGATGTGTTTCGCCAACAACAGTTTTCCGAGTGTTTCGAGCCAGGTCCCGGTATCTCGCAGGACAGTGCACCCAGCAGGTGGGTCATTCTACAGAAAAGGTGGAAGTGCTGTCACTTACTTTTGCAGACACCAAAATACATGACGTTGACCTAATACTCACATTCATAATATATGTTGAATAATTACAGATTGTCTTTGCAATGGTACTAAATATAAAATAAATAAAAAATGGTTTTATACGTAAATTGCAATTTATTTAAAATGCCAAGTTCAAGGAACTGCCTTGTCACTTTGATCATACATGGAAGTGGAGCCTATAGTTTTAATTAAAAAAATAATAATTTCAATAAATAAATCTAATTTATACTTACATAACATTACAAACATTAAACATAACACTGAAATGGTAAAAAAAAACGCTAATTATTATTAATAATATCAAATAAATGTCAGTCACCCAAAATTACGTCATTGGTGTTACTGCTACACAAAACGCTTTTATTTTGAAATAATGTACTGTCTCTGAAGTGCCTCCTGTAACAAGAGATCATTTGAGGCAGTGCAGTGGACAAAGACATAAGGAAAGTCAGATACTTCTTACTTTGTTTGTTAAAGGTGTCATTTTATCTTCAATGCGTCTTTCAAGTCTGTCATTAGTGTTACTCATTGCATAGCCCTCGGGGTGAACATTTGAATGGGAAAATGTATTGTATTGAAGAGTTAAACTATTTTGATATTGACTGAAGCTACATTTGGTCTGACACATTGCAGCCATTTTGTTAAAATTGTAGTGTTTTCTCCAAATTGTCACTGGTGTTACTCTTCTTCCTGGTAACACGTAACACCAGTGACAATCCTATACAAATAAGCTTTGTATAAAAATAATAAAAATATTTGAAGCTCTACTTGTTGTGGATTCATCAAGTTAAGAGTTAGTTATTGCTATTTAACAGGTTTTAGATGTTTTTAGAAGGAATATATTTCAGCAGATTTGTATCACCCAGATTCCACCTTTTCTGACAGGGGTCGGCAACGGGCGGACCGTGGTCCGGATCCGGACCCACCCTTAGCAAAAAAATCTATAGAATACTATAGAAAAATCATCTGTAGAATACTACAGGATTTTTGCGGATATACTATAGAAATTGCCTACGTGTTTTACTATAGATTCTGGGAAATAATCTATAGAATACTATAGTACTATCGAAAATATATACTGTGTAGATGGTTTTTTTGTAGAAAATAATCTATAGAATCCTATAGAAAACCCCATGGATGCTTTCTATAGAACTGTTCAGTAGAATACCATTCTGTAGAATACTATAGAATTTGTGACCTATATTCTATAGAATATGTGGAAATTTCTATAGAACTTCTATAGAATACTATAGAATGTTTGCATGGATTTTACTATAGATTTTACTATAGATTCTGCAAAATAATCTATAGAAAAATCTATTGATGTTTCTATAGAATTTCTGTAGAATATACTGCAAGATAGTGGCAAATATTCTATAGAATTCACCTATGAATTTTACTATAGATTCCACCAAAAAATGTATAGAATCCTATAGAAAATTGCTATTGTTTTCTATAAAATTGTTCTGCAGAACTTATAACATTAATTTACGGGAATTACCCTTAAAGATTTTACAGGAAAACACTGTAATTTTACAGATTTATCTGCTCTTTTTACAGTCAATAACCTTTAATAAAAGTACAGCACTAATACTTCTATGGGCAAAAAACCCGTAAAAAAACGGTCAAATGACTGGCAGCAGGGCTGCCAAACAAAAACCATAAAATGAAAGTAAAAATACTTTAACTGAAATAAAGTGCAAAAGCAATTAGTATACAGAAATTGTCCTTAAAGATTTTAGAGGAAACTTTCCTCTCTTTTCAAAATCCTTTGTCTTAAAATGTTACATTAAAATACCTTAAATAAAGTTCTGATGAGAAAAACAGTTTTTTACATTTTTTTTATTATATTTGTATGATCAAACACTAAAATAAATACAGAACCTAAAGTTCGACAGGGAGAATACTGTTATTTTACAGCTTTCTAACATTTTCCAATCAAACAGGTTCAACAAAATGACATCACAAAATGTTCTGTAGGAAACAATTAATTAAATATTTGTAGAATTATAGTACAACTAATGAATACAGCATTTCATATTTAAACATCATACTTATAAACAGTAGAAACAAAAAGTAAGTTGCATTTTTTAAGATTACTTTGAAACATTCTCAACTGAAAATAACAGAAATTACAAAATGGCGACATATCATTTCATTTCATTTCAAACCTTTATTTATATGTTCCATCCATCCATCCATCTTCTCCCGCTTATCCGTGGTCGGGTCGCGGGGGTAGCAGTTCCAGCAGAGAGCCCAAAACTTTCTTTTCCCTGGCGACATCAACCAGCTCTGACTGGGGGATCCCAAAGCGCTCCCAGGCCAGCGAAGAGATATAATCCCTCCACCTGGTCCTAGGTCTACCCCTTGGTCTCTTCCCAGCTGGACGTGCCTGGAACACCTCCCTTGGGAGGCGCCCAGGTGGCATCCTAACTAGGTGCCCGAACCACCTCAACTGGCTCCTTTCGACGCGAAGGAGGAGCGGCTCAACTCCGAGCGGCTCAACTCCGAGCGGCTCAACTCCGAGTCCCTCCCTGATGACCGAACTTCTCACCTTATCCCTAAGGGAGACACCAGCCACCCTGCGGAGAAAACCCATCTCGGACGCTTGTATCCGCGATCTCGTTCTTTCGGTCATGACATATGTTCACATTGTCAAATTGAAGGAGCAGTGTGCAGGATTTAGTAAGTCTAACAATGGTAAATTCCAACCAATGGATAACTTGTTCACTCACCCTCCTATCCCAAGTTGTAGGAGAATGTATATTGGCTGCAAAAAACTTGAGGCCCAATCATGTTTCCTCTGTCCATTCTGCGCTACTGTAGACGTGGCAGTGCAACCTAGAGGACAAAAATATCAGAATTAGAAATGGGTTTATTGCCAGGTAGGTTCACACGTATGAGGAGGTGTCGTACATACAAATACAACATTTTAAAAAGTACACAGATAGCGAACTATATTAAGAAATAGAATGCAATAAATTATAGAATATAAAACATGTGTCAAAAGTGACCCGAATTAGTTTAATTGTAAATATCTTTGCAATAAATTATTTTAACCATTCAGGATTCCAGGTATTCCTCAATTAACCTGTTTTGGATCAACACCAATTCAAATTTTTATTTTTCCCTTTCTTACTTTTTGAATAAAAATCATGTTTGTATTACTACACTTCTAAGGCACAACATGGGTCAAACATTACCCGTATTCTTTTGCTATGTTATTTCATGCATGGCTGAGTGTTTCTTTACTATACATTTTCAAAAATAATTAATTTTAGCAGTGATTTGGACCAAGCATGTATGATGTAGTAATACAAAAAGTATTTTGGTTCACACAGTGTGACATTAGCTAGTCATGTTAGCTTGTAATATATAGAGCAGAGCTAACTAGCAAGTCAGCCGAACGTTAGCGGTTAGCTGTTTATGCTATGCTAGCTGTTGGCTACTGAACATTAACCAACTAGATTCCGCTGTAAGAAAGCTGTGAAACTTTACATTAAACTTGGTGACAACACTGTGACACCCCGCTGCATGTTTATGTGTAATTCTCCCGTGTTGGAGACGAAAGGGTGGGGGGGGCAGCACTGCAATAAGCTGTAAGCTAACATTAGCAGCCGCATGTCACGCCAGGTTTCCCGGGCGCAACATCTTGCAAGAAACAGCATCTCAGGCTTCTTAACATTTAACAACCTATTCATGATGCATACCAACTTAACGGGAAGAAACTCAGCTAACTAGAAGAAGACACGTAACCTTAAATAAAAAATAAAACATTCACAAACTAAGGATTATCTAAATACATATTTAACTCCATTACAGTTGCAGGACTCACCAGATCTCAAGTCTTCTGTTCTTTGTCGACGTCCCGATGCTCATATTTAACGTGTAGATGTAAAACGATCCCGATATTAATCCGTAAACTCCTGCAGCAGACACACAGACAGCTGTAGCTCGCAGGAGGAGACCCGCTCAAACTGACGTGGATGTTTCAAATGTGAACGACAGGCGCGGACAGTTCTCATTGGCAGGTTTCTTCGATTACGTTTATATTAACCAATCAGGAGTGTTGTGGACTCATTCCAAACATGCCTGACTTGTCTGCCGTGTTTTGGCTGAATTCTATTTCAAGTGCCGTAGCTCTGGCTGCCGGTGTTCCGGATTAACTTGTTTCCCGATCAACTTGTTTCCCGATCAACTTGTTTCCCGATCAACTCGTTTCCGTGGGGTGCGTGGCTTTCCACTGAAATACACATTTAGATCGCTTTCTTCTGTCGTTTACATACATCTTTTGGTATATTTGGCTTCTTAGGAACACGTTGATGCACATCCAGTACCAGTGTGTGAGGTTGTGATTACGATGGCGATATCCCTACGCGAACAGCGAGGACTACAACAAGACAAACGAGTTGCTCGAATAAATCATTTAAACCAGCTATTGTTTCCAGAATTATTACGGAATATCATTGTTAATGTCCAAGTCCATCTGTGTATACCTTCAGACAGCCTCCAAGTGAAGCACACGGTGTTTACTCACAGTTTGAAAGCAGCGTGGAGAAGTCTTCATCTGTGTTAAACTGTGATCCTCCCAGGGAACTGGGACCCGCCCAGGTCAAAATGTGACCCGCCCAGGTTAAATTGTGTTACGATTTCTGTGGCTATCTACCAGCGATCATGTTTAATATGAAAGACTACCCACACATGTATCCCTTATAAAAACGGTATTGTGCAGCACTCATCCAGATAAGATGTGACTGTTACCTCGTTTTGCAACGATAGCAGCAGTGTCAATGTCATTGGGGATATTTAGACTTTAAAATGCTGCTTGGTCGTGAATGTTGGTGTCGACAAACAATATTACGAATCCTCTATTCAAACATAATATTCAATGTGCATCGACATGAAAATAACAAAAAAGTTCATGCTGGACTCAAACCCGAGTCCCAACAGTGAAAATCAATCACGCCCTGCGCGTTATGAGTGCGCCACGAATCATCACGTACTATAAGATCACCACAGCTCATTTTGTTACATTAACATTGTCAACAAGTTCTAGAAAAATGCAACCCGACATCATAATAATATATGATACAAATGTAAGAATGACAACAATAATAGTTAGGAAAGGATTTATTGACGTGAATGTTTTGAACAGTGAATACTTATTGTAAATCGCTTTGGATAAAAGCGTCAGCTAAATGCAATGTAATGTGATGTAACAGGCATCAACACAGCGACTTGATTTATTGTTCTCTGGTGATCTGTTAGGACGTGTTGAATGGAGAAGTCTTCATCTGTGTTAAACCGATCCTCCCAGGGAACTGGGACCCGCCTAGGTTAAAATGTGACCCGCCCAGATTAAACTGTTACGATTTCTGTGTTAAATGTGTTCACTGTTCAAAACGTTCACGTCAATAAATCCTTTACAAACTATTATTGTTGTCAGTCTTACATTTGTATCATATGTTATTATCAATATGATGTCATATGGGTGTTGAAAGATGTATCCATAGATCTCTTCATGTTGCTCTCAAAGTGCACCAGATTGATGCTTTTAACTTCAATATTTAAAAAAAAATCTTCCCATGGGAACATGCCCCCAGACCCCCCTAGAGGAGGTTAGGTCCCGTCCCCCCCACTTAAATCATGTTCACATGAATAGGATACTAAATACATTTGCACACATCTTGTGTCCATATCTTTCTGTTTTGGTGGTCACGCCACACTGTGCACATGCATGCATACGTGAGTCATGGTGAGATATCTGGATTGGTTACTTTTTCTTTGCACAGCATGAAAGAAAGGCCAAATGAATGGGCTGTGATTTTAGTTTTTTTAAGCAGAGGTTGAGTTCAATAATTTGTACGACCCTCTGAGGATTTTGTAAAAATTGAAAGGAAAAAGGTTCCCCACCCCTGCTGTAAATAATAATACAAACCCTTGATTTATAACTTAACATCTCTGTCTCCTATTGATCTGAGTATATTACAAAGAATAGCCAGTTAATTGAAGCATTATAGCACAGGCCTTTGTCAGATGGTATATTACGCTGTTTTTTTTCTGCTTCGAATAGTTCTCTCTTTTTTCACCATACCTGGGTCATTCTACAGAAAAGGTGGAAGTGCTGTCACTTACTTTTGCAGACACCAAAATACATGACGTTGACCTAATACTCACATTCATTATATATGTTGAATAAATAGAGATTGTCTTTGCAATGGTACTAAATAAAAAATGGTTTTATACGTAAATTGCAATTTATTTAAAATGCCAAGTTCAAGGAACTGCCTTGTCACTTTGATCATACATGGAAGTGGAGCCTATAGTTTTAATTTAAAAGATTTTTTTTTCAATAAATAAATCTAATTAATATTTACATAACATTACAAGCATTAAATATAACACTGAAATGGTAAAAAAAAACGCTAATTATTATTAATAATATCAAATAAATGTCAGTCACCCAAAATTACGTCATTGGTGTTACTGCTACACAAAACGCTTTTATTTTGAAGTAATGTACTGTCTCTGAAGTGCCTCCTGTAACAAGAGATCATTTGAGGCAGTGCAGTGGACAAAGACATAAGGAAAGTCAGATACTTCTTACTTTGTTTGTTAAAGGTGTCATTTTATCTTCAAATTTTACGTGCGTCTTTCAAGTCTGTCATTAGTGTTACTCATTGCATAGCCCTCGGGGTGAACATTTGAATAGGAAAATGTATTGTATTGAAGAGTTAAACGATTTTGATATTGACTGAAGCTACATTTGGTCTGACACTGCAGCCATTTTGTTAAAATGGTAGCGTTTTCTCCAAATTGTCACTGGTGTTACCGTCACTGGTGTTACCCCTAGTTTCCACTGGGTCCGTCTGCGGCGTGTTACGGCTGCGCCGCGGTTTTGGTCCGGCCTCCTCCGGCGTCATACCCTACCGGGCGCGTTTCACGAGCGTTTCAGAAGCATTACGGAAGCGGAGCGTCGTGCATGCCGGCTCACAGTTCTTGTTGATTTGGTCATATTTCCTGGACATTTTTACTTCTACAATAAAGTAAGTAGGCTACGTAGGTTTATTTTTGTGTCTGTTTAAATCGTGTTTATTGTTGTTATTTCCTATTTTGTTGTGTTGTAGGCTACAGACATAATTAATAATAATTGTAATAGTCCAGTTAAAAACAACATGAATCAAAGATGGGTTGCTGTATTTTAGTGGTAAAAAAAATGCATTCATCATCATAATTATTCTATATAATTTACACACAGTGCCTGTAAACCGAAGGAGAACGCTGGTGTTGTCCTTGTAAAAAAAATGTGTTGTGTCATATAAAATCAAGTGTTTTTCCACTTCCAATATAAAAACTTCCTCGTCCATTGTGCATGTCGTTGTGGAGACGATGTAGTGATGTGAAGGGGGGTCTGCAAATTAGTTTATTTCGGGGGTGGGCCGGATGCTGTCACCGTTCCACTTCCTGCCCGACATTACCTTACAGCTGCGTTGCGTCGAAAAATAGACTTCAATCCTATTTCGAGCGGAGCCCAGCGGAGCCCAGCGGAGCCCAGCGGAGCCCAGCGGAGCCCAGCGGAGCCCAGCGGAGCCCAGCGGAGCCCAGCGGAGCCCAGCGGCGAGACGCTTCTGGGAAGCTTCTGAGCCGTAACGCGGGTGAGGGTCAATGGGTGCTATTCTGGTGGAATAGCACCCATTGACTAGAGTGGCCACGATCCTTGCGGACGCAGCCGCAACACGCCCGTAACGCGCTGCCGACGGACCCGGTGGAAACTAGGGGTTACTCTTCTTCCTGGTAACACGTAACACCAGTGACATTCCTATACAAATAAGCTTTGTATAAAGTATACAAATAATTTTAAAAATATATATACTTTAAGCTCTACTTGTTGTGGATTCATCAAGTTAAGAGTTAGTTATTGCTATTTAACAGGTTTTAGATGTTTTTAGAAGGAATATATTTCAGCAGATTTGTGTCACCCAGATTCCACCTTTTCTGTAGAATGTCAAACACAGGTCTGTGTTTGCATCACTGTAACCAATGAGCACCTGCATGTGTATGAGAATGGCCCTGACACCATTTCAGCTCATATTTACAAACTCCTGGCAGGACAAGCTCAAGCTCAATTCTCGCACTGAATTTAAAAAGAGTGAGTGAGGGACTGCAATATAAGAGGGAAAGAAAGAGAAACTTTAAAACTGTTCAATTGTTATGATGTGTAAAGACTGATATTGTTCTATAATCGTCTGAAACTGTTAAGTCATGATGTGAAATAGTTAACAAAGAAAAAGGGAAACTCAAGCTGCTGCTACACTTTATTTTATTAATCTAAAATTAAGCACTTTTAAGATGCACACATTTTCAAAAGCTATTTTATTTATTTTCTCTATTTTATTTTTAAATGCAGCCCGAGAGGAACATTACACATATCCACAGTATTTAATGTATATCTGTAAATAGTTCAATGTTAATTGACAATAAATATTGTTGTTTATGAATTGTACTTTCTTTATTTGATTGGCAGTCAGTTGTTGATTACATGCAGACGTTGATAAAGCTACAGGTCACTTCAATATATATCACACTAATTCATGAAGCAAGTTAGACATTTTGATGTTCCGGACCTTTGCATGGGGAGATTTTCTCTAACTGGACCTCGTTGAATTTTAGTTGAATACCCCTGCTGTAGAATGAACCAGGTGCCTCCAGCAGACCCCCCTGCACGGCAGAGTTTCCGTTAGCCGAAGTCTAAAATTCTCCGGTCAAAATGTTGCTTATTGTTTAGGTGTCCTTTGACACTCAGGCGGTCATATCATTAGCTAGAACTAGCTAGATCTGATCGATATGGACATAAACGTGAGTGAAGTCTAATCGGACAGGAGAGAGAGATCAGAGATCAGCTGCTGCTCACGGAGAAAAAGAGCCCTGCCTCTCCCCACCATGGATGTGCTCCCCACCTCGCTGCTAAATGAACCGCGGAGAATAAACAGGGCATGGGCAACCATGGAAACCATGCTCGGAAGTCTTTTTCGCTGCTTTTGGTGTATTTTGTGGCCGAAGTACAGCGCCACTTACAGGCCCGGCATAGGTACTACAGCGTCTCCAGCGGGTCGTGCGGTCTCGTGTGAAAGGACACGTTTCTGGTGCCTATTGCGTGTGGACGGAATACTTTTTTGAAAACGATTTTGGTTTGTTTGTGTTACCGTTCTCATGTGGCTCCAGCCTCAGTCAGATAATCACTGCCATATGGTTTGTTTTTTCCCCATTAGTTAAACTCAACTGTGCAAAGGCTTCTGCAGATTTTCTTAAACATCAACAAAAGCTATATCCAGCAAACAAATAGAATTAGAGTTAAAGGGAAATGCTGCTTTATTCTGACGATTGGTCTATAGGAAACTTCAAGTGCATGATAGTGGTAGTTTGGAGTCTCCTTTGGTTGATTTGATGTTGTAATGTTTCTAAATTCTAACAAAAACAATAAACATTGCTGTAAAATTACCAGAATTAGGCAGGGGATTCACATAATCAAAAAAAGAAAATAATGAGCACTTAGCAGTTACAGCAATACATATCATCAAAGTGTTTCATCAACACCATGAGCAAGATTGCTGTCCTATGACCTACTAAGGCTGCATCTACACGGAGATGAAAACGAATACTAACCGAATTCGATATCAAAAAAGTCTTCCGTCCACACAGTATCGGCTCAAGAAACGTGTCCGCCCACACGAGACCGCTCGACCTGCTGGAGACGCTCTAGTAGTGATGGAAATGATGGCTCTTTGAAGGGAGCCAGATCTTATGGCTCTGTTCCTTTGCGAGAGCCGTTCAAAAGAGCCGTTTTTTTTAAGGGGGCGGGGTTAATAGGTTTCTCTGCGAAATATACCTTTCATAATTCAATCAAATGTAGCCCTGTTTTGACTTGATAATGATTTATATGTGTACACATATATCACTTAAATTATTCAATCCTGTGGTGACAGTTACAGGACATAATTCACTGTGGCTTATAGTGTGTGTTGCAACCCGGACCCGTTAGTGAGGGTACCGGGGTGAGAGTTCATTCATGCTAGCTGGTTACACAGAGCAGCTCATGTACTCACGTTGTCTGGATTAATAATAATAAAGTGTGGAGATCCATTCTGAATGCACTGCCTCTGACTCCCGTTCATCGGCTCTACAATACATCCTTTGTACTGAAGTATTCAAAAGTAAACATTTATAATATAAATTAATTGTTTTCATTGCATTTACAGACCCTTGTAACTCTCTGATTGTAGAACCACGCTAAAAATAATCATAAATAAATAACATAATAAAAATAAATACATTGCAATGCTCAAAACAGCAGCAACCGCTCTAATCCTAATCCTTGGATATTACATGTCACTGCATGCATGCACGCACGGAGCACCCGTAGCACGGAGATCATCATATCATTCTGTCTTGTATTAGGCCTATTTAACAAAACTAAAACTAAAACGGCTCGTTCGCAGGCGCGAACCGGCTCCCGTCCTTGAGTTTGCGACCGACACATCACTACGCTGTAGTACATATGCCGGGCCTGTAAGTGGCGCTGTACTTCCGCCACAAAATACACCAAAAGCAGCGAAGAAGACCCCCCCCCCCCCCCGAGCATGGTTGCCATGGTTGCCTGATTGCCCTTCTGTTTATTCTGCGTGGTGGATTTACAGTAGCAATATGTAGTTCATGTAGTTTTCCATGTCCACTTGCTGATGGTTGTGGTAGAGGAGCTGTAGATGTTGCACTAACATCTGTAGTGCAGTGAGCAGCAGAGGTGGGGAGAGGCGGGGCTATGGCTTAATCGTTATCAGGAAATTATCGTATAGCTCATACACGGAGCCGTTAGGCCCCCCAGAGCGTTTCATCTGCAGATCTACCCACCTTGGGACTCGTTATTGTTATCGTTATCCGCGTTTCCCTGTCGGCCTCGTGTGGACGAACCGTCTATAAGATAGAGAACTGTAGCGGATACGACCCGTTTCATCTCCGTGTGGCTCCAGCCTAAAGTCCTCTCCCTAATCATTGACTCTAATTAACATGTAGGCTATTCTATTTCAAACCTGATTCTATTTGTTGTCACCTGGAGAAGATGTAATTATTCATAATCTAAGGATAAATTAGTCAACCACCACCATAACCTCTCTTTATTGCTGCAAAGTCATATTTCATATTCTGTTTTGTCCTACAGTCTGCATTGTCTTTGTAATTCAGGTACCACCGACCTTACCACTATGTATTGTATTATGCTAAATTACAAAACAAAGTTTCGCTCCAAAATTGCATGTAACATTTTTCCATGTCTCTGTTCAACATTTCCAGCATAAATTACCAGTCAGCAAGCTCATCCTGCAAAGCTAAGAAGCAGCTGTTCAATCAATCAATCAATCAATGTTTATTTATATAGCCCAATATCACAAATGATACATTTGTCTCAGTGGTCTTCACAGTGTGTACAGAATATCAGTATGACAATACGACACCCTCTGTCCTTAGACCCTCACATCGTACAAGGAAAAACTTCCAAAGAAAACCCAGTTTAAAGGGAAAAATGGGAGAAACCTCAGGGAGAGCAACAGAGGAGGGATCCCTCTCCCAGGACGGACAGACGTGCAATAGATGCCGTGTGTAAATTGAAAAGATAATACATTTGCAACATAGGTAGTCCAAATGTTTGGAAATGCATGTGTGTATAATAGGAAGATGAATCCACGAGGATATCCATCCAGGACCTATGATCCAGGACCACAGCCACGACTCAAGATCCAGCGCTCGCGATCCAGGACACAGGACCGCAGGATCATCCATGACTCCGGATCCCAGCGTATATAGACACCAAAAAGAAAGACATTTGGGGAGGCTGGGTTAATCGGAACATGAGTGTACACGGGTATAGACAGAGAGAAGGAAGAAGTAAGATGTCCCCCGACAAACTAAGCCTATATCAGCAAAACTAGGGGCTGAATCTAATCAGCCCTAACTATAAGCTTTATCAAAAAGGAAGGTCTTAAGCGCACTCTTAAAAACGGATAGGGTGTCTGCCGCCCGAACACAAACTGGAAGCTGATTCCACAAATGTGGAGCTTGATAAGAAAAGGCTCTGGCTCCCATTGTACTTTTAAAGATTCTAGGAACAACCAACAACCCTGCATTCTTGGAACGCAATGCCCTAGTAGGACAGTAGGGTATAATGAGTTCTTTAAGGTAAGATGGCGCCTGCCCATTAAGGGCTTTGTAGGCGAGAAGAAGAATTTTAAATTCTATCCTGTGTTCTATAGGGAGCCAGTGTAAGGCAGCCAGAACAGGAGTAATGTGGTCCCTTTTCCTAACTCTGGTTAGTACACGAGCCGCAGCATTTTGAATCAGCTGAAGCGACTTGATTGACTTCTTGGTACTCCCTGATAATAAAGAGTTACAATAATCCAGCCTAGAAGTAACAAATGCATGGACTAGTTTCTCTGCATCGTTTTGAGGCAAGATATGCCTGATTTTTGCAATGTTACGTAGATGGAAGTAGTTGATGACTTTTATTTTTGTAAGGCTGTTTCTTCTTACAAAATGTCGGGTCACTACTGTAATGTGTTTTTTAACAACGGTGGAACATCCTACTATTAGTTATTTTGAATTACAGTTAAGCATGAGGAATAAACAGAAGATGTTGTTAGAATAGAATAGAATAAAATCCTTCTAAAGTGTTAAAGTGTAAGATAATACAAGTTATGCATTTGTTCCCTCATTTCTGACCCCACTTAATAATTATTGAGGTGATAGTTTTGCTAACAAGGTCCTCACTCAGAGCAATTTTCAGATGTGTTTATTCTGGTTTGTGTGACAGGCAGCCACACAGCCAGGACAAACACAAACCAGCCAGACATTGTGATGACATGTGAAGTGTTTACAGTTGCGGCTGAACAGAATGTTTTTTGGCCTGCAGTTATCCAGTGACCATGTTCAACACAGTCTGCCATTGTATAGCCAAAATCAGTGGGGTGGAAAGGTTTATCAGACCGCTCACTGAGCAGGCAACAAGACAGTAGAGACTTCAGTCCATTTTAACTTGACCCAGAAAAATACAGTGCAAATCTGGATAAAAGAACACATAAAATAAAAAAACGTAAAAAGGCTACATTTAGCATGTCTTCATGTTCATGCATGTCTTGCAAGACATAAAGTATATGGAGAATACAGAAATGAACAAGTCTTTTCTGGCCTCAGGTAAATTCCTTGATCAAAGTGAAAGCAATTGTCAAATTGAAAACCACAAAGCCAGGAGTGACAACCAGTCCCACTCCCAAATCTCAGAATTGTGCTTAAATATGAAAGGCTTTTTGTTTCAAATGAGTTGCTTTGAATTGAAGTATCCCAGTAGGATTATTGTATCAGCAGTTTATCCAGCAGGACTTCCATGAGTCACAGCAGCATCACAAGGTTCGACATGTAGCCAAGAAAGTTTCCTTCAGTGAAAAAGAATGTGGGTCCACCCCTTGATTTGGACAACATTCAATGGGTTCTTCCTCGTAGCATGCTTTAACCCTCCACCAAGTATCATAAGAATATGGTCTGAAGTTTTTCTTCCATTAAACTGTGGATAAACAGACCAACAAACACTGAACTAAAAAAAATACACATCCTATCTTCATCCTGCAAAAAAGAGCCAAACAAGTTATACATAAAGCTACGTACAGAGAACCAACAAATACATTATTCATCAAACTAAAAACACTAAAACTACAAGACCTGGTTGACTATAAAACTATTCAAATTATGTTCAAAGCCGCAAATCAACAATTACCTCATAATATCCAGGGACTTTTCACACGGAGAGAAAGCATGCACATGTTGAGAGGAAACTGCATTTTCAAAAAACCACACGTACGAACAAATGCCAAACTTCATTGCATCTCATCAAAAGGTGTTAGTCTGTGGAATAACTGTATGATGCACTGAAATATTGTACAAGTCTATCTAAACTGAAAGTATTATTTAGGAGCCAAATCATTAATGGAATAGGACCTGTAAAATCCCATTTGTTGTTATTTCTTGTAGTTGTAAAAGTAATTTATTTCTGATTGTTTTGTAAAAAAACTAAAAGCAAACAAATTAACAAGACAAACATGTCGCTGATGAAGATGACCTAATATCTTATTTATAAGAAAAATATATGCTAGAGGGGGTAGGACCAGAAAAGTTTGTTTAAGCTTCTTCTTGCCCCTGTTGAACATGACAGACTATTTCAGAATTATTATTGTTTGTTTTTTTTGTTATTATTTGGTTTTTGTACTTTGTTATAATTATTAATTTGAGTGAGAAAAAAAAAAGGAAAAAAAGAGAATATATATATATATATTATTGTTGTATGTTTTTGTTTCTGACATGTTCAATACACTGACAAAAAAAAAAACTATGGTGGAAGAATGCCAGTGCACTTTCTAACTGTGTTTCAGTTGTATTCTCGCACTGCCTTTTGACCTGGAAGAAGACCCTTTTATGGTACAGTAATATACACTATACACTGATAACATCAGATCAATATCTTCTTGATTACAGGGACATATTTTTTCTGACTTAGACAGAAAACCATTGAAAATCAATAGCTTTGTATTAATCATTCTAGAGATATTGGAAACACACATAAACTAACAAGAAAACGTGTAAAGAGTGAATTGGAAGATGTTATCTCCAAATGTGGCAGCAGAAACAGCAATCAGAATCTTAAATTGGGTTATATTGTAACAAGTGTAAAATAATATGATACACTGCAGGTATGTTGTGCTCTGCTGCAAGGTGCCTGCTT
This sequence comes from Pseudochaenichthys georgianus, assembly GCF_902827115.2. Lineage (NCBI taxonomy): Eukaryota > Metazoa > Chordata > Actinopteri > Perciformes > Channichthyidae > Pseudochaenichthys > Pseudochaenichthys georgianus. Next base: position 20,669,870 of record NC_047503.1, on the reverse strand, counting down.
TTCTCATGTGATCTGAGTCCAGGTTTGATGTTGTTACAGCAACTGCAGATGAATCAATGGCCAGTTAACATCCACCCATCCATTTCCTAAACAGCTTATCCTGTCAGGGTCACAGAGGGCTGAGGCAGCAGCAGAACAGGTCGAGAGGCAGCGGGGTACATCAGTTTTGCCCATTTGTCACGGGACCAGCACATACAGACAGACTCACCTAAGGAAGAAAGAGGAGAAGGATGTCAGTGAGGGAAACCTTCAGAGAGGTTTACATGGAGACTCGAAGATAAAACAAAAAGTTACAGTTTAGAGTATGAAAAGTTTTTTTAGCGTATTTCAGATTCCCTGCTTTATTTATTGTGTTTTTAATTTAAACATCAAGTATGCTCTGTGGTACATGTGTATATTTCACACTTTTCTCTGTAGCATAAATAACTCCAGTAACCAGCAAAGCTGAATAAGTACCTCAAAAAATATCTCAAAGTATAACAAGTATATTTATTGAACTGCATTGTTCAGTGTTATCTTAAGTGGGAGTAATAATAAAAAATGATGACATCGTCAAAAAGATTTTTGCTTCATGTTGTACACAAAGTTCCATATACTGTATATATTTTTTTTAAATTAATATTTCTTTAAAACTCCTTTCCAATAAAAAATCATAATATTTTGTAACAAAAATAAAAGAATGATGAAGTATAATGATTTAGAAATAACATACCAGTCTGCAACAAGACCCTGAAATCAACTGGTACCTAGAGTGAAGTGTGTTCATTGAATAATCATTCCTATGTTTTAACTCTCAACGCTAATTGCATCCTCATATCTTAAATTGTAATACTGCTTAGGCCCCCATATGTCCCACTTAACTTACCAAGATTTTCTTAATCCCAAATACTTTTTTGAAAGTGTTAAATTCCGCTCAAGGATGCAACTCTTCTGCTCCTCTCCTAAGAAATATGATGGTGATAATATACCATGCTGTATTATGACTACTCATGACTTGCCTTGTGCTTTCCTGAGATTGTTATGTCTTCCTTAGAATAAAGTCATTTTTCACAAGACACTGAGAACTTGTTATCTGCCCCATTGTCGGGCTTTACCTTCATCAATATTAATTTGAATTCAAAGACCTTTCTCTTGTCTGAACAACCTATTTTCATTACTACTTTCATCATCTGCATTATGGTTAAACACAATCTGAAAATGTATATCATAGTAATGCATCTTAACTATTACAAATAAACTGCCTTTTGTCAAGTATGTTTTATTTAAAAAAGGAATTATTGAACAAAAAAACACTTCATTTTTATATTACAAATTATTTAGCAAACATACATTTTTATCTAAATTGTACTCGTATTACTGCAAAGTCTTGGAACTTTGATATTTAATAGGGGGAGTACTTTAATAACCAGTCTCAGATTCTAACCTCTTCTGCTCAGTGTTCACATTATGTCTTAAATTCGTATATTGAGGGGTGAGAACCAGAGGGGCGTAAGTGACATTTTGGTCAAAATGAGTTATATATATCAAATGAAAGCTCTCAATGAGCTCTTTACTGCCAAAAGGGTGCATGTGAATTCTAAACCAATCCAGAGTTATTCATCAAAAACCAAAAGACCTAACACAGAACACACTGAACTTTTTGGCCCTGAGAAATGTATTATGGGTAAAGCCTTTGGATTGCACTTGAGTCAAAATGGCTGACACCATATGTAAGCAAGCTAGGTCAACCATGAGAAGAAAGCTTTTCACTGCTGAAGAAGTGTTACTAAGCTTATTTCAAGATGCAGAAGAGCTTGATGAAGAGAATGAAATAATCCAGGAATCAAAGTCAATGCTGAGTGACAAAGGAAACTTAGTTTCTACAGATACATCTTCAACAGAGAATTCAACTCATCAGAGATCAGCACATGCATGTTCCAGTATCTGTCAACTCTTTCAGGTACTGAGCATGTGGTGCTGTACTCTGACACATGTGGTGGGCAGAACAGGAATGCTGGTTTTAGTGCCATGTGTCTCCATGAAGTTAAAACCTTGCCCATCTCCATTATTGACCATACATTCATGGAGTCTGGACACAGCAAGATGGAATGTGACAGTGTTCATGCAGCCATTGAGATCGACAGAAAAAAGGCCCTTTGTATAGTTCGGAGGGGTACACTCGATGGCAAGGAGGAACAGGCCATAGAAGGTGATTCCAAGTCCTTCTCACAATACATAGGGACGGGTGGCGCAGTGGTCTGTGCATCTGATCATCAGATCAAGGGGGGTGCTGGGGAACTCCAGTTCGAAACCCGCTCCTGCTGCCACTGTGTCAGGCCGTTGTGTCCTTGGGCAAGACACTTCACCCGGATTTGCTCCTGTGGGTATTGTCCACAGTACATGTATGATATCAATGTGTACTTGTAAAAGCGCCTCGATGATTTCGAGGCGTGAAGATGGACGGTGTGGCGCAGTGCGCTGTGCAATGATCATCAGATCAAGGGGTGATACCCGCCGCTGCTGCGTCGTCTGTAAAGCCGTTGTGTCCTTGGGCAAGACACTTCACCTGAACTTGCTCCTGTGGGTATTGTCCACAGTGACCATTGCATGTATCAAAAATATGTGTAATGTGTATCTGTAAAGCGCTTTGAGTTATAATAAATGCAAGGAATTATTATTATTATTAACACACTAGGGATGCTCAATTATGGCAAAAATCATAATCACGATTATTTTTGGTCAATATTGATATCACGATTATTAAATATGATTATTCATTGACTTTGAAAACATCCATTTATTGAACTTAAAAAATAATAATAATAATTTAATAATTTAATTTGCTTTGGAAAGCAGGAGACCAGAGGTGCTCATACAATTGAACCAAAGAAGATGCACACAGGTCCACCTGGGACCACTGCTGTGAACAAGAAAGACGTACTCACACAAATGGGAGTATCCCTCACTCTTATGTGGACTTCTACCATTATTTGCAAGTCATTCAGGCAGAGTAGGCTAGTATGTCCTTTCAAATCAATCTGAAACGTACATGATCTGCATGAAATATGCTGTTGTCGTATATTATATTGCTATATTTGACATTCCCAATGTTCTAAAGTAGTTTTTGATTTGCCAAACAGTTATTAGGCCAGGTTTAATGTAATTGATCGTTATTCAGTGAAATACTGTGATATTGATATGTTATATGATCACAATGGACTCTGTAGCCTATTTTCAATCGGTTATTTGGGGAAATGGTTATTAATGTTTTTGTTTTATTAAATAATTACATTCAATGAACTAATATGATATAAGGATATTTTCATATAATATTGTTATTATAACAATTGATTACTGTTACTTTTGACCTCATTAATGTAAAGCCTTTTTCCTATTTTTATCAGATACGCCCTTTTTCTTAGTTCATATGAGATAAAATCTTAGTTCCAAAAAGGCGCATGTGACTTTATTCCGAATAAAAAAAAAATAGAAGAATATTTTTTTCAATAAAAGTCAAAATATTGTTCATTAAGTATATTGTCATCCACATGTTTATGAAGTTTTCATATTAAAGATTGAATTTAATAAACAAAGTCAGGACAAAGTATTGTCATTTTTTGTTTTGGCTCTCCTGTAAAGTTGGTCAAATGTCACTTCTCACCCCTCGATATCTTATAGTGCAAATGCATTAAAGAAGTGATACATTTATAACGGTTATAATGAGTATTTTTCATATTATTTGTGGCAGTTCTAGTCAATCCTAGGAGTAGCATTAGCAGTCATTTAATATGTTCATACAACCTTCTTGAGCTTGGCACTAATTGAAAAGTCCCCACTGAGCATTGATTAAGTGTTGAGGTGTCGCTGGTCCTTTAAGAGATGTTTTGACTCCGCACGTGCTTGCCTTATAAGGGAGCCGCATCAAACGGTGACCGATAGTTACCTCTGCTCTGCATCAAGCAGCGATATAAAACCCTGCCGGAGGAGAGGACAACAGCTTCTCCAGACACTGAGACACAGAGGATCATCACAGAGAGCAGCTGATTCACCATTTATAAGTTGTTCTTCAAGAAGGATTGCAATATATGAAAGGAGAAAGAGTGGATATTCACGTCGCTCGGGATAAAGGACGGTGAGTTCTGTTTTTTTGTTGGGGGGCTGTACATTTGGGGGGGGGGGGGGCTTTATGAGTTTCTTTGTTGGACCAACAAAGAGATACGTACATGCCACGGTGTACCAGTTAACATGTTCTCCTTAAACTATGATTTCTTCATATGTTGTCAGCTACTACTTTTGGCTTTGTGTAATTAAACGACGATAACAAAACAAAGATTGGATTGGCTGTTGAATGCCAAATTCTGTTGTTTTTTTATTTTTCTTCGTTTCAACGTCGCAAAGATAGTCAATACCTGCTATGAGATGAATGGACTTCAAATGTACATGGCAATACCGTCGTTTGAGTGAAATGACAAGCATTGTCTTTGCTGTTTTTAGCTCTTTTATCATGTTTTTGTCTCAGTATCCTCCTCTGTGAGTGGGACCAGTGTCAAGATAGCTATTGTTAAAATCAGTACTTCCGGTATGGCATTAAAAAAACAATCGCCTCATTGTGGAAACGAATTTATTTATTACAAAACCTGAATCTATAAGAGAAACTTAAGGCACCTTTTCACATTTTTTATCGACTGCACTTTTAATTGTAACGTTACAGAAGTGCATATTACCGTTTAGTGGGCAATATATTCAAGTTACCTGTGTTGCAGCTTTACTCTGAAAGCACATTCACCGTACTTCCTGTCTCATTGTGGCTAAATTGCCGTTAATTTGGGTCAGTATCGCGAAGCTGAATGACCGACAGTAACCTTAATCCACTACTAGAACAATGAAACAAAAGTATCACAAATAGCATATATAATAAATCAGTCACTCGATTAATGTTGGCATGTTATCATCCTTTTGACATTTGGTCACAGTGAAAAATATGTTACTGTATAACAATTAACAGTAGCCTGATTTTCTTTCTTTCACGTTACAATGTTTTTTTCTTCATAATGTGTGCTGGGTCAGCTAAGTTATGTCTTGTTTTTAGTGATTTTATCAAAGTGCATGTCTGCAGTGTTGGTGCAATGTCGACGACATACATTTGCTATGTTTTCGATAGTGGTTTAAAGAAGAAAACATGTATTTTTATGCACAGAATCGACGATCTATTATCATCTTTTAGGGCAAAATTACTTTGATTTGAACAGTTTTTCATTTTTTAAATACATGTCAAGTTTTTTCGGAAAAAATTGAAGACAATGAGGGTTGAGAAAAACATCCTGTATCAATGAGGTATGACACGTGAGCGAGAGTTGATGTAAACAGTATTATAAAGAAGGATGGTTTCAGTGTGTGCCACTAGAGGCGCCATGGCTCTGCACCATTTGTTCTGCTCAACACTCAGCTCCACATCTCTTCTTATTTCGGCATGCGATGTGTTTTCACCTCCATGTTTACCAAAAGCAGACGATTCTTGAAAGGTTAACTCTGAAGATTCTCAGATAGTTTGACTGTGGAAAACATCAGTAACATCAAGCTGAACCAAGTTCTATACATATCAGGTTTCATAATGGGTATCATCGTTATGTAAACATATCGATCCCCAAATGGAGGTGGGAGAGTTTTAGTGACACCATTTATTTCAGTGGTCAGAAATGATAGCCATGAATGTATATTATGTATTCATTCATTCAAACCTCTATATAAGATTCAATACATTAATTGAGGGAGACTCTTAATTTGCAATGATGATCAAATAAATCAAACTAATATGAAACCTCTTGTTAAAACCAAAGATAAAAGGAGAGAAGAAAATAACATTAAATGTCCATCAAATGTGGGGAAAGTGTAGTTGTCCTCCTACACATTGCAGACCACTAATGTGTTCCCCTCACTCATTTTGTTTGAGATGTGCACTAGTGTATTGCAATATCCATATTTGCCACGCAAATCTTAACATGTGATTTAAAACCTGTACTGATGTGTTGAGCTTTACACTAACTACAATATAGGCATTCAAGTTGATGTCTTACATTTTGTTTTGTCAGTCCTAAAGTCAAATACATGTTGTTTATATATGATAGAAAACAGAGCAAAGCAGAAAATCCCCATATTTTAAAGGCTGAAAAACAGAATATTTGCATAAAATACTACCATAACGATGGTTTGATTATCAAGATAGTCTATTGGTTGTCTAATTGTTACAGCAGGAGCATGAATTCCTCATATCTTTTTGTTTAAGTAAGTCTTCGGCAGGAATCTTTCCGATAAAGCTGTGTGTGCCGTCACTGCTGCCATTTAATCAGGTGACTCATAGAGAAAACAGATGTACCAGTTCAGCAGATACTGAACGTAGGCCGCTGCGTTGTTTGGGCATCCCAAAGGTCCTGTTGATTTTTCTTGCGAAATTTCATACAATCCGGCGGATACATTTCCATGTATCCTGCGAACATTTATGCAATAGTGCCAACGTACAGATGTATAAACAGATGTTTTTGTCATCTGTATTTATCACCTCTCATGTTGTCTTTTTGCCACCTGCACTGGCAATTAGATCATTCTGCAAGTGATGGTACACCTTAGTTTCACCCTTTAAGTAGGCCGAGACTGCTAGGGAAGTGGTTAGACTATGTTGTTATTATGATTGCGTTAGAGAAAATGTGGTGTAAAACCATAGAAGTCTAAATTAATGGTTTAATCAGGGCAGGACTTTTTCTCAACCCACATTGATGTGTCCTTGATGTTGTTCCACTTTCTACGACAACCAGCTTTATTCTGTATAAAGGGCATTCAATAAGATAAACAGGATTGCTTTAATCCTTTTCGAACTTGAGTTTTACCAACAACCTAAAGAAATGGCCACAAAAATGAGGCAACAGCCTTAGGTTAAGTCGCACTTGTTTTGATTTTATATAAACTTTAGACAGGGATGTACTCATCGTCTTGATCAGCTTTTTGTGAACTTTTTTGGGTGCTACATCTAAAAATATAGTGTTCATCATAACACAATGGTCAACTCTACACAAACCTTTGTTTTTAAGTCCTGAGCCTCTTGTTATGTAAAGCATTGTTAAGACACGTAGAAAAGCATGATGACATTAATAAATAAGCTAAGTATCTCAGTCTTGAGTGGCTGATCTGATCTGATCCCAACATACAGGATCGAAAAGCAGCATTAAAAAAATAGTTTGATAACTCCTGAATATTTTCAGTATTACGGTCTTCTTTCTGGAGTCAATAACAAGTCCGGGCACCGATCCAAGGACTTTTGAATCTGCAAATAGAATAAACAAATAGGCATGTAAACTGTTTTGCCCCAGAGAGGTTTTTTTATATATGAGATAAACAATGTGCCATTTAGTACATCTGACAAAGCCCAGTTCCTTGCAAAACAGTGAAAAAGTGTATCAGCTTTTTCCATTAGTTGAGTAGACCAACTGCTTTGGTTTCGTCAGTGGGTCGTTTGAACAGAGGGGGGTTGGTGATGCTGTCTTGTAACATTTACATATAATGCAGCTTATCATGTGATTCGGAGGTGTTAACGGGGTAAAAACGGTGATGATTAAAAAAATGTCCGACAACTTTGACCACTTAAAAACTTCCCACCACACACTCATCCTGTCAGTTGGAGGCTGACCTTTGGACAGATGAGTCTACATGTAGTGAAGCTGCAATAGTTCCTCAGTCATCAGGCGACTTGGTTTGCTGAGTGCTGCTGTACTTTTGGCTGGTCTGCGTGTCAGAACTGTTTAGTTCTATAGGTAAATCCATTAGAAAGGATTTTGTCTTTGAGTAAGGCTTTTTTGTTTCTGATGGCAGCTGTAGTTTAGTTTTAGCATTTAGCATTATTAAGCAACCATGTAATATCTGTTGTGTTCCTGATATGGTATTTATTTTTGATAGAAGATTTCTGACTGAATTTATTTTCTTACCGTGGCACGATTTACATGTCGGCACAGCTATGTTTGGTATAAGCATGCGCTAGGTTACGGATTGCTGATGTCAGGACTTTCTGTTCTGTATTCATATTGGTTTCATGCGTCCATTTGGGATGTACAAATGTTTTCTTTTGTTTGTCTTTTTCCACAGGAACAAGCAGCTGTTGAGATTTTAGTTAGTTGACTGTCATTTTAACAGAAAGGAAAGTGTCTTTTGTTTGTCTGGTCAACGTTTGCATTGTCTGACCCTCTTTCTTTGTCTTTTTGGGTCTCAGTGAGGAGCTGGAGCGTGCTCAGTGAGGTTGGGAAGACGTCATCATGACTGTCTCCACTCAACTGGGTTTACTGCTTTGGAAAAACTTCACCTACAGACGGAGACAGACTGTAAGTAGAAGGGCTTTAAATTACTGACATATTTGTATTAATTGAAAAATATAGATATTTTCCATTGCATATGATTATTTCACTAATCCTTGCTGTTATTTTGTGAATTTTATTTTATTTATGTTAAACACATAAAGCTTTTTATATATTTGTTAGTGTTATACTGGTCTCAGTATCACATACAGTATTATGCTGCCAGGCAGACTCATTAGCTTGCCTTGCATTGTGTCTTCTTTGAAGTTAGCTCTATTTATAATACAATAAGGCACAGTTTTAGGTCAGTCCCTTAAAAGAAGCAAAATGGAGGGATATCCGTTCTTTTGAGAAATGTCCCCCGAGTGTCACATTTTCAATGCACTTGACTGGGAGATGATTTTCCCAGTACCACATGACTAGTCATAAGGGCAGTACAAAGACTTTCTAGATGTCTTCCCTCATAACTAAGCAGTCCAAATGATGTAATTCTCCTCTCAATCAATCAAGCAATCAATCAATCAATCAATCAATCAATCAATCAATGTTTATTTATATAGCCCAATATCACAAATGTTACATTTGTCTCAGTGGACTTCACAGCCACTCGTTCTGAACGCATCACAGTTTACAGATCACTGTGAGTCATTAATGATGTAATGATGACATATACAGTATGTCCAGTTACCATCATGTTCTGGTTGGTGCCCACATACTCAAAGTTATTTAAATCAAATTCACTTCCAAGCAGTAGCACAGTGGATCTTTATACATGAAGAGGCTCATCTGCATACAATTGAGCCGGCTGGACATAAGTCCACTTATTTCCAACAAAAGGATACATACAGTGTGTACTCTAAGACAGTGTCTTTATTCTTTATCCCTGTGCTGCTTGTCTGACATGCTGTTTCAAGCTGAGACACTGGTAGCTGAAGTAGAGGGGCCATATGGAGCAGATGGACATAGTTCCTTAAACCCTGCAGACCTCCCTCTGTCTCGCTCTGTCAACCCTTATTAACCCATATACCACCCCAGACTCATTGTGGGATGGATTACTGTGTACAAAGGACAACAGCCACCTCTAAATACAGATATTTTAGAGGGCACAGAGATACACTCACAAACTGATCATGTTCTAAAGAAGCAGAAATGACCTTAGTTGAACTGAAACACCCCAAAACTGATGAAAACTTGTCAGTAGATGATAGTATACTAAAAGATGATTAACTCATTTGTTTTGGCACATTTTTGTTTCCCAAAATGCTTTCTTTTATTCATTTGATTAATACATATCATCATCCTTTTGTCTTCTTTTCTTAGGTCCAGCTGCTGATTGAGATCATCTGGCCTCTGTTTATCTTCCTCATCCTGATCTCTGTCCGAATTCATTATCCACCCTACGAGCAGCATGAATGTAAGCACACATTAAGACAGGGAGAGATATACACATATTTCACTCACATATATAACAAAATTAAGCTTCATTGCTTTTTTTGTAGTATTAAAATATATAGTTGAATTAAGATGAATGAAACCTTAGGTACATTCAGATTTCCCATGTTGATTGGTTATTTTTCAAATTACTTCAAAAACAATGGTGTAGGTTTTTGTAAGACATTGTCAATATTTGTATCTTAGTGATCAACATATTAGTCAATCAAGGTTTCCGTGTAATTGTCACAGTAGGATTGTTTGGAATTGTTTGCACTGTGTGGACCTTTATGACCTTAAGCTCCTGGAAAAGTTGGTTTCACAACATTGACCATGTTTGACTCCAAAAAATATCATGGTCTAGACTCTAGAGCACATACAAAAAAGGGCCTTTTAGCATTATTAGTGCTCGTCGCTTTATTCACTTAGGGAAGGAAAACATACAAATTACTGAGATGGCTTTGACACCCTCATTCTGTGCATCTTAGAACATTTTATGCAGTTTCAAGCTTGTAACACAATTATAGATTACTGTTTTAGGATGAATGAAGTGTAGCTCTGTAATCGATAGTGTTTACTTGTGTTTAGTATCCACTATACAAGTTCCCTTATTTGGAACAAAATCATCGATATCTAATGACAGTGTATTACAAGTGTGTCCAATCCCATTAACCCAGTGAACCCAGCCTGCTGACCCCCTTTCATCCTCTACTTATCTTTTCGACATAATAGCTAGTTAACCTCAGTAAAGGCAGTGGCAATGAGTGACACGTTATAGTTAGCCTAAGTTCAATGAGTTGGACATTTAGTAGTACGGGTAGTTTTATATGTTGGAGAGTAGTGGAAAATGGAAGTGAATGGGACACTTAAAATGAAAGACTTTACCTGATTAATTGGCAAGGATGAAAAATATCCTACTGGTTATCAGTTTTCTCCAGTGATCCACATTTCAAAAACACATCATATAAATTGAATTATTTTCCTTTCCAGGCCATTTCCCTAACAAGGCCATGCCCTCGGCGGGTACGTTGCCGTGGGTACAAGGCATCATCTGTAACGCCAACAACCCCTGCTTCCGTAATCCCACCCCAGGCGAGAGTCCCGGGGTGGTGGGAAACTTCAATGATTCTATGTGAGTACGGTGGCCCTGTGGCTGATTTATAGCTCAGGCAGTGCAATACTTTGAATAATCCAAAAATATTCACGCAGTGCGTTTTTGTATCATTTTGTATCTATATTATTCAATCTTTTAATCAATATATGAATGTATAATGTGCCTTTAAAATAAATACTCAGGCTTTGAATTCTCGAGATGAAGATGTGTCTGATTTTGTCTCGTTCTGCAACATCCCCAGAATCTCCCGTTTGTTCACTGATGCCCAGAAAATCCTGCTCTACAGTCAGAAGGATAAAAGCTACGAAGGCTACACGGGACTGCTAAGGGCTCTCAGAAAGATGCAGGAGAACACTGCTCGTAAGTACATACCTTTTTGTTTTATTTATTTGTTACAGTTATTGAATGACGACCTCATTGATTACCAAGTCACCCACCCATTCACAATCAGTCATTTCTGCTGCCTGTATCATCATTCAAATGAGAGCTCCTATATGACCTCACATCCAGTCATGATTGGAGTCAGTGATTCACACCTATAGTTCCTTCACACATTGCTGATGTTAAAACTAAATGAAGTTACTGCTCAAGTTCCTCGCAGTGTAACAGCTGATTGAAGTCCTCTAAGGAACATCCTTATCACTGCCTGCCAGACGCTGAGGCCCCTCTCCTTAAAGCCAGTGGGTGTAACTTCTCTTTTAATGAGTGAGCAGAGTGATGGCACTAGACAGGAAATTGCACCACCCTGACAATCATTATAAAATCTCTGCCCAGATCTGGTAGAACATGTCAAGTTGGACTGGAATGTCTCTGCTTCCTGTCATGACATTTAGCTATCTCTGCTCTCAATTTAAACCTGAAAATGTAATCGTAATCTTACATTTTAATGCTAAGGGTCGCAAGTTTGTTTTACATCTTTCTAAAATAGCATCTTGTTTATGACTTCACTGTGCTGAGTCGAAGTAACCTGCAAATGGCAAAGTGTTTTAAATCCTCACTTGAATAAAAGTCATAAAATGCACTTTATCTTTGCTGCGTGTAAAAAAACGTTTTAATTCAGTACCCATTACTCTGACATGGGAGGCATGATAAAAGCAATCTAGATTTTTTTTTTAACATTCGACCTTGTGTGCAAAGACAAGCAGGAAGAAATGGAAAACATTAAGACAGTATAAAATGGAGGATACTTACACAGGACAGAGAACAATAACAGTAAACATCAGTGACGTAAGTACTGTCCTCCGTTAATTGCTGCAGTGAGTCTAATTGGACGAGGTCCTTTTGTCTGTTCCATTAGTGTAGCTTTGATACTGCGATATTTCTCTGAGACACAGTTAGATGCTATGAATAAAGGGGGTATTAGCCTGGTTTCACTCCGACCCTAATGTAAGGGTATAGAGCAGAGTGTCGTCAGAAAGTATGCAACGAAACAGAACAATCAAGGTTGTTGTTGGGGCTACATTCTGATTTACAAGCAGTTATATAAAGTCCCTACAAAGCAAAGCATGGCCTGAAAAAAGGACAGGGATTAAAGAGCAAATGAGAGGAAATTCAGTTCTACAAAAAAAATGTATTGTTAGGTTTATTGGATCTACAGATAGATTTTCATTGTTTTTAATAACTAAAGGTCATGCATTTTAACTGGATTTGTTTGGCTCTTTTTTTTTTAACAGCACATCTGTGCACTTCACCAACATTGATTTTTAAATGCACTGCCTCATGCACTATCGCATATTACACTGCATGTGCCTTTAATCCACGTGAGAGAATGCAACTGCAGAGGGATGTTATAGGAATAAGAGCAGGGATCGAAGAGGGTGGAGACCCACGTGTCAGTTAATAATTGAGAAACCGGCAGGGGTCAGCAAATGAGATTTACACTGACAGGGAAGGAGCGCCGTGAAGGGTCAGGGAGAGGGATGAGCTTTTTCCTGGAGGATAACTACATAAATCACACAGCATACACTCTGTCTGATGAGGTCTGACGCATTCCTGCTTTAGGAGAGAAGACAGAATGACATGGCAGATCAATGAAAGAGAGAAAATCAACAGACATTTGAACATTTATTCAACATTTTTGAGACGAGAAAGGTGTTCTTCATACCATGTAGATTGATCAGGCTTTTTTTCTCACCTGTGTACCATTCCTATCAAAAGTGAAGCCTGAGTTGGATTTGCATACTAACCTTGCATTTGTAGGCTTTCACTTCCTTCATGTTTTATCTTGCTGACTCCATTTCATTTGAAGGCTCAATGTGTCTGAGCCTGATCTTTTCAAATGGACAGTGTTCCGCCTTGAATGATTGTAATACTGGAGAATTCATTACTTTCCGCGCCTTTAAATCAGCCCATGCATGTCTAGCTCAACCCTTACTTTAAGCTTTCCCTTTGTTTATCCAATCGTGTTAAAACCATATCCCACATTTAAAATATGTCCCTGAGGAGGTGAGAAATATAATCCCCTCACAGAAATGTCCTTTAGGACGTGTAAATCTCTGATTGGCTCTCACAAACAAAGTCAGACATGCTCAGATACTATCCAACATGTTATTTATTTTCCAACATCAAAATAGTAATTTACATTCCACCTATTGCGCAGCTCTTTTGTGAGTTAATTTCATAGCAGTCAGAATTTCATCCATCCATCCACCTTTTCTTGCTCAAACTAGAAAAATCACCTGGCATTCATTCAGGAATGTGCCTTAATGCTTGTTAGCAAAACTAGGTGCGCTATGCCACTATTATTAAATATGAAATAAACGAGGGAGCGACAGGAGCAAGCACAGACTTGTGTTGGTGGTAACACCCTTTTACAGCAGGTCCTAACGTAGGAAAAACAAACACAAATAAGGATTGTTACTTTTTACGTTGTCACACTTCCAAAGACGTCATTGCCCCTGATTACAGGGAGGGGGTAAACGACTTAGGCAGCGCACGCAAAGACATACACTCACAGATAAGATCAAACACGTAGATTGAATACAGACACACAAGGTCCTTTGATGACTTGATAGGCTTTCTATCAAGTCTGGTCTGTCCTCAAGGACCTTTGAATGCAATGCACCATGGGAGATATGACTTCCAACTGGGACACAGATTAGACCTTATTAGCACTCCAGTGTTGTTCACCCCTGAGAGTTGAGGTCACTCACATGCAATTAGATGCACAGGTACACAATAATACACGCACACAAAAAATGCACAGAGCAGGGACGGTAGGGATGTTTGATTAACACACACTCACTTTAAATCACATAAGACACTCTCTGGTGCACATATATGGAGGCAGAAAAAGAGCGTGACCTCCAAAAAGTGCACTCTGTACACACAGGAACACACTGTTCTTTCTCACTTCCTCCCAGGGGAAGTTCAGGCAAAGTGTGTGTGTGTGTGTGTGTGTGTGTGTGTGTGTGTGTGTGTGTGTGTGTGTGTGTGTGTGTGTGTGTGTGTGTGTGTGTGTGTGTGTGTGTGTGTGTGTGTGTGTGTGTGTGTCAATAAAAAATATCGCTTTAAAAAAAACAGTAAGACATAAAATCACATTGTCCTGTGGTATTGGTATTTTGACAAGCAATTTAAATTGTTTCGTTAATTACCCTACAACATAGCGTTTCGTGAGGCTGTTGTCATTGTTGGGTGAAAAGCAGAGGAGTAGAGCTCAGCGTGCTCCTTCACTACAGACTTTCGCGGCACCTAACCATTCGCCAAAATGTTTTTAATACCACCGGTAACCAACCGGCCAAAGCGCCGGGCAAAAAACAATCTTCAAATAAAAGAAAGTCACCGGAGGAGTTAAAGGAGAGTGACAGGGAGTAGGAGAAGAAGAGGGAGAGAAAGTTTCAGCCACACTGGCTTGATCGATGGAGTTGGCTTCAATATGATGCCAATATAAACAAGGTCTTTTGTTGGCTCTCTACATCAATGCCGACCTAGTGACAAGTAAGTGAAGAGTAGAACATATAAAAGGTATATTCGCTATAGGGAAATGTCCCAGAAGGTTCTAATCTATTACAGAGACATTACATTTCTAACTCCTGATAATGACAGGAAGGCAGAAAGCGCATTATAAAAATAATAATACTCATAGCAGAAATGTCACCCTCCTTTTTTCCTTTTAACAATGACCACAATATAATCATTTTAATAAACCAAATATGAACAATTGAGGAAAATTAGGAAGAACTGATGATTCAAATGTTGTAGTTCAAGTAGTAATTTGAACAGACTAGTGGAGAGAAGTCATCATAAATGATTTGCCAAAATGTATCAAACCCCAATAGGATAATATCATTCTTCGCTTTATGCATTAAGCCATGCTTAGTTTATCAGTTACACAACACTTTAGAGACAGCGCTGGTAATAACCAAAATAAGAGCCGGGGGCTGCAGGACTTTTTCCTGTTTTCCTTGCATGATCTCTTTTAAATGCTGTCACCTAACATCAACAACAACGACAACAACAATGACAACTAGTGAGTGTTTGCAGAGAAATTAGTAAAGACTAAAACAAAGTGGGTGAAAGGTGAACACAGAGACTTTGAGGAAGAGAGCTAGAGAGGAACAGGACAATTGGTAGGCAGAATGTGGACCAAAGTAGAGCGTCCTAAAGTAACCCCGCTGCATACAATTCATAGCTGAGTATAAAAGGGAAGTGTGTGTTTGTGCCTGTGAGTGTGTTCTCAACCACACAGCTGACTCAGGCCAGTTTGAGAAATGGTTTGACTTCTTTGGAATGCAGCAAAAGTACAAAACACTCTCAAAGTGCAGAGAGGACAGTGTGTTTCTTTGCTTGTGAAATGATCACCATTCATATGTATAATTAGATTTGGAGTCGTTTTGATTTGAATTCATTGGTGTGTTTTTGTATGTTCTCAGTTTGTTTGTCATGGACCTCTTGCACTGGGGTTTCCACTGTTTAAACAATGTCTGAAATATACAAATGTTAAGAAGCATAATAAACAGTATTTTCTTTTTTTGGTTTATTCCATCTTAACAATAGTAAGTCTCTCATGACCAAACGTGTATAGGTTGAGCCTTAGCTTATAACATCGACCCTTATATTATTATTTATACACATTTGATTTAATGTTATTGTACATCTCTCTGCCAACATTGCTGTGAATCCTGGTTTTAATAGCCACCAAATGAACCCTATTTTTGTGTTTCTTTTCTAGGTTTCAAGCTGAAGGACTTTTTGCAAGACAATCAGACCCTTTCCCACTTCCTTCACAACAACGCCTCCCTTCCTCATTACGCGCTGAAGCAGATAGTGGAGGCTGACGTCAACCTGGAGAAGGTAGAATATATACCATTGAAAAATTTAATAATAAAACCTCCTTCAGTAAATGATGATTTTTCCATTTCACTAATGATTCCCATATTGCCCATAGCGGTCAAAAGTGCAGTATGTTTTGTGTACAGCTATATTGTGTAGTTCTTTTCACATAAGCTGATCATACTGTCCTGGACGTAGTACATGCATAAATCCAATAACCTTGGCTTGACAACAGGATACTGTACTACTAAGCCCTTAATGCCCTCCAAAATAATCACTGTGGGAGAGGGGTAGTTTGTAGTTGGTAACCAAAAGCCCCCATATTTTTCTCTCTCTTCCTAACATTTATTCTCCCACAAAAAAGGAAATCATATTCTCTTTCTGACATAATTTTTCTTTTGAAGACTGAACATTGATTATTTTTTTCTAGTGTATCCCCGACAAAGCTCTCCCATTTAAATCGATTAAACGTACATTAACAGATTCTGCTTCCTATAGAGCCCCCATAACAACAGCTCCCAGCCCGGCCCACCACATCATCCCTGCTTTGCAATTGGATGGCTCATGTCACATGACCACTGCTCTCCCAGCTTCCCTTCCCCCTAGTTCTGCTCACGTGCAGACACAGGCTCAAAAACAAACTCACGTTACACCATCGGATTCTCTTCTACTTTTTTCCGGGGCAACTATTGATCAAAGGAGATGACTCTCCATTAGTCTATACGGTCATTAGGAACATTATTTAAGGAGAGGAGGGGACATTGAGGAAAGCTAGTTAATGCTATGCTTTTAGTTATATGCAATGAAGGTCATTTTGTCAATTGTCAAAACATCAATTAAGTGCACGAGACTAACACACAAAGATGGAAATCCCCCATGGGAAATATTTGTTTTGAGTTATTTTCAGACAATAAGCCCTTGTGTTTTTTGAAAATATGACCAGCTGTGGTGTGTGTACAGTTGGCACAAAGCAGACTATTCAAGGACATCTTGACATAATAGTCACTCTCACAAAGACATAGCATCCGAACATCTTGAGTCTTCTTCAGAGAAAACAGAGCCTCTGTCCTTAAATGCTCCAATGTCAAAGGAAAGAATGTTCTATTACTACACCTGCATAGGTGAAGCTGTACTGCCTCTTCCAAATAATGGGTTGAATCATATTAACAAGATAAAGGATAAGCATGTTCTTAAATGACACAGACGGTATCATCACCAGATACATAGCTGGTGGTAGAGTTTTATCTGGATAACTTTTATCGTCCTTGGCAGGCCCCAGCTTTAAGATGTATAACATCTTGTTCCCTCAGCGTTGCTTGGCGATATCTTTCTGTGAGCTTCATTGTTTTGTTCTTAATGTCAGGTTTTAGGAATCTAACTATTCCGATATATAACGATCTTTAAAAAGCCAGGACAAACCACAAAGGGTTCTCTTTGTTTTATCACAAACAGTGATACTCACCACATATGGAGATCAGTCTGTTGCTCCACTATGTTGTTACATTAGCATTTGTGCCAAAACTAAATAGTGAATATATTTTATATTTTGATACATTTCTCTCCACCTCTACTCTCTCATTGTATCTAGCACACATGTGATCATAATATTGTACTCTTTCTGAACCACTCCCATCCAGGTGCTGACTAAAGGTTTTGGCTTCCATCTCAGAGACCTCTGTAACACAACGTCCCTGGAGGAATTTGTCCACATTGCTGATCACAACGTGTCCCGTCAGATTCAAGAAAGTATCTGCAATTCCACCAGCGATTGGCTTGACCAGGCCCAGAGCCACTTCCTGTCCAACTTGGACTTCTTCAAACCCATTCGGGTGAGTTTGTCCTTTGAGTCACACAGCGGAAATGCGTGGTTTAACAGTTCCGATAAAGCTTTGTGCTGAGCTTGTTTCCTTTACTAGTTTTCCCCTCCAACTCTCCTCCGCCTGTTTCTTAACAAACAGCCGGCCCTTTTCCCGTAAAAACCCGTGACCTAAATGTGAGTCACGATGGTGAGGGGGGGTAAGAGTTGGAGGAAACATTGTGTTCTGCTGTACTTATCTGTAGGGGGAGAAACAAACAAAGGAAGAGACACAGGGTATCATGATCAAGTCAGCTATTCTCAGTAACCTAGAGGCTTTCGCTGATTGCTGAGCTGTTGAAGTGATTAAAGAGTTGCTGTCTTCTCTCCATATGATATGAGGATGAAATCATCTACTGGCAAACCTTGGACCTTTCACCCAAAAACACAATCCCCCCCCTTTTCGAGAACTCAATGTCCAAAATGTTGATGCAATAATGGAAATTACTTTTCACACGTGATAACATTGTGCAAAAAGTGGGAACAAGAACTTCTTGCATAACCCAACATTTGCCTATAGTTGCTCTGCGTGTCGGTGTATGTTTGTGAGAAAAAGAGGGAGAGAAATGGTTGGGGAAAGAGAGAACGGACCAGAGAGAGAGAGAGAGAGAGCATAGTATAGAACAGTAGAAAGCTTTATCTCTTCAGACTGCTGTCCTTTCTTCATCAGCACCTGTGCTTTGAGTGTCAGGCTTCTCAGCAGCTGACAGCTTAGTGTGATAGTCGACACACACGCACACACACTCAGTTTGACAGACGGGAACATGGGAGCTCACAGCTCTGCTGACCTATTGTTCTTTCCTCTATTTCCCTCCTCTCCACACCTTTGACCCCAATGTTGCTCCCAGACTTTCTCTCTCATTCCTCTGTCACAACAACATTTAGTCCCTTTCTCAATTGTATCTTTAGCTTAAACTGAATAAATATTAATACTTTTTTTCAAATGGAAGTAAACATACATGTTAATACAAATATTCATGTTCAAAAACATGGTGAATGATTCAAAATGTGGTGAACGGAAAGCAAATCATATATTTGAAATCTATGAAAAATACACAGATCAAGACAATATGCACCCAACAAGTAACTGTCACAAATTATACTTTTTCTTCATAATACATATTCGTTTTTAAACTGGTTGCATTTGTAATGTTCTACTCTTTCTAGATGTTTTGTTGTTAAGCAGAAAAGGTCTATAAGCTGCCGTGGCTGCACATGAATTGATTGGTGTTTTTCAAGGATGTATTGATTGTTTGTACACACCAAATGTACAGTCTAAAATCCCTGCAACGTAGTAAAGATGCCCTCTCTCTCTTACAGAAGGATGTGAGGTCGGACCCTAAAGTGGTCCAGGAAGTCGCAGCAGCGACCGACAGTCTTCTGGAGAGCCTGGGAGCATTGGCCACGGAGGTACATACACCACGTTTACACACTGATAACACAACCCACTCATGTTATGACATTTAACATCAGGGCTTCTGAAATATTTACTTCCAAAGTGCAATCTTCTGTAGAAATGTTTGCAAATCCAATCAATTTTTACTGTGCTACACACGGGTCAATTGTGGTGATCCAAACCGTGGCAGTTGGGTCAGGGTTGGATTGACACATCTGTATGCATACACCCACTGTTTCATGGAGTCATGAAATATGTGTTTAACTTGTGCAGAGAGCAAAACAGGTGGTTCTGATGAATAAGTGCATGGTGTAAACTAGAAGAAGAAAAGTGTGTTTCTTAGGGGAATCAAGACAGACTGCCTCATCGTAAAAAAATGTTTTAGAAACGTTTCTAACACGGTTTCATGATTAAAAAAACAACACCGACGCATACCGGCTTGGTTCTACCACAGTGGGCTGAGATTTTCTGTGGATACCATTCCTCTTTTTCTGAAGCTCCACCTCAGATTACCTATTTGAATGAAGATAATACAGTCTAAAATGACATCATAAAAAGTCAGCAAAATATCTTTCTCTCAGCCTTAAATAAGAACATGCTGTTCTTGTAGATGGTGGCACGAAAGCCTTACTCAGCCAACCACCAGGTGCCCGGTTTTTTACTGTCTCGCAAACACACACACACAGTATAGGATTACAACACGCAACACACACACACTCACATGCCGGACCTAAACTCATGTAACCCAGTTTGAGCTGCTGAAATGTAAAGGAGGGGGCTGCAGTTGCTGGTGTAAAAATGTAAAAATGCGCACACACCGCCCCCCCCCCCCCCCCCCTGCTCTCAGGCTGCTGAGCATGCAAAACATAAATATCCAGCTGTGTGTGTGTGTGTGTGTGTGCTTCCTGTCTATGCGGCTGTAATTACATCAATGAGCCTGCAGTCTTTTCTTCTGTTCTCAACTACTAACATGCAACATTCATCAATCTTTTT
Source organism: Pseudochaenichthys georgianus (assembly GCF_902827115.2). Taxonomy (NCBI): domain Eukaryota; kingdom Metazoa; phylum Chordata; class Actinopteri; order Perciformes; family Channichthyidae; genus Pseudochaenichthys; species Pseudochaenichthys georgianus. The sequence goes on along the minus strand of NC_047503.1, from coordinate 20,649,495 downwards.
ACGTCTTAAAATGTTTTGTTTTTATATACACACGTAACATTTTAAGAAGGACACACGTTTAAAAGTGTTAACCAAAATACACTGCTTATTTTACTGTTGGTACTTTAGGTGTGATATGTGAACAACAGATTATGGTGGTTTTCTTAGCAGGCTGATGGACGAGGTAAGCCTCTGGCTGAATGGAGAAAAACACTCATGTAACCGTCCTTACCAGTGATCATCATGAAGCCGTGTCTCAACCCTAGTTAGACATAAAAAATAAAGCTCATTTGCACATAGTGAATCGTGTTAAGAGACTTAAAAGACATTTCTGATATTGGAGAGAATTTGTTAAAAATGCAACTTTGCATGCACTATGACAGACCTGTTTTGGGAATTGTAAGCATGTTTTTACAGGGTGAATGTCAACGATAGGTTAGCTCAAGTGGCAGATTTCATTATTTTTCTTCATTTACAGTCGTTAATGCTCTTGATTGATGTTTTTTAAAGGGTAATTTGTTGCGTCATTCTCCTTGACCTTTTCTCAAAGTTGTTTTTTTAGCTCAGAGAGCTGGCAGTGTGGTGATTTTAATTCCTAATAATCTGCACTCACTCATACTCAGACTTTACTCAGATGTATACAAAACCCTTTATTATGAGTTGTGGTAATGAAGGGAAAACATTTATTAAATGTCTCCCCTTATAAACCTCACAAATGAATATTCTTTTGAATCATTTATTCTAATTTAAACCGACATGCTTCTCAGAAACATTAGTGGTATTTATCTTCTTTGTGTTGTTTTCTCTAACTAGCTTAAGCGGTTGCTTAGCAAAGAGTTAGAGAGTGTGAGGATAAACTCCAGTAACCTCTCTGTTTCAAGACATTACCACCGTCATCACAGACAAATCTACTTCAATCTATCTTCAACTGAACTTCTTGCATATATAAAGTTCATATGGTTTAAATACAAATATATGTGATTTTAACTTCATCAGACCCCGAACATTTCCAATTAAATATTACGATTTTTTTATCGGTGCGAGGTAATTTTTCTGAATTATTAATTAGATTAGCAGGATTGGACTCCAGTAACCTACAGACAAACTAATCCTACTCTACAGTCTGATAACATGAGTCTTATAATATTCAGGTCACCCTGGTTAAGGTGTTAAATCTTTGCTTGGTAACAAATCATTAAGCATCTGATTCAAATAGCTGTGTGCTGGGGTGGAAATCTGAACTTTAGTAACCTCACACAGACTCAGCTACCACGAGGTAACTCTGAGACGATCCTGTTCTTCTGCCCGTCTGTGTGGGTGTGCGTGTCATTGTTTGTGTTTTTCCTATTGTCACACAAGTTTATATTGGCATCATCTTTAAATGACGTCACACAAAACCTTGCACACTGTCGTCAAACATACTTCTGAGGATAATGTGTGTGTTGCAGCTACTTTAGCCTGTGGCTACGAAAAGATGAACACATATGTTTGAAGTACATTATGTAACACACAGACTTACACACACCTTACTGGACCCAGTTATTTGCGTGTGACTGAACAGGAAGTTGATGGTTTGTTATGGCTGCGGGCTCAGCTGCAACACAACCACATGCAGAACGATCTCAGCAGGGGTTTTTTGTTGTGTGTGTGTTGTGTGTTTGTGTGTCAGCGACCTGAGACCCAACAGTTCTCTCTGTCTCAAGGTTCTTTATTTGTCATACGAACATACAGTGAAAAGTGCAATCTTTTAATGTGTTTGTGTGTGTGTTTGCATATGAGTGTGTCCTCCTCAGTAAGAATCGTCAGTATAATAGCACTCTGCCTCGGGAGCCTGCGGAGGTTTGCTTGTTAGGAAAACGACCGATAGTAACCTCTCTTTGTTCTCTCGCCTTCTGCGCTCATTTCCACCTCGTGCTCTACTGCAACAACCCATTTTCTTTCTTTCTTTCTTATTTTCCTTCTATTTTTCTATCTTTCCTTCTGAATTTCTTTGTTGTCTCCGAGTTTCTTTCACTTATCTCTGACCTCCTCATATATGGCGCGTTTCCACTGCAGCGGGTAGCTCGCTTTAAGCGTGCCGAGCCGTGCGGGGCCCGTTTTTGGTTGGCCTAGTGCCGGCTAGGTCCTAATTCACAGTTTTTCTGGCCCCATAAAATCGTGGTTCTAGTGCCAGGAACAACCAGGCTGAGTCGGGCTGACTGAGTATGCTAAACTAGAGAGAATCTCTGGCAAGGGAGCTACAACTACAACAAGATGAACATATTTGACCGTGATTTAATTGTAATACACGTTTCAAAATGATGCCGAAGTAACAACATACTGATACCGGTTAGTAAAAAAACATGAATTAATGCTTTGACAAGTCTGCAGACAGACGGCAGGCGAAAAACCCTTTTAAAATGCGTGCTTTCTAAATGGAGCTTGGCTAAGCTGACGTTATTATATGCTCCGACCATCCACACTCACAACAACGGCCTAAATAAACCAGCGACTGTATTCTCCATGACACAGGCAGTCTGTGGTTTGTACTTGTTTAACTTTTGTCAAGTTTCTGAACAGATATGAGGAGCTGTGAGCTCTGAGTGCTAACAGCTAACGGCTGTGTTGTTTTTCTATGGCTCTCATTGAAGATGACCTCACGGCTCCGCCTACACTGCGTTACTATAGTAACTACCCCAGTTCCTAAACTGTAATGGAAGCGCAGCATTAAAGTGAGCCTGGCCTAATAAGGCCTAACCAAACCGAGCGAGGCCTGCAGTGGAAACACGCCAATATTCACCTCAGGAAAAGGTGTGATTTCCTAAAGCCTCCATCCCTCACACTCTCAGAGCTCAAGCTTATTTGAAGTCCAAGTCGCCTCCTGCGGTTCACACTTAGGAAACAAAAGCTCCCCTCTTCGTCTGCTCTTTCTTTGTTTTGCTCACACGGAAAACACAAAACCCCTCCTTTCAGTGCTTGCCGATCACGAGGAAGTGACATAATTGAATCAGGATTTGACCAGTTTGCAGACATGAACAGGGAACTTGTGGTGACTTGTCCTGCAGTACTGTGTGAACCACACTAAAGTCAGTGAGCTTAAAGTCAGACTGACTTTAAGCTGATGTCGATTAAGAACAGTTTCTCTGTGGACTTTCTGTGGGCCTTTATTTCTAAAATGACCGACTATAATAGGGCTGTTAAAAGTAGCTGAGAAGCAAGTATTTTACAATGTGATAATGAGGCAACAATACTGTGCTTCCCCTAAGCCTTCAGCATTCAGAATGTAAACCTATTAACGCTAGTGAATACAGGACAAAACTTCCTGAATAAACTCAGTGAACCTTCATCTTAGTTGTTTTTATTAAAAAAACTGTCTATCATTTAATTAACACGCTCAATTACATGATATAAGCTGTCTGACCTTTCCTGTCAAGAGACACACACACACACATGCACACAGGGGGAGGGAAAGAGAGATAGAACTGGGCACAGCAGTTACATTTATCTTAGTCAGGCAGACGGCTAAGTGCTAAGTGTCTCCACCCCACTGTGCAGCACTCACATGTCTAGAATACCACTCAGAGTGCAGTTGATAAGCATTACTAACTTCAAACCTGCAGCATCAAAAACAGCGTCTGTTGTGAAAGGGGATAGCTTTTCAAATGTACATGTAGACATATCCATTTCACTTTCCTTAGCTACAGTAAATGAGACATGTGAGACACCCTGAAGGAGAAACATGAGCACAGCAGGTTTAAACACAGATGACGCATCAGTCGTATGTGGCATGCAGTAGATTCAACAAATAAAATAACATTAAAGTGAGACCTGAAGCTGATGTCATGTGATCTTTTCAAAGACATGGATCTCTATATTTCAGAATCAGAATACCTTTATTAGTCCCTCAGAGGGGACATGTACATTGTTAATGCAGAAAAGAGCCAAAGACAGCTTAATGTTACTAAAGCATGCATACAAAATATTAAAGATACAAACAATTATAATAAAGAAAGTTACACATTTTACAAAATACACATACACAGTTCTGAGGATTTGGCAGCCAGGTATATATTGCACAGATATTTCCCAGACTTAGATCATTTTTCACAGCGTTCTTTTTGGAGAAAAAAGGAGACCTTCAGTCTATCATTATTCATGTATTCTGTCTTGATATTTGTCCATGTTGATGTTGCAAATAGAGCTGCTGTGATGCATGTTGAATTTCAGACTTGATCTGACCATTAAAGTATTATCGTATCGTGTCGTATGTACTTAAAATCACAGTAAAAGCCATTTTCTGCCACACATCCATTAGAATATCAGATTGTATGATGTTTAAATTCAATTTTTTTCTCATCTGAGTTGAGCTTTACGGGTTTGGTAGATGTCTCTCTGTGTATTTGTATCCCCTGGCCGAGCCTGTCAACGGTTGGAATTGATATGTTTATCATCATGCTTATATATTATTTCTGTTTGTGTCTCTCCATCCAGCTTGCCAGTATGAAGAGTTGGAAGGACATGCGTAAGGAGATCTTGTATCTAACTGTGAACCCCACAGGATCTCCTAACCAGATGTATCAGGCCGTGTCACGTATCGTCTGCGGACACCCTGAGGGAGGCGGCCTCAAAATCAAGTCTCTCAACTGGTATGAAGACAACAACTACAAGGCCCTCTTCGGAAACCATGGCAACGACAGTGACAGTGACCACCCCTCATCTTACGACAACACTTCAAGTATGTCTGAAGCACCTGAAACGCATGCTTTTTTGTATGGTTCCTTGCCAATAATTTACCGTATGAGATAAACCAAGACTCAAATTGTCTCTGTTTTTATTTTCCAGCTCCCTATTGTAACAACATGATGCGTAGCCTGGAGTCCAGCCCCATTTCAAGGATGATCTGGAGAGCTCTGAAGCCTCTGCTCATGGGGAAGATCCTGTACACCCCAGATACTCCGGCCACACAGAGAATCATCCACGAGGTACAAAAGGCCCCTCTCATCTTTGAAAAGCCCCCATCAGAATAATGAATTAAGCCTCATTGAACGAGACTGAACGCATCTCTGTGTGTTCCAGGTTAATAAGACCTTCCAGGAACTCGGCCTGCTGAGGGACCTCGGAGGGATGTGGGAGGAGATGAGGCCCAAAGTGTGGAATTTCATGGAAAATGGAGAGGAAATGGATATGGTCAGGGTAAGTGAGATGCCCCGCCATCACACACGTACTCACATCAAAGCTGCGTCTTCCTGTTTACATGAGCGGATTTAAAGACGGTAAACTGTGCGTCTTTGTGACCCAAATAAGGAAAGAAAGGGGCAAGCAGCTTCTGAAGTTTCTGTAGATGTCACCACCCAAACTAATATCTGACCCTTAATGTCACAAAATCATATGACTCCTTATGTGGGTTCATAAGGAGGAACTGGGAGAGTAGGACAAAGACCAAGAAAAGTAAACTGTTCATACTCGCTGGTGTCTTTTGGGTACATGCAAGATCAACAAAGCATAGAGGCATTGCCAGCGTGGTATTAAAATACGATCCTGGCAGCAGTGTGAAGCCATAAAGCAGAACAATTCTTGCCCTCATTTAAACCTTTTGTTGATTCTCTGATCAAATCACAAGGGAAATATTGTACAAAGGGTTAGATTTCTTGCACAGAGAATAGATTAATGGGAATAAAATTGCAGTCACTCTAACAGAAGGAGCCATCGAATGGCATATTGTTGAGATTGAAGTATTTTTTTAATGGTATATAGTTGCATGGCCCTCCTGCTGGCATGAAATGTGTTTTGTTTTTTTGCCAACGTAATTATATAAGCACCACTTCCACCTAGTGGCCAAAGGTGATACTGTGAAATAACTGTACAATGAAGAATGTCCCGGAGACCATTTACCGTGTAAAAAGAGTCCTCTGTGTAACCATTTCATTTATTTTGAAAACATGGAAATAGAAAAGTTTTGAAATAGGGCTTGATACAGTTTTGTATTGGATATGATAAGATGGCTCTCTCTGGTGATTCTCAGCCTGTTTGTGTCATGACATCGTTTTAAATCTCGTGGGAAAAGGAAAACGGGTGTGAAGATAGACATAATAAACTTGAGAAAGCCTTGAACAGGGTTTCAGTGAAATAGGTCACAAGCCACACAAACAGACAGGAAGACTTTGAGCCATCTGTAAATGTTTATCTGTATCTGCTTTAACATTTGTAATATATACTTATAACAGGTCTCTTGATATTAAACTCTCTATAATAAACCATAATAACCTTCCTTTTTGCAGACGCTGCTCCAGAATAGCGCCAGTGCCGCATTCCTTAACAACCAGCTCAGTGGGACTGAGTGGCGTGTGTCAGATTTGTCCGCCTTCCTGTCGAAAGTCTCAGAAGACAAAAGACCTGCAGGATCCACCTACACTTGGAGAAACGTCTTCAACGAAACCGACCAGGCCATTCTGACCATCTCACGCTTCATGGAGGTTAGTTCAGGATGCATCACACTATATCTGTTTTTCCAGGAAATGTATTCAGTGCATAAAGTTCCATATCAGTTTTGGCTTTAAGGGCAATAATACAAAGAAGAGTATGTATAACATTTTAAATGCAGACGTGTAAAATAATATTCCGACATAGCTTAATCCTTAAGGGGGTTTAGGGGCATGGCCAATAAATCTATAATTGTATGTGTTTCAAGGTTTGTCTGTAAACAGCTGTTATCGAGTTTCTTCCATTTAGGTCAAGCTGCAAATAAAACCTAAAGGGGAAAAATGGGTGATATGCTAATTGTCCTCACACTAAAGAATCTTCCAGTATCTTCAATTTTTTTTAAATGCACTTTTAAAAGGCATTAAGCTCCAGGCAGGACTATTAAAAGCCTTGAAATCAAATGTTCTTTCCACTTCCACTTCCTGTAATCATTGCTCTGCTGAGTCTGTCTCTGCGCATCGGGGAAATATGCCAGAGCCGAGCCTTAGCGATAAACAACTACCTTCAACTCCTGCCAAATGTTAATCAACATCAGTGCCCTGTTGAGTTGTCTTGCTTATCTGTGTCAGGGAATTTGACCATTCTTAAATGTATATTGAATACATTTTATAACATTAGATTATATACATTAATAATAATATCAAATGAGCAAATGTTAAACCATAAATTAATGGCAACCACTTCGAACACAGAATTGAATAATAAGGACATTTCTTAGACTGTAAAAATATCTGCAAACAACTCAACTGACCTACTGACTGTCTCACCCTTTAAGGAGGTCATATCATGTGTGTAAACTGAAATTTGTCACAACCAAAACTATGTCAAGGCCATACACAACCATAAAAAGTTGTCATGCCTTTAGCATTAGGAGTGCCTGTGCTGTATTTCCATCATGCCTTCTGAACTCGTTTGCCTCTCACAGTATGTTGCGAGGAAGTGTAAGTCAGCTTATGTAAGCATGCGAGAGGTTTATCTGCAGGAGGTCTCATAAAATCAGCTCAACAACTCTGGGGTGGTTACTCAGTGTTCAGGCACATGAGTGTGTGTAATAGGGTATTGAGTTCATAGTCATTATCAGCCTCTGAACAAACTCTGAGGAAAGCATGGGAATGTGTGAGCAGGAATTTCAATAATTTGTGTTAAAAATAAGATAGTATATCGGCATACAACCTATATCACTGACATTCAGCTTTTGATTAGATAAAGCTTTAGATTGTTCTTCTTCTGTCCCTCTGAAAAATAATGTCATTACATGTTTTGTTTTGTTTGTCCATCCCTCCAAATGCCATTTAAAGTCTTCATACACCTTCTGGAAATGCTTCTCAGAGTAAAATGTGCCCTCTCTTTTCCTTTCAGTGTGTGAACCTGGACAAGCTGGAGCCAGTAGCCAATGAGGAGCGATTGGTCAACAAGTCCATGGGTCTTCTGCATAACCAGAAGTTCTGGGCTGGAATCGTGTTTCCTGACATCGCCCATAGCAACAGCACTGAACTGCCTCCCAACGTCAACTACAAGATCCGCATGGACATCGATAATGTGGAGAGGACCAACAAGATCAAGGATGGGTAAGAAGCGGCTTCTGGATGTTATTCTATTGCAGAGCCATTGCAAATTATTTTTCACTTGTTTTTATGAAGTGACTGACTGTAATCTTGATTTGCAGTTATTGGGACCCCGGTCCCAGGGCAGACCCCTTCGAGGACCTTCGTTACATCTGGGGCGGATTTTCTTACCTGCAGGACGTCATCGAGCAGGGAATCATCCGAGCCATCACTGGCACAAAAGAGAAGACAGGAATCTACATCCAGCAGATGCCCTACCCCTGCTTTGTTGATGACATGTAAGGGACCACAGTGCAAAGCAAGACACTCATTGCACTTTTCACTGTATAAGTATCAAAAACATGTGTGACCAATTGTCCCTCTTTTTCAGGTTCCTGAGGGTGATGAGTCGGTCCATGCCTCTCTTCATGACCCTGGCGTGGATGTACTCTGTGGCCATCATCATCAAGGGCGTCGTCTACGAGAAGGAGGCCCGCCTCAAAGAGACCATGAGGATCATGGGACTGAATAACGGAACCCTGTGGCTGAGCTGGTTCATCAGCAGTTTGATCCCACTTCTGATCAGCGCCGCCTTGTTGGTGGTGTTATTGAAGGTAAGACTTATCCCAGACACTCACAGATACATGTCAGCACTGATCATGGCTGATGTTTAACATTTAGATGATATTCCCTTGATCCCTATTTCCAATATCTGAACATGTTGAAAACAAGCTGCTGTAAGGTGGAAACTTTATAAACCTTTATTTTTCCATTTCTTTCAGATGGGCAACCTGCTGCCTTACAGTGACCCAGGCGTAGTGTTTATTTTCCTGGCATCCTTCGGCATTGTTACCATCATGCAGTGTTTCCTCATCAGCACTCTCTTCTCTCGCGCCAATCTGGCAGCCGCCTGCGGTGGCATCATCTACTTCACCCTCTACCTGCCCTACGTGCTGTGTGTCGCCTGGCAGGACTACGTGGGCTTTGGTGCAAAACTCATTGTGGTGTGTGGAAGAATAATATAAATATGTACATTATTACAGGAAGTATTTTTTGTTGAGTGTTGCATTTTCCTCTCATCTAAACTCTGGCTCCTCTGTTGTTCTCACAGAGTCTGCTCTCTCCTGTGGCGTTCGGTTTTGGCTGTGAGTACTTCGCCCTGTTTGAGGAGCAAGGAGTGGGCATCCAGTGGTCCAACCTGCTGGCCAGCCCCCTGGAGGGCGACAGCTACAACCTGACCACCTCCATCTCCCTCATGCTGTTTGACGCTGTGCTCTACGGAATAATGACCTGGTACTTTGAAGCTGTGTTCCCTGGTGAGTCATGGATATGGTTTACAACTTTGGTATTTGTTCCTGTAAAGAGCTAAATCAACAATGCACAGTTAAATAATTAGAGTTCTTTCGGTGGACTGCACTAAATAACTAACCATTTCATTCTCTTCCAGGTCAGTATGGGATCCCCAGGCCGTGGTATTTCCCTTTCACTAAGTCGTACTGGTGTGGAGAGAAAGAAAACCCCAACATCTCCACCCCTCTGTCAAAGAAGGGCAACGCTGAAGGTACAAATCATTATCCTTACAATTAATTGCATTTCTGTTTAAGGATTCATTTCCAGATATAAAACCACCGGTGAAATATTGTCTTAAATTTAAAGAACAGATACATGATCTCTTCTTTAATGTGTATTTTCAAACACCTCATGGCTAATATACCGTTGTCTTTTTCTTTATTTGTATCCAGTTTGTATTGAGGAGGAACCAAGCCACATCGAGCCAGGTGTTTACATCGAGAATCTGGTGAAGGTGTACAGCCATGGAAACAAGCTGGCTGTAGACGGGCTGTCCCTGAGGTTCTATAAGGGACAGATTACCTCCTTCCTCGGACACAATGGAGCTGGCAAGACCACCATTATGTAAGATAATACACAGATTAGCCGCTGTACGATACATTACTCTAAGCAAATTATGGTAATTGACTGTTATGTTCCTACCTGTTTTCCGATAGGTCAATCCTCACAGGGTTGTTTCCACCCACATCTGGCACCGCCTATATCCACGGGAAGGACATCCGCAGCGAACTCAGCACCATCAGGCAGAATCTGGGCGTCTGTCCGCAGCACAACGTACTTTTCAGCATGTACGTATACATAGCATCAAGAAGTCTTTGCATAGTGAAGATGCTTTTTTTGTGCTAATTGTGCGATTTCTTGCTGTTTTGTTATTCAGGCTGACAGTCGAGGAACACATCTGGTTCTACGCCCGTCTGAAGGGGCTGTCGGAGGAAAAGGTGAAGGCAGAGGTGGAACAGATTGTGAACGATGTCGGACTGCCTCACAAACGAAACGCTCGCACCCACACCCTGTCTGGTCAGTTTCATCACTAATTTATTTTTCTTTTAGTCATCTCACAAGTCATATAAGACAGTTTTACATTAGATAGTGCTTTTTAAAGATGTCATTCTGACTTTTTCATCGTGTTGTTTTTGCAGGAGGGATGCAGAGGAAGCTTTCAGTGGCCCTGGCTTTTGTTGGGGGTTCAAAAGTGGTGATCCTAGATGAACCTACTGCTGGAGTCGATCCCTACGCACGCAGGGGCATCTGGGACCTGCTGCTCAAATACAGACAAGGTAAACTAACCTGAATTTGTTGCTTACTCAGTAACAGTCATTCTTTCCAACAACTTCTGAAAGGACTACTATTTTACAAACTACATTTTCCACTGTGTTCCTCCCTCAGGCCGCACCATCATCCTCTCCACCCATCACATGGACGAAGCTGACATCCTGGGTGACCGCATCGCCATCATCTCCCACGGCAAGCTGTGCTGCGTAGGCTCCTCCCTCTTCCTGAAGACCCAGCTGGGCACGGGCTACTACCTGACCCTGGTCAAGAGAGACTACGACCTGGCGCTTCAGTCCTGCAGGAACTCTGCCAGCACCGTGTCCTACATCAAGAAGGCCGAGAAGGTAAGAAAGATTGCTTGGGAGAACCTGTGTTTTTTTTTAAAAAAGATACACAAGAAGCTGTCTCATTTCCATTGGTTAAGTACAATTTACTTAGACCTTTTTGTCTTTGGTTAAGGAGGACAGCGTATCAGAAAGCAGTTCAGATGCTGGTCTGGGCAGCGAACCGGAGAGTGAAACCACCACTATTGGTAAGAACTGACAAAATGGTGGTTTATTCCTGCAAATTAAGGCATATAGTATGTTGATTTGATCATTTCCCCTCTTTTCTGCTGATTTCTTCCCTACAGATGTGTCGCTTATCTCAAACCTGATATTCAAACATGTCAAAGAGGCTCGCCTGGTTGAGGACCTTGGTCACGAAATCACCTACGTCTTGCCCTACGAATCTGCTAAAGACGGAGCCTTTGTCGAGCTTTTCCACGAGCTGGATGACAGACTCACCGACCTGGGAATATCCAGCTATGGAATATCTGATACCACCCTGGAAGAGGTGAGGAGCAGTGAAGAGCTCTCAGTTTGCTGAATTAAACTTAGAGCAGTTATATACTTTGTCTGGATGGAATTTCTCTGTTCTTCTGATGTTCTAATTGTGTGTATTTCCACTATGCAGATTTTCTTGAAAGTTGCTGAGGACAGTGGAGTGGATGCTGTTGAGCTTTCAGGTAAGATGTGTGTTTCATTTGCAAGATTTACAGCATGCACACTCCTAATATCTCCATATTGTTATATTAACATGTTGACCCTCATGTGATTTCAGATGGAGTTGTTCCAACCAGGACTCGTCGCCATCATGCATTCGGAGACCACCAGAGCTGCCTGAAGCCCTTCACTGAAGACGACTTTGATTTCAATGACTCTGAAGGTAGGCCTTCACTACCCAGGGTTCAATTCAATGGTAGCAAAAATCCTATTGTTAACAGAAAAATGTACACGTTTTTGAATTTGTGTTGCAAAACATTCAGATCAATTGCTTTGTGCCAGTAAAATTGTAATCTTAAATATTCTGTGGTTACTGACTTATTTGAAATATTACAAAATCAGGTCACAAGACAAGTTGGTTATATGTATTGTGTCTTCTCTGTCCAGAATCCCGTGAGACTGACTGGCTCAGTGGGTCAGATGGAAAAGGCTCATACCAGGTTAAAGGCTGGAGTCTGAAGAGACAGCAGTTTGTTGCTCTCCTCTGGAAACGATTCCTCTACGCTCGGCGCTCCAGGAAAGGCTTCTTTGCTCAGGTACGCTAATGCTTTTTAAAATATTTTACTGTTTACAAAAATAGTTCTCCTGCAGAAAATATACACCCTGTTCAAATTAGGCAATAGTTCTGAAGTTAGTTAGTATTCATGTGTGCAAGTTGTGATAAATTGTCATGGTGTTATTTTTCAGATTGTTCTCCCGGCCGTGTTTGTGTGTATCGCCCTGATATTCAGTCTGATTGTCCCTCCGTTTGGAAAGTACCCAAGTCTATCTCTGGATTCCAGCATGTATGGAGAACAGTTTACCTTCATCAGGTGAGATACCATTCTTTATGTCTGAAGAAAATGTTCTACATTCATCCTTTAAAAGCATTTTTTAATCTTACATTCACCTCAAACGAATCATTCTCTTTCAAAGCACATTTTCTATATAAATGTGGTATTTCCATCTACAAAGTGCACCACTCATTAAATATGTAAGAGGTTACCTCAGTTCACAAAGGGTCGCATTTTACATAACTTATGTATTTTAAATTCACAAGCTAGGCAACGAATAAGTGCTGAAAACTGCACTGCGTTCAGTATTTATTTTAGTACTCTGTGAAACTTTAGAAACAAGTTTTAAGAGTGGTGGTGTGATAAATTGATGATAAAGCTATTTTAAATGTCAATCTATTATTGACTGCAATCTTGTTCAACATAATTGTTCTATGTATTTCCATTTCAAGGTAGTTAATAAATACTTTGTGATGTTAAAGGAAATGTGTTCTATGTTTTTGCAGTAATGACATACCTGAAGATCCTCACATCAACAAACTACACAGCGCTCTCACAGAACAGCCAGGATTTGGCACACGTTGCATGGATGGACAACCCTCACCGTGAGTTTTTAGAAGAATGTAATCATTCATTAAAGAAAATAACAAACCATACATCTACAGAAGAAGCGTTGTAACACACAACTATGGTAGCCTTTATTAAGCATTGTCTCTCTTTGCTCCAGGGACAGTCACTGCACTGAAGTTGGGGACGAGTGGGCGGCCCCTCTGGTCTCTCAAAGTGTGAAGGAAATGTTCGACAATGGCAACTGGTCTATGGAGAATCCCTCCCCCATGTGTGAGTGCAGCTGTGAAGGACGCAAGAGGATGCTCCCCGAGTGTCCCGCTGGGGCCGGGGGGCTTCCACCACCAGAGGTTGGTGACATCACATCATTTGAAAGTCCAAACTGAAGTGTAAACCAATGTAAAATTACAAATTAAGACCAGTTACACAAATGTTAATACATATTTTGTCTGTTTGTGTATCCAGATGAAGATCAGTGAGACGGACACTCTTCAGAACTTGACTGGCAGGAACATCTCAGACTATCTGGTTAAAACCTACGCTCAGATCATTGGCAAGAGGTAACACTCATCTTACATGTCTTAATTAGTTCTTGTCCTGTTGTATTATGTTTCATTGAACTTGATCTTTTCTTTTGTTTCTTTTTCAGCCTAAGGAACAAGATTTGGGTCAACGAGTTCAGGTAAATTATCATAGACATGACCCATTTTGAGTTAATTTGTCGATAATATCAAACTGAATGCCTCTCTGCTCTTCGCTGATATTAACATTATGTGTGCTCTTCACAGATACGGTGGGTTCTCGCTGGGCGCCAGGGGTTCTCAGCTTTCATCCCATGCAGATCAGGTTGATGAAGCGATCGCTCAGCTGAAGAGACGTTTCCGCCTGGAGAGAGTAAGAGATTTAATTCTATGATTATTTATAAACTGCACTAAGCTCATGCCAAAGTAGACACTAATGAAGTCAACTGTACTGAGCTTGTTTTAGTTAGTCAAGTTAACTGCTGATATTGACTCATTTAATTTGTATGTTTTTATAATAATGGCTGTAGTGTAGCTAGATGGTATAGTCTATTATATATTTAGCAGGTTTAAACATTGTCTATTTACCCATGTGCTAAAGAAGACTTCCTCCCTCTCCCACCCTCCAGGGAACTGCAGCGGATCGTTTCTTTCACAGTCTCTCAAATTTTATGCAAGGGTTGGACACCAAGAACAACGTCAAGGTTAGCAAACACACACACACACACACACACACACACACACACACACACACACACACACACACACACAGTGGTTATACAACAACACGTGGCCCTGCCGGTTACCTTCAAGCCTCCCTCACCACATTATCCAAAGTAGACACAATGGGATTCTTTCACTCTATTCATTTTGTGTGACTTGATTACTCTATAATTGGTTCCTGCTTTGTGGCAGAATAAAAGATGTAAAGCTTCACCTCCACACATTCAATACATTTCTTTTTTCCCCTATGTATGAATTATGCATAATGTATTTCTCTTCATTGATCAAGTATTTTGGACAGAAAAACACGATGGCTATATAAGGGAACAGATTTGAGGTCACCAAGACATACCGTCATTTTTACTCCAATGCAGATTTGTGGCACTCACCTGATCACCAAGTTTCTAATTGACTCACAGACTGCTCTCTATTTACTCTGAGCTAACAGACACTAACATGCCTCTCTATGTCCAGATCTGGTTCAACAACAAGGGCTGGCACAGCATCGGTTCTTTCCTCAATGTGATGAACAATGGCATCCTGCGGGCCAATCTGCCATCCGACAAAGACCCCACTAAGTTTGGCATCACTGCCTCCAATCACCCGCTCAACCTCACCAAGGAGCAGCTGTCCCAGGTCGCATTGTGAGTACAACTGTTTAACTGTCTATACCAGAGTACACCTGGGAATCAACATCTCTTTGACCCTTTCTAAGACATCACTTGCAATTCTCACGTCTTCTGTCTCTGTGTCCTCCCTCCCTCAGGATGACGACATCAGTGGACGTGCTGGTTTCCATCTGCGTGATCTTCGCCATGTCCTTTGTCCCTGCCAGTTTTGTGGTCTTCCTCATCCAAGAGAGAGTCAACAAAGCCAAGCACATGCAGTTCATCAGCGGAGTGCAGCCTCTACTTTACTGGCTGGCCAACTTTGTCTGGGATATGGTAAGACATCTCAAACCCCTTGGATTCATTAGCTCAATCTAGATGAAATACAATGAGGAAAGAGTGATAGAACTTACTAAAGCATATGTTTCTCTCTCTTTTGCAGTGTAACTACGTCGTCCCAGCGACACTGGTCATCATTATCTTCATGTGTTTCCAACAAGACTCCTACGTCTCGTCCACCAATCTGCCCGTGCTGGCGCTGCTGCTGCTGCTCTACGGGTACATTGACTCTAAAAATAAATACATCTTTTAGCTTCTCCTTTCCTTATCTTCTCAATGTGTGTATCCTTTTCTCCCCTCTAACCTGATCTTTGTATCTCTTTTCCAGATGGTCGATCACCCCTCTGATGTACCCGGCCTCGTTCTTCTTTAAGATCCCCAGCACGGCCTACGTGGTTCTGACCAGCGTGAACATACTGATAGGAATCAATGGCAGCGTCTCCACATTTGTACTGGAGCTGTTTGGAAGCAATGTAAGCTATTTTGATTCAGATAGTTAAAGAAGTGAACGATTGTGTAGAAAAAAGAGGCTTTTGACTATCAAAATCAATACTAACTTCTAATATTCACTTCCTATTGAAGGAAATCGGTGGCATCAACGACATCCTGAAGAACGTGTTCCTCATCTTCCCTCACTTCTGTCTGGGCAGAGGACTGATCGACATGGTGAAGAATCAGGCAATGGCCGACGCTTTGGAGAGATTTGGTAATTACTGCCAACTTTTTTTTAATTAAATCCTTTTTTTAATCCTGACAAGAGAAATAAGTATACACATTGTTTAAACATGTTTTAATGGATTGTGGTTGTGTCTCTGTAGGTGAAAACCGGTTCCGCTCCCCTCTGGCCTGGGACATGGTGGGCAAGAACTTGTTTGCAATGGCTATACAGGGAGTGATCTTCTTCACCATCACCGTCCTCATTCAGTACCACTTCTTCTTCAAGGCCAGGTGGGTGAAGCCTTTAACACGTGTGACCCTCACAAAGTGTCCATACAAAACTTTTAGTTTCTCTATAACAACTTGGATTTAAAATATCTCTGTCCTGAGTGTGACCTCTTGTCTTCCTGCCTCCTGTGCTGCAGGTCTTCCACCAGTCATCTGAAGCCTATTGGAGAGGAAGACGAGGACGTGGCCAGAGAGCGGCAGAGGATCCTGAACGGAGGAGGACATTCAGACATCCTGGAGATCAAAGAGCTCACCAAGATCTACAAGAGGAAACAGAAGCCGGCAGTGGATCGGCTGTGTGTTGGCATCCCCCCCGGAGAGGTATGACACAGACAGACAGCATGCACCTGATACACACTTGATGTTAACACAGGGCCACCAGGAACACTTTACATATGTGGTAAACATGGTTCCCAAATCTCTATATTCCTGTGATAATAAACATTAGTTTTCCCTTTTTTCCTGCAGTGTTTTGGATTGCTAGGAGTGAATGGGGCAGGGAAAACCAGCATCTTTAAAATGCTGACAGGAGACTCCACAGTCACCGGGGGAGAGGCCTACCTGGCTGGCAAGAGGTGAGACACATCTAACCTCAAAATATGCACATCCAATCCTTTGCATTATAGTGTATATAAGCCTGATTGGATAAAAGTACAGACATATTTTTCTTGTCTAATTTTGATTTGCAATTGGAATATTATAGCTTTCTTTTATTTTCCAGAAAACGTCCAAACAGGGCAACATCTTGTTATGCTTTGTATGAAACGTAATAACGCTCTTCTTTATGTGCTCATCTCCCTCCAGTGTGACTTCAGAGATAGACGAGGTGCATCAGAACATGGGCTACTGTCCTCAGTTTGATGCCATCAACGACCTGCTGACCGGCAGAGAGCACCTCGAGTTTTACGCCATCCTGAGGGGAGTGCCCGAGAAGGAAGTCTGCGAGGTCAGTTACTAACTAATGTCATTAACACACATGGACCCGCTCCATTTATTATGACATATTGTATTAGTTGATCAATTATATCACACTTTCAAATCTATTTCAAATCAAATGGTATAATACATCATTGTGTATGTACAAAAGAAAAAGAAAATGGTGGACACTCATGACATCTTCATTATGTCCACTAGGTGGCAGAGTGGGGCATCCGTAAGCTGGGTTTGGTCAAATATGTGGACAAGTCAGCAGGCAGCTACAGTGGAGGCAACATGAGGAAACTGTCTACTGCCATCGCTCTCATAGGAGGACCGCCTGTAGTCTTTTTGGTGAGTAAATGTTCATTCTAAAAAATACTTCTGAATGAATTTGCAGTGAAGTAGTGTGATCCAAAGTTACTGAAGCCAGTGTGTGTTCAACAGCAGCAGCATCTGATCATCTGTTTCTTTCTTTTCACAGGATGAACCAACGACAGGCATGGATCCTAAAGCACGGCGCGCTCTGTGGAACGCCATCCTGAACATCGTCAAGGAGGGACGATCTGTAGTCCTGACCTCTCATAGGTTAGATTATAGCATCTGAATTTGACATATTCTCAAATATGTGAACTTTATACTGTTGTTGTGAGTTTACCTCAACATGACAAAACTCATCCTGGTGTGTTTCTTTGCAGCATGGAGGAGTGTGAAGCGCTTTGCACCAGAATGGCCATCATGGTCAACGGCAGGTTCCGCTGTCTGGGCAGTGTGCAGCATCTCAAAAACAGGTAGGAACAAATGATGCCAGACTAACACATATCTAAGAATATAATACCAGCTTTTTAAGATTAGCACTTAAACAGTTCAGTTTAATTAAATGTGTTTTGTTGTGTTCTCATCAGGTTTGGGGATGGCTACACCATCATCCTGCGGGTGGCGGGCCCAGACCCGGACCTCCGGCCGGTGATGGAGTTCATCGAGCGGGAGCTCCCAGGCAGCAATCTGAAGGAGAAACACAGAAACATGCTGCAGTACCAGCTGCCCACCTCCCTCACCTCGCTCGCCCGCATCTTCTCCCTGCTCTCTCAGAACAAGGACACCCTGAGCATAGAGGACTACTCCGTCTCACAGACAACTTTAGACCAAGTAAGAGTTCACCCAATGCTCTGTCTACAACTGGATGGTGACTTTAGTTTAGGCTGAGTCTAATTTCTCCTCCCTCTTCTCTCCTTCCTGCAGGTGTTTGTAAATTTCGCCAAGGACCAAAGTGATGAGGACCATTTGAAAGACGGCCTTCTACACAAACGGGACGCTGTGGTAGTGGACATTTCACAGCTGAACACTTTCCTAAAGGACAACACGACCAAGGAGAGCTGCGTCTGATTCCACATACCATCAGGGGGAGTTGCTACGCTTTGCCCACCCTCCCCCCTCCCAGCAAACATTGACCACTAACCTGCAGGGGGGAGGAGAACTTTGTTCATTTTTTATTTCTATTTTTTAGTCTTTTTTAATTGTTATCATTTCTCAGTGGACCTGCACTTCAGCGCACAGCCTCTTAACAAAGGCAGAGACGACAGGTATTGTGACACTGAAACAATGCAAATCAATGCAAGAAATATATATGAATATATTTAAGAAGATATTCCTGTGAGGGTCGGAGACCGGTGCTTCTCCTTCACTAGATGGACAGAAAGAAACACTTGAAGCAACAGCAGGATTGAAATGCTGCGCAGGACTGAAGGCTTGGAGCCACGCTGGTCCCTCAGTGGACACGGCATGTGGGATGAAGGAAGGAAATATCTCTATGTTTTGTATCTCCGTTCCTAAAAGTAGTTAGCAGTAGTCCGTGGGACTGTGTGTATGTGCCGTTTAACGCTGTCGTGAATACACGACAGTGTTAAACAAAAAACAAATTTCAGATCATTCACTGCCAACGGCTAAAAAGACGGAATGACTATTTTTATATTCAGGGTCAAAGCTCTCTCGGTCTCTCTTTATTACCAAGTGCAGTTGTTTTTATCTTGAAAATTATGGGGGAAAAAAAATCACAATCCAATTACTTTCAATCATATACATTTTTGATAATTCTGTTATTGAAAATAATGTAATTCTAATAGACAAATGTAACCTTTCTTGGATAATAATTAAGATTGATAACCAAGTTGTCTTTTTAATTTGTGTCCTTGACATTGTCCAGAACAGTGCCTATACTGTACCATGGTGGAGAGAGAAATCTGAGCACTCCATTAAAACAACAACAACAACAATGTATGTAGGCTGCCCAGGAATGTATAAGACCGATACCAACAGGCATCGATGCACAAAAAAGGGGCATTTTGTGAAGATGATGAATGATGCTTGACTGTTCAAAAACAAAAGATATAATGTGGTTGCTTAATGTCTGTACAAGATGTGCAGTCTGCTGCACTGGCTTGTTTTTACTCGCCCTGCTCTCTTCGAAAGAACTGAATGCTAAACAGAGTTGATGCAAGATGACCATCACAAACTTGCAGTTTTGCAGTTCAAGAGAAAGTTGAAAGGAAATGTGAACTGGTTATGGAAAGTTCCTTGGAAATATTATACTGCATGCTTTCCACTGGGCCACACACTAGACTATCAGCACTTCTGTGTGTGTGCCGGAGCATGTTGTGGGATCAGCTTGTAAATGGATGGGTAACAACTGAATTGTGCTTAATTGTTGTGAGATTACTGGCACATATAGAGTCTGAATCCAAAAATCTGTTGTAAAAGAGAAATAGAAAAGTCTGTATCAAAATGTGGCTTCACTGCTACTCAACTTGTCTAAGATCTAAAGATGGTAACTGGTGCTTTCATGCTTGTCTGTGTGACGGCAGCATGGCAGCATTTCAGACCTGAGCCAGCACCGATGTGGATATTATGTACAGTAGCAACTTTGTGATGTCAAGTCAGAAAAAAATGTTACCAGTGGAGTGAACAAACAGTATCTGTGCCAAATGGAGCTGAATATATATATATATATATATATATATATATATCTTTGATCAACCAGCATAACATGGAGGATGCGACTATTTTGTAAAGTTTAAGTTGTGCTTTGATTTAAGTTCTCTATCCATTGTCAGCAGCTCGATATAGAAAGCACATATTATGTCCAATGTGTGCTCCATCGTACAACTCTATCCGTTTTTCTATCTATTCGTCATGTTGCCAAATTCTAAACTTCCTGTCTGTCCTCATTAATAAGCTGCCACACTACTATTACTGTACTGTCAACAACTCAAATGTTCAGGCTTGAGGTTGAGCTACTTCAAACAAATGTTGTTTCCAATGCTACATTAAAGAAGCCAGGCTACACATAAACAGGGACCATGTGAGTTAGAGTTGTGCTTGTAATGCTTTATAGTCCAAAAAAATCGTATCCAGGGTTTCCATTAATGACAGATTGTCATTACGGGTCATCTGTGTCATATACAAATCTTGGAACGTACCAAAATCCTCATCTAAATGTGAGCACTTTATAGACTTCATAGCCTGTTTTGTCAAAGATGTAAAAGTAGGGATTTGGGTATGTTAAATTAGGCATTTTAAAACAAATCTCTGAACTGGAACACAGGTATAATCCAGACGCAATGATGCTACACCACTGCATTAGGAACATTTAGTTTGAAACTTGAAATTGAGAAAGAAGGCTTATATGTTAATGAGAAGATAAGTGGAACAGCGAAACGCAGAGTAGAGACAAGCATGACAAAACTACAGTGGTGATTTTTCTCTTCTTGTGCTCAATATTATTGTTTGTTTACATTTTTAAGTATTAAACAGCTGTTTGAGTCTGTTACGCATTGTGTATAGTTACTCTTTACATTGTGAAATAAAAAATTCATAAATTTTGAAAAAAATCCTGATTGTTTTGCATTTTGTTTGTCTGATCTGTGTGCGCTCTCACAAAAAGCTTGTTGTCATATGGAAGTTTGTAGCGTGTGTGTGTGTGTGTGTGTGTGTGTGTGTGTGTGTGTGTGTGTGTGTGTGTGTGTGTGTGTGTGTGTGTGTGTGTGTGTGTGTGTGTGTGTGTGTGTGTGTGTGTGTGTGTGTCACTGTATGTTTCTAGAGTGGGCATGTGTGTGTGTGTGTGTGTGTGTGTGTGTGTGTGTGTGTGTGTGTGTGTGTGTGTGTGTGTGTGTGTGTGCGTGTGTGTGTGTGTGTGTGTGTGTGTGTGTGTGTGTGTGTGTGTGTGTGTGTGTATTTGCACCTGCTGTGTTCCCACACACAATTATGTTGCCAGTAAAACAGCGACAGGTTCAGAAGTTTCTGTCACTCTTAGTTATACATCGACCAGCATCATGATTGGAAGACTTGTTTTTCTGGGACTCCTGCTCATCTGCGTGGCTGCAGGTAACAGAGAGAAACACTTTATTTGAGGTATTATTTGCATTTGAAGGATGTTCTAGATGAATCTTTATGTCCTCACAGAGGGATTTTGGTTTGGATGGCAAAGAATGAAAAATAAAAGGATTAAAAGCTTTAAATTAAAGTAGCTTTTTTTACATTGAACAGCTACAAAAACGACATATTGTTGTCAAAGAGAAAACAGATATTTAAGTAAAAATGAGAGAAATATAAAATAAAAAATACTTTGCAGACTGTTTATAGCCACTTTACAGTATAGTAAAATAGTTACCTAAGAATATACTCTACTCTATACTGTAATATCATTAACATTAGCTATGTTACAATTCTTCACAGAATACTACGCTTTCTTCATTCCAACATAAATTCATGTCATTTCTAGTCTATTGGTGTCATTCTACATGCTATTGATCTTTTTGATGCTTTGTGAGTTGTTTATGAACTTGCTTTTGCACAGGTATTTATCACAAATGCAGTCAATTATTTCCTTCTTTACAGATGCTCAGGAGGACTATGGACTCCTGAGAAAGGTAGGTGTGTGTGTGTGTGTGTGTGTGTGTGTGTGTGTGTGTGTGTGTGTGTGTGTGTGTGTGTGTGTGTGTGTGTGTGTGTGTGTGTGTGTGTGTGTGTGTGTGTGTGTGTGTGTGTGTGTGTGTGTGTGTGTGTGTGTGTGTGTGTGTGTGTGTGTGTGTGTGTGTGTGTGTGTGTGTGTGTGTGTGTGTGTGTGTGTGTGTGTGGTGTGTGTGTGTGTGTGTGTGTGTGTGTGTGTGTGTGCAAATGAAAACATGCAAACATGCGCAAGATAAAAAAGTAATGGCCTTAGTTTTTCATATGTTTTGTATTGGATTATAAATAAAAATATGTATCAGATAAAATAATATTAATGGAGTTAAAAATGTGCATATGTTCACTCTTTATTTATTCGATGTTCAAGAAACATTATCATATATGAACAGACATAAACAAGACAAATAAAAGAAGAATGCAGTGAAACAATTATTTATTAGATTGTAAAAGGAATATAAACAAAGCATCACTTTACCATTAAACACTATACAATACATAATAAGAATACATTAATAAAACATAACATCTAAATAAATATAGATACATTAAGTGACAAAACATGTTTTAACACGTGAAGGTCAAGTTTTCTCTGCAGTAACTCACCCCAGGCATAGGCGGCGCGTGAGGCTCAGGTTTGGGAAGGCTAAATAACTTTGTTTTACCTGACGCTGCCCGCGTCCGGCGTCTTTAGAAAAGAGATCAACTCAGTGAAAGCAAAGTACCGCCTGCTGACCAATCAGAGCTCAGTGTGCGGAGTTTACATCTATCAAGTCATATTACAGGATAAAAGAAATACAGTTTAAACTGCCGTATGCAGAGAAGATGCCGACGTGTCGCACTTATCATTCATATCACATCATAATGTATCATATATCTCCTTATCTGAGTCAGCTGAGCCGTATCTGGCCGTGCACTTACATTGTCACACATACTGTATGCAGACGTATTATTTTAAGCAACACATTAAGTTGACGAAACACTCAACTCAAATGTCATTAAAGTCAGATCCACTCGTGTCTTAGACGGGGCAGTGATATCATAAAACTGTTGTACGCTTTCAAACACACATTTTTTAACCAGTTGTTCTATTATATTCTCCTTGCAGGTGCAACTATGTGGCTTGTATCCTGGATTATATGTTTAAGTCATGGATGTTTAAAATTCATATTTGTCTAATATTAGTTTACTTTTCATTAATGAAG
The DNA here is from genome assembly GCF_902827115.2 of Pseudochaenichthys georgianus. Classification (NCBI taxonomy): domain Eukaryota; kingdom Metazoa; phylum Chordata; class Actinopteri; order Perciformes; family Channichthyidae; genus Pseudochaenichthys; species Pseudochaenichthys georgianus. The sequence continues at coordinate 20,626,293 of NC_047503.1, read as the reverse complement.
TATGACGCTGCGCTGTCAGTAGGCTACACTTGTACCTGTTTGTGATTGGTCAAATGTAGCTAACCCCGCCCCTTTCACGTGAACGCGCTCTCAGCTGGAGAGAGAAACCCTGGCCCTTTCTCATTTCTCTAACTCCCCTCCTCGACTCCTATCCTCGAGACTTAGTCCCGCCCACAGGAGATCCCCCCCCCCCCTCTCTGGTCGCTGCAATGAGGAAAAGAAATTACGGGACAAAAGTTGTATTTACAAGTATTACAAGTAAGCAGAGGACACCAAACCAACTGAGACCTGTCTGTCCGCTGCATCTACGCACACACTGTACCACACACACCTACACCTAATCAGGCTACAGCTGTTGTGTATTTTATTATGTGAAGCACTGAATGGTTTTAGAAAAATATCGACTCTTTGTTTGTAGATATCTACTAAACTAAAGCAAATAAAGAGAGTAGGCCTGTTATACTGAGTGATATATATTATACACACTGCTCTGCTTTCTGCACGGACCTCACAGCTGTTCTCTCTGTAAACATCGCGATGAAAGCAGTTTCTGAAATAATATCCAGGGGATGCATGCAGAGCTGTCATTGGCTGAGATAAGTCCGGCGGTGCGTCACGACTCTTTGAAACATCTCTGTTCCCGGAAATGCATCCGCGAAGGAGCCGTGGAGGACCATGGAGGACCCATCAGTGTATCCTCGGTTATAGCTCCTCCAGAGAGGCTCCTCGATGCTCGATGCTCGGTCCTCGACGTGCATTTAGAGAAATGAGATGTCCTTCAACATGGCGCGCTAAAATTCATTTCCGGGTCACTACCGGAGGACAGAGGAGTCGAGGAGTCTTGATTTACCGAGTTGATAACCAGCGTCGTAGGACCGCTTAGCGAGATCTCGTTTGTTAGGGTTAGTTAAAGGTCACATGTCATGGCCATTTCCACTGATCATAATTCCATTGTTGGGGTCTACTAGAAGAGATTTATACTGTGCAATTTTCCAAACTCACATTGGTTTTGCATACAGCATCTCTGTAAAGTATGTGTATTCACTCTCCCCATTAAACGGCTCGTTGCAGCTCTTGCACCCCCCCTCCCTGTGAGCCCAGTGTGCTCCGATTGGTCGGGACCAGTCGGGACGTTGTGAATCGCGCTAAGCTCCGTGGAGGTGTGATTTCCTTGTTTAGCGATACACAGCGAAACACAGCGAAACTCACCCTGAGCACACACAAAGTCACAGCCAAAGTAAAAACAATAAGTGTGGCTTGATATTGAGTAAGAAAAAGGTTGATAAACGCAGTGAGAATGGGTCTGCAGAGAGAATTTCGCCGCGATCCCAACTGTCTGTTATCAGCCTGCAGCCAGGGAGGAGAGATCAGCAGAGCTGCATGCACTGAATGTGTGAGGAAGTCCGTGGATTGGTCAATTTTGACCAATCAGCGGGGGCTTAACGTAACGGCTCCGCGGACGTAACGTAACGGCTCCACGGATTGGTCCATTTCGTTCCGGGGACGACATGACATCATGATGTACCCGGAAGAATCAAATGGACAGTGACGTATCTCCAACGAGGCGTTTGGGGAGGTATTTTTTGTTTTAGAGTTTTACTCCCTACATGGTGTACTTTGAGGGTTTTGACACCGTTTGCATGCATAAAAACCTTCATAACACACAAGGGGACGGGCAATAACCAGAAAAGCATGACATGTCACCTTTAAGATAACTCAAACATACCCAGGGTCTGTTGAAATGGATTCGTAGTACAGGACACAGGTAATGTCAAAGACACAAACATTATACATCATATTTTTATTTTACCAGGATGCAGTGACACAAATATTTGGGAAGGCTTAGCCTTCCCTAGCCTACAGTACCCGCCGCCCCTGACCCCAGGTCCTGTGTTTTTCTTCCCGCCAGCCCTCCTGTCCTGACACGGAGGAGATCATGGCGTGCCCCCTGAACCTCGCTCCTGTGTGCGGCAGCGACGGGAACACTTATGCCAACGAGTGTACCCTGTGTGTCCAGAGGCAGTGAGTACACACACACACACACACACACACACACACACACACACACACACACACACACACACACACACACACACACACACACACACACACACACATGTTCTCACTCCCATCCCGTCATATATTGACGGACGGTCAGGGCCCCTCCCTGTCGCTATATTACGTACAGGGTACCCCTTGCCTGTCAGGCTTCTACGGGCAGGGCGTCCCATAGACCTTCATTGCGGACAGCGGACCCCTTGACCGTCAGGCTTCTATGGGCACTGGGCAGGGCGTCCCATAGACCTTCATAATGCCTATTTTAAGGTTCATTTGGCCATTAAAATGCGTTTTGATGTCATTTTATGCGAGTAATGAGTTTTTATTTCTGATTATTTGTGCAGTACATGTACATGATGTTTAGTTTGCTAATTATGACGAAGATTACTTCATGAATGTGTACACATTCATGGTTGCTAAGGTGGTTGCTATGGACGCTGCAACAGCTCCCAGACCACGTGATCAACAACAATGGCCAGCCTTCGTGTTATTCTCGGGGGGAAATGCCTATTTTAAGGTTCATTTGGCCATTAAAATGCGTTTTGATGTCATTGTATGCGAGTAATGAGTTTTTATTTCTGATTATTTGTGCAGTACATGTACATGGTGTTTAGTTTGCTAGTTATGACGAAGATTAATTCATGAATGCTAAAGTTTTTTTGGTGGAAATGTGTTTTTTCACAGCAAAGTCACCCTCTGTACTTGGACTTATTGGGAGAATCTAAAGGCAAGAAGATCCCAAATATTAATTTAGGTCTTTATTGTAGACCTTTAGTGTTGCCGTCTGTGAGGAAAATACATGGGGCTCAGAGCCTCGTATTTTTAAAATCTTTTTTTCCTTCTAATTTGTTATTCTTTTCAAAATAACACACTGTTATTTACTCACCAATAACACACAATTATCCTTGCTTTTATTTATTGGTTTAATTCCATAATCTCGGTCTTTTTTGGTGTTCGCCAGGAACTGAATTTCAAAATAAAAATAACCGGAAACAGACGTAGGCCTATAAGGGACAGTTCGAGCATCATTGCGATTGTCAACATTTTTGAGTTTAGGATGGCCGAAGACACTACACTACCCATAAACCCCAGCTATCGTTTAGGACTACAGTCCCCGTGATTACTCTTCACGGTCTGGGATTGGATGTTGGAGTGGCAGTGCGCCAAGGTTACAGCGTCAAACAGCTGTTTGAAATGGAACGAAACCACGCCAGACTATCCAAAACTGGAATCGAACGCCCCCCCAGAACTACACACTACACACTATTGTGTTTCGCAAAATGTTCTATGGGACGTCTCTACTGAACGTTTTCGTTTTTCCCACAATTAGAAGTATAATAATATAATATATAGCATTAATATATACCCACATGACAGCTCATTGATACTTTGTAATTCTACTCCACTACAATTCAGAGGTTAACCTGGTATTTTTACTCCACTACACTTATTTGAGTTACTTTGCAGATTCTGATTAATGATGTGAAAGATAAACAACCCTTAAATCAGACTTTAGTTACACCTGAGTAAAATTCAGGGCAGGTGATTGTCAAGTGCCAACAATCAGGAGAGATATTTGATAGTTGGTGCTTGAGAAGAAAACATGTATCTGCAATTGACATTAATGGAAACGAGTAATAAAGTGTATTAATTACTCGTTATTCTCTACTAATAGTTAATTAAAGACTATATATTATGGCTATTTTGCACATCTCTTTCAAGATTTCAAGATTTTAAAGGTGTATTGACATATCATTTACACAACTACGGTGTAGTTATGCAATGAATGAAAAACTTGGGTCACAGGTTCCTCAACAGTGCATGACAAGACATCTATCAATATGTGTGTACCTCCACCATTAAACTGTCATATTCTGCACATTTCTTATTCTATCTACATACATAAGAGTATAATCCATATGTATAATATCAGTTAAAATAAGTGCTTCAACATAGTTAACATTGCAGGAAAGCAATATATTAGACGTTAAGTACTTTGTCAGGCTTAATATTTATCTGTAGATAGATACCCCCAAAGTGTTTTTCTTATTTAAAAGAAGACCTTAATCTGTTATTTAATGTTTAAATAAAGGTTAATTCGTTTTTCTGTTTTGCACCTTGTTATGGAAATCTGGCTCCCAAACACCGGCTGGAGAGTACAAGTCAAATGATCAAAACAAATAAATGGTGAATCAAGCAAAGCTGTCTTTTGGTTATTTATTTGAAACTTCAAATACACGATATAATAATAATTTGTCACAGGTCGGACAGAGTATGAAAAGTCTGCCCGAGAGTGCGCAGAACAATGGAAAAGCAATGGTTATATAGAACCCCAGTGGGAACGTGAGAAATCTGGATTCACACAGTCACATATTGTTATTAGACACCTGGCCTTCAAAGGGAGATAGCATAACGGTTCTCAGAGCAGGGAAGTTCGTGTGTGTCTGTGTCTGTGTGAGTCTCTTAGTAGCCAAAGCATCTCTTTGGCCTTGAAGGAGAGGAAGAAGAGATAAATAATAATAGTAAGAATATATCAGGAAATAAGAAGCATTTGGTTTAAGCATATGAAAGATATAATAAGGATAATAATAAGGATGATAATAATAAAAATGTCCACTACAACCTCCTCCTATTAATATCTTTGTACATCCTGCACTAAACTGTTTTATTGAAGAGATCACTTATAGTATCTTCTTGATTTTTTATATTCTATATTTCTATCACAGACCTTCTACTTTCCCCCTATGAAAGTATATGTACTCTTAATATTTTTTTAATCAAATATAACACATAAAAACAATAATTAAATAACGTGCTTTAACCACTAGGCACACAAGGTACACACAGACACTTGTATGTACAACATCTGAAGATGTGTAGTTTTATTCATGCTTTCACATAATTTTACAGCATATTTCTATACTATTTCAGACTCAGTATTTACATTCAAAATTCAATCCAATTCAAATCAGTAATATCTTTAAAAACTACAAGTCCTTTTATATCAGCTGTGCACCGTTATGGTGCCAATATAACCTATCTATGAATTATATCAAATGTAAAAGTCAGCCGAATTAGTGTTGATACTGCAAGGAGACGTATTGTGTGAAGAGAAATTGAGAAGTTTTTTAATTGTTGATATATTTATGATCCACGTCAAGTATTCAGTTTCGGCGGCATTTCTTCAGTTTTTCCAAAGGTCTTCTCATCAGGGCGCTATAAATAAAGAACTACGGCAGATCTGTAATATTTAATGCAGCCGAAACGTGTATTACAATGCCGTTATGTGATGACTTTCAAAGAGAAAAGCAAGAGCACTCGGAATTAAGTATTATTTTATTCTTTTCAAATGTTTACCGGATTTCATATAATATAAACACCAAATCCCAGCATGAATTGCGGCTAAAACATCCAATCAGCGTAGCTGAGAATCTTGGGTAATCGCTCGAAATGCCTACGTCTGTTTCCGGTTATTTTTATTTTGAAATTCAGTTCCTGACGAACGCCAAAAAGACCGAGATTATGGAATTAAACCGATAAATAAAAGCAAGGATAATTGTGTGTTATTGGTGAGTAAATAACAGTGTGTTATTTTGAAAAGAATAACAAATTAGAAGGAAAAAAAGATTTTAAAAATACGAGGCTCTGAGCCCCATGTATTTTCCTCACAGACGGCAACACTAAAGGTCTAAAATAAAGACCTAAATGAATATTTGGGATGTTCTTGCCTTTAGATTCTCCCAATAAGTCCAAGTACAGAGGGTGACTCTGCTGTGAAAAAACACATTTCCACCTAAAAAACGTTAGCATTCATGAAGTAATCTTCGTCATAACTAGCAAACTAAACATCATGTACATGTACTGCACAAATAATCAGAAATAAAAACTCATTACTCGCATACAATGACATCAAAACGCATTTTAATGGCCAAATGAACCTTAAAATAGGCATTTCCCCCGAGAATAACACGAAGGCTGGCCATTGTTGTTGATCACGTGGTCTGGGAGCTGTTGCAGCGTCCATAGCAACCACCTTAGCAACCATGAATGTGTACACATTCATGAAGTAATCTTCGTCATAACTAGCAAACTAAACATCATGTACATGTACTGCACAAATAATCAGAAATAAAAACTCATTACTCGCATAAAATGACATCAAAACGCATTTTAATGGCCAAATGAACCTTAAAATAGGCATTTTCCACCGAGAATAACACGAAGCTCGGCCATCGTTGTTGATCACGTGGTCTATGAAGGTCTATGGGACGCCCTGCCCATAGAAGCCTGACGGTCAAGGGGTCCGCTGTCCGCAATGAAGGTATATGGGACGCCCTGCCCGTAGAAGCCTGACGGGCAAGGGGTCCCTCCCCGTACGTAATATAGCGACGGGGAGGGGCCCTGACAGTCCGTCAATATGTGACGGGATGGGAGTGAGAACGTGTTGCTTGCGCGCGCGTACACACACACACACACGGCCCGTCTACACTACAGCGTCGACAGCGTCGAAAGCTCCAATCTCATAGATATATATAAACACTAGATGACTCACCCGCGCTGCTGGCCAATGGAGACCGACGTTGCCACTTGGCCGCCATCTTGCTACAGGGAGTTCTCTCATTCATAACATTATGGTTTACTATTTAAATAACCATAGCTTGCTCAATTTTCAACCAATTTTCAAACGGTTTGGTTTTTTATAAACATCAAAGATGTAGTTATGATACTGCATACTTATAATCATGGACTTTCATATGAAAATAACATTAATCAGATAAAGCAATAGCTATACACACACACACAAGGTATTTATATTAAATATTTGCCGGTGTATATATTTCCATTTATTTTATTATATTGTTAATATTTAAAATAAATTATAAAATTAAAATACATTTATATTCTATATATAAAAATCGGTCTCATGTTACCACTCTGTAAGCCAAGAGTTGTTAATTTAGCAATGCCTTAGCTTTAAGAACAGGGACACAACTAATGACAATAGCATATGTTGGTATATTATTTAGATATTCACACCTTTATCAGAAGAACCAAACCAACATAAAATGTGCTCACAGACAGGCCAGTTCTGTCTAATTTATCACAATTATTTTTGACATGAGATCTTCATATCATCCTAGTTTTGTATTTAGTTTCTAGATTTGTAAACAAATCCAGAACCTTTGAAATATGTTATTGAAAAAAGACCAAGAATAATATAAACTGTACCATGTGTCCTTTTGTGTCCTTCTGTAGTCCATTTGTGGTTTGTCTTGTCTCACCCCGGCTGATATATCACAAAATCCACTGTTTAAATTGTTCCCTATATTGCCCCTATGCAATATAGGGAACAATTTAAACATAAACTATGTGTCCTTGGGTGTTATGAAAGGCGCCCCCCCCAAAATAAATGTATTATTATTATTATTAAGAAGAACAACTTGGTGTGGTGTGGAGGGGATGTAGGAAGCAGGAGCAGGTGGGGAGAGATGGGACTTCAAGGTTATTTGTTTTAAATGTGTCTTGGAGATAAGGACCAGCTGCACACAATAAAATACAGTATAACACAAAACCAATAAGACACACGGTGACACATGGCACACCAACAATCAATCATCGTCCAGCCTCAGCTTTGGTATTCTTTCACAACCATGTTATGGGTTTATTAGACTGAGCAAACATAAACATATGTGGGGAACATAGTGCTGCGTCTCATGGAACATGAAGATTTAATAAATACATAGTAGGTGGCGATATATGCTCCTAGTGGTAGCGATTCGCCATTAATATATAAATATCAAAATATACGAATATATAAATAATAGTAATATGGAAATTAATATCCTTCTTCTAATATCCCTTCTTGTGCACAGTGTTGATCCTCCAGTTCAGCCCATTGTCTAAGTGCATTCCCAGGTATTTGTAGTCCTCCACAACAGCCACATCCTCTCCCAGAATGCACAGGGGTAGAGGAGACGTCCTCACCCTCCTGAAATCAATGACCATCTCTCTGGTCTTGGCCACATTCAGAATACTCACAACATTAGGCTGAGGTTCATCGTCCGCTCTTCTTGAAGTGGTTGTGCTTCTTGTTGCTTCCGGCTAAAATAAACATTAAAGACATGTTGAGTGTTTAAAATGTGCTGTAATACACAACACATTATTTATTCCTAAACTTGCAGAAAGAAAAACTAAAGTGTGACATTTAATCACATATTTATATATCAATCTTATACACCTTGAATTGTTGTTGGCCAATGATACACATACCCTTTGAAGATGAGCTGGGAAGTTGAATAATGTTGGCACAACACCATCTTTAAGCCGGACAGTCTGCCCTGTCCGGTCAAATTTCTCACTCCTGAAGTGCTCACTGCAGAGCAGTGTCCTGTCACAGGAAACAAAACCGTCCCTTCTTAGGGCGAGTTCCCACTGCCTCCTCCTCTCTTTGGTTTTGGGAAACCTTAAAAACATGAGAAAGGTAGCCAGATATATAAATTATTGTCAACATGTTCCTCCCTTCTTTCATTTAACATTAAGGGTATGACAAAAATACACACCGAAATTATCATATTTGTTGTATGTATGCATGTATGTATAGCCTACTTTAAGAATAAGACAACCACACTAAGAGTAATAAAAAAGGTGTCCAATAGAAACATTAAATAATTGTGTAAAGAAATGGTAACAACATATTCTAAAGAGGCTGGGTCAACAACAATCTTGCAATAATATTATCTCACATAGCCCCACTGATCCTGTGTAGCAGGACTTGTAATGTACATACATCCACTAAGTAATTAACGATTATCCTAATTTTAGTCATAATATTGTCATATCTTACACGTGAAAGGTGATCCCACGGGTTCTTGTTTCCAGACTGCGGTGATTAGAGCATCCGTAGGCTGCACAAAAGTCCGGCATAGTCAGGTACTTGTGTAAACACAAAGCCAGCAAATTCCTGTATCATAATGCAAGATGTTTTTAACAAGCCAAACCACTTGGAAGAAATCATGTGTAACTTAAGTTGTGTTAAAAGAAAGAGCAGTTCTGCCTCTCCCACTGGTGTAAAGTTGCTGGGTCAACTTTGTAATACTAGGTCTCACTGACAGCCTCTTGTTATTAGCCAGCTAATAAATACAACCACATACACAAAGAAAAGCTGCAATTTCAACATGTCCAAGCATCCTGTATCATAGCCATGCTAATCATGTTTATAATAAACCAAACCGTTTGTAAATCAGTCAAGATTTCAGTGAGTTAAGAGTATTTTTGTGCAGATCACTCACCTTACAACAGCTACCATAACGCGAATCAGAGTAACTGTTAACTGTAGCAAGATGGCGGCCAGTCAGCTACGCTGGAAAATCTCCCATGAGCCATCTAGTGTTTATATATATATCTATGTATATAAAAAAATCTCCCATGAGCCATCTAGTGTTTATATATATCTATGTATATAAACACTAGATGGCTCATGGGAGATTTTCCAGCGTAGCTGACTGGCCGCCATTTTGCTACAGTCAACAGTTACTCTGATTCGCGTTATGGTAGCTGTTGTAAGGTGAGTGATCTGCACAAAAATACTCTTAACTCGCTGAAATCTTGACTGATTTACAAACGGTTTGGTTTATTATAAACATTATTAGCATGGCTATGATACAGGATGCTTGGACATGTTGAAATTGCAGCTTTTCTTTGTGTATGTGGTTGTATTTATTAGCTGGCTAATAACAAGAGGCTGTGAGTGAGACCTAGTATTACAAAGTTCACCCAGCAACTTTACACCAGTGGGAGAGGCAGAACTGCTCTTTCTTTTCAACATAACTTAAGTTACACATGATTTCTTCCAAGCGGTTTGGCTTGTTAAAAACATCTTGCATTATGATACAGGAATTTGCTGGCTTTGTGTTTACAGAAGTACCTGACTATGCCGGACTTTTGTGCAGCCTACGGATGCTCCAATCGCCGCTGTCTGCAAACAAGAACCCGTGGGATCACCACATATGTTTATGTTTGCTCAGTCTAATAAACCCATAACATGGTTGTGAAAGAATACCAAAGCTGAGGCTGGATGATGATTGATTGTTAGTGTGCCATGTGTCACTGTGTGTCTTATTGGTTTTGTGGTATACTGTATTTTATTGTGTGCAGCTGGTCCTTATCTCCAAGACACATTTAAAACAAATAACCTTGAACCTTGAAGCCCCATCTCTCCCCACCTGCTCCTGCTTCCTACATCCCCTCCACACCACACCAAGTTGTTCTTCTTAATAATAATAATACATTTATGTTGGGGGGCCGCCTTTCATAACACCCAAGGACACCTTACAGGGGCATAGGGGCAATATAGGGAACAATTTAAACAGTGGATTTTGTGATATATCAGCCGGGGTGAGTCAAGACAAACCACAAATGGACTACAGAAGGACATATGGTACAGTTTATATTATTCTTGGTCTTTTTTCAATAACATATTTCAAAGGTTCTGGATTTGTTTACAAATCTAGAAACTAAATACAAAACTAGGATGATATGAAGATCTCATGTCAAAAATAATTGTGATAAATTAGACAGAACTGGCCTGTCTGTGAGCACATTTTATGTTGGTTTGGTTCTTCTGATAAAGGTGTGAATATCTAAATAATATACCAACATATGCTATTGTCATTAGTTGTGTCCCTGTTCTTCAAGCTAAGGCATTGCTCAATTAACAACTCTTGGCTTACAGAGTGGTAACATGAGACCGATGTGTATATATAAAATATAAATGTATTTTAATTTTATAATTTATTTATAATTTATTTTAAATATTGACAATATAATAAAATAAATGGAAATATATACACCGGCAAATATTTAATATAAATACCTTGTGTGTGTATAGCTATTGCTTTATCTGATTAATGTTATTTTCATATGAAAGTCCATGATTATAAGTATGCAGTATCATAACTACATCGTTGATGTTTATAAAAAACCAAACCGTTTGAAAATTGGTTGAAAATTGAGCAAGCTATGGTTATTTAAATAGTAAACCATAATGTTATGAATGAGAGCACTGCCTGTAGCAAGATGGCGGCCAAGTGGCAACGTCGGTCTCCATTGGCCAGCAGCGCGTGTGAGCCATCTAGTGTTTATATATATATATCTATGTTTATATATATCTATGTCCAATCTGCCCATTCACTTTCAATGGGGTGACGTCACGTAGCCGCGCTTTTTCGCCGAACTGAATTGTGGGTAGCAGAGCGGTCCGTCTCACGGCCCGTCTACACTACAGCGTCGACAGCGTCGAAAGCTCCAAGCTGCTCCAAGCTGCCCATTCACTTTCAATGGGGTGACGTCACGTAGCCGCGCTTTTTCGCCGAACTGAATTGTGGGTAGCAGAGCGAGGCGTCTCAGGCGTCCCAGGCCATAGACATATAAAGAGTAGACGCCGCATCGACCGCTCCTGCCTATTGGCGCTGACGAGCCGTGGGGCCGCCATCTTGGACCGGTCACCCGCTCCACTCAGTGTAATCTGTCTGGCAGGCGCAATGAAGTGTCAGCGCATTTTATCAATCATAACTCGCTGAATACAAAACTGATTTTCACGGGGGGGGGGGGTTTCTGCAAACGTCATATATGTAGGCATGATACCGGACACATGATTCGGCGCATTTTAATATTCATAGTAGGCTTAACAGCAATAGAATATTCTGGTATTTGATAGCCTATGTTATGTATGATAGGTATTTTGCAAAAGACACACGATATATAATATATACACACACACACATAAAAAAACACTAATGGTCTATATATGATAGAGAAGCAGATTGTGTAGGCCTATACTCAGCTATTTTAATAAGTTGAAAAATGAAGAAACAATAATACATTATACATAGACAGAAGTTATATATATCAGTAAAAATGAATATCTATGTCATAAAAAATGAAAATGTACTTCTACATCTATATAAAAAATGTAAATGTTCAAGTTAAACACAAGAACATGACACCACCCCGCCCAAACCATATTTACACAAAGTTGCTCATGACACCCGAATGCCCCGTGCATGCGGCTCCTCCAAAGCATGACTGAGAACCTCTTTCTCATATCTTTGTCTTTGGGAAACCTTCAAAATAAAAACGGGAGATTTGAGAGTCAACACAAAAACATTTTAAGAAGGAGGTCAAGCTTATTTTCTTCCATCTTCTTCCTAGATAGATTAGATTTTAGATTTAGATTAGGACCCTTTGTGTTTCAGGTGACAAAGACTTCGTCAGGTAATATGCGATGGGAGCCTTCCAATGTCCTTGTAGGCCAACCACCATGAACACAAGAGCCTCAGTAGCAACATCGGTTTCATTGTTTCCATCACCCATGTCGACAAAACCAGACATTGACTGGTTATGTGGATTATATTGCACATGTTTTCTGATGGCCATGTCATCCAACATGAGTGAAACACATCCATATTTAGCCTGGTCTTCCTGGCATCTTCTCTCCAGCATATCCAGCATCATCTTGTTCAGGCCAGGCTTGCCATCCACCGAACACAGCCACCTGTAAAAAAAAATTGAGAAGTAGCTATTTAACGTACTTGCAACCGTAATTTCCAAAAATGAAATTGAACAACATTAAGACTACCTTTTTTTTTTAGTCTCTCTGAGGTATTTGTATGCCTTTGGACCATGTAGATGGAGTGTGAGGGCACATTCTCTGTGGTCCTTGGAGTACTCATGGCCCTGCTTTGCCTTCAAGTCTATTTGAAGATCTGAAATTGTATGAGAAAAAATTAACAAGTCCCCTTCATATAATAACAAAGGAGTTTAATAAAGAGTGTAAGAGTAAGATGTACATGAATTTCAAAGTGCTACTTTCATCTTACCTGAGTAGAAATCAAGCCTCTTTGAGTTCTTCATTAATGAGGTTCTTTTCCCTCAAATCCCCCAAAAGACTCCTCACTGTGGTCTTTGCCCTCTTTTCTCTAGCCATGGCATTCTTCCTCTCTCGCTCGAGACTCTCCACTCTTGCTAAAGCTTCATTGAGTCTGGCCTTAAGAGCAGTAGGAGAAGCAGGCGAGACATAGCTATGATCCTAGAAAGAGGGATGAACATGGTTTGAGTGATGTTTCACTTCACACACATCACTTTGACACAACTAGAGTATGGCCCACATTCTTTCTTATAGTCATCACCTGTCAAAGCCACTGCCAGCATCATGCGTGTGTGTGTGTGTGTGTGTGTGTGTGTGTGTGTGTGTGTGTGTGTGTGTGTGTGTGTGTGTGTGTGTGTGTGTGTGTGTGTGTGTGTGTGTGTGTGTGTGTGTGTGTGTGTGTGTGTGTGTGTGTGTGTGTGTGTGTGTGTGTGTGTGTGTGTGTGTGTGTGTGTGTGTGTGTGCCAGGAATGCATGTTCAACATGTCTTCAATTGTGTGTGTATGGGTTTATTTGTGAGTGTGTTTAATATGAGTGGCAGCAAACAAGAGAGATTTTACTTTGTCTAGGACCATTATGATATGATGTTGAAAATAGAAATACTCACATCATTAAGCTGAGGTTGTGAGTGTGAAGCTTCTGGGTCGTCCTGAGGGGCCACAGACAGGCTCTCTTCAGCTTTTCTGGAAGTAGACGTAGTCCTGCCCTTTTCCGGCTAAAATGAAAAAGCAGAATAACACACACACACACACACACACACACACACACACACACACACACACACACACACACACACACACACACACACACACACACACACACACACACACACACACACACACACACACACACACACACACACACACACACACACACACACACACACACACACACACACACACACACACACACACACACACACACACACACACACACACACACCCAGCCCTGTTATTGATAATAGAATATTTACATTTATGAATGCTAATAACCGTATGATGATACACCTACTCTTTGGAGGTGAACCGGGAAGCTGAAGATGGAGGGAATAACACCATCTCTGAGTCGGACAATCTGTCCTGTCAAACTCGTTCTGCTTAAAATACTCACTGCAAATCACGGATGACTCGCTTGCAGTGAACCCTTCCCTCCTCAAAGCAACTTCCCACTTCTTTCTCATATCTTTGTCTTTGGGAAACCTTCAAAATAAAAACGGGAGATTTGAGAGTCAACACAAAAACATTTTAAGAAGGAGGTCAAGCTTATTTTCTTCCTTCTTCTTCCTAGATAGATTAGATTAGATTTTACTTTATTCATCCCACAACGGGGAAATTCACTTGTTACAGCAGCGATTTATAAAGTCTCAGTTGGCCATGAACATAATGTTTGCTGGCTACGATTTCGCTGGCGGACATCAATACAGTACAATAATATTCTATTTACAAAATACAACCAATTATAATGTTGAATCTTACTTGTGAAAAGTAATCCCCCGACCCCTGTTCGCAATCGTCCGCCGATTTACACAGCAATATGCTGCACAGTGCTCTGGCATCTTGAAACCTCTGCTGTCTCTGGGTAGAATGTCTGTACAATATGGGTAGGATGACCGGTCCAAGATGGCGGCCGTATTTCTTGCGCCCCAGCAGCCAATGCGGCGTCTACTCTTTATATGTCTATGTCCCAGGCGACCAGAAGTTGAACATTGTTCAACTTCTGGTCGCCTGGACGCCGGAGTAGCCAGCGCCAGCCAATCAAATCCCGTTTCCCAAAATCTGACAGCTGAAGCGCTAGCCCAGGGGTGGCCAACCTGCGGCTCTTGAGCCGCATGCGGCTCGAGAGCCAGTTTCATGCGGCTCTTCAATTCATATCGAATTTTATATATGAGTGTGGGGGAGAGACACGGACTCCTGGCAGTTAAACCTGATATTTAGTAGGTCTGTTAAGTATTGAATGCTGATAATTCTGACGTAATTTTGCCGGTCAAAGTTGTTTGGGCTCGGATAAAATCGCTCCGTTACTTTCGTCCCGGCTCTCCCTACGTATGTGTGGTGTCAGGTGTCAGTATGAGAGGATGACAGCGCCGTCTGATTTTGCTCAGGAGCCCGACGCGAAGCGGAGGGGTCTAGATCTGCATGAAGGGTGTTATTTTCCCATTATCCCGCTTATTTCATGGCCACATTCTCAACAAAGTAACGATATGACTCCCAATATTAATTGAAATGCTTTTATAGATTTAGAAAATGTTTTTATTGATTAAAAAAAATAGTACGCTATTATTTATTTAAAATGACATGCATCCGCTAAGAGAAATAGTCCGTTGTTACTGTTTGAACGTAGCAACGGCAGGAACTGCTTGACAGTCTGGATTAACAACGTGTCACGTGTTCTGAATTGACCAATCAGAATCGAGTATTAAACACTATCTGACCATGAATTGAGTTTGATCCTAAAATGGCAGGGAAGAAATGCACAGCTAAGCGAAAATATAAAGACGAACATAGGACGTTTTTAGTAGAGTGGGAGAGTTCATATTTTTTTATCGAACGCAATTGCAAGCCATTTTGCCTTATATGCCAGACAGCATTAACCCATTTCAAGGCTTCAAATCTTCAGCGCCATTTCACCTCACTCCATGCTAACATCGACCATGACTTCCCAAAAGGTACGGAACTTCGCAAGCAGAAGATAAACACCTTGAAAAGTCAGGCAGAAAAGCAGACACAGTTTTTCAAAAAAATAACGAAGCACTCGGAGACCGTAACGCTTGCATCTTATCAAGTTGCTTGGAACATAGCACGAGCTAAAAAGCCGTACAATGAAGGGGAGTTTGTTCAAAAATGCCTCAGTGACATGGTTGAAATCTTGTCTCCAGAAAACACAAAACTGAAACAAGCGGTATCAGACGTCCAACTGTCCCGCCACACTGTTGAACGCAGAATATCGGACATTAACACCGCCATTGAAGCGCAGTTACACTCTGATCTTCAAACATGTGAGTTTTTCAGTGTGGCATTGGATGAGTCTTGTGACATACAAGACAAGCCTCAGTTGGCAATATTTGCACGATCAGTCTCAAAGGATTGTGTTATAAAAGAAGAACTCCTTGATATTGTGCCATTAAAAGACAGAACCCGTGGCATCGATGTAAAAGAAACAATGATAAATGTGTTTGTGAAAGCAAATGTGCCCAAGCAGAAACTAACTGCAATAGCCACGGATGGGGCGCCATCAATGGTCGGATCTGTGAACGGGCTTGTGGGGCTGTGCAAAGCTGACAACACATTTCCTGAATTTTGGAATTTCCACTGCATCATTCACCGGGAGCAACTTGTGTCCAAATCACTGAATTTAGACAACGTCATGAAGCCTGTGATGGAAATCGTAAACTACATCCGCACGCATGCTCTTAACCACAGGCAATTTAAGAATCTCATCGCTGAACTCGACCAAGGGCTTCCAGGAGACCTGCCGCTGCACTGCACTGTGAGGTGGCTTTCTAAAGGCAAAGTGCTGTCTCGCTTCTTTGAGCTGTTGGATGCTGTGAAACTGTTCATGGAACAGAAGGACAAGGATTATCCGGAGCTCTCAGACCCCAAGTGGATTATGGATCTGGCCTTTTTGGTCGACATGCTGTGTCATCTGGACAGACTGAACCTGGATCTGCAGGGAAAGTTAAAAATGCTGCCTGACCTAGTGCAAAGTGTATTTGCATTTGTTAACAAACTGAAACTGTTTAAGACACATCTTCAAAAGGGAGAATTAGCGCATTTTCCCTCTCTGCTAAAAGCAAGCGTACAAGCCACCGGTGCCACCCGGAAAAAGCAAACAGCCCGTTATGCAACATTGGTTGAAACCCTGCAGGAAAACTTTGCGACCCGGTTCCATGATCTACATGTGAAAAGGCCACAGATTACGTTCCTCGTCGATCCTTTTAATGCTGAGACGGACTGTTTGAAAGCCCCGCTAGTCAACGACGAGGCGGTGGCCGAGTTGGAGATGATCGAACTTTCAGAGGATGACCGACTGAAACCTGTTCTGAGGGAAGGGACCCTTGAGTTCTGGAAAACTGTGCCGATCGAAAAATACCCAAATGTCAAACGGGCTGCGCTCAAGCTACTTTCAATGTTTGGGTCAACATACGTCTGTGAGTCTGTGTTTTCTACCCTGAAACACGTGAAATCCAAGCATCGATCTGTTCTGACTGACACACATGTGAGAGAATTGCTTCGAGTGGCCACAACGGAATAC
This sequence comes from Pseudochaenichthys georgianus, assembly GCF_902827115.2. NCBI lineage: Eukaryota > Metazoa > Chordata > Actinopteri > Perciformes > Channichthyidae > Pseudochaenichthys > Pseudochaenichthys georgianus. The sequence continues at coordinate 20,609,060 of NC_047503.1, read as the reverse complement.
AAGCCAGATTTGAGGAGGATTGTTCAAAGCAAGGAATGTCAGAAGTCTCACTAATTTAAAGTAAGATAAAAAACCTTTTCAATTTTGTTTACTGAGAGTTTGTGTGTGAGTGCACACAATGTTCATTGTTATGTTATGTTAACTGGCCTCTGCATACTGGTAGGAGAGGTTTAATTCAATTTCTGTCAATATTATGGTGTGTGCCATTTACAATAAATCTGTCTGAGCAGAGCTATATGTGTCTGTGTGTGTGTGTGTGTGTGTGTGTGTGTGTGTGTGTGTGTGTGTGTGTGTGTGTGTGTGTGTGTGTGTGTGTGTGTGTGTGTGTGTGAAGTTTTATATTTTCATTTTATCTATGAGAGAGAGAAGGGAGGAAGAAAGTGAAGGAGCACAGAGAAAGGCTGAGAACAAAAGAGAGAATGAGGGAGGGGGGGTGCACGTGCATCTGTGACTGTGTGTTTGATGTGGCTCTTTGCAGTAACATAGTCAAAATGTTGGCTCTTAACCTCTGACTGGTTGGCCACCCCTGCGCTAGCCAATCAAACCGCGTCTAAGCTGGGAGAGATATCCCGCCGTTCATTTCTATATTTCAAAAAAAGTCGGAGGAGAAACTAACTATCGCCGTAGCGAATCACCCGGTTTTGTATGACCAGACCCTCTTCACCTACCGGGATACAAACCGGAGGAACCAGGCATGGAGGGAGGTGGCAGAGACAGTGGGGGAAACTGGTAGGTTTTCGCCTGTTTGGGGAGTTTATATATATATTGCTCCCATACAATCCCCGTGGTTTTTTGCTTTGTATGTCGGGGGCGGGAGATTCATGTGATTGGTTGTTGGCCGTGTTGCTTGAATAAAATCCCCAAGCTCCAGACACGCCCAGCTCCAAGCTATTTTTGAAGCTGTGGTGTGGATGCTCCGACACACACACACACACACACACACACACACACACACACACACACACACACACACACACACACACACACACACACACACACACACACACACACACACACACACACACACACACACACACACACACACACACACACACACACACACACACACACACACACACACACACACACACACACACACACACACACACACACACACACACACACACACACACACACACACACACACACACACACACACACACACACACACACTCCACTCTCAGGGCCTTCACACTCAGTGGTTCTCAAACTTTTTCTGTCAACACAAATAATCACGTAATGGGCCAAGTTAACATTTAATAAAATCCATCAATATGAACGTGAGCATTCCTTTCAAAAAAATAAAAAATCACTTCGCTAGAACAGTGATAATAAAACAATGCTCCATAATTCTGTGTTGTAACAAAAAAAATACATAATACAATTGTGCAATCCCTTTGCTAGAACAATAAGTTATAATATTTTTGCAATCTGTGCAAAAAATGAAAAGAAAGAAAATGCTGATATTTGGCAAAAAAGTGTGTCTTAGTGGCTGCAATGAGCCTGTTTTGTACTGCACATTTCTTCAAAACGGGGTTGCAGGCTCAGTGGCGGTGCCAGAGATTTTCTTTTGGGGGTGCTGTGGGGTAGCTTGACGTTTCATAGATGGTGCTCAAACATTTAGGGTTTCCCATTAATGTACCGGGCGCTACAGTGGCATTTTCTACTGCAACACTCCCCACACAAATACACAGCTCGAGGCATATAGGTGTAAGCAGGGGTAAAATACTATTTGTATAGGTGGTGTGTGGACCTAGCCTCCTCTAGGGGGGTCCGTGGGCATGCTCCCCCGGGATGATTTTTTTTTTTTTTTTAATATTGAAGTTAAAAGCATCAATCTGGTGCACTTTGAGAGCAACATGAGAGATCTATGGATACATCTCTCAACACCCATTTGAAACAGAACTGGAAACAGATTTACTTTTTCTTTATGGATATTTTACAAATCACCCTTTTAAAATGTATTCTTTTTTTACTGTCATATAGTATTTCATACCTGTTTTTCATTTATTCTCTTATTTTTTTATAATCCTCCACTTTGTTGTTGAAAAAGCGCTCTACACACACACACACACACACACACACACACGAAACATAGAGACCCAGACGTAACTGTACTGTATCATATTATTTTCGAATCAATAATTTTTCAAATTATGATTTAATTTTTTTATTATATTTTTTAATAACCATTTTTCCTCCTGGTCTCTCGCGCCCTGTCATGCCTCTGCGCCCCCCCCACTTTGAGAAACACTGCACTAACTCCACATCATCCAACATGACTGTGGAGGTGATGGAGACGCCCTCTGCTGGTGGAGAAATGTTAAGACTGCAGTCACAGTACTGACTCCTGATTGGATGACGGCAGGTCCGGTTAAAATGACTGAGAAGCTTTACAGTTCATTCTATTATTCACCTTTTTAGTCCTAAAAGGGAATAAGCCTAAGGTACATTTTTGATACTATTTTTTCCTGAACGCCAAAAGTCAAAAGATTATTCGTGCATTACATATTTTATTCTGGAGTCAAAAAGATCCTGGCAAAACAATTGAGCAGATTCTTTGAACAGTTGCACATTTTTTTTTTTTGATCATGGTCTTTTTATTGGTTTTAAGGACACAACAGATACAATGATCAGTACAATATAGTATTACATTCCAAATAACACAACACCCCATCCCCCGCCCGCTCCAACAGAGTCCCACCCCTATTTTGGTTTACTCCAACCAACATTGATAGGAAATGTACCTAAATCCCATCAGACAAAAGTTGAGTGATTCACAGTCATGTCTTGTTATGATCCTCTCTGCAGAACAACCAAGATGAACATTTTGATTGCTAAAGAGGAGGGCTGCTGAACTAAGCAGGGGATGATGTCATCGCTCAGGGAACCAATCAGGATCTGATTATGGACCATCCTGTGGATCTGGGAAACAACATTTCCTCAATGTTTCTGTCATTGCAATGACCAATAAATGTATTGCAGCATTAAACTAATTTCTGTTCATTTATTATGAATACATTATACCACAAATAATTATTGATTATGTTTATAGAAGGACAAACACAGATGCTAAAAACTAAAATCAAGAAGAGGAAGCTATACATTTGTTATTTTGTGTGTGTTTTGTGATGGAAGTGAAGTAAAGGAGAGAAAGAATGGATTTATATCATCTGACCAAATTCCTTTGTAAAGTGAAAGCGGGAGGTGAATGATCGGTTGCTTATCTCTGTGAGAGCCACATGTTTACACTCCTTATACTGAGTAACACATAGGTCAATACTGGCCGTGTGTGTGTGCGTGCGCGCGCGTGCGTGCATGTAAGCATGATAAAGACAGAGAGAGTTTGAGCAGATGCATCGACAAAAAGCCACACACAAGAATATAATTAAACAACTCATTGAATTCTGAGGTCAAGGGTCACTGTGTGAGTCACATGCTCGAAACCAGGAAATGAAGAGTTGTGATATGAATCCAGTGACTTCCCTCATCTTTACAGTAGAGCAGGAACAAAGCTTTGTGGATTTCAGTGAACCAACTTATCAAGGATGATAAGAAACCAAGTGGAAGACTTGTAAGTATGCCGACTGCTCTCTGCTACCTCTCTTTACTTTCACTACCAGCTGTTAGCCGGTCATAATGTAACACTGACTTTAGGAGTAACAACCTGATATAACCAAATCAAGATGGGTAACAGTCAGTGTTGGGACTAACGCGTTACAAAGTAACGCCGTTATTTTTGGCAGTAACTAGTACTCTAACGCATTACTTTTTAAATTCAGTAACTCAGTTACCGTTACTACATGGTGCGTTACTCCGTTACGTTTTTTTATATAGTAAACAGCCAGGTGAACAGAGATGAGAACTGTACTTAAGTACAGTACTTGAGTAAATGTACATATACTTCCTGTGTCACATGCGGAGACGGGCTGTGGGCGTGTTTGTGTTGTTTACTAACAAGACTATCATGGCGGCGGCGGAGCTCAAGTCTAGTTTCTCGACCTGGAGATATTCTCACTAGTTCACTTTTGTCGAGCACAAAGAAAATAACGTTTTAGTTAAATATAAGTTGTGTCCTGGCGGGTCAAAGAGCCTATCTACTGCCCAAACCAGTCATTCAAATCTCTTAAAACATCTGCAAAAACAACATGCTGGGACAGCCGACGCCACTCCACCTCCACCTGCACCTAAGCAACAGCGGCTGGATTTTAACCAAGGGACTGCTAGCCAGGGAAAAGTCGATAAAGCCATTGCACGGTATGTTGTGGAACACATGCAGGCTATTGCTACCAGGGCCGTATCCAGGATTTCCTAAATACCGAGGTCCAAACATGTTAGGAGGGTTCGGGGGATACCCCCGCGATTTTCATGATCTAGTTAGGTGCTTTTTAAGTCCTGTGGGGATAATATATTGATTTCAAACCATCTCAGTGGGCTGCAGTATAAATTATTTTTGAAAGTGTAATACATTAATCAGTTGACTGTTACTATTAATGATCTGGACATGCAGAAGGACCTGCACCCTCTCTTCCATCTTCATTACTCTCTCTGTCCTCTACTCTTTCTCTTTGTTCAATCTCTCCCTGTTGTTCACCTTTTGCTCCTCCTCACTTGTCTCCTCCTCACTTGTCTCTCCTGCCAGTGAATTAAAAGCAATTCAGCCATTTAGTTCATTTAACTTGTTTGTTTACATTTTTTTTTTTTTTAAATCTGTTTTGTTTGATTCTCAAAAGAGAACAAAGATGTAAGCAAATTGTGTTTTATTATGAAATCATAACTGCAATAGATGTATGTTGTTTTAAAATTATGCCTATTGTAAATGAAGACTATTGTTATAGATAAATAGATAGATAAATGGGGTTATTAAGCCTACATTCTTCTGTCCGACTGTACCTGCAGTTCCTCCCTGACTTCCATCACTTTCTCTCTCTCTCTTTCTCTCTGCCTGTCCTGTCTCTTCCTTACCAAAGCTGAGCTTCGACTGACATAGTCTTTTCATTACATCTAAGTCAGTGTAAAAAGAAAACAATACAATGTTATATCTCCAATGTTTTACTCAAATTGAAATGAAAAAAACCAAATTAAAACGTTTGTTAAAAAGGTAATCCTTCTGACATTGGATGAGTAATTAACTGTAGCTCTCTAGCTAGTTTATTCACGCAATTTAAATCAAAGTATAGCCTATAGCTGCAATATAAGTTAGTGTGCATATTGTCGGACATCCACTGACTAACGTAGAGCGTTCACACAGGATCTGCTGGTCATAATGTCCTGATGAACAGAAGCACAAGCAGCCCGCTGGACTCAGATCTCTAAATACCTCATCACTCCTCCGCCGCTCCAGTTCAAGTCCGGGCTGCGGTGGTTTGTTGATACATGTCGTCTTCTTCTGTTTGCTTAAATCGAGGCTACGTAGTTAGGCTACGTAGTTATGCAGCACCCCCATCGTCAGTAAATGGAAGTACTACAAAGAACCCCGTTTAGTGCAATTATTTCACAAGTTTTGTTATATACACAGCTCGACAAATATTACCGAGGTCCGGACCTCAATGGTAGATACGGCCATGATTGCTACAGTGGAGTCACCCGCTTTCAGGGAGCTAGTTAGCATGATACCATGTCCGGGCGGCACACGGCATATGAAACGGAAAACTTTTTCCAACTACCTGGAGAAAGAATATACAAAAATGTAAAGCCTATGTATAGCCGATGCTATCCAGATTGCATATAATGCATGTCAAGTTGATCAACAGATTGTATTATTCTCCAATGCAATAATAGTACTGAAATGAAGGCTATAAGGGCATTAATATAATGGGAGCCCTTTTTTAAGTAACTAAAACGTTACTTTTCACAGTAACGCATTACTTTTTGGTGTAAGTAATCAGTAAAGTAACTGAGTTACTTTTGAAATGAAGTAACTAGTAATGGTAACTAGTTACTGGTTTTCAGTAACTAGCACAACACTGGTAACAGTTAACATACACTTGAACTTCATGATGAATGAGAACTCATATTATGAAGTTTTAAAGATCTTGTACTCAAGATAATGTAGCTATTTAACAATGTATACATAATAATTTTCAAAAGGTTCGACATTCAAAAAATTACTTTGAATACTTTTAATTTTATTTATTGGGTTATTGGTTCCTACTTTTGGATAATTATCTCACGCTGCAGCTAGCTATTCTGCCAACTATTAAATTGCTCCAAAGGATCAAGAATATTATCTTCTGTTTCTGCACAGCAACTAGATTAGTTACGCAAGTGTTATTGAATTAAATGTGTAATATTTGATTTTGAAATCTACTGGAATTATGAAGGACCATTAATAGGAAGTAGACTCAACTTTATTGGCCAGGTTTGTGTACATAAATTAGGAAATTATTATTTATTTGTATTGCTCCTTAAAGAGCCGGTGACACGGTTTTCCCCCATCATCCAAACCCATCAATTTGAGTACATATTGTCCCCTTGAAAACCGTTACTGAACTGATTTTGGATATTTGTACTTTGATAACCATTAATCTGCCTTCAATGTTGACAATTTTCTGGATCTTCTCGCGGATTCTTCAAGTCCCGCCAAATGATGGGTGACGTCATTGTGGGCACAGCGCTCCAGCTGCATCCAGGATCACAGCATCTGCATGTAAACCTTTATATATATACAGTCAGATGTAAACGCACGACGGCGCACACAGCAGCAAGCTCAGACAGGTTAATGTTGAACGTGTCTGAGAGCTCATATGAGGCTGAAGGATCAGTTTATGTTGTATCTGTTAGAAGTTTAGGAATGAGGTGCGTCAATATGGGCGATCATATGGTCATGTAGCCAGTGGGACTGGGACTAAAAATCATCCCGGGACTCTCGACCGGCCCACTTCGGTAACGCTAGTAAATTGTCAACGGGGGGAGCGGGGGATGTAAAATACAAATATAATGTATAATGTCTGTGTCTTTGACATTAGCGCTGCTAGCCACCTGTGCCCTGTACTACGAAGCCAGTTCAACAGACCCTGGATATGTTTGAGTAACAAACAAACTAACAACAAACTAACAAACGAGATCTCGCTAAACGGTCCTACGACGCTGGTTATCAACTCCGTAAATCAAGCCAGGGTTTCTCTCTCCAGCTGAGAGCGCGTTCACGTCTAAGACACGCGTGGATCTGACTTTAATTACATTTGTCTCGAGTGTTTCGTCAACATAATGTGTTAAATAATACTTCTGCATCCAGTCTGTGACACTGTGAGTGTTGCACGGCCAGATGAGGCTGGAGAAGCTGACTCAGATAAGGAAATATATGATATATTATGATATTATATGATCGATGATCTGATTGATGATGTAATATGAATGATAAGTGCGACACGTCGGCGTCTTCTCTGCATACGGCAGTTTAAACTGTATTTTCTTTATCCTGTAATATGACTTGAGAGATTTAAACTCCGCACACTGAGTTAATCTCTTTTCTATAGACACCGGAGGCGGGCAGCGTCAGGTAAAAGAAGTTATTTAGCCTTCTCAAACCTGAGCCTCACGCGCCGCCTATGGGGGATGCAGTGTTGGGAAAGTTCACTTTCTACATGAACTAGTTCAGTTCACAGTTCACATATTTTAAAATGAACTAGTTCAGTTCATAGTTCATAATTCAAAATGTTGAACTAAAGTTCATGGTTTCAAAAATGAACTAATTTATAGTTTATAGTTCTTTTTTCAATACGTTGCTGCGAGCTATTATTTGTCTCCTGTACGATGTTAATGGGCCATTGCAATGTTTACAATATCCTCAGAGGGCCGTACAAGTTATTGACCTCTGCTTAAAAAAACTAAAATCACAGCCCATTCATTTCATTCTGTGCAAAGAAAAAGCAACCTCCTAATCCAGATATCTCACCATGACTCGCGTATGCATGCACGTGCAGGGTGTGGCGTGACCACCAACACAGAAAGATATGGACACAAGATGTGTGCAAATGTATTTAGTTTCCTATCCATGTGAACATGGTTTAAGTGGGGGGGACCTAACCTCCTCTAGAGGGGTCCGGGGGGCATGCTCCCCTGGGAAGATTTGTTTCACTTTGAGAGCAACATTAGGAGATCTATGGACACATCTCTCAACACCCAAACACAACTGTAAGCAGATTTTCTTTTAATGTATGGATATTTGACAAATCACTCCCCTTTCAAACTGTATTCTTCTTTATTAATAACTGTCATATAGTATTTTATACCTGTTTACTTTATTCTCTTATTTTTTTTATAACTTTAAAAATGATCATATAAAGATGTGCCTTTACCTCACTGGTTGTAGACAAAGCTTCTTATATTCGTTAGCATAGCTAGCTTACCAGATGCTAATGATAACAACACAGTTATTGACTGTCTGATCAGAATGACAGATGAGCAGATCGCCACTGGGCTTTCAACTAAAGACACAGACACGCAGAAACTGCGGCATGTGTATGGACTTATCGGTACTGCAATTTCTGAAGTGCTGGAGTGGCGTTCTGGTGCTCTCCGTCAGAACTGCACCCCTGTCAGTCAAGACATATACCACGTGATGACACGTTAGGCTCGTGTTGTGTTCAAGGACCCTGACCTTGGCCAGGAAAAACAGGCACTCGCTTGTTTAATTTTTTTGCGGTCTAGATTTCTTTCATTTTTTTATTTTTTGCGTGTGTTTATAAATTACCTCGAGGGCCGTACCAAATTGTCTCGCGGGCCGTATACGGACGGAGGCCGGAGGTTCCCCACCCCTGCCATAGAGTCTCACTCTGAGCGAGTGCTGCTGCAGCTGCTCTCGGCTTCGTCCATACTAATTCATTCATTCATTCATTCAATGCTCGCCGGTTCCGCGGTTCCACATTGTTTGTTGTGAGGAGTCTGATATATTTAGTATATTTATATTTTAGTGCGATAGCCAGGGGTGACAGGCGCGTACGCGTCACAGGCAGCTTGCTGTTGCCAGATTGGGTGGTTTTCCGCATTATTTTGAAGCCTGTTTACGGTGTGTTTTAACTGGGTTTTCGGCTGAAAGGCATATGAAATCTGGCACACTTTTGAACGCCGTTATAATACAGTGCTGAGAATGAACGCACTTTTGAACGCCGTTATACAGCGCTGAGAATGAACGCGTTCTCAATTACGTTCATCTAGCGGAAATACAGTACGTTCAGTTCACGTTCGCCCAAAATATGAACGCGTTCATGAACGATCGTTCATTGAACGCGTTCAGGTACATCACTGGGGGGATGTGCTAGTTACTTATCCGACCGGCCCACTTCGGTACCGGCCCATCGGGATTCGTCCCGATGGCCAGTCCGCCACTGCACCCAGCCCACGTAAACTGTCAACGGGGGGAGCCTCGCTGCGGGGAAACGGTGGACCTAGTGTCCCGATCGGAGTGGGAATAATAATAATAATCCGTGCATTTTATCCATTAATTTCCCCAACATTGTGGTAAAAAACCACACGTTTAATCCACGTTGGTGTACTACTACAACTACAAAAAGCATCGGTTTGTTTTCTCATCAGTAAATGCAGACCGGCTCAAACAAACGATTTTTAATCATCATCCTCACTCATCATTTAATGTATCATATGTTCGCCGAATTGACATGAAAGCACTAATAAATGTAGTTTCATCCACTTGAGTTTATAACCACAAAAATAATCGATTTGTTTTTATATCACATCCGACGGGAGGAAATTCAGCAGCTCTCACTCCCGATTTGTAATCCTAATGTAATCATCATCTTCACCACGATCATTTATGTTTATGTCGCCGAATTGACATGAAAGCACTGACAAATATGAATATAGTCAACTTCATTAAAACGTTATTAACGTGCCTAAACTCAGTAATTCACCATTTCTACGCATGACACAACACACTTTAGAGGCTTCTCAATACTCAAATTTCCCCTCCTCGACTCCTCGACTCCTCGGTCCTCCGGTAGTGACCCGGAAATGAATTTCAGCGCGCCATTTTGAAGGACGTCTCATTTCTCTAAATGCACACCGAGGACCGAGGATCGAGCGTCGAGGAGGCTCTCTGGAGGAGCTATAACCGAGGATACACTGATGGTTCCTCCACGGCTCCTCCGCGGATGCATTTCCGGGAACGGTGGAGGCGTGACACACGGCCGGACTTATCTCAGCCAATGACAGCTCTGCATGCATCCCCTGGATATTATTTTAGAAACTGCTCTCATCGCAACGCGATGTTTACAGTGAGAACAGCTGTGAGGTCCTGCAGAAAGCAGAGCAGTGTGTAAAATAAATATCACTCAGTATAACAGACCTACTCTCTTTATTTGCTTTAGTTTAGTAGATATATACAAACAAAGAGTCGATATTTTTCTAAGAACATTTAGTGCTTCACATACTAAAATACACAACGGCTGTAGCCTGATTATGCTTTAGGAGCTTAGGTGTGTGTGGTACAGTGTGTAGGTGTGTGTGTGTGTGTGTGTGTGTGTGTGTGTGTGTGTGTGTGTGTGTGTGTGTGTGTGTGTGTGTGTGTGTGTGTGTGGTACAGTGTGTAGGTATGTCCTGTACAGTGTGTAGGTGTGTGTGTGGTACAATGTGTGCGCAGATGCGGCGGACAGACAGGTCTCAGTTGGTTTGGTGTCCTCTGCTTACTTTTAATACTTGCAAATACAACTTTTGGCCCGTAATTTCAATTCCCCATTTCAGTCTCTGATTGTGTTACGTTATTATGAGAGTGCTCTCATACTTTAAATTGCATATATTTATATAAATATATTTGTGTGTGTGTCCGCATCTGTAGCCTGTTATTGTCTCATTATACCGCACTCTCAATGAATTCAAGGTAAATATGTGGGGGAACAATGTTCAGCTGATCTAACAGAGATTATAAAATATGACAAAACACTCGACAGCTGATGCAGCTGTTGCCACGTAATAATGAACGGACGTCGCTTTAATATGACCGCTCAGAGGAGAGGAGTTCTCATTTCTTTAAACGTCTGCTGCTTCCCCTCCTCTTTCCCCGGTTCCCCTCCTCGGTCCTCCGCTCGCATCTCCTGTGGGCGGGACTAAGTCTCGAGGAGGGGAGTCGAGGAGGGGAGTCGAGGAGGGGAAATTTGAGTATTGAGAAGCCTCTTATGTCCGTGTTTGGCTCTCGAAGCGTTCCCGCATTGACGTCACTTCCGGCTTCCCCCAAAACTTCAAAATGAGTGAAGGAATTTCCCCGCGATGTTCGAAATGATTGATATTTAACGGAACGGTATCGCTTTTTCTTTTTTAAACTGACGGTTCGAGATTACTAGTAGCCCAATATTTCATTGCACAACAGTTGTTGGGATGGTGTCACAGGCTCTTTAAGTACGTTCAAAGAAATACATATGAACAATGACCAACACCGCACAAGACAAACTGATAAGTCAATTGTAAAAATGTTGAAATGTGTCGGTGACATCCCAGAACAGAAGAGTCACCAGAGGATCACCTCAGGGGTTGATGGTCTCTTGTAGTTGTAATGTCCTTTAGGCCTGTCCAGTGTCCACACCCAGGTTCATTAGCTAAATACATCAAAAGGATCCTGTCATCCTGTTTCCAACACTTGAGTTATTTATTTCTGTTTTGTTTCATTGTGTTTCCTTCTACTCCATCCTGCTACACTCCGTTTGTGCTGTCACTGTTTCTCCAGGCTCTCCACAGTGCAGGATTGTCAAAATGGAATCTCTATGGAGATCTTCCTGCATCTTTCACTCATACCAGCAGTAAGTTGTCAATCTATTTAGCCCCAAATATCAAGATGTTTGCTTTATTTCTCCAGAGAGGGTGACATACTAATACACTTTCCATAGCTTACTACCAATCCAATGATTTATTTTGTCTTTTTTTTCGGGTGGCCGTCTTGTGAGAAACATGTAACCATGAAAAATCATATCACAAATATGGAGATACAGGATTTCACAGGATGAGAACAGAGATCTTGTAGTACATAGCAATTCCATATGCATTTTGCTTTTACAATTAAAGAGTTGGCCTTGTTATGCGTTCACCATATAAACAAATGGAGAATTTCTAGGAAACCAGAATAACCAAATTAAATAGTGAAATCTTTAGTACCATTACTACATCCAATGAATAAGCAGATACTTAAGCATATTGTTCAAAACCAAAGTGTATAATGTATTGATTTCTTGTCTTCTAGGTGTTGATTGCAGGGGTGCTGTCATTCCTCCAGAAGAGGGCCCACAGACTGGCCATCGATCACAGACTGCCCTTTCTGGGGGGACGTTTTGCTATTGTGGTGTAAGTCAACAACAACAACAACTAGGATGAAAATAAGTTAGAAGCAATGTTTCAATATCACAACTAAAGTATTTAACATATAGCACCATGGATGTTATAGGCAACAGAGTTATTTAACATGTACCCATATTTTTTAGACACTAAACAGGTTAATTTAAGCAGCCAAATCAGCAATATTAATTTGTGTTTCTGTCACTATTGTGTCCTAGGCCTTTGGATACTATAGGAAGCCTGAGCAATCGTTGGTCCTATGGGTTTGCATTTGGTGCCGTGTCCTCAAGCGTCATGCTACTCTTCTCTGAAAGTTACATCCCTTTCAGTGTGCCTTCCTGGGCCCGAGGTACTCCCACTGTTTGATATTTTTATCCAGGCTTAATTTTAAACCTATTTACTTTGCTACTAAAGGAAATAAAGATTTTCTAGGTGTTGACCCCAGAAAACTATTGGAAGAGTTGCTGCCCAGCAGTCTCTACCATTCAAGTACAATGCCTAACCTTACCCATCCTAAATCTTCACAGCTTTGAGGTAACCATCAAGACACAACTTTAAAAAATGACGTTGATTGATGTGATGTTTTCTGATTCTTCTCCTCAGCTATAGTGTATCTGGTTGGAGCTTTAGAGGTGGGCCTGGTCTATTTTCCTTTCTTTGCCTGTCTATCCACACCGTTCAGAACAACTGGTGCAGTGCTGGGAATACTCTACTCTCTGTCCTGGTAAATATCTATATGTCTCAAAATCGGGATTAATACAGCAAAGTGTTTCTTTCACTGGTATGTTTTTTATGTTACTCAACATTGTAAAAGCATCCAACAAGTTGGCCTGTTAGACAAATTAATGATGTCATAAGCATGTAATCATGTCTTGATGCTTGGTTTTTAGGATAATGGTCACACTCTGGGATACATTCACCTGTCCAGATGGCATGGTAAGTGAGTACTACATCCATTATAAAAGCTATGTTGCAGTCTGGCTTTCACCAAGGATCCAGTCCCTTCCCAAATCTAAAGAAATACGGCTGTACAAAACAGTGTTTCCTGTTGGTTTGTTGAAATAACTCACTTTTTGTGTGTGGTTTTAAAGATCTTGGGTAAATACCAGAAGTTAATTATCCAGTGGCCCTGCATCCTTTCCCTCATCTTCCTCTTGGGACGATTCGTCAACATACTAGTAAAAGCAGTTCGTATACACCTGCAAGTGGAACAGGTCAGTATCCCTCATGAATAAAACCTTTGATCTTATTTTTGCTGTGTATTTTCCATAAGCCAATAGTAATCTACAGCTTATGTGATTTTATTGTCACATTTATTAAAATAATGGTATATAATTGTATTCTATGCTGTATTTTATTCTCCTTCACAGTTATGTCTGCAGTGATTATCAGTTTTTTCCTGAACATTATGTATAATAAACTCTGTGTGACATACTCTGAATCTGTTGCCAGGGCACTGAGGAGCTGACTGAGCAACACCAGGTGCAACATGTTAAAAGACTGTTGTGCAAAACACCTGTTCACAGGTAGAACACACATTCACGCACACCTGCACTACTGTCAAGCGGACCCTGAACAAATGGGATTTACTAGTTCTGCTGTTTGAACCAGTTTTCCACAAAAAAAAAACGAGATCTCGGAAATGTCAACCGTTTTCAAAAATACTTTTTACACATTTTTTTAAATGTCAGCTTCTCACTATTCAACATTTCAATAACATACTAGTCTCTCTTTTGCAGTAAGCCTCTCAGCTGGTTCCAGAGAAGAGTGTATGAGTGGGACCCTTACTTCAAGTTCCCCAACAGGATCATCGGCACCATCATTATATCTCTTATAGGCCTATACATGGTACAGCAGGACAGCTCTCATGTTTGATTATGGAAAACAACTTCTCTCATCTACAAACTTTGTTATGGAAACACAAAGCACCTCATCTGTGCATCCGCTTAATTTTTCTCTAGATGACCCTGGCAGACTACAGTGTCAGTGATTTGGCTTTTGACCAAGTTGGCAGGTGGAAGGATACACTTAAACACCTGGTTATTTCTTGTAATGACACTGAAGCTCAAGGATTCATGATAACACAGCTGGAAGAGTTCATTGACGTGTCTAGGAGTGAGTTATTCAACTGTTATTAATGCCATATATGGGTACATTTACACTAAATATGCATTACTTTCTTACTTCTTCATAGTTCTGGTTTAAGAAAAGGCAAAAAAAAACAGCTCCACATTGGTATACTGTGGCCTGATCAATTAAATAGAGTAAAGTTGTTGTTATTTCTTTCATTCCAGAGGCTTGGTTGGCCACCAACATCTTTGCTAGTCTCAACTCTGTAGCCTACTGTCTCCATGTCTTGGCATGTTACAGGTAAGAGACCTAAAAAAAACCGAAATATGAACATTTATTTTAAGTTATGATAAACAATAATTGACATGATTCATCATAGGAAACACTTGAAGAGGCTGTGGAAAGGGCAGAAGGGTTTTCTTCCTGAAAAGTTTCACAACCCTAGCTCTGCTGTCAGCGTCGTAAGTAACACACACACACAAGTTTGACATTGGCTGTTAATCTGTTTCAGGTCACAATGTGAATGTGCTATATCGACACATTTTTCTGTTTCAATTTGTTTACAGGCTTCCATTGCAAGATACTCTGGTTGGCAAATAGCATTTACACTGTGGGGTAACTTTTTCACCTCATCACTAAATGCTTTCAAAACAAAATCAACAGCAATTACATAGGCTATTTTGATGTACGACTGAACCCAAAATGAAAACCTACTTCCCAGCAAAGCCTTAGACAACCTATAAACCTGATAAAACAACAGTAGCGTGTAACAATAACAGTCCTTTATGAGCTTAATAAGAACATAATCAACATGTGTGTGAAGAGATTATGTGAAATATTTGAATGTCTCATTCGTATTTTCTCTCCAGGCTACGTGATTGTCCATTTTGTCCACTTCCTGTTTGCTCTGCTTTTGGTCTATGGGCTGATTCTTCCTATAATGCACGGAAGAGCACTGAGCATGCTCCACAACCTGGGAATTATAGTGTAAGGCATGTTTTCCCTATGGTTGTGGATATGTGATGGCTTTTGAATGGACACAATGGTTGATTGATTTTTCGTGTGTCCTTCAGTCTGACCATGAGTCTGGTCATCTCCCTGGTCATTCTCCAGGTAGTTCTGGTTCAGATCTTCTTCCTTCAGGACAAAATGTCTCCAACTGATAAACAAAAACCTCTAGCTATCAATAACAGGTGAGTATATTTTAATATAAGAACATAAAGTCTTTTATTTGCCAGAAAACCCTGGCTGTTAGAAATTAGCATTTAAGGACTTATATTTTTGGCATACTTCAAAAGTAAATCTGTAGCTTGAAGTTCCAGTTTCTCTACCCCCTCTTCAGAAAGGCGTTCCATTGCTTCAACTACTTCTTCTTTTTCTACAACGTGGTGATGGGGATCGGTAACTGCATTATGAGGTTGCTGTGCAGCATTGTGGTGGGAACATGGCTGGTGTCCCGCATAGACCGAACCATTATGCAGAGAGGATATGAAACCATGGATCCCGGTAAGCTTAAGTTCAACAGAGATACGTGTGTGAGACAAAAGTACAATATTAGTTTAAGTTTATTTTTTTACAATAAAACATCACAGCTAAAGTTCTATTTGTTTATACACTATAGGTGAGAACCACAACTGTAACTTTATCATTACTTGGGAGTGGGGTTTATTTATTTCAGTAGATGGTAGAATTTCACAAAGCATATTGTTTATCTCTCATTATGGTGTGTAGAGATGACAGTATTTCTTGCATGTTTCAGGCTATGCTACTTGGATTGGGATGATCTTTGCTGACCACTATCATAACAATCCAGTCATGGTGTGTTTCTGCCAGCTGCTGGTCTCCAACACATGGGAGAGACACACTGCGTCTGCATACTCCACATTCAGCAACGTGCAATCAGGTCAGTAGTGTGAGCGTGTAGTTCTTGTATAAACAAGTATATTATATATAAACCACTGTCTCCATCTGTCTGAAAACTAGAATGCAACAAGTGACTTGTTACGCCCAGACCTAGGGGAACCTAGGCGCAGCATAAAATGCACTCTCCCCACTCCCAAGAACACGGACGCCAAACACAACCTTTTCGACTAGTTTTGCATACAACAGGTCTTTTAACTCCTGGTTTTGTAGGCACAAACACATCATAGTACTGTGCAATTAACACTCAATCTGCTACTGTGCAGTTATCTAGTATCTCAATGGAAGGTTCCCGAGTAAACAATTGTAATTGACTCTGAATTGTGAATTTCAAAACAGACAAACTGTCAACCAGAAACATAGAATGTACGAGAATAGGAAATAGCTATGCTTACCCGACCCGATGACAAGAACAGAAAGACCGGATGAACGAGCCCCCAATTATGTTACGCCCAGACCTAGGGGAACCTAGGCGCAGCATAAGATGCACTCTCCCCACTTTTCCCACTCCCAAGAACACGGACGCCAAAACAGAGAAAGCGTTTGGTAAATGTATTTACCCAAAATTATTACACACCGGAGTAGCAAAACCACAAAACAAAGAAAGCTTTTAACACAAAATCTTACCTATCAAATGAGAAAAATAAACGTACAAAAATCTTACCTACTCTAATGCAAAAAACAGGAGAAAACGAATTATCCAGAAGGGAAAAAAAGAAAGGCTTTTGCACAGTTAAATATCCTCTCTTCTTCAGGTGGACCAATCAGCAGGTTGAAGGTAGCTAATCAGCTTAACAGGCACCACCTGTTGCACACACACGCACACGCACGCACACACACACACACACGAGGGAAAAATGTCCACACACATGACCTAACGACCCAGGGTCGTAACAAACTAAACTATGTTCTTCAAATTACCTTTAAAATTCACTGTTTTTGTGTGCACATATTCACATGTTTTAGCAATATTAATATTTTTCCGTTTTGTTTCATTACTTTCATTACCGTTTTGTTTCATTACTTCATTACTTAATTTCCTTCTTCTTTCCAGTTCATTAACTTTTCATTATTTTTTTCTAGAATCCCCTGTGAACAGCCGGGCCAGGAGGCGTTGGATATTGTTTTATACCTTACTGAGGAACCCTCATTTAATTCTGCTAAGAAAACACCACCTCTGTTCATCTTCATCAGTGCACACATCATCATCTCCACACTCAGACATGGTGGTGCAGGCTTGCGTCATGGCTTCTCAATCAAAGAGCTGCCAAGCAGAGTCACAGTCACCACCAGTGGTCATAGTCACACCAACAGAGGACTGATGAAGGAACAATTCTATAGATTAGTATGATATTAAAAAAAATTCACATGTATCAGCAGGGTTGCCAACTCTCACGCATCTGACGTGTGACACACGCTTTCACTCTCAATCTCACGCTCTCACGCTGCCCAAACTATTCTCACACCAAAAACAAGATGAACCGGCGATCGTTTTTGGTTGGTTATTTACAATGTTGAGTTGACAGCTGCTCAAGCTGTCGATCCGCTCCCTCCCCGCCCCCACCACTCTTAACATTAACAGACAGCAGAGCAGTGGGAGACGGTTGGTCAAGCCCCAACCCGTATTGCGCATGAGCAGATCTAAGATCCAGTAGAAATGATAACAAGTAAAAGTCTGCTGCTTATTGTTCTACTAGGCCAAAAATAGAGTCAAAGAGTATATGAGAGTGAGAGTTCATTAATATATTTGACAGTTTGGAGTAAGTCTGTAGATTTGTTTGTGTGTGTGTGTGTTTCATGTAGGCCGATAGGCCTCTCACGGTAATTAATTTTGTTGGATACATTTTCCCGGAAATTATTGCGATAAACGATAATATTGTCGGCACCGTTGTATGACCATTTTAGACCACTGACCTAATGATAATATATAATAATAATTCAAGTACATCCTTTCAAACTGCTAGTCACATCCTCATGTAAATGGAAATGTATCAAGGTCAGAAAAGTCATGGAGTTCATTTTTATTTATCCTACGATAAGTCAATTAATTGCTTATCGCGACAGGCCTATGCACACAATAAAACAGTGGAAACAAACATGTGTTTGACTTTCATTAGTGAATGAAACTTTGTTCCCTTTATAGTCTGTGTCCAATATTGTGTATTCGTATATATATCCTATATATATGCTAAGGTCCCGCTACTGACAGGATAGCAGTCATTTAGTGCGCATACAGTATGTGTAATTAAACCCATGATATCAAAATCTCACTCCAGCCAGGTACCCAAAGTTGGCAACCCTGGTATCAGTCAAACAATGTTGTTTATATCATTTTAAATTAAGATAAATTTAATGGTGGATCCACAAGTTGTAGAAGTAATTCTGTGGTGTTTTCAAATGGTCATTTTCAAAAGCTTTCGTTTAGAAAGCATGTTAATTGTGTTAATATTACTAAATTAGATTAGGTCAACTTTTCTATCAGCACAGAAGGAGTCTTCATTCTTAAGGATTTACTCATGTTGGATTTATCGAAAACCTATACAGAGATTGAGTGTTTTTAAGTGAAGCTCAGCTTTGAACTGCTGTACAGTATTTCTGTCTAATATTTGTGTTAATATCCTAATAACGTACACTATATTTATATTATAATATAATATTACCAAGTGTCATACGAAATGGTTTAAAATGTTTTTGTATAGCCTCTGTAGCCTACTGTATACTGATTCTGTGGTTGTAAATATTTGGTTACTGTACAAACAAAAGTTTTGAGTTGGAAATAAAAAACTAATTGTGAACCATGCATGTTGATGATGATTAAAGTACTTTAATTTATGTTTAGAAACATTCAGGTTGCTACCTTTAATGTTGAATTCACTGTCCTAACATTGAATCCTAAGATTTCCCACGGTACTTAAAAGCAGCATACTTTCTAAATTTAGCCAGAGCCCTAGATATACTAATTATTGTTCAAACCTATGGTTCAAACAGATATATCAATTGTTCATCCACTGTTGTGGTAACATTATACTCATGTTAGCATGGGTAGCATGATCATGTTAAGACTTAACATGATCATGCTACCCATGCTAACATGAACACAAGCGTTTCCCTCCAAAAATGTAAAACGTATCTAAGTAATAGGCTACCAAGCTTTCCGTTGTCACCCTGCCTCTCCAAAAGCAAAACTGTCAATAAAAAGTATGCAATAATGCAATTACAGCTGAAAAAGTACTTGGGTGTGTGTGTTTTTTTATATATATATATATATTTACCATTCAATAACGCAATCGCTGCTGTCTGTCTGTCGAATAGAAGAACATGACAGCGCAGCGTAACTATACTACGGACGTGACTGCTCTGGCAGTGACATCCATAGATATATATATAAACACTAGATGGCTCATGGGAGATTTTCCAGCGTAGCTGACTGGCCGCCATCTTGCTACAGTCAACAGTTACTCTGATTCGCGTTATGGTAGCTGTTGTAAGGTGAGTGATCTGCACAAAAATACTCTTAACTCGCTGAAATCTTGACTGATTTACAAACGGTTTGGTTTATTATAAACATTATTAGCATGGCTATGATACAGGATGCTTGGACATGTTGAAATTGCAGCTTTTCTTTGTGTATGTGTTTGTATTTATTAGCTGGCTAATAACAAGAGGCTGTCAGTGAGACCTAGTATTACAAAGTTCACCCAGCAACTTTACACCAGTGGGAGAGGCAGCACTGCTCTTTCTTTTCAACATAACTTAAGTTACACATGGTTTCTTCCAAGTGGTTTGGCTTGTTAAAAACATCTTGCATTATGATACAGGAATTTGCTGGCTTTGTGTTTACAGAAGTACCTGACTATGCCGGACTTTTGTGCAGCCTACGGATGCTCCAATCGCCGCTGTCTGCAAACAAGAACCCGTGGGATCACCACATATGTTTATGTTTGCTCAGTCTAATAAACCCATAACATGGTTGTGAAAGAATACCAAAGCTGAGGCTGGATGATGATTGATTGTTAGTGTGCCATGTGTCACCGTGTGTCTTATTGGTTTTGTGTTATACTGTATTTTATTTTATTGTGTGCAAGACACATTTAAAACAAATAACCTTGAACCTTGAAGCCCCATCTCTCCCCACCTGCTCCTGCTTCCTACATCCCCTCCACACCACACCAAGTTGTTCTTCTTAATAATAATAATAATACATTTATGTTGGGGGGCCGCCTTTCATAACACCCAAGGACACCTTACAGGGGCATAGGGGAAATATAGGGAACAATTTAAACAGTGGATTTTGTGATATATCAGCCGGGGTGAGTCAAGACAAACCACAAATGGACTACAGAAGGACATATGGTACAGTTTATATTATTCTTGGTCTTTTTTCAATAACATATTTCAAAGGTTCTGGATTTGTTTACAAATCTAGAAACTAAATACAAAACTAGGATGATATGAAGATCTCATGTAAAAAATAATTGTGATAAATTAGACAGAACTGGCCTGTCTGTGAGCACATTTTATGTTGGTTTGGTTCTTCTGATAAAGGTGTGAATATCTAAATAATATACCAACATATGCTATTGTCATTAGTTGTGTCCCTGTTCTTCAAGCTAAGGCATTGCTCAATTAACAACTCTTGGTTTACAGAGTGGTAACATGAGACCGATTTTTATATATAAAATATAAATATTTTAATTTTATAATTTATTTATAATTTATTTTAAATATTGACAATAAAATAAAATAAATGGAAATATATACACCGGCAAATATTTAATATAAATACCTTGTGTGTGTATAGCTATTGCTTTATCTGATTAATGTTATTTTCATATGAAAGTCCATGATTATAAGTATGCAGTATCATAACTACATCTTTGATGTTTATAAAAAACCAAACCGTTTGAAAATCGGTTGAAAATTGAGCAAGCTATGGTTATTTAAATAGTAAACCATAATGTTATGAATGAGAGCACTGCCTGTAGCAAGATGGCGGCCAAGTGGCAACGTCGGTCTCCATTGGCCAGCAGCGCGTGTGAGCCATCTAGTGTTTATATATATCTATGGTGACATCAACATAGCCTGCTTGTGCTATACCACACTTTCCCCTCAAAATATCGTTAAATAACGAAACTTGGAAATAGTGCCAATCCATACAAAGTGTAACCACATCATGTACATGACAGCAATCTTTAAAAAATAACAGCATTGGTTTAATCTATGACTATTTTGACCATGTTCGTGCTGTTTTTGCCATAAGAGGCTTCTCAATACTCAAATTTCCCCTCCTCGACTCCCCTCCTCGACTCCCCTCCTCGAGACTTAGACCCGCCCACAGGAGATGCGAGCGGAGGACCGAGGAGGGGAAGCAGCAGACGTTTAAAGAAATGAGAACTCCTCTCCTCTGAGCGGTCATATTAAAGCGACGTCCGTTCATTATGACGTGGCAACAGCTGCATCAGCTGTGGAGTGTTTTGTCATATTTTATAATCTCTGTTAGATCAGCTGAACATTGTTCCCCCACATATTTTATTTGAATTCATTGAGAGTGCGGTATAATGAGACAATAACAGGCTACAGATGCGGACACACACACACAAATATATTTATATAAATATATACAATTTAAAGTATGAGAGCACTCTCATAATAACGTAACACAGTCAGAGACTGGATATACGCCCCCCCCCCCTCTCTCTCTGGTCGCTGAAATGGGGAATTGAAATTACGGGCCAAAAGTTGTATTTGCAAGTATTAAAAGTAAGGACATCAAACCAACTGAGACCCGTCTGTCCGCGGCATCTGCGCACTGTACAACACACACCTACACACTGTACAACACACACACCTACACACTGTACAACACACGCACCTACACACTGTACAACACACGCACCTACACACTGTACAACACACGCACCTACACACTGTACAACACACTGTACAACACACGCACCTACACACTGTACAACACACACTGTACAACACACACCTACACACTGTACAACACACACCTACATACTGTACCACACACACCTACAGCTGCTAAAGCATAATCAGGCTACAGCCGTTGTGTATTTTATTATGTGAAGCACTAAATGGTTTTAGAAAAATATGGACTCTTTGTAGATATCTACTAAACTAAAGCAAATAAAGAGAGTAGGCCTGTTATACTGAGTGATATATATTTTACACACTGCTCTGCTTTCTGCAGGACCTCACAGCTGTTCTCACTGTAAACATCGCGTTGCGATGAGAGCAGGTTCTCAAATAATATCCAGGGGATGCATGCAGAGCTGTCATTGGCTGAGATAAGTCCGGCCGTGCGTCACGCCTCCACCGTTCCCGGAAATGCATCCGCGGAGGAGCCGTGGAGGAACCATCAGTGTATCCTCGGTTATAGCTCCTCCAGAGAGCCTCCTCGATGCTCGATCCTCGGTCCTCGGTGTGCATTTAGAGAAATGAGACGTCCTTCAAAATGGCGCGCTGAAATTCATTTCCGGGTCACTACCGGAGGACCGAGGAGTCGAGGAGTCGAGGAGGGGAAATTTGAGTATTGAGAAGCCTCTATAGAGAAGCATTGCCACGGAAGTGCGTTTGGAACTATCAATTCACTAACATACATAAACCACGTGACCGGCAGGCGGCGACATCGAAGAGTGTCGTAACTCTGCTAACGTTAGCTAACGTTTTACAAAACGACCGTTTTCTGCAAGATTGCCTTGTTGATCACCTAAAATGCAAAGTATTTAACTACCTAAATGTTCACAAGATTAGTGTTAGGAAAACATTATCCGTTGCGTCGCGTGCTTCAACGGAGACCCTTCCCATTCACGTTCCGGCAGTAACCATTTGAGACTGTGGGCGTTAACGTGTCGTGCACGTGATTTTGAACTCGGCAGCACAGGAGAGACCACGGCAGTTCGGCTAACAACTTAAAACTAAAGGTAAGTCCATAGAAACACAATGGAGACAACTTTGTCCGTCACAAAACATGGGCTAACGTCATTGCACATTGGAAATAATTATGTCTGGAATGTAACTGGTCAGTTGTGGGCCGAAATAACAGTTTATTTTACCGCTAGCTGCTAACGAACAGCTAGCCATTAGCCCCTGTTCAACACCTAGGCCATGATCTAACCACTAAGCGGCGGACAAACGGCTAACTACGTTGGCTAAGCTAACAACCACATTGGAAGACGCGAGGGGCGAACACAATCCGTAATTTACGCAGCTACATCATCATCAGCTTTATTTGAACAGTTTTTTTAAAAGACATACAACACTCAAATATAATATACACATTTATGATTTACGGTATATAAAAGATCAGAGCAATGTAACGTTAATGGTCTGCCTGTGGCCTACTACTTCCACGCGTCCCCCCCGCCTGTCGCTTTGCAAAGGTGGGAGTACTCCAATACATTATCAGGGTTGCCAACTTTGGGTACCTGGCTGGAGTGAGATTTTGATATCATGGGTTTAATTACACATATGCGCACAAAATGACTGCTATCGTGTCAGTAGCGGGACCTTAGCATATATATAGGATATATATATATATATATACAAATACACAATATTGGACACAGAGTATAAAGGGCACAAAGTTTAATTCACTAATGAAAGTCAAACACACAGTTTTATTGTGTGCCTGTCGCGATAAGCAATTCATTGACTTATCGTACGATAAATAAAAATGAACTCGATACATTTCCATTTACATGAGGATGTGACTAGCAGTTTGAAAGGATGTACTTGAATTATTATTATATATTATCATTATGTCAGTGGTCTACAATGGTCATACAACGGTGCCGACAATATTATCGTTTATCGCAATAATTTCCGGGAAAATGTATCCAACAAAATTAATTATCTTGAGACATGAAACACACACACAAACAAATCTACATGAAACACACACACAAACAAATCTACAGACTTACTCCAAACTGCCAAATATATTAATTAACACACTCGCTCTCATATAGTCTTTGACTCTATTTTGGCCTAGTAGAACAATAAGCAGCAGACTTTTACTTTTTTATCATTTCTACTGGATCTTAGATCTGCGCATGCGCAATATGGGTCGGGGATTGACCAACCGGCTCCCACTGCTCTGCTGTCTGTTAACGTTGTTAAGAGTGGTGGGGAGGGAGCGGATCGACAGCTTGAGCAGCTGTCAACTCAACATTGTAAATAACCAACCAAAAACGATCACTGGTTCATCTTGTTTTGGCGTGAGAATAGTTTGGGCAGCGTGAGATTGAGAGTGAAAGCGTGTGTCACACGCCAGATGCGTGAGCGTTGGCAACCCTGAATTATTGTCAAAAATACGTAACCACAAGTAAAGGTCCTGCGTTCAAATTTCAAAAGTAATAGAATATTCTCAGAAAAATGTAACTTAAAGTATAACAAGTAAAAGTTATCAATGTGCAGACAAATTGCCTTTTTCGTGTGTAAATGTGTTTATACATGTGACATTTCTAGATTATATTGTTGCATCAAATAGCATTTTATTGTATTAGACAAAGTTCTGATTTACTTTTTGTTACTTGTGTTAAAGAGATAGTCCACTGATCACTAGTTTAATTTGTAATGATTTATTTTGTTAAGAGTAGCTAAAGCTGAGTAAATGTACTTAGTTACTTCCCACCTCTGCCATTAGGGAAAGTATATTCCAGTTTAATGTTTATTTTGTTTATGTTTCAGTGTGAATCTATCAGGATGTCAGACAGCGAGTCCATTAAGAAAATGTTGCGGTCTGTACTTCAGTCCAGCAAACACGGGGTGTCTTTTAGCACCCTGCAGGTAGAGTACCGGTCGCTGTGCGGAGAGAGCATCCCGCTGAGGAAGCTGGGCTACTCCAAACTGGAAGACTACCTCACGAGCATCCCCTCGGTCGTCCGCATGGATTACCGCATGGGAGAGGTGAGGACATTTGTACATTCTCAAACTGCACCACTTGGAACTAACTAAACAATGCAGGGCTCGACATTAAGGACTGCCCGATGGCCCGGGGCCATCTAGTATTTAGCTCGGGCAATGAAGCCTCACCTGCTGGTTGCCCGATCGGGCAATCTATTATGCCAGTATCATGCAGCTCGCGGATCCAGTAATGAGTGACCCGACAGTAAAACTAAACATATCTATAACTAGTTTAGGTAGTTTGAGAGGTAATTAAAATAGCTACGTGTGATATTCTAACCTGAAGTGTGTGTTTTGTCCGCTCACCGCTGCATGTGATCATGCAGAGCTTCGTGTCGACTCGTCAGCAGCAGCTGATCTCTCTCGTTATGTCCATATCGATCAGATCCAGTTAGTTCTAGCTAATGATATGACTACCTGCTTATTAAAAGACACCTAAACAATAAGTGTCGCTATGCAACTGGGTGAGGCCACAAAGTATAGCGCAGCATTATGCATTTGTTTACCGGAACCCCGAGGCATTACCAACAGATCAACGCACAATCAACCCATACAGGACATCTCTTTCTCCACATTAAGTGTTAGACATTAGAATTGACTATTCTTGTCTGTCACATACTCTTCTTGTCTGTCACATAAGTGGTGCAACTGAAGCAGTATTGCGCTAAAGGGAAATTATTTTGACCGAAGAGATTTAGATTTGCCGGCTAACGGGAATTCTGACGTCGCCATTTTGTGTGCTTCGAGGATGCGCTCGGCTCCTCTCGACTGCTGCTCGGGTCAGCTTTCGGATGAGGAGGCATTCGTTCGACCAACTTACATTACAAACATTTTTAACAGGGGCCATACTAGTGTAAATAATGTTTGTTTTGGCAGTTATAACTGAATGTAATGTTTTCTACTTTTTTCCATCTGGGAAGGCATTTGCCTTCATCAGATGGAAAGTGTCTTGACCAACAACTTAAGTGTTTCTTATAGCTATACAGGGCATGCAAGCGAGCAAACACAAACAAGAACAAACAAACAAGTGAAATTCAGAATAAAATTGAAATTGTACAATATACTATTGTGGTGGTTCATCTTATAATTCAGTCTAGAGAATGCACCAGACAGCATTCTAAGACCTGCACAAATCTAAATGTTCTAGGCAGAGGGAGGCCCCCCAAACCCTTCGTGCCATTTCGTCCGCACACATTTTTCAGGGCAATCTCTATTGGGCTCAGGGCCATCTGTAAATTAGCTTGAGTAAAAGTAGAAGTACTCAGATCTTGTTCTTGAGTAAAAGTAGAAGTACTCAGATCTTGTTCTTGAGTAAAAGTAGAAGTACTCAGATCTTGTACTTGAGTAAAAGTAGAAGTACTCAGATATTGTACTTGAGTAAAAGTAGAAGTACTCAGATATTGTACTTGAGTAAAAGTAGAAGTACTCAGATCTTGTACTTGAGTAAAAGTAGAAGTACTCAGATCTTGTAGTGAAATTATAAGTACTCAGATCTTGTACTTAGTAAAAGTAGAAGTACTCAGATCTTGTACTTGAGTAAAAGTAGAAGTACTCAGATCTTGTACTTGAGTAAAAGTAGAAGTACTCCGATTGTGTACTTGAGTAAAAGTAGAAGTACTCAGATCTTGTACTTGAGTAAAAGTAGAAGTACTCAGATCTTGTACTTGAGTAAAAGTAGAAGTACTCAGGTCTTGTACTTGAGTAAAAGTAGAAGTACTCAGATCTTGTACTTAGTAAAAGTAGAAGTACCAGAGTGTAGGAATACTCTGTTACAGTAAAAGTCCTGCATTCAAAATGTTCCTCAAGTGAAAGTAGAAAAGTATTCTCATCAAAATATAGTGAAAGACAGTACAAGTAGTCGTTGTGCAGATTGGTCCATCTCAGAATAATATATATGATATGTTTTATAATGATTGATCATGAAAGTGTTCTCAAAGCTGGTAAAGGTGCAGCTAGTTTGAAGTACTTTGTATACTGCAGGGTAGCTGGTGGATTTACTCCAGGTGGAACTAAAGTCTGATTCAACACTTGGTTATATTTCACATCATTCATCCACATCTGTGAAGTAACTAAAGGTGTTAAATACATGTAGTGCAGTAGAAGTACACCATTTACCTCTGAACTGTAGAGGAGTAGAAGTACACCATGTACCTCTGAACTGTAGTGGAGTAGAAGTACACCATGTACCTCTGAACTGTACTACAGTAGAAGTACACCATGTACCTCTGAACTGTAGTGGAGTAGAAGTACACATGTACCTCTGAACTGCAGTGGAGTAGAAGTACACCATGTACCTCTGACTTGCATTCACTACCAACCTAAAAGTACCTCAACAATTAATCAATAATGTATTGAAAAGTTATTTGGCTGATTGTTTTATATTGGCTCAGACAGGTTATATGGGAGGCCTAGTCTACGTACAGATCACTAATTTTGAAATATTAAACTTAGTTTTCTTTTCTTTAATTTGTCATCCTCGTGTAGAAGGCTATCACGAAACACACATGTGGTTGTTTATAGCATAAAGAACATCTGATTTAATGTGAGGTAGGGAAATAATCATTTGAGTATGTGTATATAAATATGTAATTTACAACAGCTGTAAGCTGCTGGAAAATGCACCTTAAAAATGCTTGAGAAGTGCTTGAATTTGACTTTGGAAAAGGTGTAAGAACCCTGAATCTTCAAATAAAAGAAAGTCACCAGAGGAGTTAAAGGAGAGTGACGGGGAGCATGAGAAGAAGAGGGAGATAAAGTTTCAGCCAGCTTGATCGATGGAGTTGGCTTGCAGTGACGCGTCCTAAAACCCTTTTAATAATCTATCGATTAGATTTATGATTTGAAAATTATAAAAGTAGGGTAGACATGTGGAGATTATCCGGCTGAACAAAACGTGCATTTATCAAACAGGTTAGTTTTCCACAGACCTTATTTCCAGCTATTTTCCAAAACCCTGTGGAGAAATCCCATTGCTTTTTGTCGAGGGAACCAGCAGCTTACTTCCTGGATTTAGGACGCGTCACTGGCGGCACCTCTCAATATAATGCCAATATAAACTAGGGATGCCAGCGATTATTCGATTATTCAAATATTCCCTACAGTCTCCATAATCGAATATTATTTTTAAAAATCAATTTTATTTATATATATCTTTTTTTATTATTTATGTTTTTTTTTGGTCGGTCGAATAATCAATTATTTTTCGCCAGGGCTGCCGATTAATCGATTTTAAACTCTGACAAAATTAAACTGTCATCGCTTGCTGCTGTGTGCGCCATCGTGCGTTTACATGCAGATGCTGGGATCCTGAACGGTGCAGCTGGAGCGCTTGCCCCGCAATGACATCACACATAATTTGGCGGGATTTGAAGAATGCCCAAGAAGATTCAGAATATGGTCAACATTGAAGGGCAGATTAATTGTTATCAAAGTACAAATATCCAAAATCAGTTCAGTAACAGTTTTCAAGGGGACAATATTTACTCAAATTGATGGGTTTGGATGATGGGGGAAACTCGTGTCACAGGCTCTTTAACCCTCTGGAGTCTAAGGGTATTTTCTCGAATTTTTGATGTTTTCTTAAATCCCCATTTAAATGTATTTCTTCTAACATGGCACCCCATGTGTTAAATATCAAAATGTTCAGGACAATCTCTGGTATTGCTATATATGCAAATTACTCACCTTAGAGCACTGTTTGATGAGATAAGTAGCTCAAAAGCTTAAAATGTTACATCCGATTTTCGGAAAATCTTCAAAACTCTTGTGAAAACACAAATTTACTCATGTGATCGAAATGTTTTGGTGTTTTAGATTTGGTTACCAAAGTCTTAGGATCACAAAAGCAGTGAAATATTTGAATTACACTGTATATAAATTAGTAATTCATGTCTAAAATGAAAAAAATGTAATTCGAATTTTGAGTAAAACAGGTGTTTATCACAAATTTCACCACAGCAGGGACTGAGATACATTAGGACTGAATAATGACTTCATATTACATACCAAGGTTCATGTGATGTGTAAAAATACAAATTGAGCATTCAACCTTTTTTTTCAACCAACAATTTATTATAAATATGTTTTATTTATAACTATTTATATAAATATAAGAAACTGGAAAATCTAACTATTTACAATATTGAACATCAGAACTTTCAACCAACTATTCATTATAAATGTCAAGACAGTGTCAAGGTCTTTGTCTGTCTTCCAAGACAATGGGTCTGGCTGCTGTGTAGGTGGGGGTGATGGTGCATGGGCTGCTGTGTAGGTGGGGTGTACAAGTGCTATACGAGACCACCACGAGACCTCCTTGCTGGCTGGGTTGAAGGTGATGGCTGTGGTGGAGCCTTTGTGCTGAGGTGTATCTTGACCTGGTGGCAAATGGAGGTGCAGGCAGCTGTAGTGATGCTGGTCTGCTGGTCCTTGGTGGTGATGGCTCTGGTGAAGGCCCTTGAGCCACAGTAAATCTTGACCTGGGGGCCGGCACAGATGGATGTTGTGGCTGCTGGATAAACGCCGCCTGTGGGCCACTAGGCCCAGACAGCTGTGAAACCTCTCTGTAAAACAAATAAAAATGTAGGACAATAATTACAACTAATTTCATTGAAATAAAGTTCAAGTAAAATGTTGCTCAAGCACAAATAACAATGCACACATTACATTACATTGCATTTAGCTGACGCTTTTATCCAAAGCGACTTACAATAAGTGCGTTCGACCAACAAAATACAAACTTGAAGAAAACAGAATCATATAAGTACATCAGGCTTCATAGAGCAAAAACATTTCAAGTGCTACTCAACTGGCACATAAAAAGAAGGTTTGGGAGGTTGGAAAAGGAGTCTCTCTCGATCTCTCTCTCTCACACACACACACACACACACACACACACACACACACACACACACACACACACACACACACACACACACACACACACACACACACACACACACACACACACACACACACACACACACACACACACAGAGAGGTATTTCCAGTTACTTTACATTCAGTATAAAATCAGACACACATAGGCTACATCTGATTAAAAAGTCTCATCTGTACAGGACGGTAAAATAATAACAGGCACACAGAAATAAATCTA
The DNA here is from genome assembly GCF_902827115.2 of Pseudochaenichthys georgianus. Taxonomy (NCBI): domain Eukaryota; kingdom Metazoa; phylum Chordata; class Actinopteri; order Perciformes; family Channichthyidae; genus Pseudochaenichthys; species Pseudochaenichthys georgianus. The sequence continues at coordinate 20,578,744 of NC_047503.1, read as the reverse complement.
TGACAAAGTCTCATCTGTACAGAACAGTATGATAAAATAATCGATGGTAAAAACATGTCACTGTAAATGTCTCCGTTGTGGGACGAATAAATGATTAATTTAATCATCTACACATGTAATCTCACTTTTACACACCAAAATAACGTTAACACAGTAAACATTTGCTAATGGAGTCTATTTTGTCCAAAGAAAAAGTTCATGACTATCGATAACAAATATATATCAATAAACCTATTGTTCATTTTCGCGGTATTCCCCACACATTGCCAGTACACTATTACTGTAATATTTACACTTACCCATGTCCAAATGGATCCTTGTTGATGTCTTTGTGTTCTTCTTCTTCAGAAGAGTTGAAGACTTCAGGTTCTGAACTTCTGAGGCTCTATCTTCACTGCTGCTAGCGAAAAAAATCTCTAGTGAAGTCGGCAACTGTAAAGTTTTATTTAGCCATTTTCTCTGTCTCTCTCTCTCTCCACACAGACGTAAACTGATGGGAGACACGTGGTTTATGTTTTTTTTACTTGGTCCTTAGTGATTTCTCGATGTCCATTGGTCATTTCAGACCATGATGGCTGCCGGCCGAGATTTCCTTGACGGACACACGAATCCACCAATCCCATACAGTGTAAAGTCAAGCTGCTTTGAGCGGCCATATTGGCTGCTGTGCCCTGGTTACAGTCTCACAGGAGATACCGCTGGAAAGCTACCCTTCCAGCGATTCCGCAGATATCTGAATCATGATTCTACTCCTTATAATAAAAAATATATGATTAATTACGTAAAATTATGCGCACCTGGACGTGCCGGCTCGTCCACCGACTCCAGAGGGTTAACTGTTAGAAACCCCCGAACAGGCACAAGCTCTTACGTTGATATTGGAGCAGGGCTCAACAGTAAGGGTTGCCAGGTTGCCATTGGCAACCATTCAGAAAAAATGTCAACCACTTCTTGGCCTTTGGTTGCCATCAGTGGCAACCAGTTTTTAACATAAATACACTGAACAAAAATATAAAGGCAACACTTTTGTTTTTGCTCCCATTTTTCATGAGATGAACTCAAAGATCTAAAACATTTTCTATATACACAAAATAACCATTTCTCTCAAATATTGTTCACAAATCTGAAAAAATCTGTGATAGTGAGCACTTCTCCTTTGCCGAGATAATCCATCCCACCTCACAGGTGTGGCATATCAAGATGCTGATTAGACAGCATGATTATTGCACAGGTGTGCCTTAGGCTGGCCATAATAAAAGGCCACTCTGAAACATGCAGTTTTGCTTTATTGGGGGGGTCTGGGGGGGTCCGAAAACCAGTCAGTATCTGGTGTGACCACCATTTGCCTCACGCAGTGCAACACATCTCCTTCACATAGAGTTGATCAGGTTGTTGATTGTGGCCTGTGGAATGTTGGTCCACTGTATAACTGTATAGTATCTTAATTATTTAAAATACAAGGTGACTAAAGATGGCAACCGTATTTTCCGTTTTGGCAACCAAAAGCTGATGCCTGGTTGCCAGCCTGGCAACCACTTTTAAAAATTAGCGTTGAGCCCTGTGGAGTTTTCAATAAATTCTATTTGGCAGCTGCAGTGCGAAAAAAAACAAATATCCGAATAACGAAATTGAAACCCAAATAGTACTCCAATGAACGAATATTCGGATATTCGGGTACAGCCCTACCTGACGTTTAATTTGCATCCCTAAACAGTCTCAGTTTAGGGATGCCTCAGTCGGCTAGCATCAACACAGAACTGAAAAAACCGGCGGCAAAAGTTCACTTTTACAAAGCACATTGTGAATAATAAGACTTCAACGCATGTGCTCTTTAGGTGAAATGCTTTGCTGCAGTGTGTGGAGAGACGGCCCACATTGCTGAGCTGGTGGCCAAGCAGAAGAACGTCAAAAGGGCTGGCCGCTCCCAATTCGTCAACTGCAAGATGAGATTCAAACCGTCCAACTCGTACATGCTCAACGGTAAGAGATGCTTGTTGCTTGTTTCTTATGTCAGACCTCTTATATTGGCAGTAAGAGTTTTTTTATCAAGACAAGGGATGAGAGTTGCAAACATTAACCTCGTAAATCATTATTTGTGATTCCATATAGTTCTTCAAAGCTTTCTCTGTGTCTCTGCTCCTTTTATCAACCTAAACTAACCTATACCTCCCTGTCCATGTATTTAGTGAGGCCACGCTCTAGTCTCCGCCAACCCATAGTTGGTGGTCCCTCTAGCTGGATAGCAAACCGCTCTCGGTCTGCTGCAGGCCACGGAGGCTACAGCGCCTCAGGAAGCTACAGCGCCTCAGGAGACTACAGGTATTAAACAATAACAGATTAAATCAATAATGATGAGCAGTGGCTGCACTTACAGCGTTATGGGGCAACATTGATTATACATTGTCTAGCCACTAAAAAGCAGCATTATTATTACATTTTTGTCAGTTATTTAATTTCAGTTCTTGGAAATCCAAAGTGTTGGTTGCTTTCTGTAAAAAGCACTCTTTGAATCTCATGCTTCGAAGAATATAATGTTTTTTTCAAGGCATCATGTTTAAGTGATTTCCAAAGTGAATAAACCAAAGTATCTGCTTGTGTTCTCCCCAAACATCAGGCAATTGGGCCGAAGCTTCAGCTCTCACGTCCCTGTCCCATACAGACAAACCGTTTTTCATCATGCTCCTCAACCGACTTACCAACCAGCCCCTCGAACAGCTATAGAACATTGTTTGGTGCCTGACAGGTGAACATACACACGTGGACCATCCCCTTTCCCACCATAGCTTAGCATGCTTACAACTGTTTGTCTACTACCCTTTACTAAAATATTGCTCAGGGCAGCTCTTTTATTATATTTATTGTTTTGATTTACAGCTTTGTTAGTGTACAAAATGCTCAATAGACTGTTCTGTTGCCAACAGGAAAGAGAAGAACTTGGCAAACGTTCAGAAGCCCAGTGGTAAGTTGGACCTGCTTGGTGTTTGTCCTTATCAATTTCACAACGTTTATTGATTCCCTTTTAGCAAAAACACTGGTAATTCAGTGATATTATTTATAGAGCAAACTCATTTTTATAATGGAAAAACCGTCATCTTATTTCATATGTCTGTTTTTACCTTCTTCTTTTTTTGGTCAGCCATAAGCACAGAAATAAATTGTTTCCAATAAAACTGATAGTGATTTGATTTAAAATAAAAACATTCAACTGAGAAGCTAAAGGCCCTGACACACCAAACTGACACTAAAGAACACGTCCCGACGGACCCGACTGTTGTGTCGCCTCATGTCTCCTGTGTCTTGGCCAAACAGTCGCAATGGATTTTGCATTCATTCGTCATTTATTTTTCAGTTAATTTTTTATTTAATATGTTTTTATTTAATTGTGACGTCCTGTCTGTATACTTTTGCTTGTACTTGTGCTTTACAATGTATTGTTTACATACCCTCCAGTGTGGAGGGTATAGTGCTTGAGGGTGGGATTAATAGAAGCATATTTTTTGGGGGGGCGCTTTTTACGGCAGGCCAGGGGGTGCATTTTACGACGGGGGTGCATCATTTGACACAACACGGGCGGTCAGTGTACCGAGCCGGCCGTTCTGTCATTCTCCAGAACACACAGATGGCCAGTCCGCCCTTACCCTGGCTGTATTCCACCGGGTCGCCGCGGCGCAGATGGACCCGGTGGAATACAGGGTCTACCGCATTTAGGAACCGTTAAGCAGAACCGAAATTGTGTATTTTGTATGGGTACCCGGCATTTTCTTATTGGTTCTCATCTGGAACCGAGTCCGAGTCCGGTTGTTTAGTTCACTTAAGAGGTCTCGGATTGTGTTCACACCGACCCAAATGAACCGCACCAAGCGGCTAAAGGCACCAGGGTTCGATTCAACCGGACTATACAAGGCAGGTGTGAACGCACCCTAAAATGACCATCTTGAACAGCTACAACATTAAAATACTTCTAGGCAGATTGTGGAGGATAATGGGAGAATGAAGCCAACCTCACGTATGAAAGGTTACATGTGAATAGAGGGGCAGAAACCGTCTTGCAAATTTACATTTCAATCTTGAACAATGAACAGCGGTAGACAGTAACAAAGTGCATTTACTTAAGTACTGTACTGCTCCACTCCCATTCAGGTAAATAGTTTACTTTATATTGCGCTACATTTATTTGATAACTTTAGTATCTGAAGATTCAGAATACTAAACTATAATCAAGAAATAGTTTATCATGTGTTATTATAGGTTAAGATAAAATGTTATTGTTCCCATGGTGAATTTCACAAGCTACCCAGCATTATATAATGTAAATGAAAAAGAATAGCCGTCTGTGTGTGCCTAATCGTTTGTTTGCGTACCTCACTTCCGTTTCGCTTCTCATGCACTGATTCGCTCAGCTGAACAGCCAATCGGAGTGATTTATTTTGCCGACAGCCTCAGCTGCCGATTCAACTTGGTCAATCAGCAGCGGAAGGTGTCGGCACGGCCGAAAAGACACGATGATGCGGGACACTAATCTGACCAGGGCGACAGGACTCTCATCGACGGCTGAAATCGGCTTGGTGTGTCAGGGCCTTTTAGATGTCATGTTGTCTTGTCACTGTTGAAACACACAGTTGATCCCTTCCCCACCACCTGTACAGTATTGCAGACAAATGTATACCATCAACGTTAGGCAACACTGCCAAAACAAAAATCATTGATCATTGAATCATGATTTGATCATTTGACCAGACTAAGCAAATCCTGCAGAATCTGCCCCAAACCGTTTACAAATATCAGCACTTAACCTTTTCTTCTCCCTTTGCAGAACATTTCACAGCAAAGCCTCCTGAAAAGGTCTCCAGCCTTGGTCAACCCAAGGTACAAAATATACTTACTGTCTCATTTATCCCCAACATAACATAACTGCTTAGATTTATCAATGAAACCTTAATTCATAAAATGTATCTGCCTGTTATTGTGACTAAATCAAAGTAGTGATCAATGTGAAATCTCCCCATGCAGTCCGGTCTGTATGACGTGGAGCTGATGCAGAGCAGAATAACTGAACTCCTGATGATGTACTTCAGTGGATTGTGGCTGTCTAAACTATCAGCCGTCTACAGCGATATGTTCAGTCAGACGCTCCACCCTCAGGTGCTCATAGATCTGGAAAAGTGGACCCACATCGCTTTGGTGAGTCAGTCACTCTTATTTGTTCATGTACAAATAATTATACAGTAAATAAAGCATTGTGAGTAGTGGTGCACGATAATTATCGGCCCGATAATTATCGGTCCGATATTAGGAATTATGACGTCATCCCGATAAACCCGATAAAAGTATTAATAGCCCCGATAATATAAAATACATTTTTTGGGTAAAAAGAAAAGAAAAAAATACTGCAGTGGGTGGATTGGAATGAGGGGTGCTTGTTTTTCACTCGGCTCCTCCCGTTTTGCCAGTACTGTGGTATTAGTGGTTTAGGAAGAGGGGAGTTTTTCACAAATCCAGCGCTCCCTAACTCATGCCTGGCTGTGACGTAAATGGTGTGCGGCTGTGAAGCCAGGACAGTAAACAAACATGTCGTCGGTAGTATGGGACTATTTCAAAGTTTCAGAGTTAGATAGTTCGCTTGCTATTTGTATTAACAAATGCAATGCAGAAGTTCCACGAGGAGGGAAAAAGGCACCGGAGCTTTTACCTATCGACGAGGCTTTTGAAAAAGGCAAGAAGTTTGCCAGAGACGACCTCAGGGCTAAAACGATCTCTAACTTCATCATAGAAATGATGGCGCTTGACGAGAGTCAAAACTGTTCTTGGCTTTGTTTTGTTCATAGTAGTAATGCTCATGTCATTTGCTCACTACTAGTCTTTTTTTTACCACCAGGTGTGCAAAAACTACAGGTACATTTAATATATATATTATATTATTATCGGGTATCGGTCTTGAGAAGCAGGAAGTTATCGGTATCGGTTTCAAAAAAACAATATCGTGCATCTCTACTTGTGAGTATTGTTTGAGGACTATACAAATGTTCATCTGGCCTTTTTGGGGAAGGGTGAAATTATCTGATGCTATTTTGGTCTACTTTTTTAGTTTATTATACTTGCTAAAACTGCGAATACATGGGTCCATCAAAAGTATTCTCAATACCTAGACAAAACTTGAATAGGAACTGGTAAAATGTCCTTCCTCCTCGTTCTGTCTCCCGTCTGGTCCTCACAGGTGGAAAAATCTCCCAGCCGATCGGACCGCCTCGTCTACCCTCCTCTGCCCCCTAAGACTAGTACTGTTCGTAAAAGTAGCATGACCAATGGGGCTCCAGCACCACCCACCGATTCAAGAAGTATCACCAAACCTGTTTCTACCTGTCCCCCAACATCCGACACAACTTCCTCAACCCCCCGCTGTCCTATCCCTGTCCCTAAACCCAGTCTTTCCCCCTTAGCTAAGCCCACCTTCCTTTTTCCTCCACAAACTGTCACTTTCTCTCCATGTAAACCATTGTCTTCAGTCACATTGCGCAGTCCCGCCCGCAACCCAGCACTTGCTCCACATTTGCAGCCCTTTGTTAATCTAGTCAATCCCAATGATGGTGAAGATAATCACAACCTTCCTACAACTACCCACATCCAAAACACTCGTTCCTTCGCCCCTACCTGGACTTGCCTGGCATCCACTAAAGCTCCTCCATCAGCTTCTTCCCTCCATCCTGGCCCTGACATTTTACCCCTTTTAAAGGTCACCTTCGCCCCTAACTCTGAACCTGTTCCTTGCCCTGCCTCGAAAGCTTCTGCTGATGTTGTGCCTGCTGAGGTGCGTCAGAGAATAAAGGAGCTTCTGTTAAAGTACAGTCAAGGTCTGTGGGCCCACGCTCTGCCCAAACTCTTGATGGACACATACAAGACGCCATTCCCCGAACAGGTTCTGAACAACTTGTCTCTTCTGCTGGATATATGTACTGTGGAGTACCCTGTTCCACATGACAAGAAGAAGGTAAGTACACAATGTACAATATAAGTAAATCCTCAAGAGTAGTGCATAATTATTTAGTCCTCAGTTAATGCTCTCTCACTACTGAGAAGTGAACCTTGAAGGCGTGGAATAACTCATCACTAACCTGATTTATTGGTGTGGATAAAATGTGGATTGTTTCCAACAGAAATAATGATTTAATTTCTGCCATTACCTTGTATTATTAAGGGAGATGTTAGACATCCTTCCTCCCACTGATATTCTTGAAAAACGGTATACATTCTTGTGTTTGTTGTTGATGTACTCTTCTGTTCTCAGGCCATCCTGTATTACTCCAGTAAAGCCGACATAAAAGCCGCAGACAGCCAGGAAAGCCAGCAGTGTAGACACCGTCTCCTTCCCTCTGGTCTGAAGGTCCTGGGGTCTGCGGTGCCTCAAGGTCTGCTTCTTCCAGCGGAACAGTACCCTTCTGTGCTCGTCACTGAGGCCAAAGGCAGCAATGTTGTTACGTTAAGGTGAGACGCACAAGTTGGCAATATCCTTTCCTGGAGCTAATAACAGTACACACAACAGAAGAGTCGTTCATCAGCCAATGGCAAGACCTTAAATAATAAATTAAAGCTTTTTGAAGTTTATTTTGAATGAAAAATATTACCTTACAGATCATGTAGGTGTCAGTAAACCATATGTTGTACCAACAATATAGGAATATTGCTTGCTCAGTTGTATTTGATTGTGAACCGTTGCAAAACTCAGGAAAAGACACTAGCATGTCTGCTAGTGTTTAATGTTTAAACTACTGCCAATTGGTAAGTGTACCGATACTTGAAAGGTACCACGATACCATGCCGTTATAAACGTTACGATTCCTCCGTTTCATTAGTATCGGTACTTTAAGAATGACGGGGAAAAGTACTCCGGTGAGATAGCGCCGTTTTAATAAGAGCCGTGTGTGTTCAGCGCTCTGCTTCCACTCCCTGCACTGCAGCCGTGCCTGCAGTCCCGCCCCTCTCAAGCACGTTCTAAGTCCCTCCCCTCTCTCGTGCACGCGCTAGCTGCAAGAGCAGGTGAGAAAACAAGAAGCATGGCTGCAAGTGGGAGTGCAACTGCCGCTGCGCCTCGGCTTGTTGACAGTTGACAGTATTTTAGCTATATGTCTGACAGTGAGGGCAAGCCTACGGACACCACGAGGCCTGTCTGTGAGACATATTTTAGATCCTTGCAAACCAAGGGAGCCAACACATCAGACTTGACTAAGCACCTCGCCGACCGGCATCCAGAGCTGTTTAAAGAATGTAAAGACAGACAGGTTAGCAAATGTGATAGATAACATAATTACATCATGCTCAGCCCATGCCCTCAAATCTAAGTCAAACAAGTGTAATTTATTTTGTGACAAACGAGGCAATTAATGGCAATGATAACTGTCTAATATGGCTATCTTTTTAGCTAACTTACCAATGTGGCTAACATCTGCAATGTACATTTTGTCAATAATTATTTATATTACTGTTTATATTACATGTTAATAAAATATAAAGTTAACTATCAAAGAAATCACATAAACTCAAGTATAAAGAAGAGACCATGTTGTAAGAAAATGTTATTGATCATGAAAATAATAAAAGAAAAGTATCGAAAAAGAATCGCAATTCTTGACTTGGTATCGAAACCAAAATGTTAGTATCGTGACAACACTACTGCCAATCTAAGCTCAATCCTAAAAATAGCTGTGACTGCATTTGTTCCTGGAATGCTGATTGTAACCTTTCCAAAAGAAAGCCAGATGTTAGTGCTCTTTTTTTATTCAGTGGCTGAAGGGATTTACAAAGTAAATGTAAACTACATGTTTGCTTTGTTGCTTTTGTTAATGCAACATCCAGAAAACTGTTTTTGATTACTACACTTCACAGATTAAAAACTTTTTTCTATTTGTTTAGGTATGTAGGTGAGAACTATTCCAATGCCCAGGAGGCCATGGAGGAAGCAATGCGCATGTTCTACAGCCAAGGCTCCACCCACCATCCTCTGTCTAGACCTGTGATTGGTCAGCTGGCAGCCGTCAGAGGGGAGGATGGAGAGGACTTGGCAAGAGCTCAAGTCATCGAGATTCTGACCCTTAACAAGGTCAAGGTAAGTCATTTAGTTATATTTGTATACGTATGCAGTAGGGGTGTAACAGTATACGTATTCGTACCGAAAATATTCGGTATGGGTCCTTCGGTTCGGTACACGTGTGTACCGAAGTGTACGAACGAATAGAACGTTAAACGTAAAAAATTGAGAACGTGAACAACTTTTTGGAAGTAAACTCAGGTGCTGCGTCGCAGCATTCAGAGTAATTTGCTCACATTGGGTTCAACGCGTCATAGAGCGACCAAGTCATTTAATTGGACGAGAGGCATACTGGTCACAGGGATGCGTTCAAATTTAGTCAGTAATTTGAGGAACTGTCGAAATGGCGAACGCAGATAAAGTTGAGCTCAAATCCTCCAGCATCATTGAAGTCTCCGGTTTGGGAACATTTTGGTTTCGCAGTTACGTACAAGGATGACGGACAAAGACAGGTGGACCGAACCAAAGCTGTTTTGTCGGCATTGTTCAACTAACATTGGTTACGCGGCTGGCAATACATACAACTTGCACACTCATTTGAAAAGGCATCACCCGAACGTGAATATCACCGGTACCAAGAGAAAAAAGACTGAAGTGCAAACCCAACTCCCACTAGCATTTAAGCCTCCACCACTCGCAAAAAGTTCAGACCGAGCCAAAGCTATTACAAACACCAAATATCCTTATGTTGCCATGTTAGCAAAGCGCTACCTGGCTGTATCTGCTACCTCTGTCCCTGAGGGTGTGTTCTCCACAGCAGGAGACATTGTTAGTGCCGGCAGATCTGCCCTTTCGGCAAGCAATGTGGACAAGTTCATTTTTCTTTAAAAAAATATGAAAATACAATGACGAGCAAGTCCTAATGTCAAACTGGCTGCTTAGGTGCTAGTACAGTACAGTTCAAATACAGATTATTTCAGTTCATCGAAATGCTGCAACTTAATGTTTATTTTATTATTAGGGGTGTAACGGTTCACAGAAGTCACGGTTCGGTTCGTACCTCGGTTTGGGGGTCATGGTTCGGTACGGTTCGGTACAACAAGAAAAAGCAAAAAAAAGTCCCAAATGCGTAATTCCAGGTTTGTTGTTATTTATTTTTGAACAGTAGTGCAAGTTTCAGTTTAAAAATAAGGAACTCTGAATAATTAACTGTATTAAACAGTTAAAAACAAACCACAAACAGTACCACACACACTCAGATGGCCATATTATCTATAATGGCTGATGTCAAACTAAAAGGTTTCATCAAGCTGTAAAACTAAAAAGAATGTCTTGAAAATATTACATCATAAATAATAAGAAAGTGTTTCCAGAGCGCAAAGTCGTTGAAAAACATTATGCCAAAAGCTTCCGTTATTTATTTTGGTTTCACGGCTTTCATGTCTATTGGCTTCTTAAAAACAGCGGGGATCAGCTGTTGAACTGCTGTTGTCTTTTGAAGGGCTCTGGTGATTAGCAAATCTGGGTGATGCCTTCTGATATGATTTAGCATGTTTGGCGTGTGTTACCATTAGCATACCGCACCGCTATCGAACAACGCCGACACACCGTCCTCTTCCGATCCACCACTCGCACACTTCATCGTTATTGTAGTCCACAGGGAACCCGAAATGTTCCCACACAGCTGATTTAAAAGAAGCAGGTGGGTTCTAGCGCCTGTGTGTTATCTGAAATCGCCATACTAACTTTTCTTCTTCTTGTATTTAGTTCGTTTTGTTGTTGCGTTTCTTCTTGTTCTTCATTTGTTGTTTAAGGGCGGCTGGCAAACAGCTTTTAGGCGCAATACCACCCCCTGGATTATAAATAGTGTAGTGGATACTGCCCTGAAGGACAGACTTTTTTCCCACTCGTAAAAAAAAGGCGTATTCGCCGTGTGACTGCATGTGCCGAACCGTGACGGTACGGGACGAATACGGATACCGTTACACCCCTATTTATTATATTTTGTATTTATTCGAGTGAATATTCACAGTTTAATAATAATTAAAAACCCAAAACAAATATTTTATGTTTTGTGAGTACTAATCATAGACAGGTATTAATACAGTAAAGTTCAAATACAGATTATTTCAGTTCATCGAAATGCTGCACCTTAATGTTTATTTTATTATATTTTGTATTTATTTGAGTGAATACATTATTCACAGTTTAATAATAATAAAAAAATCCCCCCAAAAATATTTTGTGTTTTGTGATCATTTTTTCTGCTGTACCGAACCGTGACCTAAAAACCGAGGTACGAACCGAAATGTTTGTGAACCGTTACACACCTAGTATGCAGCCATCTAGAATATTCCCTCTGATGATCGTTTTGTCTGTTTGCCAGGTGTACTATGTGGACCATGGCTTCTCTGTGGAAACCAGCAGGACTAATCTGCTGGATCTGCACCAGGACTTCCTCTCTCTGCCCTTCCAGGCTTTCAATGTTAGACTCGCAGGTACATAAAGCAGGCATGAGAATCACTCACCTTTCGGCGAAATTCGCCGTTTTGAATCCAAAATAGGTCGTTTGTGTGATTCATGTAGATCTGCAATAAAAATATTTGTGGGATATGGGGGGGGTCTGGGACCCGGAGTAATCTGCAGCCGCGAGCTGTTATGTGCCATCATGACACGCATGGTGTTCTTTTTTTATATATTATAATGCAGCGCAAGCTGTGTGCTCGAGTCTTCCTGCCTGTCGGTTCTGCTGCTCCGCGATGATGGTCTAGCTTCAGCAGCCACATTACCGACGGGTGCGTTCGTTAATATTAACTGTGCGGTCCGGAGTCACTGTGGTACAGACTGGACCGTTGGTGAACAGCTGTTAGAACGGGCCGTTCAGGTGTTCAGAGCAGAGCTCCCTGTCGGAGCGCAGAGCGTGATGTGCACTGAAAAGTTTCAATATTATCGTTGAGCTAGCTAGCTAGCTAGCATACATTGTCACTATCTGCTAACGTTAGCTTTAGCCTTCGTTTTCTAATAGTTTTTTTTTCATAGGCTATAAACGGAGGTGGTATAAGTATAGATCTTGTACTTGAGTAAAAGTAGAAGCACTCAGATCTTGTACTTGATTAAAAGCAGAAATACTCAGATCTTGTACTTGAGTAAAAGTAGAAGTACTCAGATCTTATACTTGATTAAAAGTAGAAGTACTCAGATCTTGTACTTGATTAAAAGCAGAAATACTCAGATCTTGTACTTGAGTAAAAGTAGAAGTACTCAGGTCTTGTACTTGAGTAAAAGTAGAAGTACCAGAGTGTAGGAATACTCTGTTAGTAAAAGTACTGCATTCAAAAATGTTCCTCAAGTAAAAGTAGAAAAGTATTCTCATCAAAATATAGTGAAAGTAGCGACAGTAAAAGTAGTCGTTGTGCAGATTGGTGCATTTCAGAATAATATATATGATATGTTTTATAATGATTGATCATGAAAGTGTTCTCAAAGCTGGTAAAGGTGCAGCTAGTTTGAATGAATTTGTATACTGCAGGGTAGCTGGTGGATTTACTCCAGGTGGAACTAAAGTCTGATTCAACACTTGATTAGATTTCACATCATTCATCCACATCTGTAAAGTAACTAAAGGTATTAATACATGTAGTGGAGTCAACGTACACCATTTACCTCTGAACTGTAGAGGAGAAGAAGAACAAAGTAGCAAAACATTGAAATACTTAAATAAAGTACAAGTATCTCAAAATTGTACCCAAGTATAGTACTTGAGTTTATGAATTTAGTTACTTTACACCAGATGCCATAAAGATAGAAAGACTCAGCTTTGCACAGAGGCATGACAATAGATTTTCAAAATGCTCAACAGTGCTGCCAAAATTATAAACTGACTGCTACACAATTAAAATAAATGCTTTTATATATTTCTATTAGATGTGACTCTTTAGCATTTCTGTTATTATTAACACTGCTTTAGTTGTGTTGACTGCTAAAATCATCTGTTATTCCTCATGTTAAAGCCGATATTCCGTGGGGTCGGGGGGCTCGGGTCCTTGTCACCTTTTCCATACCTGATGAGTTTGCATCCCTGATAATACTTAGTAAGGAGGCCATAATATTTTTGACTCATGGCTGAAGTTAAGTTTCTCCAGCTCTCCCCAGGTTGGCAAACAAATGCATCTCAAAATGCATCAGATTGATGCTTTAAAATATGGAATATTAAAAAAAAAAAAAAAAACTTCCGGGGGAGCATGCCCCCGGACCCCCCTAGAGGGATAATATCCTTCTCACCTTTTTCACCCCTGACCCGTTTTCATGCCTGATAAAGGATAAGTAAATTACTTTAGGAACCCTTTGTTGTGCTAATGATGAAGATAAAAGCACCCATGTCACAACTGAAGGTAAACATATTTATTTTTGTTCAATGGCCTCTCATTTATTTTGCCTTGCTCAAAGGTCTCGAGGCATTTGGCTCCCACGCACTGGTGGTGTCTTCTGTGGAGAAGTTGGTAGTCGGAAAAATTCTGCTGATGGAGACGTTGGAGCCATGTCAAGAGAATGAGACGCCTGTGGCCGTGCTGTACGACACGTCTCAGGATGATGACATCAACATGAACTCTGCCTGCCGGAAGGCTCTCCAGGACGACACCATGAAAAACCCTCTGACTGTAAGGGGGGTGCTGCAAACTACACGTATTGTGTGAATGCATAAGAGTATTGAGAACCTATCTCTTAGAATAGCAGGCTTGACCAAACCTTTGCATTTGAAAAGCCAATTTAACTGCAGTGAAGGGTGGCTTCTCACATTTATTAATATCTCGTGACATTACACCTCAGCTCAACCAGTGTGTGGTGCTGTTGTCTTCTTCTCATCATTTTTGACTTGTGTTTGTTATTCACTAAAAGAAGTCTTATTCAGTTGGAATGAAAACCAAGAGTTGGTGAATCATGATCTTTGGGTCCTCAGTGTCATTAATCCTCTGTATATTATCTAACATCATTTTTTCATTTGCCTGTAGGTAAAGGCTACCTATCAGGATGTATGTGTCACAAGTGTGTGTGCAGATGGTATCATCTACTGCCAGCTGCCCTCCAGAGGAACCGCACGACTCAACAAGTTAATGGAGGAAACGGAGACCTTCTTCTTCTCCCAGGTTATCAAGACTGTTGTTTGCCTCAGCGTTTGTTAGGATTGAATCGTTTGCAGTGATAGTATAAAGAAAATCATGATTAGATATTCAATTCCTCTCAGGTAAAGGTCTTTATGTCTTTGTTATTGTTTCTACCAGATGACGTCTGATTTCTTGGTGTCCAGACCCTTCAGTGGCAAGTTCTGCCTAGCCCGTCACAAAGGAATGTGGTCCAGAGTGGAGGTAAGAAGAGAATTGAAATCATCATTTCTTGAAAAGCTTGATATGAAAAAGCTTAAAATATGTTGGATATTTAAAGTATAGTGAAAATCATATTGTTTGAGGTAGGGATGCACGATATTGGTTTTTTGAAACCGATACCGATAACTTCCTGCTTCTCAAGACCGATACCGATAACCGATAATAAAAAAGATTTACGCCATGTGTATTTTTTTTTACTTGGCCGCCCCGTAGTTTCAGAGCGCATCGAGTTTAAAATACCATCTACAAGCTGATGCGGACAGCCCCGCTCCTGCCGCCCGCTTGTGGCAGACCACACTTCCACGCTCACCGGCAGGCACCGACTGGCCATCGGGAGGACCGGGAGGGTGTGTGTATGTGTGGCCCCAGCGAGCGAGAGAGAGACCTTACGTGCATTGTTGTTGTTAGCATCTGGTGCTAGCTAGCTGCGCTAACGGATATAAGGAGCTGTTTAAATGAAAACAGAGGAGCGACATTTCGCCACAACTGTGCCGAGCACTTGACTTTATGCAGGAAGCCAGACAGTGGGACATTGTACGAAAAGTCAGCACACTCGGCACGGATACATGAACATGATTGCAGCTTCCAGGCAGCTCCCGTTCGAGCATATGCCTTGAGTTGCACATAGCTCCAGCGCGCGCGCACACACACACTGTATTGTATAATTGTCTTCGTACGCTTTTAACACACCATCGTAGCGATGGTGATGTTTCAGGTGACTGATCAGGTTCGAAGTATTAGGGAGCGCTGGATTTGTGAAGAACTCCCCTCTTCCTAAACCACTAATACCACAGTACTGGCAAAACGGGAGGAGCCGAGTGGAAAAACAAGCGCCCCTCATCCCAATCCACCCACACTGCAGTATTTTTTTCCTTTTTTTACCCAAAAAAAATATTGTATATTATCGGGGCTATTAATACTGGTATCGGGTTTATCGGGATGACGTCATAATTCCTAATATCGGACCGATAATTATCGTGCATCCCTAGTTTGAGGTAATTATTTTGCACCTACTTGCCTGTTGTCTTGTTCTCAGATCACCAACATTTTTGGCAACAGAGTAATTGAGATCCTCTTCATCGACCTGGGTATCCAGGCTACTATAGAGGTCACTGATCTCAGAGAGATCCCCTCTCTTTTCCTGGAAAACTTCATCATCATCCCACCACTGGTCAGTAGTTTTTGTGTTGTGATCACCTTAATCTTCAACCAATCACATGGCTGGAGAAGCATCCCTTAATTTGCACATTGATTTAAATCTTATTTAACATGGCCTAGTTGATTACGCGATTCTGATTGGTCAATTCGGACATTTCAGAGGTTAATATTGACAGTAGTACAGACCGCTGTTAAGCACTTTAATGACTGTTGCTAAGGAGGATCGAGAGAGAGAAAAGGAATGAGGTTTAAAGACGAAGCGCTGGACGTCTGATAAATCGACAGAAGCTGACAGACGGGAAGTAAATACTAACAGGAACACGGTATGGTCTCTGTAGTGTTTAGGAACTTGTTAGTGGACAGGCACAGAAAAGATCAGAGCTGCCTTCATTTTAAATTAAGTTGTTGTCAGAGTTCCAGCCGTTGGTGCGCCGTGGAGCAGAGTTTTGTTTCCTTTGCAGAAGCAATACGATAATTTTCCAGTCAATAAAATCATTTCAATTAATATTGGGATTCAAGTCGTGTTTAGTATGTGGCCATGTAAAAAGCGGGAAAATGTGCAGCAAGGCGGTCATTATTGGAAAAATAACACCAGCGTCGGGCTCCGTGATCACCCTGAAGGGAAGACCGCTGCACATTATCCCTTACTTATAGTCCTTAACCTGTTCAGCCCGAGAGCCCCCGGTAGAGGGGGCTGCTGTTTTTTTTCCCACTAAACTGTGTCTCAGGGCTTCTTAATATTTAAAAAAAAAAAACTATTAATGTGTCATACTCACTTAACCTGTTCAACCCCAAGCCTGTTTTCCAGGTCTCAGGCTCGAAAATGACATTTCCAGAACAAATGACCATAACTACACTTCTAAAAGGGGAATAATCTTTTTTCTCAAAGTAATGATAAACCTGTGAGTTGGATGTAGAAAAGTCAGAATCAATATAGATGTTTTTTTATTTTAAAGAAAATTCAGATTGAACATTGAGCTGAGTTTCTTCCCGTTAAATGAGTGACACATTCATAGTTTATTAAATGTTAAGAAGCCCTGAGACACAGTTGAGTGAAAACAAAACTGCTTAAGGGCTGAATCTGGAATTTATGTTTTTAAATGTGTGGACAAAGACGTTGAATTGCTGTTTTGTTGAACATGTCTGTCATTGTCACAGTTAACAAACAAACATTATTTCTAAAGCTGCAAATTCAAATCTGTCTGATAAAGTTGTTTGTGAAATGTTGACGTTTTTTTTTGTCCATCTCTTCAGGCTCTGAAATGTCGCCTGGCTGACCTCACAGTCCCAGAGGGAGACTGGAGCCCAGAGGCCGTCCGGTTTGTGAAGGAGGCTGTCCTGGGCTCTGATGACTGTAAAATGAAGGTAGTCCTTTTTTAGGGCAAATGCAGCCCTTCCAACTATTACAAAAGTGTCCCTAATGATTGAATGCCTGAGTGTATGTTTATTATAAAGGCTTGACTGCATGGAGCACAATAACAGTGTAGCAGGAGTTGTTTTAATCTATCTCCAAATATTCAAAAATATAAACGCTGCAAATCAAGTTTACAAGTAAAGCCCTGTTGAAGAACAGTGCAAAAACAACCACTATCATCTCAAGGTCTCTAACAATGTGTGCCTTTTTTGTTTTTTTCTCCCTTTGTTCCCTCGTCACAGATCCACAAATTAGACCAGCACAAAGGGGACTGTCTGATCTACATGTACCTCTTCATTGGTGCTGACAGTCAGGAGCTGGACAAGAGCATCAACCATCAGCTGGCCAAGTCACAGCTGTGGCAGCAGCTCACAACACAGACCAACAACACAATCACCAACAACACAATCACCAACAACAATGGCGGCGTGGATTCAGGTAACACTGCACGACGGAAAACGCCAAGTCCCACCAACTGTCAGCATTTGTTGCATGAACAAGTCTGGTCAAATGTTGGGCCTTCTTGTTCTCCAAAATGTCCTTCTATATGAATTAATGTAATACAGATTGAAATCACACTGACAATGAGGTTAAAGTGCTAACTTGGCTTTAATGTGATGGTTTTGAATGTACCTGTGTTTTATCAAATGTCCAGGTCTGAGTGCTTTAGTGGAGAAGTTGACTCTGAGCGGCCCGGCCCCTTACCCCATCGCCAAGACTTCAAGCCAAGCTGTTCTCGAGGCAGGGGACGGTCCTCCAGATACGACCTCCAAAGCTGGGATGCAGCCCCTTCCCCTGCCTCCTTCACTGGACTTCCCCCAGGTATGTGGACACCGACTCACTTTCTGTAGGGGCTCACTTATCATGCAAGGGAAGTGTATGTAAATGATGTCATTGCTTGTTTTTTGGGCTTTAATCAATAGGTATAAGAACTAGGTATTTGAATGGAAACACATTGTTCTTATTCACATTTGTCTGCATCACACAGATGTTCCGATCAAAAAAAACGATCAAGAGCCAAACTCCTTAACGCCACAGTCACCACACTCCAAACTGACAATACATGTATTGTGCTTGTAGACATTCACATTTCTGTTGTATATGACGTAAGAAGTTTAAAAAACAACTTGCCGCGTATGGTCATACAAGCATTAACCACCATTCCCATGTATTTTTACTGTAGAATAACTTAACCTACAGAAATAGAAAATACATGAATAAAAGCTTTGTGATAATATGTCACACCCTGTCTTCTTTCAGCCTGGTCAGAATATGGATGTGTTTGTGCCAGTGGCCTGCCACCCCGGTTATTTTGTGCTGCAGCAATGGCAGGACCTGCATAAGCTGGTGGTGTTGATGGGGGAGATGGTTCTTTATTATAACCAGTCGTCCAAGATCGACTCCTCTGGCCCAAATATCGAGAAAGGAGGGATCTACGCGACCAAAATAGACAAGAAGTAAGTGATTGTAATTGAGATGTAAATTGTCTCATGGTTACATCTTTCTGTACACTCAAAATGATAGGTCAGGAATGTCATTAGCTGCTTAACAGAAGATAATCTTAATAGATTTCAGAGGACTTCAGGATATGGAGGTCATATTAATAGCAGTCCTGTGGTATGTGAGGATGAATACATTCACTGGAAACCAATTATAGTGAATGGTTATAGTTATACACTTTTGATATGGTGCAAAATGCTTGACAAAGAATCGTATTTATGCAAATGAGTTTTAAAAATGCAATGTATAGTTATCAGGTTGTCTTTATACTAGTGTTGTCACGATACCAACATTTTGGTTTCGATACCGATACCAAGTCAAGAATTGCGATTCCGATTCTTTTTCGATACTTTTCTTAAAAAAAGGGAAACACGGAATATCGGCTTTAAAATTAGGAATAACAGATGATTTTAGCAGTCAGAACAACTAAAGCAGCAGTGTTACTAAGAACAGAAACACCAAAGAGTCACATCTAATATAAATATATATAAAAGCATTTATTTTAATTGTGTAGCAGTGAGTTTAACATTTTGGCAGCACTGTTGAGCATTTTGAAAATGTATTTTCATGCCTCTGTGCAAGGCTTAGTCTTTCTATCTTTATGGCCAGTGGTGTAAAGTAACTAAATTCATAAACTCAAGTACTACTTGGGTACAATTTTGAGATACTTGTACTTTATTTAAGTATTTCAATGTTTCTTTTTCTACTTTGTACTTCTAATCCACTACAGTTCAGAGGTACATGGTGTACTTTTACTCCACTACATGTATTAATCCCTTTAGTTACTTCACAGATGTGGATGAATGATGTGAAATATAATCAAGTGTTAAATCAGACTTTAGTTCCACCTGGAGTAAATCCACCAGCTACCCTGCAGTCTACAAAGTACTTCAGACTAGCTGCACATTTACCAGCTTTGAGAACACTTTCATGATCAATCATTATAAAACATATCATATATATTATTCTGAAATGGACCAATCTGCACAATGACTACTTTTACTGTCGCTACTTTAATACTTTTACTTGAGGAACATTTTGAATGCAATACTTTTACTGTAACAGAGTATTCCTACACTCTGGTGCTTCTAGTACAAGACCCGAGTACTTATACTTTTACTGTCGCTACTTTAACTATATTTTGATGATAATACTTTTGTACTTTTATTTGGGGAACATTTTGATTGCAGGATTGTTCCTACATTCTGGTACTTCTACTTTAACTCAAGTACAAGACCCGGGTACTTCTACTTTTACTCAAGTACAATATATATACTTATACCACCTCCGTTTATAGCCTATGAAAAAAACTAATAGAAAACGAAGGCTAAAGCTAACGTTAGCAGATAGTGATGCTAGTTTGCTAGTTAAGTTTGCTCAACGATAATATTGCGACAAAAACTTTTCAGTGCACATCACGCTCTGCCGCTCCCACAGGGAGCTCTGCTCTGAACACCTGAACGGCCCGTTCACAGACTTCTGGCGTCTTTTTTGTTAACAAGCCGAGGCGCAGCGGCAGTTGCACTCCCACTTGCAGCCATGCTTCTCGTTTTATCACATGCTCTGGCAGCTAGCGCGTGGCCGCGTGCACGAGAGAGGGGAGGGACTTAGAACGTGCTTGAGAGGAGCGGGACTGCAGTGCAGGAGTGGAAGCAGAGCGCTGAACACACACGGCTCTTATTAAAACGGCGCTTTCTCACCGGAGTACTTTTCCCCGTCATTCTTAAAGTACCGATACTAATGAAACGGAGGAATCGTACCGTTTTTAACGAAAGGGTATCGCGGTACCTTTCAAGTATCGGTACACCGTGCAACACTACTTTATACTGCTGTAATTCTTCTTTGATTCACCTCCTTGTACTCGGCCACCTGGTAATCTGTGCTTTCCATGAGGCTGCCCTCATGAGGCTGGTGCTGCTTGCAAACTGACACCAGGACAGTGGAAAGAAAGTTACTTTCTAACTCTCTAATAGTTCCCTCTGCTGTTAAACCAAATATAAAGGCCTTTATTTGTCAAGGAGAGATATTGGAACAAGTTAAATAACCATATCAAATCCTTACAGTCTCAAAACAGCATTGAGGCATTTGTTGTTTAATCCCTACTGATGATGTCCTTCTTAAAGTGTAACTGCTGATCTTCAACCTGCTTCTCACCCCAGCAGTGCTTTATGAGGGAGAAAGGCAGATGAACTGCCATAGTCAATATGTGTTTGTTTTTTTATAACTTCCCATTCATGTAATGAAACACACATTTCAATGAGTTGATGGTCTGCTTTTGAAATAAAAATTACAAATAATGTAGTTAAAATGATCAACCTCGTATAACAATCATTTTGACCCTGCCAGGTGTGATGACTACAAGAAAGTTCTACTGATATTTGCCCTTGTGCTGGTTGTGTGTGTCCCACAAAAAATCTGACATCTATTTTGTAACTTCATGAGGAAGACTTTTTACAACATGTTGGTTGATGGCTTAACTGTTGCCTGCCTCCACCTAGTTGGCATCGCGTGCAGGTGAAGGGGATTCTGGCCAACGGCTTGGTTTCTGTCTTCGAGTTGGACTACGGCAAACATGAGCTGGTCCGCAGCACTTTCCTCCGGCCTCTGATCGAGGAATTCAGACAGCTGCCCTTCCAGGCTATCACTGCACAACTGGCAGGTGGGTCCCATCATAAGGCTCTCCTACAAATGTCTTTTTTGTCTTTGATTCTGTAAAGAGATGCGTTTGGATTACTCGATTTCTGCTCTGCAGGTGCGACGCAGCGCCAGTGGTCGGAGGAGGCCTCCATGTTGTTCAGGAACCACGTGGAGGACCGAGCGCTGGTCGCCCAGGTGGAGAGTGTGTGCGAGGTCAAAGGTGAGCTCTGGGAGTGCAGGTTGTCGGTTTACCTGGTGGACACTACAACTGAGGAGAAGGACCTGTGGATTCACAGCCTCATGGCCGACATCGGCGGAGAGCTGTCTTCGGCTGCCTAGGACTTCTTATCATGCACCATGGTAAACAATTGTATCTTTGAAAGCCAAAAGTTGCTTTCTCGGCCCTCGGTTTGTTTTCAGCTTTCTGGATTGATCTCCTAATCAAAGACTTTGAATAAGCACGTTTGAATGTTTCTGTATTATTGTTAAGGGCCATGTCAACGTGAGACAGGAGGGGATTTTTGAGTTACCTGTATGTTGCATGTTTTGTCTTTGTACTACTAAATTCCACCACTGATTTGTTCTCATTTGCTGTGCTTAATGCATTCTTCTGTGTGGTTTACTTTGCTTGCTTCATTTTGTTAATATGTTTTTACATTAATCAATATTAAATGACTTGACAGCCTTTATCTACATTTTAGTTTGAACCTCTCGGGAACAGCTTGATTGTGTGACTTGTGTGGCTGAAAATAAGTTGTAATGTTTTACCGTTTCAACATTAAAGTTGTTGGTTAGCGCACACACAGCTGCTCCACTCTCAGGGCCTTCACACACTAACATCATCCAACATGACTGTGGAGGTGATGGAGACGCCTTCTGCTGGTGGAGAAATTCTAAGACTGCAGTCACAGTACTGAATCCTGATTGGATGACCGCAGATCCTGGTTAAAATGACAAGCTTTACAATTATCAATATTATTCATATATGTTTTAGTCCTTACTTCCAGGGAATACGTTTTGGGTAAAAACATAAGATTTTCCTCTTCTTTTTTTTTACCAAATCTTAGAAAAGCAGAGTGTCTAAAGATGATTTTAGTATTAAAGCTTTAGAATTAAAAAGATCTTGACAAAACAATTGAGCAGATGCTTGAAGATAGCCATGCAGTTGAACATTTCTGCTGTGGTTCAAAATCTGATTTGTTTATTTCCAAATCATAAATGGCAATCTGTCTCAATTCTTTTAAATGTATTAACTTAAAAATAATATTTTCACAACTTAATTATATGTATTACACAATACATGTATTAATTGATTACAACTAAATTAAAGAGTTTAATAACAATACAAAACGTCCCTTTTTGATGTGATTTTTGACTGCATGCAGTTTGCTTTTCGGCCCAACTGTATACAGTTAAATCGACCGGACTTCTTTCTGAAGATGTGAGCGTCCTTAACAACGGTCAATAAGTCCTTGACAGCGGTCTGTCTGTTCGGTATTAACAACGTGTCACGTGTTCTGAATTGACCAATCAGAATCGAGTATTCAACTAAGCCATGTAATAAGTAAGGGATAATGTGCTGCGACGCGGTCATTATGGGGAAAAGAACACCGACAGGCTGATCAGGAGCCCGACGCGAAGCGGAGGGATCTAGATCGGCATGAAGGTGTTCTTTTCCCCATAATGACCAAGTCGCTGCACATTATCCCGCTTATTACATGGCCACATTCTCAACAAAGTAACGTTATGACTCCCAATATTAATTGAAATGCTTTTATGGATTTAGAAAATGATTTTATTGATTTAAAAAATAGTTGTATGTATTGATTTAAATTGACATGCATCCGCGAAGAAAAATAGTCCGATGTTACTGTTTGAACTAACGTAGCAACGGCAGGAACTGCTTCGATAGCGTTTTTGAGGAGCTTTCTGATTACAGATTTGAAAACATCGCTGCTTGCTTTAAAAGTAGCACAATTCATTATGTCAAACCTTGGAAAGTATCTCGATATCCCTGCCCTGATGCCAAAGTAACTGCACACTGTATGTTTTGCCATTTGATGTATATGTCTGGACCGCTGCGTAAAAAGGAGGGTTTCTGCCCGTTACTTCTCCGCTGTTTTCTTGTCCCTCTTGTCTTTTTCTTTTCTTCACTGGGGACTCATCAGCCACTAACTATTACTCCAAATTACTGTGCTCTCCAAATATATTAAAATGAATGTTAAAATCCTCCATGTTGCTATCACACGACAGCGGAAAACTAAAGACAATCAGACAGTTTGCTTGCTTTTCAAACTGTTACATTTGAAAAACAGTGAGAGCGTCTCTTGTCAGTTTGAAAAGCCAACGGTAGGACCTGCTTGCGTTTTTGAGGAGCTTTTTGATTACAGATTTGAAAACATCGCTCCTTGCTTTAAAAGTAGCACAATTCATGATGTCAAACATTGCAAAGTATCTAGATATCCGTCTAGTGTTCTGAATTGACCAATCAGAATCGAGTATTCAACTAAGCCATGTAATAAATCTAAATATGTCCCCGGTGTGTAAGGAGAATCACAAAGTTTCAGAAAAGACAACCCTCTCATTTCCTCCTTACCCACATCTCTAAAAACGCGGGTACAACGGAGTTCATCCAGATTTGCTGCGGACTTGACGTTAACTTGGAAATGTGTGCTGGCTTTACATTGAACTCCTGGCAACGTCCCAACATATCGTCCCCATAAACAGCTGGATGCCAATTGTAGTGTGCTGAGATTAGCCAGATACAGGGTTCTTACGGTCATTGAAAACCTGGGAGAGTCATGGAAATTCAAAATGCTAATTCCAGGCCCTGAAAAAGTTATGGAAAACAATATTTTCCCCAACGTTTTGGAAAAGTCATGGAAATGTAACTAAAGTTGCATCAAATATAATTTATATTTTATCTAATCGGCGAAATAGTAATCAGAGTTGGGTGTAACGCGTTACTGTAATAATATTACTTTTGTCGGTAACGGAGTAGTGTAACGCGCTACTTTTATAATTCAGTAATCACACTACAGTTACTAACATTGCCCCGACACGCGTTACTTACTAAAATCAGCCATAATCACACTGACAGACAAGAGGGGTTTCCGCCACAGATTTATATGTACGTAATCTGCACCTCCACATCTCCACGTGCAGTGCTGCATAAACATGGCTGAGTCAGCGATAACTTTCGAGGGGTGGAGGTATGCCCATTACTTTGAGTTCGTCGGAACTTGAATAGACAGGAATGTGACGGTGAGGTGCAAACTGTGTCCAGGCCAGAAGCTGTTATCCACTGCTGGAAACACAACGTCAAACCTCAACAAACACCTGCAAAGAACACATGCTAAGGTGAAGCTAACACACGCTATTTGTTGTTTGTTTATATCACGTAGTCTGAGTTTCTTCTCTGTCTTCCGGTTGTTGCCTGTTTTGAATGACAAATACACACTACCGCCGCCTGCTGGTAAGGAGAGTTATTGCCACTCACGCATGCGCATTTCGTACGTGCTCGGTGAGTAAAGTAACGAGTTACTTTATGTAGATAGTAACGAAGTAGTGTAATATATAGTGTTTTTTTTTTTTTAAAGTAATATGTAATATATTACTTTTTTTAGTAACGACCCCATCTCTGATAGTAATACTATAATGATAATAAATAATGTATCGTATAGTAATGAAATGTAAAATGGCATTTAACTGACGAGGTATTTTGCTGGTGAGAGACTTTGTTTTGTTTTAGATGGGCACAACATGTTTCATATGCAGACCTTATTCTCCTGTTCCATGTTAAAATAAACCATTTTCAGTGGTACCGATGAGAGTAATTTGGTCATGAAAAGTTAGGTAAAGGTCATGGAGAAGTCATTGAAAATCATTGGTGAAAAAGTGTATGAACCCTGCAGATAGACGACTTTTAGTTAATTTAATATATTTTCATGTTGTGACCTATTTACTCAAAGTAGAAAATCTAAATATTCATAATGTAATAGAAGAAGCACTAAAGTACAATAAATATAAATAGTAATACAATACTGCATGTTGATTTGTCTTCACAGGATCACGTGATATGGAAGCAATATAGAAATCCAAGACTTTTTGTGGAAAACAGCAATTTTCTTAAAATATTCTTAGAAGAAGCTCTAAAATCCAAGAACACAAATTGTTTTATCGTCAAAGTAATACTATTGGTATGGATTGGGATGAACTGGTCCAGATGACATGTAAACTATTGGAAAAAAACTGAAGCAATCTCTTTCTCTGTCAAACCAATTCTGCAACGACAACAAACTGTCTCGAGTTGTTCAAACTTACATTAAGGAGCAGGCTTGTAGCCTACATATTTCACGTTATAGTTTATTGAATGATGGAGAAAGGTGTCCGATAATGGACACAGTTCCACTGGATGACATCACTGGAGTGACAGGGCAGCCGTGTTGGGGGGAGGAAGGGGAGGAGGAGGATCTCTCCACATAAGTTTACTTTGCCCTTTACGGGAGACGAGTTGCTGCCTCCGTAAACCCGCCGAGAGACGAGCACTGACGGGGGAGGAAACTGAGCACGCTGAGAAATCTGCTGCATTCGGGATTATCTGGACGCTTTCTGCTGGTTTGGAGTTTTCTGCGGATTCCCGGTTTTTGCGCGTGCTGCAGAGCGGACCGCGCGGCGCGACTCCAGGCGGCTCTGAAGGAAACCATATCTGGTCAAAGTATTCGTTGCTGTCACCCAGCGGGACTGTCCGGCTATAAATAGCGCTGGAGGAGGTACGGAAATAAATGCAAAAATGATACTGCAGCCTGTAAAACAGTCAAATGAGTGAAGTTCACAATATCTTGGTTAAAATAATGTGCAGGAGAACACCTAAAGAAAGCTGGGAGTAATCCGGTTCCTCCATGTCTTTGAGTATAAAGGGGGCTCCTCCAGAAACACTGAATAGTTTTTCTTAATTTCACTGCTAGTATTTTCCTACCTGTTGGAGGATATCTTATTGACTGTTGTAGGCTCCACTCTTGATATAATGGCCCTCAGCAAGTCCTAACCCTAAAGCCCTGCACAGATGAGGTCTGTAATGCAGTCCTTATCACATACAGGAGCTACTTGATACAAATAAATCAGTAAAATGTTCTGTTATGGCAAATTTGACCCCAGTGATACAATTGGTTAGTGTGTAATAGTGATTGTACATATATATTCTCAATATAGCTTGCGGTATCTCTTAACGTCTGTAAAAACTTTAGTAAAAGTCACTGCAACAACAACATACTTTTGAGCAAAAGCTTGAGCTAAGTTGGTTCATTTTCCAAGGTTTTTGATGATTTAAAAAAAATGCACCATGTATAATCAGGATTACAGTTCTACTCTTGTGAGATGGTACAGTTGCCGGCTGACATGTTGGATGCCAGTTCCTCTGTGACCTAAATGCATCACTGTAGAGTAAATTGAACCCTGTAACCTTTGTTACTTAGTACATTTTGGTTTTCCTCTTACTTTTCTTGAGTATAGCCATATACTCTTGTGGTTCACTGACGAGACAAAACTCAATCTTTAGTCGCCTCACTTTAAGTTGTGAGCTCGCTGTTGCGGAGTATTTCATCAGCATCTTCTTTTTTAACATCTCTTGGATATGTATTGTATAATCGCACTAGCTATCTTGAAACGAAACTCTGATCAGTGACACACATTACTTTTTGACCTTTGCAGAAGGCACCCAATAGCCGGTCCTCAGGCCCCTTGTTATACTCTTTATGATATAGGCCTACGACTGGTCCCCAAAGTGGAGACTAACGACACAGCACACTTAACCATGGGTTTAGTTTCCTCCATAAAGTGGCAGAATGAGATAATTTCTAAAAACACTCGCTCACTCACACACTGTAATAATATCAATCAATGATGAGAACTTGAAAAAGAAACCTTCTGTGGTCTACTGATCTATTTTGGTAAGCATCTATGCATTTCACTTGTACTCACAACTATGTAAGTGGACACCCTTGTTACTGTCACAGCAGAAAAAAAACACACACACACACACACACACACACACACACACACACACACACACACACACTCTCTCTCTCTCTCTCCTCTCTCTCTCTCTCTCTCTCTCTCTCTCTCTCTCTCTCTCTCTCTCTCTCTCTCTCTCTCTCTCTCTATCTACTGTAGCTTATCACAGCCACAGGCAGGGTAAAGCTGACCAGTTGCCTCTCAGCTGTTTTATGCTGGAAGATTTCAGAGACCATTCTAACAACTGCAATCCTGCGAAAAAAGTTTACATAGATATCCTACAATTGTTGAAACAACACTTGAATTCATGATAGCATGATGTCTTATACATGATTTATCCCTCTAGGAATGTTGTTAGTTGCGGGTTAGTATTCTCAGGTTGACCAGATTAGCACATTTATTCCTCATTAGTATCATTGTTTATGACTAGTTTCTGTCATTGGAACCTCTTTTATATGGATGAAACTGAAAATTGTTTTCATTATCGATTCATCTGCGAATAATTGTATATGTTAATCGATCATTTGTTTAGTTTAGACAAATGTTCATCATAGTTTTTCATGAAAATAGTGGTAACTGAACTCAAACATGAAAGCAATATATCTTTGACCTCTCAAACTGAAGAAGTTTTAAGTGGAATACTCACACGACACTTACTGTACATGTGATTGTTTATCATGACAATGGGAGCTGTTTGAAGACATTAAGCAGGAAGTTGTCCGCTGAATCATCTAAATATCCACTGCAGTGCCCTCAACTCCGTTTCATGTGCAGATGTATTGGCTGAACAAATCTTTGGCCGCTCTAAGAGCATGTGAGTTTTCCAGAGATGTGTTTTACAACTGAAAAGCTTGGAGCGGGGTTTACAGTTAAAATCAAACTGAAATATATACAAATACAATTTCTGGTAGAGCAGGCACGCAGAGCATTTTGTTGCAGGAAAGCTGACTTTTGCAAATCAGGTTTAAAACATATTTAATCTACATCAATTTAAAAGTTTCACACACATCAAACTTGATGAATGGTTCTGCTGCTATTCTTGGAGACTTGAGGACTGGACAAGTTTAGAGGTCAGGGTTCAAGTAAAGTGTTTATAACTTTACAGGATACATTCTAACTCAGGTCAAATTTAATAGTCTTTCCTCTCTACCCACTGAATGTCCTCTAATGAAGCAGAAGCTTGTAATAACGTTATAAATACAAGCACGGGTCTGTTTGACATCATCACAGCAGGTCGCCCTCTTCCAGCAGACTTGCAGTGTTATTTGGAGTAGAGCCCAGTTCTTCATTTTTGGTTTTGGAAACTTGTCGTGTTGTGGAGCTTAGAGAAAGCAGAACAAAAAAACAGCACGCTTGACTCCACCTGTTAGGAGGTTAGTCAAAACACACTTGCTGTCATGCTTAAGATCAAAAAGGAATATCTTCCCTTCTTGAATGGAAGTTCTTTACACTTTGGTTGAGTTTTTAGGCTCCATCACAACCCTTTTTCTTCATTTGAGATAATTCTCATCCTTTGATGCAGGCTCAGTGTATTTATTATTAGTGTTGTCATGTGGACATCTATCAGCAGCAGCTCACAAAGCATTTTGAACCTGACCCATAGTTAAGGAACAGTGGCTTAGAGAAAGTATGTATGCTGAGCACTTGGTGCTGTTACCCACAAATGTTCTGCT
Source organism: Pseudochaenichthys georgianus (assembly GCF_902827115.2). Lineage (NCBI taxonomy): Eukaryota > Metazoa > Chordata > Actinopteri > Perciformes > Channichthyidae > Pseudochaenichthys > Pseudochaenichthys georgianus. The sequence goes on along the minus strand of NC_047503.1, from coordinate 20,549,950 downwards.
GCTGCTCATCTATCATTAGTTATCTGGACTGCAATGTAGACAATGAGAGAGAAAGAAAACAGATCTTCCATCTGTCCATATTGTCAGCAGAGTAGGAGAGACAAATAAATAAACTTTTCGGGATAAGATATTTAGTGTATCCTGGGTTGACTTTTTCATTTCTCTGCAGCGAACTTTGAGAAAAAACAGCACTTCCTGCAGTGATTCATGGCGGAGGGATCAGTGACAGGATATCATTCTGGGAGGACATAGAGCATCTGCGTGCTTATAGAGATTTGGAGTCTTAGAATCTCATAAAACGGAGTGGGACATTCTTTAGCTGCTGCAGCAAGTCACACTGCCTCTCTCGTGGTTTCCCTTTTCCAAATGAGTAGGCCTAGATGAGGCAAACCGTAGACAATCAACAATTTTTTTATTTCAGATATATTCATGCCATTAAACTATAAAAGATAGTCTGAGAGCGGATCTCCGCCAAGGCAAAATGCCTTGTCTTACAATGTTAACAACATTGAAAAATAATCCCTTTCTCTTCACATTGATTGTTGAAATGTAATGGATTCTTCCTTCAACAAAGGCCATACAACCGTATCTATATTTGTTTTTGTTTTGTAATCCTGGTAGAGATTAATAAACCAAAATTCTAGCAAATAATTGATATTGCCAGGTGTTACCTTAAATTACATCATGTACCCTCGTAATTTATGGAAGATTTTAGATTGATGTTATTAAATACAGTCATTGAATATCAATACCACTCTTATATCACTATGTTAAATACTGTATGAAGCCACAATTAACAGCCAGTTAGCTTAGTTTAGCAACAATTATGGAAACGGAGGGAAACAGCAAGCTGGCTCTGACCAAAAGGTAACAGAAACCATCAATCAACTCTAAAGCTCATCGATTCAAATGTTTCATCATGTTGTGTAAAAATAACAATTGGCCATTTTATGGGGGAAGCCCACAGGTGCAGATTCATGGAAGTTACTGCTCCTAGTCAAGAAATTGTCTGGACAGAGCGCTATCATTTACAGTTGTTGTGCTAAGTTTAGCTAGTTGTAGAGCCAAGAGAGTGTTATCAAACTATAATCTAACTCTTGTTTTTGCTCCCCAAAATATCAAACTATTCTTTCACACACACATACGGGTATTGGGCCGAGGGCGACACCGTACTTCTGGTATCCGCCGTTTTACGCGAGGTGCAAGCAGGCCAAGGGTTTAGCCGTACACCGTCTAGGTGTTGCCAAGCTTCCTGTACTGAATATCATAGTCTATTGCCTTAATCAATATCTAGTCAACTCTAAAATACCACATATATGCAATGGCATGATAATATTATTGTGACAAGTGGGGTATTCACCTGGTGTTTCCAGAAATTAGACGTAGATGCTGCCAAAATCGACGCAGTCTGTAAGGGCAATCCGACAACCCACACAGCTCTAGTTTACGCTGGTAACGACCTAGAGCACACCCTTCAAGTCCAGAGATGTAATCCGAAGACATGCAGCGATTTCTTCGGTCGTTAATTCAGAAAACAAACCTAGTGCGCTCTGCCTTGCTACGTTAGCTAGCTGTTTATATTTGCACTTCCAGGATATTTGCACCTCCATGAAAATCGCGTATTTATATATATATATATGGCACGTGTTGCATTGTGGGTAGCTCGTGACGTCACTGTGTGTGAAAGAATTGCTTTGAGACCAGTTTATTCCTTAAAGAAATTCTGCTAACAAATAATATGTGACACTAGCTGTCTAATCTGAAAACATAATGCTTGTAGCACCTAGCTAGCCAAACAGTTTTATCTGCAAATTGAATACTATCGGAACATTTGATGTAGCTATGCTGTTAGATACTTTAGGAAAAAGTGAAGAAGCTGAAATAAAAAAACACAGAAAGCTGTGAAATATAATGCTTAAAGGAGGGGTAGGTAATTTTGAGAAACCGGCTCGAGATACACTTTTTGTTATATTCCATGGAATGCTCTTAACATCCCGATAGCAATGAATATCTGAAGTGCTTTGACAAAGAATCCATAAAAAAATGTCATCTGTGGAAGCCGTAGCACTGTAAAAAGCACGACCAATCATTTTAGCCCGGCTAAAATGATTGGATGGCCTACCTGCCTGTCAGCCTTCCATCTGTGCACACATTTATCTCGTGCCCTCATTGGTCATGTGTGCGTTCGTGTGTGTTGGAGGAGGGGCTCTGTAAGGAAGTGGCAGATTTTTTCCGGCTGTGTATTTTCAAATTTTAGCGCACTCGAGCTGGTTTCTCCAAAATTACCTACCCCACCATTAATATCTTCCTACATAAATCACTCAGTGTATCTATTGCTTTTTCATTTTAAGGTCAATTAATCTCTCTAGATCTTCTTCTTCCTCTTCCAGGTCCCTCTCAGGAGCGTGACAGGCACTTGGCTGCCTTTGCTGTTATTTTACCCCTGAGCCAGGGGTCATTGAGGTAAGTGCATTCAAGTTTTATTTTAACGCCACATAAAATGACTCTTGCCGTAGTAATGTTTTTGTTTGGCAAAAACCGTCAGGTATGCTTGTCTTTCGTCTCAAACCCTATGTTATTTGACCATTTAATTTGAGGGATTTCGCTGTTGATTTGATCCACAGATTATTTTTCTCAAAGTGTAGGGTCTTGCAGGCTCCTGATCTCCTACATTTGGCCTTTTCCTGTTTGGAGGGGTGATTGAGGTGAGGGAACTATTTGAATACCTCTCAGATCCCTTTGTTTATTTGTATAATATATTTGTTCCCTGGAGGCACTTAATCTTACGTTACAAAGGTTTGGTTTAATTATACTACCTCAAGTTATTTTAGGTACAAGAAATGTAAGTGTACGATCTGTGTTGTAAATGATTGTGAAAGCCCACTGTCATTGAAAGAAATCAAAAGTAAGTTGTGAAAAATGTTCTACCCAAATGTTTATTTTATGGTATAAAAACCTTACATTCCTGTCAATAATGTGGCTATTTATTATCATGTTGAATTGAGAGTGGGCCTATCCATGTTTTCAGGTGTCCATCATGTCGGTTATGAAGAAGGAGATGGATAAGTACAGGGACATAGACGAGGACGAGCTGCTGAAGAAACTATCAGAGGAAGAGCTGCAGCGATTAGAGGATGAATTAGAGGAGCTGGATCCTGATGTAAGTTTATAGTATGAAGTCCATAAAGAGTTTCTGTCGCTGTGTTAGTGGAGTGTGAGGTGGTCTTACAGGCTAAACAGAGGCCCCTGACTATGCTGTATATTGCTATAACTAAATAGCTGTGTGATATAATCTGAAATACTGTTAGATCATTTTTTTTGTAAGCCAGTCAAACAAGTGCAAACGATTAATGCTCATGAAACTATGAGTAATCTTGAATCCGTTACACAGTAATAGTACAGTGGCAGCTAATGCACTTTGTATGTAGTGTACGGAAGATCAGCCAATCAAAAACCTATTTACTAGCAGTCAGTTGGCTTGGCAGTAAGTGTAACTGCACAATGAGGCAGCATGGAGTTAATATTACAAGCAAGAAAAAAAGCCAGACATTGGTGGTTCTAGCTTCTCAGATATGAGGCTCCATCCTTGTACATTAAGGACGTTTAGTTTTGGACTGTTAATCAGTCATAACAAACAATAGAAGATGACGATGTCCTTTTTTGTCGTCAAGAATAGTCATTCACTTTTTGTTGGTGCTATTTCCCTTAAAGAAAGAAATATCAATAATAATTTGTACTTATATGTCTGAGGAAGTATGGGGAAGGGTGTATGGGGAAACGTATGTGTCTGATTTAGTTATGATGTTTGCTTTGCTCAAGATTACGGTAATAATTGTTGTATTTGATGAATCGACCTCCAGGTTTGTACCCTCAGTGGTGTTTCATGGGTGGAGATGGTGACAGCAGCTGTAATAGCTTTGTGATGAATCTCCAACTGCTCATAAAGAGGCTGGATATCCCCTCAATGCCAGGGAATGACTGGAAGGGTATAGTGTGTGTGTGTGTGTGTGTGTGTGTGTGTGTGTGTGTGTGTGTGTGTGTGTGTGTGTGTGTGTGTGTGTGTGTGTGTGTGTGTGTGTGTGTGTGTGTGTGTGTGTGTGTGTGTGTGTGTGTGTGTGTGTGTGTGTGTGTGTGTGTGTGTGTGTGTGTGTGTGTGTGTGTGTGTGTGTGTGTGTGTGTGTGTGTGTGTGTGTGTGTGTGTGTGTGTGTGTGTGTGTGTGTGTGTGTGTGTGTGTGTGTGTGTGTGTGTGTGTGTGGCAGACTGATGCCAGCAGGGAGTGACCGAAGTTCCTTCATGACGTAAATAGAGGAAATAGTCAGAAGCAGTGCGTGCTTACCTTGTTTGTGCCTGTTTATGAGGGTAACCCGTTGCACAACAGTGCCCACTCTAACCTTCCCAGTACTTCCCACGTCAGTTCCAGTAAGACATTAAAAAAACAGCATGCTTGCAAACTGTACTACGGTAGTGAGATTCATTTATTGTCGATGATCTTGAGAATACTTTGTGTTTTTGTGCATACTGTACAGTATTGTCTTTCAATGACCCATTACAACGTGGAATGGGTTATACAGTACTGTTTACTTTTCTAAGACATGACATACAGTACTGTCACTTTATAACTAAAGACTTGTTGTGACATCTTTGAATTAAAGCTCTTACATTTAAATCTGGGAAAGTTTAAATAAAATGTATCTAGATTACTGGTAAAAGTTTGGAGACAGGTAAAAAAAAAAGGACACAGGGTAGTAAAGTAAGAAGTGACAGGAGAGAAAGACAAAGTCTCATGCTGGTAAAAATAAAATGCTCTAAGTGTGCCTGTTATCTACAGCTGATACAACGTGTGACATTAAGAGCTTGGCAGTGACGATGTGATATACTCCTGGCTTTACTATAAATACTGCTTTCAGTCATGAAAAGTCATGTGAACATTTACCGACCACTACTGGAAAGACAACATTTGAAAAACTGACTTTAAAAGAGTACATTTAAACCCAAGTTATCATGTCACCGGTCTGTAAAAATGTTTGCTGGATTTGAGTCAAAGCGTTTAAGAGAGACAGAGTCATGAGGAGAGAGCGCTGAGAGGAAAGATAAGATATGAAGCTATAAGTAGCACTTGTCAGAGCTTGGTTTGAATGCTGCTATGGGTTGAGCATAATGTAGGGAGCAGCAATTCTCTGGGAAATCTCTGGGTCCTGTTTTAGGCTGGAGTTAGGGACTGATGTGGGAGTTAAATTAAACAGAGCTCAGCCCATATCACTTTGCTCTAATACTGTAATACTTGTGGAACATGTTTTCAAATGTGATGCAAAAATTACCATATTATCGTTGGGCTTAATTTGGTAGTATTTTTAATGAATATTCTATGAGTATTCTGCCACTGGGATTTGTTTGCTTTTTTTTTAATGTAAACAAATACATTACATTACTAATGTTATTTGCATTTCATGGTTTATTTATTTTATTTCGGGGGTTAAAGGTATTGTGTACTCTTATTTCCAAAGGCAAAATCTAGAAGAATTAACAGTTTTTCATTTAAAAAAAGACTGAAGTTGAATATTAACTACATCTTAATCGCCACATGTATAAAGTATTTGTTCTTCGTCTTGTTGTTTCTCCTTCTTCGGCACTGATGCAAGATACTACAGCACTTAAACGCTATGATAGGAAGAAAGAAATGAGATACAATCAGTATCAGTCCTTTAACTGATGCAAACTCTTGTTTGTCTAGAATGCGTTGTTGCCTGCTGGGATGCGGCAGAAGGACCAGACCAAGAAAAATCCGACTGGGACATTTCAGAGAGATAACCTGCTGGCCCATCTGGAGAAACAGGCCAAAGAGCATCCTGAGCAAGAAGACCTGGTGCCTTTCACAGGGGAGAAGAGAGGTACAATCTGGGTTTCTCATCATTTTGGGATGTGTCGGAGCCGCTTTGGGGCACCTGGCCATAGTAGTCAAAAAAGAGCAAACAGCTTTGTCCATTTCATACATTGAAATGTTTAAAGAGGCCCTATTATGCTTTTTCCCTTTTCCTGTGGTGTGTTATATATTTTTGGCTGCCCGATTAGACTCCTGTTTTTACTTCCTTAACATAGTGACATGTCTATTGGCTAGCGCATTTACGTGATAGGGGACGGGACATATCAAGGCAGTTGACCAATCACAACAGAGCCGGCCAGCTAACCAATCAGAGCACACTGGGCTCTGGTTTCAGACAGAGGGTGAAAAGAGCAGTATATGCAAAATAAAGCACTTTTTGTTAACATTAAAGCATGTAAACATGTCATAGTACAGGCACAAAATACAATGATGAAACCTGAAAATGAGCATAATGCGGCCCCTTTAATCTACTTGGGTCTTTGGACCGCAGACAAACTTTAAGTTCCTTAAAAAGTTCTGGCTCTACTTATCAGGTGATTCTGTCTGGGTGTTGCCTTAATGCACTTGTATTCTTAAAAGACTTGTAAGACAATAACGTTTTTCACAGACCAGCTGTACTGAATCAGTAAAGATATCCCTTGCCTCAAGAACTGGTGTCAAATCAGGGGCGGACTGGCCATCGGGACGAATCCCGATGGGCCGGTACTGAAGTGGGCTGGTCGGACGATGTGGGCCGGCCACTAAAAATATTGCTTTAAAAAAATTGTCCTGTGGTATTGGTATCTTGACTATAGCAATTTAGTTAAATTGTTTCGTTTATCAACGCTACAACATAACGTTCCGTGAGTCGGTTGTCGTTGTTGGGTGAAAAGCAAACAGCTGTTTGCTGCGGAGCACAACGCGAGCAGGCTCCCGTGAGCGGGAGCGCGCTCCTTCACTACAGACTATCGCGCCACCTAACCATTCGCCAAAAATGTTTTGGCTTCAAATAAAAGAAAGTCACTGGAGGAGTTAAAGGAGAGTGACAGGGAGCATGCGAAGAAGAGGGAGAGAACGTTTTCCATTTGAACCTCTCATCTTTTGCTCACCATCTGCTGAGACCAGGCCCACTACAGGTTGGACTTGAAACTGGTTTTACCTGGAAGGGTGCAGTGGTATTATTAGGATCCAGGGAGGACTTGGGGGATTTTCAGTTAGGCTGCTAAGCGCTCTGGTTAACATCTCGCCAAAGTGCTCATGTGGGGGTCAAAAAATATCTGGCTGAAACTCGAGGAGCTGACCAGACAGCTGACCTGTCAGCAACAGCAGCCTGTGGTCAGGGGTGATGTGATGGAGGGATACTCATTAAAGTAAGGGTTAGATTCATATTAAATCAGTATGTTCCCCGAAGACTATATCTAGTTTTTTTCTTTGGTTTGATTTGGTCTTCAGTCATTGAATGTGGTAGCTAGATCATATGAAATATATCATATCATATGGGGTAAATGTAGTAGTAGTAGTAGTGCTTCTATTCGGATTAAAACCATCCATCATGTTGCAGGGAAAGCCTTTGTGCCGAAGAAGATGGTGGACCCCATCATGGAGAATGTGACTCTGGAGCCGGAGCTGGAAGAAGCCCTGGCGAGTGCTTCTGATGCTGAACTCTGTGATATCGCAGGTATCCTAAACACCTCCACTCACATCTCATCACAGCAACATGTATTAAATATCCATAGTTCTTATCGTTTGAACTTTTCTCTCATTTATACTCGCTTATACACAATGGTTTTTGGGTTTCTTCTGTATAAAGCTGTTCTTTATCTTCTTTTTGGCAAGACTTTAAGCACAATTACCAGATTCCCCATGGTGAAGGCAGTTTAAAACATGCCTACAAAAGTGAATGGAAACATTGGGAGAATATATTTTCATAATTTGCGGTTCTTCATCGGAATTTCACGGGTTTATAATAGTGAACAAATACAGATAAACCTTTCCTTTAAAAACTAATAACTAACATAAAATCTAAAATCCACACCCACATTTATACAAACATAATCTGAATAGGCGCTTTCACACCGGAGTACTTTTCCCCGTACTTTTCCCTTTTAGTTCCGATAGTTCCTGGGATTTTGCATTCACACCATAGAATGCATATACGGTTCACACCAAAAAGATCTGGAACTAGAACTTAGTTCATGAGAACTTGTCCCCCCTATTTAGTCCCTGCTAGAGAGCAGGTACTTTCCTGGGAGAAAAAGGTTCCCATTTCTGATTGGCTGGGCGAATTGCAAACCACGGCCCGTAAAACTCCGAGAAGTTTTTGTGAAGCCGCCATTTTATTTGCTGGCATTAGCATTATTAGCATTAGCCCAGCGCACCAACGGAGAGAGACTAACTTATGGCAACACAAAAAAAAACATGGGAGCGGTGGAGTGATGAGCAGGTGTCGGCCAGAGTCCCAGCAGCTTCTACTGAAGCCAGTCCCCAACTCCAGGGACTTCCGGCCAGGGACTTCGGGTGGCAGTATACGCCGTGAAGTTGTTTGCGGCCTGCCAGTAAACCCAAAGCAGAAGAAGAAGAAGTGACGTCAGTGGCTTAATTTGCCTAATCCTCCGGCCCAAACCACACCCTACACCCTACCCCTACACACTCCCCCTCCGTGACAGAGTGGCCATTTCTCAATCGCGAGGATACTTGCTTGGGTTACCTGTCAAGAACATGTCTTCCGAGTCACTTGCTTCAGAAGCTAGGCAAGAATCCTTCTTGGCATTCGGAAAACGAAGAGTGGAACAGGCTAGCAAGTGTGCGTGATATGAGAGGCCCCGCCTTACATTTTCCGCCACAGATTTGGGGAAATTGGTCCGTGCGCAAAGCATTGTGGGGATTTTAAGAACGCAAAGTCTACCCATGTGCAGCCTCGAAATTACCCCCAAACCAAGGACGCGGCCTCGGTGGAATTCCAAGTATGCTGGAGATTGGAACAGTCCTTCTGCGGCACTCGATGACATAGCATCCTTGAAATATTGGCTTGGAAGCCAGTTTCCTTGAGATTGAGAAACGGCCAGTGAACTCTGTGGAGCCACACTCGCAGCTCAACGAGGCTCCCTCCTGTCAGATGGAGGGAGTAAATACAGCGGCAAGCTTTGGGGACGGCCTCCCCTCTCCGGCAGAAACAGGAAATGCCGTAACTGTATGTAACAACGGTTTCAAATCAGCATCTCTTAGACAAAAAATTAATAACTAAACATCTTTAATTGTGTTACTTTTTTGTAAAGCTCTTTTAGTTTTAAACTAAAGATTTTTATATCAATAAATCAATCAATGTTTATTTATATAGCTCAATATCACAAATGTTACATTTGTCTCAGTGGTCTTCACAGTTTATAAGCTTCTTAGTTTTTGCAATAGTCTGTAAATATACACAATTTTATAATAAAATGCACACATTTACCTTTTTCTAGACTAAACACAGGTACGATCCTAAGTAAAAACAAAGTGAGGTTATCATGAGGTTGTTAACATCGCAATTTATCAGCGGATGTTTGCTGGAACTACTTGTAAACAGATTGTTTCCTGACGGACACACACAGCGTGACTCCGGTCAGGTAGAGACCGGTCTCCAGTCAGCACCGATGCAGACTCGCTGTTTGAGTGCTTGATAACCCACTCCCCCTCCACACCGCTCCACACTCGTTGGTTTGTGTTACAAACTCACTAGGGATGAGGAATGCAACACACACCAGTATGTAATTGGTAATAATTATAAGTAGTTTTATTACAGAACAGGGTGTAACAAAATGGAAGGCGTGCAGCCTGAACAAACAAAAAGGCCAAAAGGGCACAGGTTGACAAATAACCTAACAAAAGGAGGACTCTAAAAAAGGAGTCTAATGGCATACAGAAGAAATAAATACTAATATAGGGAACAAAACAAAACCTCACTTTAAAAGTGGTACAACTAAATAAAGGAAGGCTGTAAGAAAACACAGCTAGGACAACCCTCAAACAATACTAAACTAATCTAAGCACATCTAATCAAACTAATCTAAGCACATCTAATCACAACAATACTGCTAATCACAATAACACGGTCCACACAAGTTAACCCCCAGAACGAAGAGCAAATGGCGAGAGGCGTCTGTTCACTCAACAGAGCCTCCAGAGTGATGATTGTCCCCAGCTTTGTATTGCACGTCGGGCCCGGCGTGCTCCAATCAGTGTCCTCGGAAGTGGACCAGGAGATGACAGCCAATGATGTTGGGGCAACCACACAGCTCATTTACATAATCACACACACAGCTGCAGACAATCCCAAACAGGTTACCGAGCAGGCAGAAACAGCAGCCGTAACAGTTTGGAACAGCACTTAATGTGGCGGACCCTCCGCACGAACGCGCAAACTGAGGGGTAGTGTGTAGGGGTCGGTTTGGGATCGGGCCTCCCTCAGGGACTTTTTCTGGTGTGAAGGCGATGTGCTCTTTAGTTCCGGGAACTAAAGAGTTCCAATGAACTAAGTACTGGGAACTAAGTACGACAAGTACTTGGTGTGAAAGCGCCTATTGATTGTTATTCATAGAACTGATCTGTTTAATGTGCTAAAGTGCAGGTATTTTTCATCTTCCCTCACTTAACGGTGGCCTCAACTTCCCCCTCATTCATTTAATTTTCCTGAACCAAATCTTCTTCATTTCCTCCAGCTCTCCTTTCATCTTCCCTTCACCCCTCCCCCTCATCCCTCCACCTCCATCCCTGCTGGATATCTCTGTTTCACCACCCAGGGTATCTGTAGACTGCATGCACACCATGTTTGCATGGAGCGATTCTGCACCCTTTGCCATGTCGATGCTGCATGTACAAAAATGAAGATGTTTAAAAAACGTCATGTCTCTGCAGTAAAGCATACAGAAGTCAAGTTTACCATTGGATTTTAAGAACTCTCTCTCTAAAACACTATATTTTAAGTATTGACAAATAGTTTATTTCAGTAAATCACAATATGCTTTGATATTTAAGTAGCAGTAGAAGGCAATCATATTGAGGTTGATTTTTCAGTCTCTACTTCCTGCATGACATAATTGTATCATCAAAAATGCTGCAGGAATATTTTGGGAGCACAACGAGTCCCTGCACTTGTTGAAGGTAACATAACGTTGGGTTACGTATTGTAACCCTTGTCATATTAGCACAGGCGGAGCCCTCTACTGGACTCTAGGAGTACTACCTTACCCTGCGAGCATTCTCCAAGCGTAACGGAGCGTCCACACTACAGCTTCAAAAAAAGCTTGGAGCTGGGCGTGTCTGGAGCTTGGGGATTTTATTCAAGCAACACGACCAACAACCAATCACATGAATCTCCCACCCCCGACATACAAAGCAAAAAACCCCGGGGATTTTATGGGAGCAATATATATATAAACTCCCCAAACAGGCGAAAACCTACCAGTTTCACCCACTGTCTCTGCCACCTCCCTCCATGCCTGGTTCCTCCGGTTTGTATCCTGGTAGGTGAAGAGGGTCTGGTCATACAAAACCGGGTGATTTGCTACAGCGATAATTAGTTTCTCCTCCAACTTTTTTTGAAATATAGAAATGAACGGCGGGATATCTCTCCCAGCTTAGACGCGGTTTGATTGGCTACGGCTTGAGCTGTCAGATTTTCAGAAACGGGATTTGATTGGCTGGCGCTGGCTACTCCGGCGTCTCCGGCCTCAGAAGTTGAACATTGTTCAACTTCTGACGCCGGAGACGGCGGAGACGGACCGCTCTGCTACCCACAATTCAGTTCGGCGAAAAAGCGAGGCAACGTGACGTCACCCCATTCAAAGTGAATGGGCAGATTGGAGTTGTCGACGCTGTGTGGACGGGCCGTCAGTCTCTCGTGGAATCACTTCCGCTGCTGAAGAGAAAATGATGATAGTCAGGAGGCGAGGCCTCCTTTTATACAGTGTGATGCGCGCGCATTCAGGTAGGCCCTCCAAGGCCGGCTACGTCTATAGAAGTCTCAGTGGGAGAATGCTCGCAGGGTAAGGTAGTACTCCTAGAGTCCAGTAGAGGGCGGAGCCTGTGAGAGATATAACCAACTGTTACAGCAAGCAGTTTGGTAGATTGTGTTCCCTGACTGTGTATGTCTTTGCAAAGTGTTCTGTTCTCATGTTGTCAGCCTCTCTGATAAAGGTTATAAATCTCTCTTTATCTTTTATTCTATATAGCAGCCTCCTAGGAGCTCAAAAAGATATTTTGGTTGTGGGCTTCGGAGACCAAAACTCGTACATGTTACCAGGGGCGGCGGGTGCTGTAGGCTAGGGAAGGCTAAGCCTTCCCAAATATTTGTGTCACTGCATCCTGGTAAAATACAAATATAATGTATAATGACTTTGACATTAGCGCTGCTAGCCACCTGTGCCCTGTACTACGAAGCCAGTTCAACAGACCCTGGATATGTCTGAGTAACAAACTAACTAACAACAACAAACTAACAAACAAGATCTCGCTAAGCGGTCCTACGACGCTGGTTATCAACTCGGTAAATCAAGCCAGGGTTTCTCTCACCAGCTGAGAGCGCGTTCACGTGAAAGGGGCGGGGTTAGCTACATTTGACCAATCACAAACAGGGACAAGTGTACCGACAGCGCAGCGTCATACTTCATTAATGAAAAGTAAACTAATATTAGACAAATATGAGCTTTAAACATCCATGACTTAAACATATAATCCAGGATACAAGCCACATAGTTGCACCTGCAAGGAGAATACAGAACAACTGGTTAAAAAATAACTAGGCCTACCGAGTGTTTGAAAGCGTATCGTTTTATGATATCACTGCCCCATCTAAGACACGAGTGGATCTGACTTTAATTACATTTGACTCGAGTGTTTCGTCAACATAATGTGTTGCTTAAAATAATACTTCTGCATACAGTCTGTGACACTGTGAGTGTTGCACGGCCAGATGAGGCTGGAGAAGCTGACTCAGATAAGGAAATATATGATATATTATGATATTATATGATCGATGATCTGATTGATGATGTAATATGAATGATAACTGCGACACGTCGGCGTCTTCTCTGCATTAAACTGTATTTCCTTTATCCTGTAATATGACGTGAGAGATTTAAACTCCGCACACTGAGTTGAGCTATTTTCTATAGACGCCGGAGGCGGGCAGCGTCAGGTAAAAGAAGTTATTTAGCCTTCTCAAACCTGAGCCTCACGCGCCGCCTATGCATGTTACCATTTACCTGAAAGCATATGGCATTAAAATGTTTGATCGTGTAATCTGTCAGTGTCAGGTTTGACTTGCTTGTGTTTCCTAAAGTGATGTGTCAGCATGTTGGTCTTCTGTATGGCTGTAACTAGACAACCATTACATCTATAAACTCTTCAGCAGTCATCTCTCTCTGTCTCCGATTCTCCCCTCAGGCTTTTTTACTTTCCATCCTCACTCTGTCTTCTTACTGTCTTCCAGCCATCCTGGGTATGCACACCCTGATGAGTAACCAGCAGTACTATGAAGCCCTGGCCAGCAGCAACATAGTCAACAAGCAAGGCCTCAACAGTACGTAAAAACACACACTCTCCCACGTATGTACTTACACTTTTTAGTCAGATTTGACTGAGTCTTTTGAATGTTTAAAACTGAAAGTTGCATGAGCAGTCTTCACTTGGTTCGATTCTAAGTGCATTTGGTGCAGACCATGAGTAAAAGTATCCTAAAATAAAGATAATCACTCAACTATTTGGAAGAGAGAAATCACCTCATTCAAGAAAAATGCAAAGTGCAATGATCTCATGCTGGCAGAAAGTTTATTTAACCTAAGATGATCAGCACTGACTTTTTTTGTTGCACTCCACGCATGTTAACATTTAGATACACAGCCTAAACTAGAAGTAAGGTGTTCAATAGATATAAAAGTGTCTACAGACACTCATACATTGTTCTATAGCTCCTCCAGGAATAACTGATGATTCATCTGGTTACCCTTAATCTAGCACTGGTAGTGTAAACTCTCTGATATGACACACACACACACACACACACACACACACACACACACACACACACACACACACACACACACACACACACACACACACACACACACACACACACACACACACACACACACACACACACACACACACACACACACACACACACACACACACACACACACACACACACACACACACACCACATGTTAATGAGCCTGTGTTTATATTGCATGGCGGCTCATCCTATAGCTTCTGCTCCAGCTCTAAACAGAGACAGAGGCCGAGCACCTCACTTCCAAATATGACCGGCTCTGATAAAAGAGCCAGCTACGAACTCGGATTCGCCTGCAGAATTCCACGCTTGCCAAAACACAGGAAGTAAAGAATGATTTTTGAACAATGAGTCGTTATTATGTTATAGTTTGAGACTTTTATAACATGAAAACAGTTGTATTTCAAAAATATGTTTGCCCTTTGTGATACTACACTAAGGGAATGCTGTAAATGTGCTTGTTAAGTAAATGGAATTTAGTATCCCAATATTGTTATTATCAACCTACTTTTCTTACTGTAGACTTACAGAAATTACATACCGACTGAAACATTGTACCACGCCAATTACTTACTAAAATAACTTTATTTACTCATTGTAGATGAAATAAAACACACTTCCAATGCACCAGAAAAGAAAAACAATAATTTTGATAGGAGTCACTGGCAGTCACTGTTCTCTGCTCCTGTGGTAGTAAAGGTTTGAACGTACTACTGCTGTGGCAAAGTGGCTGTTGACATGTCTGTGCTGTGAAAACCATTGGCCTGGAAAGTGGGATAAAACTGATAAATCTATGCATGCTGTGTTTAAAATGATCAGCATTAGCCTGAGTACAGTTAGACAGGGTCTCTCTGGACATGGCAGGATAATGTGCTTTGTTTGGCCATTGCTGTAAGGAGATGAGAAGTTACCAACATCAGATACAACTTCTAACATTGTTCGGTGAAGTCTGGCAGTCTTTAACTCTTTATGAGTGAAGTGTAGAAAGGGCGTCAAACATGTTTAAATATGCGTTGTTCCCACAGTCAGACTGGTTTGATCCACAGCTGTGTGTTCTGTGTTGTAGGTGTGATCCAGTGCGCACAGTATAAAGCAGTCCCAGATGAAGAGCCCAACTCCACTGACGTAGAAGAAACCCTGTTGAGGATGAAGAGGAACGACCCCAACCTGGTGGAGGTGAACCTCAACAACATCAAGGTGTGTCTGTGGGAAAACAACTGGGTCTGATTTCTTTATTGATTCTGGAGTTCGAGCTTCTACTTGAACCATCATTCCTTAAAGATGAAAAATCTTACGAAATATATTTGTCTCTCTTATTTAAAGTTATCTGTCCCTGACCATTTTTCTTAGATTTTCTAGTACTTTCTTCTACATAAAACTAAACTCTGTTACACAAAAGATTTGTATCATGCTCCAAAAGCACAAACAAACTAAACATTGGTGCACAACATTCATTTTCAATTTCCAGCTATAAAAAAGGTACTTTTTAAGTAAAACACTTAATATTGAGTGTAACATATAGCATTTACTGATCTGTAATGTTTATCTGTACCCAGAATATCCCCATCAAGACTCTGAAGGCGTACGCTGATGCTCTGATAGAGAACTCTGTGGTGGAGAGGTTTAGTATTGTGGGAACCAGGAGCAACGACCCTGTAGCATTTGTAAGTCACAACTGTGACATTTTAACCTTTAACCTGTTTCTTTATAATAACTCCTTCTGCATGTCATCCCTCTGCCTCTTTTCTCTTGTTTCTTTTACTATTTAATTAGACATTAGCTTAAAACAGACTTTAGGTTATGGTTATGAGGTTGGAAAAAAATGTTGCATAGAAATGAATAAAGTCATGTACAGTGTGTGCTGTGTGTGTGTCCTCAGGCCCTGGCAGAGATGTTGAAGGTGAACACGACGCTGAAGAGCCTGAATGTGGAGTCTAACTTCATCACAGGGACCGGCATAGTGTCCCTCATAGAATCACTGCAGAACAACACCACACTACAGGAGCTCAAGATAGACAACCAGGTACCAACACACACACACACACACACACACACACACACACACACACACACACACACACACACACACACACACACACACACACACACACACACACACACACACACACACACACACACACACACACACACACACACACACACACACACACACACACACACACTTAAATACACACGCTAAACCCACTTGCATATATAGATGTCGATTTATACAAACGTATAATGCACACAACTGAGATGGTATGTGTGTATTAAGTAGTGTATACAGGCCATATATCGCCCTCCAGCATAATGCACCCAGATTATATTGTCATGATATACTGCATAGTTCAACATTACTCATTAGTTCATTATCCGTGTTGCTTTTGCCACTTTTTCTCCTTGGCGTTGAGATAACAGCAGTTATTTTATTTATTGAAGTCTATTCACAGTACCTTTTTTGTCCAGTTTTAATGCTCCAGCTTTCCCCCTCTGTTTACAAACTCCAGAGCCAGCCGCTAGGCAACAAGGTGGAGATGGAGATAGCCCGCATGCTGGAGAAAAACACCACTCTGTTGAAGTTTGGATATCATTTCACCCAGCAGGGTCCGCGCCTCCGAGGCTCCAACGCCATGATGAACAACAACGACCTGGGTGGGTTACACACACACACACACACACACACACACACACACACACACACACACACACACACACACACACACACACACACACACACACACACACACACACACACACACACACACACACACACACACACACACACACACACACACACACACACACACACACACACAAATAGAATTGGGACTGTGACGATGGTTCCTAAACTTGCCTTGAGCTGATAGTATTTTCAAAACATCTTGTGTTATATGATAGATTTCCCTAAAATTGCTTTAAAGGGATGGTTTTTACTTTTTTTAAATGAGATTGTATAGGTACTTATCGTTAGTCAATATGTTATTAACACTAGATTCCGCTCCGCAATCCCCAGGGTTTGAGAAACAGACAGAAGTACCAGCACAGACGCTAAACAATGTATTGCTTTGGACGGGGGCATCAGAAAACAATATTAGCCTAACAAAAAGGACTACCTAAAAAAATCAACATCATTTTAAATGTAGACTATGTTTAGAATATTTATTCCGCTATATGCTATATAAGTATAAGTATGCTAGTGCAGAAGGTTGTTGCGTGCGTCAATGCTGACACTTTATCTCCACTATATCTCTTTGGGTTTTACTTGAATCAGACTGTAATGCAAGTAGCAGTGATATCATCGGCCGGTAACTCAGTAGTAAGGCCAAAACGCACCAGCCAATCAAAACAGTGGCTTTTTAAGTTATGACATCAGCACTAAGAAAAGAGTCAGTGCATGTGAGAGAAAACAAAATGAGAATGGGAGAAGAAACATACATGCACAAGTTATTACGGTAATTCATTTACTTGTTTTTGCACTAAAGAGGTGAGTTTAACTCCTTATAAGTGTTAAGTGTCACTAAATGAAGATAAAACAGGATTGATATTAAGGGGATTTTATTCATTGCTTATTTTTGGATGGTTTTGAAGTGTGGTCGTACTCTATCACTAAGCACTTGTAGTTAAGTGTATGTGTCATAATCTTGTTTTCCTTCCCCACGTCATCTTTAAGCTCGGGTTGTCAGGTCGGAGGCTGACGGCTCCTTCACCCTCACCTTGTCCGTCCCTGAGCTGGAGATGGCCTTCGGGAAAAAGTTCAAGTCCAAGACTAAGTAAAAAAGAGAAAGAAGCACATGTGACCGCTCAGCCTTTCTTCTGCCAACATCACCTGGATCTTTTCCAGACCACTGGAAACCTCTGCCACCAGCTGTCAAACAGCTCTGACAGTTTATGTTGCTCCTCTGCCACCACCTGTCATCACTTGCTTCTTTTTTTCATATTCTTGTCTTGTCTGGTTGACTGTCTCCCAGATTTAGCTGTTGTTACTCTCTGGTCCCTACAATAGTCTGAATAATAACACATATGTGGCGGTCCACATACAGGGACATAAAACCTCCAGAATATATGTTTTAAATCCTTTGATTAACAGAAATAAGGAGTGAAACGTTGACATGACTTTGAAATAACTCAATGCTAAAATAAACCATGCTTTTTTAATCCAGATCAATAAACAGCAGATAATATACACTTTCCAAAATAGACAACCAAAATGCAAAGGAGCAGGCCTTGAACTCTGCTTCTATCGTTTGTTTGGATCCTAGCAACAACTCTACCTCTCCAGCCTTTGAATCTGATTGGATGGGATGAAACTCTCCCCCTTTTCACCTGCTCAAGTACTCCATCTTCTTTTGGCTGCACTGTGAACCTGCATACACCTTCGTGATCTGTGGTTTCTCCCAGCACTAGATCGATGCTACAAACTTTTCTTGGTCCACTTTATTTCTGTTTTTCTTGGCTTTTTTTCTCCTATGATCATTATATTCTCCCGACCTTTTGGCCTTGGCCGCCTCAGCTCAACCTGTGTCCTCTCCTTTACTCTTTCAAATACTGCTCTTTTCCAAAGGTGGATTGTTCATTCGAAACAGTTGCCCTGCATCCCCAATTTGTTTGTGATCATTTAATAAATTGCAGATTTGTTTGTTAAAACTTCACGCACCACTAAAGTACAGTATAAACTGAAAGGGTAGAGGCCTCTAAAGGCAAATGCGATGATTTACACACAAAACTATGTCAAGCCATTTCAATTCATATAGTCATTACTTGGCGCAAGTTGCTGATTGATCACAAATTCATTATTGATTATTAATATTACAAACTAGGGGTCAAACGGGGTGCTTACGCTATTTTGGGGCAGAAGTGGATCAATTCCTGCTCTCATTCGAGTTTAACCTTTGACTGCTGTTATTTCTTCCTTCAGGAGCTCCTGCTAGAGCCCTTTGCAGCCACTTGAATAAATGGTGTTGCAACTCTGCAACTAATCTTTCTTTCCTTTTCTGATAGCTTCTTTCTGTTGCCTCTCTTTGCTTACTCATGTAAAGCACCAAAAGGGCCAACTTTGCTCTGCTGTTGCTGTCTACGATGCGTATGCTGATGAATCACAGTCCTGCGTCTGTTTTTCTAATGGTTTTCTTTGTCCCTATTTACCGCCCTCTCTTCTTCCCTCTCATCCTTTCACCTCTGTTTTTCTTCTTCTGTCATTCTTCTGTCTTATTTAATCTTCTCTATTTACAGTAAGAAAGAGAAGGCTTGAGGGAGGTCCCATTTTCCCCAAGTGTCGGACAAATATATAGAAACCAGGGCGCCCATCAACCCTCCGTTCCCCTTCGACCCGGACCATCCTCTAAACACCTTCCTGTAACCCTCTCCGGCCTGACACCCTACGGTGGCAGAAAACAACAACCATCACGTCACTATGTTGTCTCTGAACTCTTTTTTCCAGAAATGTTTTGGTAGATATTAAAGGATATTATGGGATTAATCAGCAGTGTCACTCAAAGCTTTCAGGGCATGCAAAAGGTGAAATTCTGTGCCTATTTTTGCACTCTGATGTTTGATTTGTTACAGGCGTGGACATTTGCTGTAGCTGTTTGGATAAACTCATGAATCCTTTAATATCCCTTTAAGTGTCTAGATCCTTAAAAAAGGGGGCTGGAGGCCTGGTTTTGAACAGGGGCACATTGAAATGGGACGGGAGACTTTTTTTGAAATCGCTGTTACCATTGATGAGTTGAATTAATTTGAATTATTATGCTGTAAATGAGTTGTGCTGCCATTACTGTTGTTCCCTAAAGTGTCTGATGTTGTTTCGAGATCGACATACAAGATATTTTCTACCAATTATTCACAAAAGCCAATGTCCCATTTGAATTTGATAGACCTTAACATTGTCTTGGTGACTCAGTGCTCAGAGGCTATACAGATCCTTCAGTAATGGACAGTAGATTTATAAACCTGGCTACTGTGAGATTTGTCGCTATATAGAGAATATATTTATTTGTGACGGACCTGGGAAAGAGTTAGAAGCCATTCAAATACTTTTTGCTGGATAGTGTAACATCTTGTCTAAAAAGGTTTCTGTAAATGAAACTCTAATGACACTTTACATTGTTAAATTATCCAGCAATATACAAGCAATCTCTGCAGAGCATTCCTGCCAGCTGGGATTAGAAACTGAGTTATTTACTGACAATAGCTATTCTATGAACCCACTGTAAAAAAACAACAACCTACGAACACTGTGTTGTTTTATTGAATTGACTGTCTACTATTAATTATATACGATAGTCTAAGAACCCAAACTGAGTATTTGATTGGACTTCTGTTACACTTTCTACCAAGTCTGGTTTGTTGATTGTTTGTGTTTTTATTTTTATTTACTGGAGCTAAATCATGCGGTTTATTACAAAATGGTTGGTAATGTTGACTTACTGTTGATTAAAGGTTTCATATTAAAGCCTCAATCCAGGTTTCAATAACAGACAGTAGACGCCGATTAAAAACACAGAAAACCTCTAATGTCATCACAGCTGTCAGATTACCTAAATCCATCAAAGTTATTCAAAATAAAAATACTTTTAGCTGTTTCAAAATGCTTGTTATCTTTGTGATGAGTTAACAACCTAACGTCTGAAATATGGTATAGCACTTTGATACTGGATGGATCCTTTAATGGTTCACAATGATGATTTACGTTTCCAACTCCGACTACACATCCACATGCTGGTAATGATGAACTCTGCTGTGTATTTTACAACACTTTAAACATTAAAGGTGGGGTAGGTAATTTTCATAAACCGGCTCGAGATACACTTTTTGTTATATTCCATGGAATGCTCTTAACATCCCGATAGCAATGAATATCTGAAGTGCTTTGACAACAAATTCATAAAAAAATGTCATCTGTAGAAGCCGTAATACTGTAAAAAGTACAACCAATCCGTTAAACGGATTGGATGGCCTACCTGCCTGTCAGCCTTCCATCGGGGCACAAATCTCGTGCCCTCATTGGTCATGTGCGCGTTCGTGTGTGTTGGAGGAGGGGCTCTATAAGGAAGTGGCAGATTTTCTCCGGTTGTGTATTTTCAAATTCTAGCGATCTCGAGCCGGTTTCTCAAACTTACCTACCCCACCTTTAACAGCATAATGAGAAAAAGGAGGTGTTAGCTGCTATGTAACCAGGAACTTGAGCTAATATGTTGCTGTCTGAAAATAAATTTGCTCCAGTAAAAATCCTTGGAAAACTGTCTGTTACATTGTAATGTCCCAAGGTGAAACAGGTCTGTATGTTTTGGCTTCAAGAAAATGGGTCCCCTATTATACTATTTTTCAACAATATAATATTGGTCTCAGATATATACAAAACATGTCTCTGAAGTGTTTGGCTCGAAATGCCAAACAGATAATGCATTGGAGCATCCCATAATCCCCTCTGTTTCAGCCCTGTTTCAAAAGTGCTGATTCTGTGTCTGTAGCTTTAAATGCTAATGAGCTGCTGCTGCTGGCCACGCCCCTCTGCTAGATCATTGGTTTAAAAACACAATGGAGATTCAAGTAATAAGGTGGGCGGGTTTTACCTTGGTTTGTTATTGGTTAATGGTTGCACAACCCAACAAAACATTGTGACATCACAAAGTGGCCTAAATCTGATCAGCTCATTTGTAGACTGGTTTTTATATAAATTGATCAGGACAAAAAGTGAGTGAATCTTTTTTCCTGAAACTTTCTGAATCTCTTTACACAGAGGGGACACATGTTTATGTATAAAAGACACGACAAAGGGGATTTTGCATAATAGGTGACCTTTAATGTTGCAGAATCAAGGAAAAATCTTAGCTGACCGTACCATCCAGTTTCCTTGATGTCAACAACTGTACCTGATATTGACAGCCTTTTTGAGGGTCAGATAACCCTTTTAATGTTATTTAATGTCACCGCTTTGTTACTCTTGTCAGTGCTGTGGGTGATGTTCAACAAATGGAAGTTATAGATGTAAACATTTGTCAAACAGGTACAACTGAATGCTAAAGGCAAAAGAGGACGTGGACTTGTGCTACTCTTCAAAAGTCTTTGTTGTGTCCAGTTTCTGTCCAGTATCTTCTGATATTTTAGTGCTTGACTCTGTGTTACATGAGATAGTTCATATTTTTTGGTTGAATGTTGTTTAATAAATAAATAAAGCTTGAAAATATTTCGTTTTCTTGAACTGCCAAAGCATTTGTGTGGACATGTGCAGTGCTGTGTTATTGACAACAGTGATACTCACTGGATAAATGGAATAAATACACCAGGTCAGTTCAGTTGGGCTGCCGTCTCTCCCTATGCTGCCCTCTTCAGACAAACATTAGTGTTACACTTCTGTTAACTGCACAAAGGCAGTGGTCAAATATTCTGAATGTTGATCCATTGAAAATAAGTACACCAAGTTGTTGCTTGACAGCCAAAATAAAACTGAAAGATCTTGTGACTATTTCATTGAAATACTGACATTTTTGTTCATGGTATTTGTGATATTGGGCTATATAAATAAAATGTGATTGCTTGATTGAATTTGAGGATTCTGGGTACTATTACAGCTCTTATGATATTTCTTTCAGACCATACAATGTATTATTGTGTTACATTTTTAGAACATAGTTTAGTATGAATGTTACGAGCATTTTTTACCAAACGTAGTGGTGTAGAACAATCAGTATTTATAATGTTATACTGTACTCTGACTTTTCTTTTGAACGGCTAATGATATACTATACTTTTACTTTGAATGGTCATTCTATGACATGTTATACTAGGAACCTTATGTGTCATACTTTACTATGACCATTTAAGGTATTTTTCTGACATACTATGCTCTGACTTTTTTAAGTTTTTAAAGTTTGACTCATGTCTGAGTCTTTCATGACATAATGACGTTCTTAATAAATGTCTTATGACACACTATATGCATAGCCTTTTGAATTACTCTTTTTATGATTAACTATACCATGGCCTTTTTAATGACATTTTTACTACATCATATACTGTTGCTTTTTCCAAGACTCAATATTCTATAACTTTTTTTATTTCATACTATATTGTG
The DNA here is from genome assembly GCF_902827115.2 of Pseudochaenichthys georgianus. Classification (NCBI taxonomy): domain Eukaryota; kingdom Metazoa; phylum Chordata; class Actinopteri; order Perciformes; family Channichthyidae; genus Pseudochaenichthys; species Pseudochaenichthys georgianus. The sequence goes on along the minus strand of NC_047503.1, from coordinate 20,526,969 downwards.
ACCCTTTTGATCAAATAATTTTCATCATCATCATACCTAGGACCTTTACTCTCTTTGATATTTCATTAAAATATTTATGAAATACTATACTAGCACTTTTTTTAAATTACATACTATACTGGGATTTATTTGTCTACATAATGCTGTGACAAAAAGTTTTCCCTAATTGGGAATAATAAAGTAAAAATAGTCTAATCTTAAATAGAAGATGACACATTTGAATGTCTGTGAACAAGGTTTTACGTTTTTATTGAATCTCAGGCAGAAACATACATGATAATCCTTTATTGCTCAATGGCATTCCACGTCGCACTCAGCGGCCTGTTCTTACATTCAACCCAACAATAAGTTAAACTGAATCAAGCATCCCTTCCCGTCTGGTTTTACTATGTAACTAAATAGCATAGTAATATAATATAGTAGCCAAACTTGCTGTGTGTATTGAGGGAGGGTCTCTTTCTCGCAAATCTCCACATGATGCAAAATCCAGTCCACTTTCAAGTTTATACTGCTTATTATGAATACATATTTCTTCTTACTTATACAGATTCATTCACTATTCTCTCCCTAGTAGTATATCCTGATAGTAGTATTATATATATATATATATATATATAAGTTCTGGATTTATGGCTGAAAGCTTAAGGTTTTGGCTATTGTATGAATGGCTACACTGTCATTCTTCATTGAGACAATGAGACATCAAAAAAAAGAAACCCTGCAAACCTGTAAAGGAAATTTCCTGAATGCATACATATCGTTTTTTTAAATTACTAATATTGTTAACGATTATATTGACATGAAAGTGAAAATACACTCAAACTTAGGAGTTATTGCCTTAATATTTTTTGCATGACAAAGAAGAGGATAAAAGGAGAGGGTGAGTTTTTACATATTCACACAACAAACATGTCCAGACAAATGGCATGCAAGACATAAAAAGGAGACGCACTGAACAAGGGGAATAGAAACAGTTTTAAACACTACACTACATGAATGGTATTACACCTATGTGTAGGGCAGATAGACAGGTCTGACATAGAATGTGTAACACTGTGTGCAAAAAGTTGTACATAAGTTTCAGACATGGTTGAACACAAAACAGTAGCTTTAGGAGCACACAACATAAGTCTTTACATTTCCTTTTTAAAATATGGCTTATCAAGTTATCACATCTTTTTTTATTCTAGAGACAGACACACAGTTAGTATAATAATTTAATATCATATTTTATGATTGTTTGCCCACCATTAGGCTTGTATTGTATTCATTTACTTATGTACAAATCGAGTGAACAGCGTGGTGGACAAGGTTATTTTTCAGTGCTGCGCGAGAGCTCTGCAGAGTAGAGTCAAAGGAATTTTAAATTTCTCAAACTAGAAGGATAAACCATCTAACGTTGTGTTTTTTTAGCCCCCCTGTTTGAAGTTAGCTTAAATAGTGTAACATAGCTAACATGACTCAAGCTAACTTTCACCTGGCTGTTTAAAGGCTAATATTCACACTGTTGGTTGACATCTGATTAATTTCCCCACCGTAAAACTTCTCCAAATACCATAAACCACATCGAAATTAAACTTTATTTTATGGACTTTCGTAGAAATGTTCACATCTTTCATTTGTGTGGGAAAATGTTTGATTCAAGCCAACAGTGTGAGTTTAACCTTTGAATTAAGCTAGAAAAACGTTAGCATAAGCTAGCAAGCTAGCCTACTTCTTCAGCATGTCTTGCAGTGGGCCTGGCAGGTATTTCATCACTGTGTCCATGATACTCTCCTCTTCCTCCTCGTCGCCACACCCGGCCGGCACCAGCTTCTTGGGTCGAGTCAAGCTGCCCTCTGCAGGCTCCTCTGCAGCAGCTGCTGCCTCGGCCTCGGCCTCCTCGCGCTTTTTCAAGCCATACTGTTGTACAAACACAGAAATAGAAATATGTGGAAGAGTAAAGGAAATGCAGGCCAGGAAAAATAACATAAATACAGGACTCTGCATAAATATAAAACAACATCAATTTAATTTGGATTTAATTGAAATGAAATGATGATCCTTGGGCGGCGTGTTTTGCTTGAAAAACCAGGCACTTCTGAATTTTGTGGCGCCAGGTCTTCCATGAAGTGTAACTGTTATAGTAACTCCAATCCAACATGAATGTGACAAAATGCACACAAACTGCTACTTATACATTTGATCAGACATTTAGATTAACCCAATCCCATGGCGCCTTTTACAAGTTCTCGTGTTTTTAGCAGCTGTTAACCCTTCTTCTTTCTCTTGTTCTTTAAATTGTTTCTCCTTCAGCAAAGCTTAAGATCACGTCAGAATCATGCTGCTTTTCAATGTTCACACTGAGAAGTATTTATTTTAAAGGCATAAATCAAAAATCAGGACAAAACACACCGTAACTGCTAATGGCATTTAGTTCCCCCACAACTGCAGGAAACAGCTTTACATATGACACTTATATGTGTCATACGCTGCTCTATATATAGTCAGAACTTGTGTATACTTCAGCTATTATACATTTCTCGCAGCATGTTATACAGCAGGATAAAGCTCTGGAGAGCGCTGACAGAAATCCTTTCGGAAACGAGCACTATGGGAGTTGTTCCTCGCTATTTGTTCTCCTTCGGGATAACTTAAGAAGAATGAAGGAGCTGAGGAGCCTGGGGAGGAGTGAGGCTTTTTTATCCCAATGATTCACAGTATTCCCCTCAGAGCTGCCCCACCCACACACTGCCTGTCGTTCACACTGTTTCTGCAGTGTGGTGCAGCCATCCCTGCACACCCCCAGCATCACCGTTGTGGAGAGGAAAACTTACAGCAACACTATCTGAGTATGACCTTACTCCAACTGTAGGCAATTAAGTATGCATCATACTAACAATGGCTGCCTGGATATTGCTTTTTAGAAAGAAAACTATTTAAAAATATAGCCTACAACATTTATAAATTATAAACCTGAAACCATTTCATTATTACAGTTCACTGGAACCCTTCATTGAAAAATGCAGGACAGCAGTTTGTAAAACAGACCCACCCATTTCTGTCTAAGAATTATAATTGATTCTTATGAATCATAGCGCCTCATTCTGCTAATTTATTGCTTTCTACTCTCTTCATCCTGTACAGCTCCCTCCTGATCCTCCTGTGATTTATTTTTAAATGACATAAAAGCAAACAGAAATAGTCCGATGGTAGTCCGTGTCAAACGCAGGTCTGTTATAAATAGGGTTTGGCTGTCATGCAGCCAAGATGAGAAGCCTATAGAAGCTACTTAAACATGAAAAGACAGGATGTGATCCAAAATTATCAAAACTTCTTACATGGATGTGAGAAAAATCTTTGTCATTTGTGCTTGTCAGTTTTCTTCCTCTCCAATTTTGCATTCACCTTTCTGTTAAAAAGCACGTCTTTCTTTGAATGTGTTGCTGCATTCCTGATTAAAACACAGTGACTGACTCCGTTCCTTGTGTTGGTTTAATGTTAACTTATTTTACATTAGGATTTTAGATACCATGTCATCGTGAATATACCTTATCTCTGATGCCTTGCCTCATGCCTTCCCTCTCAGCCTCCATCTTGGCATATTTGCCCTTCCTCTCATCCTCCTGCTGCCTCAGCGCCTCCTGTCTTTCCTCCTCCTTGCTGGCTGCATCGGGGTCCTCCTCCTTCTCCTCCCCACCCAGCATTTTGCCCACATCAGGGGGACCTCCTGTTAGAGAGAGAAAGAAATAAAAGAAATAAATAGGACACAACGGCAGCTCCTCTAGGACAGAGATGTCAAAATATCAAATGAGTCTGTGAGACGCTGCAGAGAATTTGGACACAAGATAAGCAGGCACTTATGGGACTTACAGAAAGAGACGTTTTGCTTAAGCCATTTACAGCATTGAAACTGTTCTTATATTGTGCCAATATCCCATGGTGTTTGTTGCTTTTTAAAGCCTCATCACATTTCACATTTTCTATATTTCAATAAGTTAAAATGTGTTTTTGTTCAATTCATTTCCATACATCTAAATCCTTTCTCAAAGACCACTCCACAATACTCTTTATATAATTCTAAAATAATCCCTTTATTTAAAGAAACACGCAGGGTGAAAAAATGATATTGAAATCAATTGTTGTTTTTATATGAACTTATTTCATTATTAACCTCCCCCCACACATTTATAGAAAGACACGACCTTGAGTTCTTCATTGGCATCTATAGCCCTGGTGGTTTGGAGGTCAAGAGATGTGAGAGAGTAACAACACAAATGGGACTATTTGCTGATTACACAACAGGGCACGAGCCTGGAATATGTCTTACGCAAGCTGTTTTACTGTCCCTGTAGAAGTCGTACATCCCATGATAACGCCTTGTGATACAAAAGCAGGAAAATGCTGAGCTTTGCGAACAAGAATAAGCTGTCACCGAGCATCAACAGAAAAGAAAAAGATGAGGAGAAAAGCCAAAGGTCTTAGGGATTTGGGCAAATACAGGAGCAGATGAGTAGCAAAGAAGAGGCGGGGGTGGTGAGAGGAGCAGAACAAATAAGGACTGGAGAGATAGTGAGTCAGTATAGGGCTGAATTTTGCGACAAAAAAAGCATATTTAGGAAAAACAGAGAGAGCATGAGGAGAGGGAGAGAATCTGTCAGAAACTATTGAGTCCTATTAGCTGAGCGGTTCCAGTTAGTGGGATTACCCCGCCGTTTCTGTGGGACCGGGGAGAGAGAGGGAGAGAGTGTGACAGCTGAATAAATGGAGTGAGGGAAGGAAGGAAACGTGTGATAAAGGAAGTAAAATGAAAGGGAAAGTCAGGAGGATGAGGAGGGGAAAGGTTGAGAGGCAGACTAGGGGCATCTGAGGAGAGAAAGCAAGCAACCTAGAAAGAAAGACAGAGTACTCCTTCTGTCTGCAGCTGCCCCCGGTGTCATTCACATGTTTTACTCCTCAGCATAACGAAAACAAACTGCAGCAAATGCTTAGAGATAAAAGACAGGAGAGGATAAAATGGGGAGGGATAAGTGCAATGAAGGATAAAAGGAAATGGTAGAAAAAGAAAACACCAGGAAAACTGCAGGCTATAAACACAAAAAAAAGAGTTGGAGCAATTATTTCTAGGGCCCATTTCTAGGATCTCTTTTTTATATATATTATTTTATACTGTGGTGGCTATGCAGAACTGTATGAGACATCTTTCAAATCAAAAAAGGAAACTGTACTAATAATGAGCAAAGTGGGCATTTTATTACCATAGAATGTTTTCCTACAAACATCTGTTTGCAGATCACATTGGTTAAATCTAAATTAACTGTACACACATGAAGGGCACTGAACTCTCAGGCTTACCGGTATACTGAATCATGATGGACACCATGGGCGTTCTCTTAATAACGTTATCTCCTTGCGTCCCTCCTCTGAAATAGTTTATTGGCAACTTGACCAACTATTAATGTTGCCGTAACGTAGATCTAACTAGTAAACATTAACTTGCATTTTCTCTGCTGACCTTCTGGAAATCACATTAGGGTTTTACATGTCTGCTACATTAATGCAAATATGGTTAAATGAGATTTAATTGGCTTTCTAAGTCTGTATAGAAAGAGAACTAACTGTATTATTAGTTGAATGCAAAAATAGGAAGAAGACATTTCAGATTGACTTTAATATAACATGCACAATTTCATATGAACACCAACGTAGGATGTGATCTTTTACCATATGACCTGGGTAAGTTTTAATTGTAGGTGGTCACAACCTTTAGACACTTACATTTTAACATGTGTACTTGTTTGTATTACACAGCCAACTGGGGTAGTGTGTTTGCGAAATGGTGGAAAAGGAAAATAAAATGGCCACCAACAGAGACTTCAAATGCACCACATCGGCTACGTTTAATCTTCTTTTTCTTTATGTTTGTTGTATTCTTTTCCAGTTCTTGTTGTTGGTTTACAGTATTTCACTGTAAAATATATATGAAAAGATGATTTGCATGTCAAAAAAAGCAATCATTGCTGCTTACACCACACTACAAATAAGTGTGAGTTTTAGGAGTTGTACAACATCAACATCAAAGATGTAAACTGAATAAAAGGAATACATCAAACTGTAATTCAGTCACATTAAGGAGCCACTTGGATTCAAGTGAAAGACACAGATGAGACAGACATGCACAGAGAGAAATCCAAAGCAAACTCAGGTAATTGCTGTAGCCACATTTGATAAACAGATAAGCTGACATAGCAATATCTGCCTGACCATGATACATTTATATCTTTAAGTGTGTGTGTGCGTGAGAGAGGAAGACAGTGGGGACGAGAAGGATGAATGGACCTAAAGAGTGTATACAGTGAGTGTCCCTACTGTATACAGTATGTGGGTATAAATAATTGCTTAGTTCCATTTTAGGCTCTCACGCATGAGTTGTTGTGTGGCTGAGCAATTACTTCTCATGTGTGTTTGAATGTGTGCGTGTCCATGTACAGTATAAGTAAATGTGGATACACATTATGCATGCAAAAATATCTGGTGTGACTTAGCATTAATGATACAATTTAAAATGCAAATAATCTTTGAGATAGTGCCTCATACCTCAGTTAAAGTGTGACTCTGAACTTTAATCACCATTTTCCGTACACATAGTGTATAGAGAGTCTGTTTTATCCTTATTGTGTTGCTAGGAAACAGCTGGCATCCAAGTTTATTTTGTCAGCACAAGCAAATAATCTGACAGGGTTCAAATTGAACCAATTAAGAGCTTGCAGCTGAGTACCGCTTTCTCTTTGATTTGTGATTTAGTCAGCAAAACAATGGAGTTTCCAATTAAAATTCATGTTTACATGCATTCATATCCTCAGTGATGTCAGAATATATAGCTCAGAAATTCAAAGATCGGCTCCAGCGTAAGAGCTTATCTGAGACGCAGCCAACAGGATTCAGGATCAGTTTATGATCTGGGTACCTGAATATCTTCATTACGCTCCTTGTAAACAGCGCTATTGAATCCTGTAAGTGGAGCAATGTCTCACACCCAGCTAAGTCTCGATTTCAAAAGATTCCCATCCCATGCAATGCCCAGAAAAAAGCCCTCCAGAACCTCTTCTAACTGCACACTGCCAAACCAAGACAAACTGGGCTGGTTTCACAAAATCTTATTAGTACATTCAGATCGTCTTTATTCAAATGTAGGAAGAAAAAAAAAGGCAGATCCTGAGAGACAAAGCCCTGAGTTATATTGAGCTATGATCCCTGCTCATGCTTTGTGAGCCATTTTAGAGATACAGCAATGTCCTTTCAAACCGGAATAATTCCATTAAGCTCTGAGGCATCGCATAAGCTGTGTGAAGCTATGTTTTTGAATAAAGTGTCTTTACACTCTATCCCTGCATACTCTATATGGTTATAGTAGTAATGGGAATCACTTCATATAGAAGCTACTAAAAGCCTGTAATGAAAAGCTGACTAGTTGGACTTTAGCCTCCACATTGTATTAGGTGAGTCAGATCGGAGAATACTCCACCCTACCAATCAAAAGTATATCATTTGTATACAATTGGACTGTTTAGGAGATCTCCGGCAGGTGTGCACCACTGGCTGTTACGCATTAATGTAACATAATAATGTTGGTCAAATACACAAGCCTTTTCTAAATTACGATCAGTTGAGGTGATTTGTCCTGAAACCAAATTCTACTTTTCAAGATACTTTACTGCAGCAACAATCTCCTTCCAACTTTCCCAGCCGAGTTAAAGCTATCCAATGATTTTTTTCTCGATACTTGGACATTGTTTCAATGCTTGGATGAAAATTCTCATCTTGCTAATCCTTTCCTTCAGAAAGTTCGTCACTAAATCTTTGTTAAATCCAAAGTCTCCAGGGAAGAGGAAAGAAGACTAACCTTAGCTCCCCCAGTGCTTGAACCTTTGACAGCATCAGATAAACAGTACTTATATTTTTTTCTTCACTTCAGGTTCTCAAGGTAAATCCCTTCTGTAAATCCAAAGTGTGGTGAGAAAGCGGCTGAATGTAAAGATGTAGGGTTGGCCTCCTGGGCAGACAATATATGTGGAAGGACGACAAAGTCAGACGGCTTACATTTGCATTGGGAGTTCATAAATATTTAAAAGTTCAGTTCTTGTTGTGAGTGGACATAGAATTATCATCTTCATACAATAGCTCAATTTTAAGTGGGGGGAAACCATGGTGTTGGATTTGAATCTGTTGAGACTAAAACAGCCTGCCACACGTTCAGTACACCATTTGTATAGCAGGAGGTGGGTCCTAGTTAATAATATGGATGTACGCCTTTAATCAAGATGATGAACAGAATGGGGCTGATGTTGCATCCCTGTTTTACTTTAATTTCCACCTTTAAAATGATTAATTGCAATGTGTTTGGCAAATACCAAGGAATGAAACACATTTGGTTGCTTTAAGAGAAGGAGCAACACATTTATATATGTGTAAAATACTTTTCTTTTATATCAAAAGGTCATATAAACTGGCATGCTTCCAATAAAAACAGCCTTCCTCTCTCTCTGTGTCTCTATGCGTGACTTGGATGGTTGAATGCATTATTTATAGGATCTGGACATGCTGTCAGACAGACACACATGCTTAGACACACGCACATGTTTTACTGTAGGAGGAGCTCAAGGTCAATTTGATGACCTGAATTTGATTTGCTTGAGTCACGCACAAGAAGGAGACGGGGAGTGGGTCTGTGAGATCTGCTTCTTTCAGCCAATTATGTTAGAGTGCTGCCAAATTTGATTATCTGTACTTTGGAGGTGAGAGGAGAAAATCTCAAGGTGTCTTTCGTTTCAATGTTGCCTCAAATCGCACCGCTTTCTCACACTTAACAACTACAAATGTTATAATTAAGTGGGAATGAATGTACTTCCTGACACGCTAGGTTACTATGAAATCATTAATAAACCAGTTGAAAAATGGAAAAGAAAAACATGGGGGCTTTTAGTTTCTAATTGTGTATGTAATCAATGGTAGGCAATTGTTGAAAAATAATGCAAAACATTGAGCATGGTGTGGTTTACTATACAGTAGTTCAGTTGTTTTTTCTGCAAGTTGCAGCAAGTACAAGCTTTTTACCATCACATCCTTTATGCATTATTTTTTAAAAACTGAAGGACATTGGTAATTGCCAAATTCAAATTCTAGTTCCTTTGAACTATCATAATTCCATTGTTGAGGTCTAGAATAGATTTGCATTGTTCAATGTTCCAAGCTCACATTGATTTTCTCCTACAGCATCTCTGTATAGTATGTGTATTCACTCTCTGTCCTACACACCTTGTTGGAGCTCCTGCCCCCCCCCCCCCCCCATATGAGCCCACTGTGCTCTGATGTGTGTTTATGTGTTACAATGGCGTTTGTTAGCAACCAGAAAATGACACCAGTAATGACAAACAGATGAGAATGCTGCGTGGGGTCTGGGTGCCGTGTTGGCGGGACGTTGCGGGGCTCGCTGCTCCGCCCTTTGAGGCTCGAGGAGCGGACAGTGTGAGCTGGATTACTGGTGTTGTTTCCTGGTTGCTGCGTGGGGTCTGCGAGACACAGCGGCTGAGTGAGTGTGTGTATGTGTGTGAGGAGCTCCACTGATTGGTCCATTTGGACCTGGGTATCGTTACGTCACTATGACCAGGAAGAAAACAATGGAAAAAGAGAAATCTCCAACGTGGTGTTCTGGGGCAGCATAGACAGGTCTTTTCTGTGTTGGAGTTTTACTCGCTACAGGGTGCACTTTGAGGGTTTGTGACTTTGCAGACCGTTTACATGCATAAAAACCTTCATAACACACAAGGGGACAGGTAATAACCGGAAAAGCATGACATGGGACCTTTAAACTAATCTGCTAATCATATTAAAAGTGTATTGATGTTTAAAAGAACATTTGGCACTGTACATTTTTAGCTTAATCCTCTTTTTTTTAAAGATTTTAATTTGTCACAGCACACATTTATCAATGAGACATAAAACAAAAGCAAAATGTTCTCGATTTTGTAATTAAACCTTATTGGCTGTGTAGTGCTGAGTTTTTGCTGAAATCTGCTGGTTTGACTGCTGCCTGAGGCTTTCAGGGTTTGATCGAGCTCAACACCTCAGGACTAAATTCTACCTCACCTAACAGCACCTTATTCTGTCAAAAATATCTTCAGCTTTTAGGAGTCAGCACTAAAGCTCTTAGGAGCATAAGCAGTCAATGCACAAGTAAGCCACTGTAACCATTTAAGATGCAATTTAAGCTATAGGCTGAAAAGGAGAAGTATTTTTAAGAGACAATGGGCGTCAGTGGCGACTTATCTATGTAATATAGAGAGCAAAAGGTGTATAATATTGTCATTTCATATAGGTTTATACAGTAAGGTCATATTTAGTTATTTAGAGTCTTAACACCCAGAAATGAGTTGGCATTTTAGCAAGTCAATGTTTTGGTTGGATGCCTAAAATAAGGTATGTTGTTAACACAGTCTTAACTGTTTTTTCTGTAAAGAAAGTGAAATTAATAAATGAGATAGCAGGTCACACCATTATTTCAAATACATGACAGTGCTAATTTGTATCAGTTTTACATTCTACTTAAGCTGTTTAACGACCTGTAAGAGACTTTACTCTTTTGTTATTGCTGCAGTACCTGGTCCCATACACCGGCAAGAGACAATGCAGCAGTATTATGAGCTAACATGGCTACCGCAGTAAGGAAGAACAAATATCTCAATTCTGCAGATATACGGCTCTAAATTCCTGCGTTGATTCAGTCCTGCTGAATCATTGCAGTCAAACATCGCCCTGTTTTCTTCCAAGTATCTGTAACCAAATAAGCCTTGGAGAATTAGCTAATGCACTGGCAGCATCCTCACTGTCATGGAGACTTATCCAAACACCCGTCATCGAACACACTCAGCAAAACACTCAGTGACGGTGTAGAAATCAGGAGCAAAACAATGACAGGACGGAAAAGATCGAGGTAACAACAAACTATGAGATCTGATCCTATAGCCAGTATGCTAACATGCAATGATGAACCTAACACGCTAATCTTAAGTGGGTAAAATGTTTATTGTGCTATCCTAATTTGGGGTGTTAACATGCAAATGATTGCAGTTGCCTTGATTACAGTGCTACATAAAATGCTAGGGATTATTATAATTCATTTTTACGGGGGACATGAATGTGTGGATACAATTTGACAGAAATCGATTGAAAAAGTTGTTGATGTTTTACGTGGAAATTGTCAACCTCAGTGTGGTGCCGGAGGAAAAGTCTACTGATGAGAAGCCATATTAATCTTTATTGTTGTCTTTGTTTAAAAGATGACAGTAAAGCCTGACAAGACATGAGGGAAATTAAAATCAGTCCAATTTCAGAAGTAATAAATGTCCCAATTCAGAATCATCCATTTTATTGCTCATATTGATGTATTGACTGACAGGCAACGACTATCAGATTGATTAGCGGGCTAATTGGTTCTTTTCATTATCTGATTTTGTTCCCCTTCAGGGAGCTTCAATGGTCCAGTGCACTGTCAGCTATTTCGCAGACATATGAGTGGAAAGAGGTCACTGTGTCCCCGTCAGTAAACGAGGACTAGAACCAAAGACAGCTTGCACTGGTAGAAGAATATTCACCGTAATAGGCATACATATTGATTATTAGACACACACACCCACTCTCAGATTGTATCTTTCTTGCACCCTTTCTCACTTTCTCCTCCTTCTCTCACACACACACAAATCCATACCCTAAAGTAGGCCTTTGCAGCGTCTATAATTCATTTCGCCTGGAGATGCAGTACACACACGTCCCATACAATGTCTATGAAACACCTCTGCAGCACAGGCAGGGTACGGACGCAAACACAGTCCACACTGTCAAATATATTTCCAAAGTCTGCTGGGGGAGTGCAGCTCGACCTCTGTGGAATAAAAATCACTATCCAATGCAATGCAGTTGGTTTAAGAATTCCTAGCGCAGACACGAGGCACAGCAGCTATGCAGAGCGAGGCAGTGGCGGCGTCCTCTGCATCCCAATGAGGAGCAGGGGCTGCAACTCCACACCTCAACTGTACCCGCCCAACACCTCTGTGAGCGGGACAACAACAGCTCAGCAACCTGCATGAATGACCTGCAGCATTAAAACTACTGGTGCCACTTTCATGCCTTTTCCTGTGAAGCTACAGCTGACAAGGGGGATCAATTACAGGGCCATAATGAGGACTAATTAGGGGGCAAATAATAGCTAAGATAATATCCTAAAGGATAATACCTGAAGGCTTAAAAGGGCAAAAGTCTTGTTAAAAAAAAATGTTCATCATAGTTCTTGGCAAAATAGCCCTTCTCTATTTCTCTAGCTGTTAAAGACGCCAACAGTTGGCTAGAAAACACAAACTGTGATAGCTGTAATTTTCTTTGCGGTGGGGGTTCATGTCATTAAAATATTACAAGGCGTCGATAATTAAGCCTTTACTGGGCTTAAAATCTCCTTAACACATTCCACTGAGGATACTCAAAAATGCATGAAGATCAGGCTAAAAATAAGGCTGCTGCTGACGTCCTGAGAAGGTGACATGTTGGACACTTTTCAGGTACACTATTAGTACTGCATATGTGGAAATCTTCTGCTGCTGCTGTCCGATTTCTAATGCAGCAGTCCAAACCTTACGACAGATACTTAAACACGCTTTTTAGGGAATAATTGGTCAAAGACACTTAAAAATAAGCAGAAAAGCAAGCAACAAACCATGAACAGGTTTCTATAATCTTCATTGAAGCATTACTTGACCAACAGGAAGTCATGCCCTGCCCTAAGAGGTTTTCAAAGATTGATGCAGAGAGAAGGAGAGAGTGAGAGAGTGAGAGAGGGGGAGAGGGGGAGAGGGGGAGAGGTGGAATGCGTCGCTGATGTTTGAAGTCAGGAGTTTGGTGCAGGACGGATTATCTCAGCCCAATATCCCCCATAACTACTGGGCCACTAGTACAGTCCCGCTGCCATCGCTGCTGAACAACCCTTTAAATATTTTACACTGCAGTGGTGTTAAATCAACCTCTAGCCCGGTAGACTACTCACCTCCCATCGCAGCTTTCATTACAAAATTCATGATGAAGCAGTTCTGTGTTCTCTTCCTTCAGTGGTCAGGTTATCGGGGACAGACCTGCAGCCGGGGAGAGAATACACAAGATCGCATGAATGCCACTGTTAGGACATGCAGTTTCACTCCAGGGGTTTTTATACAAGTGTTTGATGGGATGGGGGAGGATGACGCTGAAGAGGCTCGATGCGGACAAGAAACGACCTCCAGACGCAGATCTCTGTTTAGCAAAGGACACTTTACTACTTTAATAATAATCACAAGATTTTCACACACATTTGATTACTTAAACTCATGAATGTACACCTTTAGAGCCACAACATGTGACCAAGTCTAAGGAACAAAAGAGTGAGACTTAACTGGGTTAAGATGGTTTACCCTCCAGTACAACACTGAGTTTTGTAGAGGCACCTGCGCCCTTGATTTACAACAAACACTCCATCTTTTGCAGATTTTTGCTGACGTTGCCTGTCGTGTATCCTCCTAGATATATCTCCCAGAATAATCAAAAGCTGAGACAGAGGTCAAAGATGAGCTAGTGGGGGCATGCTGTATGGGCCTTGGAGAGCATCTCTGCAAGGGCATTCCATGACAGAGAAGAACATTACTTTTTTTTAAAGACACTATCATTTCCTACATGAGCTCACGCTTTCTAAGTTTATGAAGAGCATTATGACATTTTATTCACCATATTATGACTATAACAATGACATTGTATTAATTGTTTTCTTGGGATTTAAAGATAATTAGTGTTCATTTTGTATAAACCTAACGTATCATTTGTTCTATAACACTGCTGCTGGGACGTCTAAGGCACTTAACTGTGATCTAATGATGGTGCTTTTTGGTAATAAAGAAAAAACTATTTGTAATCATTATAATATTCTTATAATATACTTCGGGAGTTGCGGAGTTCAAGACTGACTTTGAAACGACCTTATTGTACTTTATGATGATAATTTTTTTCTACCATCTTTTTTACGACATGACAACCGCACTGCATTTTACAGCGTCGCTTTGCCATTGCGGCACAGCGGACTAGCAGAAAAAACACGTCCTCCTGAAAACTTGCTGCACTCATTATTATCTCGCAGTTTCGTCCTGGTGACATTATCGCTCGCCCCAAAGTCGAATCTGCAGCAGCTGAGCGTCATTGAACCATTTCCTGGTTCCTCTCCATCATCTGCAGCGGCATAATTTTCCCCTCACGTGAACCCCTTACAGTATTCACTCACAGATACTGGTGCTTTGCAGCATTTCGGCACAATTAACAGTAGCCTACCGTACATTATGTACTCCCTGGTAAATAACTGCACCACACAGGCTTGGATACACACACCACGATGCATGTACAGTGTGGAAGTGTATCAGCATCTTTTACCCCTGCGTACGAGCCCCATCACCATCCAGTCCCGTACAGTGAAAGCCACACACGCAAATACCCCTTAAGGTTTTATTTACCTTGTTTTGATCCTCCTCGAAGTCTTGATCCCTCCAAAAAAAAGGCTCTTCGTAGTGTTATTACCACCCGTCTTTTTGTGCTTCAGCTGGGAGAAGGAAAACACAAGTTGTGCGTCTTAAAGAGGGGATTGTGCCTCTGTGTGTCTTCCTGTGCGGCTCTCAGTTTGCAGACATGCCGGTTGTGTCAGTGTGAGGCTGCAGCGGCGGAGGAAGAGTCTATTCCTGCAGGACGAGATGAGAGCATGCAGAGGGAGAGAGGGGGAGGGAGGGAGCACATCAATGTAATATCTCCCAAGAGAAGCTTCCATTTTATTCTCCACAATATACACTCCAAATATAACATTTAAAAGTACTTTGAAGGTTTTATTTAACTCATGCAAATATTTTGAATCATTACAGAGGTAAACATCTTATCAGCCTTTTCATACAATTTATCTTTTTAGTCTCACAGTTCTTTATTCATTAGTTTTCGGTTCAATCATCCAATGCCTTTAGGGTTGCTTTTATTGTCTCACGAAAGGAAAAAACGATTACAGTAAAGAAATAGTGTTGCACAGAGAACAAACATATCACTAGAAGGCACTTAATAAATAAAAAACACAATTGCAAACCCTACCATCAACATTAACTAACACTTATAATACGAATTAACACGATTCAGAAAAATATGACTTTTTAGACTAGATGTCACCAATGCTTAAGGCAGCTTATTTAACATTGTAGCAAATGTTAGCGCATTCTCCATTCAAAAGACAGAAAGACACATAACATTAACTTAAGTTGTGCTTCTGCCCACTGGACAGACCCCCCAAAACTCCCCTTTTAGCTCCGTCTTTGGTATCCACCTATTCCTGAGGGAAATATCTGGTTCTTTGGCTGCTAAATGCTTGTTAGGTTTGGTCCTGATCATGTAGTGTAGAGGCAGTTTATTAAAGCTGTTAGCTGATCTGCCTGCACATGGAAACAAGGTTAATGAGAGCGACAAGACTAAACCAAAACAGTTGCAGAATGTAAGATCAAAGCAGTGTCTGAAATCACACACTAACATACTCAACCTGTACTGCATACTGTCTACTAAATTAACGATTAAGTGTTCAGTAATTTATGAATGCCATTACTAGCAGACGGTTCACACAATATTTTCTCTTCATCACATGACAGTGTCTAGCTATTTAGCACTATGGTTGAATTTAAATGTTCATCAAAATGTAAATCAATGTTACTTCTTTCACTCACTAATTATTGTCCAGTATTATTTTTACAGCAATTGAAAAATATATTAAATATGGCAGTGTTACATTCGTTTTCAACAGTACATTTTATATGTCCTTTGCTTTTCCCCTTCACTGTGCCTTAATGTCACTCGCCATCATTTATTTTTCATCCAACTTCATTTTTTAAACCGCCTAGCCCACAGCCATTTGACAGTCTAAAGAGCCGTAATGCATTTTGGGCTGGTTGAAAATGTTCACTCAGCTCAAGTCTCATATTCAAGCTTTGTAGAGTTGAGATGAGTCCTACTTTTGTAATTGGTTTTGTGACATAGAATAAACCGGCTTTTCGGCTTGAAGAGACAGCGCAGCCTTTCAGGATCAGGGTGAATTCAGGTGTATTCAGAGGTACAGTATCAGAAAAAGAACGTGTTTTTTTTTAACATCAAAGCATGTTAAAGTTCAAGTAGGAATGCTAATGTACAGAAAACTGAAAATTAGCATTATTTGTCTCCTTTAAAGGTGCAAAGTGTAATACCGAGCCACACGCTCAAAATCAATAGGGAGCATCATTACCCCTCTGCTAGCTTTATACAATCTAAATGTAATCTAAAATGACCTACCTTAGTATGTTTTTGTACATATATTTAATATTATAGTTGTTGTAGTGTGGTATATTCATAATTTATTCGAATGTATTCTTTTTACCGTGTATTGTATTCATTAGATTCAATGCTCATTTCAGTTGATATCATTGCATCACAATATATACGTCAACACATTTGACCCCTTCATTTCTATGTTGGTAATGTTTATGTTTTCAATGTTTTAATATAAAATTCTGGCCATATCTTACACCTTTCAGCTTTAAAGCGAATGATATTGTGTTGAATGATTGAAAAAGACTTTGATAATGTCGTAATGCAATTGCCAGTTCCACGCCAAGACAAATAAAAGGAACCACGGGCTGACCTTGTACCTGAGAGTCGACTAAAGTGCTAATATAAGCCGTTTCTGGCCCTAAAAGTGTTTCTTAAGTCCTTGCTTTTTTTAGTTACGCTCCACACATGGTGCACAGAGAAGACTGAGCGGAGCTTTAAAACTGCTAGATTTCCCATCAATTAATCAAGACACAGGAGGCTGTGTCCACTCAACACACTCTGGCACCAGCAACCATCACCTTGTTTATAGCCTAGGCAGAGTGTGCGCCCATACACACAATCGTCGTGGACACAAACAGACACACAAATGCAAAGACATGAACACACACACTACTGTTTTTGTCCTCAATCTCTATATTGTAGTGTTGTTGTTTTGATGTGCCTATCATTTATAGCCTTTTGGTTTTTATGGTTAGAAGTTGTTCACTTATGCTCTTGACCCACATCCACCACACATTTAAGTTTCAAGGCTGAATATAACGATAGAGATAGTCTCCTCTGTTGTCCTCTGGGTTTTTTCACACATTTCTTCAGACTTTCTCAAAGAGGCGTGCGCAAGTCAATTTGGTAAAAAAAACATGCTAATGATTTGAAATTCAAACACGGTGTTTCTCAAACTGTCTGTTATAGTATCAGGTAGCAGATACATGTTTTTTATATTAGATACAATTGTTAAAATAAAATAATAATATTTAAATAGGCTGTTGTTCACTTTTGGCTTCTGTTGACACTTTGCATTTTTATAGAACAATATTCAAACAGTTAGTAACCAGTTAGCAATCTTACACCCTGTACGGCTCTGTCTCTTTGTGTAACATCATGAGTATTAATCTTGTTCGAATAGTCTCACAACAGGAGTTCAAATGGTTGTGCTTTCCTTAATTGTGTCCAGGTAATGAGTCACTATAAAAATGTGCCCAACGAAAAGAAGTTGCCAATCTATGTCTGGGGTACTGAAATAAACACACAGTGACTGCTCTGAATACACTGAGGCTGTGGCACGGATGAAACTCAGACACTTACAATAGATGCCATTTGAAAACTTCATTAGCATTTTATACCAAAATATGTATGGCAGAGCTCCACAGGGACCGCATGCCATTCATAAAAAGGGCAAATTAACATAGCAATGCTGTCACACCGCCATGGTGTTGTTTTTCTAGCTCTCTTCAAAAAACATTTTTTATTGACACAATGTTTCAGAACTGGAGACTTTCAGTCTTAAGGAAGAAGTATGAAAACAGTACGGTGGAAGCAATGCATCGAAATACCATGGATATATATAAATATTGGATTTCATAAAGAAAGCAGTAGTGACAAATACAAATAAATATAAGGTTGGATGGACTATGAACCACTGTTCATGATTACTATTGTAAAACAACACCTACTACTATAGATAAACATTTTATTTAGTATTCAGAAAGTGAAATATAAACTCTGAATCAAGCAATCCTTGGAGCAGAAGGCAGCTACTATATATACAGCGCCCAACGTCTGTTGTCTTGCTCAAGGGCACCCTAGCTGGGCCCAGAAGACAATCTGGTACCTCTCCATGTACCAGTACACACTCTGTACTCAGTTTGCCCTATGTGCTTATGCCTATTGTGGAGATACTCAACCTGCATCTGATCTGCTGAAGCTGCATGCCCCGGGACAAAGAGGAGCAGATATTGAAATACAGCACAGCTTGGATGCTGAACATCGCCTCTTGGCACCACTGCAGTCAAATGTATGGTGGATTAGTTCTCAGGACAGCAACTTAGTGCCGCTGTGCCATTTCTCAAGGCAGGATGTAGCAAAAAGGCAGCAAATTTGTTGTGTGCATCAGAATATCCTCAGTCAATAGCCTTTTAAAAATCGTTTTAAGTGTTCTCATTTGTGGTTACCTGCCTTAAGGCGCATTACATAACACCTACTTGCTGGTTTGTTACATCTGTCAGCTAAAACCATATTTTTCTATCTTATTTTCCCACAAACAGAGGATTAGAAAGCCTGAAATGTGTGTTTCATGCATGAGCTTGAATTGTACAGTTTCCCATGTAGCAGTCACCCCTCAGCATAAAGGACAGTTTAGCTGACAAAGAGCTGGCTCCTGGCCCCTATACCACCTCTGGTTCATGGAGTACCGTCTATTAAGACATGTGGTAGGATCAAATCTCATACATTGTGATATAATATGCAAGGCAGCAGAATGTCAGCTAAATGCTAAAGGGACACATTCACTTTGAAGCTTTGGATTGTCTGAGGAACACAAATAGACCCACAGAAAGCATGAACCATGTTTGCAGTGGCAGCCAAAAACATCCTTTACAAAAAGTTTTGGGATGACATTAGTGACTTTGAAGCCTTTGAGAATAGAGTCACTTGTTTTCAAGCAGAACTTGAAAATGAAATCCACGGAAGGTGACACCCTTGCAAACCAAAAAAGAGAAATAAAAGTATTTTTATTCCCCCCGGTCTGCACGTTTTACGTTGCTTAAGGTAAGTGAAGATGAAACTATTCAGCAAAACTTTCAATAATAATCTACGGTATTTATTGAGTTTTGGGATATTACTTGCATACAAATCTATAAATGCCTTAAGGTTTCTAAAACATACAATATGTGGTAAATTCAACAGTGGACCCAGCAAAGATTCACATTTTTGCATGATTTGTTGCTGTTACTTAATTATACTTTTAATAAATTCAAGTCAAGCTTAGTTACATGTGATGGTAGCTATATGCTCTTACCTGTGTGCCTCCTCCGCAACCAGACTGTATTCAAACTCTTAAGTACCAGTTCTATCTATTTTAAACAATTAAAAAGACAAAATCAACTACATTTATTGATATACCAATCTTTATTTTTGGGGCCTCTTCTTCTTTTAAATTAAACTTTCAGACATGAGATATTGAAATACAGTAATAGTTTTGTCTATTTAAAAAAGAATGAGCCATTCCTTACAGTTAACTTCATATTTCTTATTGTCTAAAGCATTTATGACACACATTTCCCCCTCATATTCACAGTGTGGATCAATTGAGACCGCGTGCAGAGACTTTGGGAGAAACCTCAGCGTGACGGATGTCCTGTCTGTGGGTTTGGCTGGAGAGGACTGAGGTGGAGAGGTCTTTCTCTGGGAGGAGGACGTGGCCTGATGGAGGAGGACGTGGCCTGATGGAGGAAGACGTGGCCTGATGGAGGAGGAGCAGGCCTGATGAAGAAACCACCCAACTGCATCTGTGAGCCCATACTGGGCTCAGCTGTCACAAACAAATGATGGTCCTGTTTGACTTTGTGTTCACAATAAAAGTGTAGTTTCTTAGTGAATGTCCTGTATTGGTCTTTAATCTAAAATCAGCTTTTCATTTTCTTCTTGCCCCTCTGAGAAAACGGTGAGGCAGTTGTGTCCTTCAGGTGTGTCCTTTCCCAACAGAAATGACAAGAAACATATGACATTATTGCAGAGCAAGTGTGTTATTTATGAAAGGTTTGTTTATTTAGCGGCTGTAGAAATAATGTATTTTTTAAATTTTAATGTGTTTTTTTAATTCATCACTTTGTACTACAAAGATAATCAGATTATGAATGAACAGTCTGCAGTTAATCAACATTAAAATATCTTATTAAATAATATTCAACTGCTCAGTTGTCTCACTGCAAGAACCACTTTTACCACGTCTTTTACAGACAATATGTAGAGACAAATGGTAGCAATTCTCACAATGTAAAATAATAATTGCCTTAAATACATTGAAATGTGAAAGCTGATTATAGTTGTTACTTTATCTATTTAAACCAGAACGCTTCTCGATTCTTTGTACAGTATGAAAGGAGTCTTTGTACCTTTGAGTCCATGCTGAAGTTCACTGATGTTAGGAAAAGGTCTGTCTCTCGTGGTCAGCATCCTCTGGTCTGTCTGCATCACCTGGAAACTTTAAACAAACATATATATATTATATATATATATGTAAAGTAACAATGTGTTGGTCACAGACTTTTTTTACATGCAAATGTCATGTGATAATCTTTTTGTTATCCTTAAAGAAAGTGCTGGATATCAAAGCCCTTACTGTATCTTATCAGTTGGATTGTGTATTATTGTATAGTTGTGGTCCTTTTTATTTTAGAATCGTTTTTCATGAGACAGTCAATTTAAATATTTGTACTATGCCATATTCACATTCATTTGTAACACACACGTAGGGGTAAAAGACAAACATCTTCAACAAATGTAATGCAATGAATAAGCTTTATTGTCACAGAAGTACACATAACGTCATATCTAATATTTAAACAAATCATTTCCTTGTCCCTAAAGCATTGACTGAGCTATTTTTCGTCCTCAAATGCAGGCATTAAGTTACATGTTCACGTTCTGCTGCCACAATAAGTCGGTTTCTCCAGTGTAATGGTAATAAAATGCTAAGTAAGTAGGGGAGAGTGGGGTAAGTAGTGCCAATTTTTACTTAAAGTGCCTTTAAAGCAAGGGGATTACAGTAATGCCTCCAACTAAAATATGTACATATAGTTTAGGATGTTGTGCATCCCTGGGAACAATCACTTCGGATCTTAAATAAACTGTTTGAGAAATATAGCTTTAGAAAAAAAAGTGGTTTTGTGGCACAACTTGCCCCCGGTGCGGGGTAAGTTGTGCCATTAGAGACAATACACTGGGGTAAATTGTGCCATTGATAATTGAAGTAAAACAGATTATCAGAAACTTTGCACTGATCTCGTCACCTTCAACATTCTCCACCAATCCAACATAGTTATAGGATTTGGATTTTTTACCTGCAAACTTCACATTGACAAAGTCACCAGCAAACAGATCCTTGTCACCATCATCATCATCATCATCACTCTGGACATCTGAACTCTCATAATGAGTGGTATCGCTAAGTGGAATCGGAAAGTCACTCTCTTCTGAGCTACTGGAGAGCACTTTCTTTTTGGGCTTGGTTGGTTTTGACCCTTTCAGAGCCCCCTTCTTATTTCCACTCCTTTTCTTCTTTTCAGCCCGTTCCTTTTCTCTGCTGTGTGTCTTCTCCGGGCCATCTTCTGCCTCATCATTGGTGGTGGAGCTTTCTTCTGAGCTACTGTACACAGCTGTTTTCTTCTTGTTTTGGTTTGATTTGCAGCTTTCAGAGCCCTTTTCTTCTCTCTTTCATTCTTTTCCTGTTCAGCCTTTTTATCTTCTTTTTCTTTGTGAGCCTTCTCCAACTCCATCTTCTCAGGTGTGTCGGTCACGATTCTTGTTTTCACTTTCTTTCTTACAATTTTTTCTTTCTGTGGCTTTTGGCAAGGGAAGAATGACTTCTGGAGACACATAACCCAAGTGAGCAGAAGAACAAGATTTGTCACTTGATAAGTGCTCGGGATTTGTCAGAGTGGCAGGTGGCTCTCCTGGGTCTGGATCTGCTTCAAGGAAAGGACTCAAAGAACTCAAAAGCCAGTTCACGGCATTTCATGACACCTATGCCATGAAACATTGCTGCTAGTGTCTTAATATGGTCAGCCAGCTCTTTCTCCATGTTCTCATTGAATACTCGTTTGGCAACTGCTGTTCTTTCATAGCCTGGCTTTGTTACTTCTCCTATTTTTTTCTTATCCATATATCTTTTTATGGTCATCCTGCAGATCTTCATCTCCTTTCCAACCTGATGTATGGTCTTCCCCTGTTGCACCTCTTTCACTGCTCTTTCCAACTCCTCAAGAGGAGTTGAAACCCTGTCTGTCTTCCTTTTGTATTTGCGTGGCATGATGGATTTTGGTCTAAAATTAAGAATGTCACATAGTTTTAGTGATCAAATATAAAAATACAATGTACAATAACAATAAAATACAATAAAGTAATATATAGTAAATAATCATAAGTTGGGATAAGTTGTGCCACTGGCACAAATCACCCCATGCCCACCATTTTGAAAAAAATGCATCCCCCAGCTGTTTTGAGCTAGCATCATGCTAACTGTATAGACTCATGGTGTAGCTTACTAAAGCACTAAAACATGTGTGAACTGTTTTCAAAGTTGTCTAAATTGTTCAAACACAGCAATCAAAAAACCTTGATCATAGAAATTTTACTTTGGAGGGCAAAAAATTGTTTTTTGAACTTAAATGTGCTTACCTCTCAAGCCATGTGTCTCCCTTCTTTGCAGGATGATTGAAATGGATGCCTCTTCAAAAATATGTGGTCACATGACCAACTTCTTCTATGGTTTTCTAGATAACAGGGGTGGCACTAATTGCCCCTTGGCACAAATTACCCCACTCTCCCCTATTGGTAATAATATTAATAAAAAACAACAACGTTTGGGTTCGTTCGTTTAATATGATGAACGTTAACCAGTAAGCTTCAATAATCAACTCCAACTCAACAAACCATATTGCAATATCTACGTCAACGTTATTTCTGGAACCAACTGGAAATGTGAGATTCATATTTTTCAGATACACAGATCTTATAGTGAGGTTAATCTCATACAGTACTCTGCTCTTCAACACTAATGTGACGCTAGCTGTCTGCATCGTCGAGCATAGCTATTTTAAATTAACAATAACAATGCATACAGTTACCTAACTAGCAAACTAACTAATGTACAAGCATGACCTTATTTTACCAACCTCACCGAGAAGCCTTATGTTTTACAGTATAATCCTTCTTAATGTTTTACACTTCTCCATTATGTTTTAACTTGTATGCTACGGATAGCATCGTTAGCACAGATGTAGCTTCGTCTCGCTTGTTAGCTGAATAAAAAGACAAGTAATAAATAAAGTGCTTGAATTTCACTTACCGAATAAACTGCATTCATGGACGGTCTGTTTGAACCGCAGAGCCATAAGATAAGTGCAATATTTCAATGAAGAATACTCCACCAGGCATCAACACAACAAACACGTCGGAGTAGCAGCCTGGAGCTAATGAAGCTAACGGGGCTAGCAAAGAGACCACTGACTTCCGTTACATTAGAATGACTTCCGTTATATTAGAATGACTTCCGTTACAGAAAGAATCCCCTCACACACACATAGGTGAAACACATGCACATTCCCTACTGAGAACCTTTCAGTAAAATGTTTTGCAGGAGTGTGTGTGTGAGGTTAATTTTCAGTATTGTGTGTGTGAGGTGTTCAGTAGTGAATGTGAGAGGATTTCAGTAGTGTGTGTGTGAGGCTTAATTTTCAGTAGTGTGTGTGTGAGGTGTTCAGTAGTGAATGTGAGAGGATTTCAGTAGTGTGTGTGCAAGGCCAGATGTTTTCAGTAGTGTGTGTGTGTGAGGTGTTCAGTAGTGAATGTGAGAGGATTTCAGTAGTATGTGTGCAAGGCAGATGTTTTCAGTAGTGTGTGTGTGAGGTGTTCAGTAGTGAATGTGAGAGGATTTCAGTAGTGTGTGTGTGAGGCTTAATTTTCAGTAGTGTGTGTGTGAGGTGTTCAGTAGTGAATGTGAGAGGATTTCAGTAGTGTGTGTGCAAGGCCAGATGTTTTCAGTAGTGTGTGTGTGAGGTGAGTTTGAATTTTGGCCTACACGGCCCTTCATACAAAACGTCTCGTTGGAGATTTCTCATTTTCCATTGTTTGCTTCCTGGGTATTGTGAAATGTGAATACCAAAATCAACAACAAATGACCGGATTGGCCCAAATGGACCAATCCGCGGAGCACCTCACACACCAGGGGGGTATACTACGAAGCAGGATTTTCGCTTAGCCGGCTAAATTCAGGGAAAACTCCGGCTTTCCGGTCCTACGAAGCTGGTTCTCTTTTTAGCAGGCTAGATCTCCATGGTAACTTATGCTTAGCGGCTAACCTGGGGGGTATACTACGAAGCAGGATTTTCGCTTAGCCGGCTAAATTCAGGGAAAACTCCGGCTTTCCGGTCCTACGAAGCTGGTTCTCTTTTTAGCAGGCTAGATCTCCATGGTAACTTATGCTTAGCGGCTAACCTGGTCGGGACCAGGTTAGGTTGCAGGCTAAGAGCTCAACTCAGTGAAAGCACCGCCTGCTGACCAATCAGAGCTCAGTGTGCAGAGTTTAAAGTCATATTACAGGAGAAAGGAAATACAGAAAAACTGCCGTCGCAGGAAAGACGGCGGGCAAAAATCACCGACTGTGTGAACGTGAAAATGAATAGAATATCACCTCCCATCTTCAGAGCAATCTGACTATTATAACATTAGCGTTAAGAAAGCTTACTTAAATATCTGCCACAACATAAGTAACCGGATCAGAGTAACATACCGTCCGCGGCATATCACTTCATAATGTATCATATATTTTCTTATCTGAGTCAGCTGAGCCGTATCTGGCCGTGCAACACTCACAGTGTCACATACTGTATGCAGAAGTATTATTTTAAGCAACACATTAAGTTGACGAAACACTCGAGACAAATGTAATTAAAGTCAGATCGTGTTTTAGACGGGGCAGTGATATCATAAACCTGTTAATGTACGCATTCAAACACTTTTTCTGTTACCAGCTGTATTCACCTTGCAGGTGCAGCTATGTGGCTTTGATCCTGGATAAAGTGTTTAAGTCATGGATGTTTAAAGTTTAACTTCTTCATATGTCTAATATTATAGTTGACTTTTCATTCAGGAAGTATGACGCTGCGCTGTCAGTAGTACGCTTCTCCATGTTTGTGATTGGTCTAATGCTCCAAATACCACCCCTTTCATGTGAACGCGTATAGATAGGACACGGCTGGCTTGAGCGATCCACTTGATAACCCGCGTCGTAGTACCGTTTAGCGAGAGCGCGTATGTTTTGGATTAGGCCAACCGGCTAACTCAAACATATCCAGGTTAGGTTGAACCAGCTTCGTAGTGCAGGCCCCTGGGTCCCTTGGCTAACTAAGAGGGAGTCCCCATTGACTTGCATAGAGCTCCCTGAACGCCGGTAATAGACGAGTTGGTATCGCGGAGAAATGCTCTCCGCAGACCCATTCTCACAGCGTTCTAAACCTTTTTCTTACTCAATATCAAGCCACACTTATTGTTTTTACTTCGGCTGTGAGTGTTTGTGTGTGCTCAGGATGAGTTTAGCTTGTTCTCGCTGTATCGCCGACCCGGAAATCTGTCCGCTCCTCGCAGCAGCTCGCAGCAGCTCACAACGTCCCGACCAATCAGAGCACACTGGGCTCACAGGGAGGGGGGGGGGGCAGGAGCTCCAACACAACACACTCTCACTCCCTAAGCGTCCAATAGCGACGTTTGGTCAGTGTCCGTGGCGTCCAATTGTGACGCTCCTAGGCTCCTTCAGCGTCATAAAGAGACGCAAATAGCTTTCAACTGATTGCAATGTATTCCCATCTGCGTCGGGATTTGACGCTCATGGAAGCACGGCATTCGTTTATGTCGGCTGCCCTTAAAGGTAATGTGAGCGTCCATTCCCAGGAGTAAAGGATGGCAGAAGACACTACACTACCCAGAATCCCCAGCTATCGTTTGGACTACACCATGTGCTCTGTTTGACAAATCCCGTGATAGTCCTCAAGCTCTGTGATTGGAGAGTGTGCTCCGAGGGTTAAGCCGATTCTCGAACAGCACTTGAAATGGGATGGAACCACGGCAGACTGTCCAAAACTGGATTTGAACGGGTCCACCGCGTCCCCCCTCCCCCACCCCGTCCCCAGAACTACACATGCTGGCTATTCTGTTTCGCAACATGTTCTCTATGGCACGTCTCTACTGGGAGTTGTAATTTTAAAAGACGTTTTCGTATTTCCCATAATAAGAAGTTGCCAGTATTAAACTGTGTACATCCCTGGAGGTTTAGGGGACAGGAAACACTCACATTTAAAACATATAATTAATAAATGGTGCCCATTATGGGCAGTATTAATATATATACCCACATGCCAGCTAAGGTCAGAAGAGCTTTATTTAACAGCTGGTCTTATGTTTGTGACCCCTCCTCTTGTTCATTGATAACATTACATTACATTAATTGATAAGCCTGAAACATGCACTTGTCAAGGTTCAGAGGCACATTTTGCAAATATGGCAGTAGCCATCGATCAGCTTAAGATAAGATATACTTTATTGATCCCAAGTTGGAACATTTGCGTTACATCAGCATGTGTAGCAGTTAAATATGCAGTTGTGTTTATTTGAAAATCATTTAGTATAATCACACAAATTCTGTGTTTTATATTCAACAATTCTGTGTTCTTTATTTATTGATTGTTCAATACCTGACAAGGCCGGAGATATATCTACATACATCTTTTAAGAGTATAATACATTATGTATAATATCAGTTAAAATAAGTGCTTCAACATAGTTAACATTGCTGGAGGTATGCACAAATATTGATAGATGTCTTGTAATGCACTATTGAGGAACCTGCAACCCAAGTTTTTCATTCAGTGCAGAACTACACCACAGTTGTGTAGGCCTATATGATATGTCAATAAACCTTAGAACATCTTGAAATCTTGAAAGGGATGTGCACAATAGTCATTACATACAGTCTTTAATTAACTATTAGTAGAGAATAACGAGTAATGAATATACTTTATAGGGATCGTATTAATATCTAATAATACAAATAATTAAATTCAATAACATGCTTTAACCACCAGGTGTCCCTTTATATCAGCTGTGCACCTTTATGGTGTAAATACAGCCTATCTACCAATTGGATCAAATATAAAAGTGAGCCGAATTAGTGTTGATACTGCAAGGAGACGTATTGTGTGAAAAGAAATGTAAGATGTTGTTTAATGGCTGATATATTTATGATCCACGTCACGTTTTCAGTTCCTCATGTTTGTCTTCTCATCAGGGCTCTATAAATACAGAACTACAGCAGATATGTAATATGTAATGCAGCCGAACCGTGTATTACAATGCCGTTATGTGATGACTTTCAAAGAGAAAAGCAAGCACACTCGGAATAAGGTATTATTATTTTTTTTTTTAAATGTTATCGGTCTGTTTCCGGTATTTGTTAATGACGATGTGCTGTGAGATGTGAGACTGGAATTGCACAGGGGGAAAATAACGTAGGCTATCTTTAGATGCGGATTTTGTTAAACTAATATGTTTAGGCTGTGGACCAACACTATACATTGACGGGGAAGGGGGTAGCAATAAAGATAACACCATTAAACAGTTACACAACATAACAGAAATAATATCGATAGCAGCGTCCCGAGCAACCACCTTGGTAACAATGAAAACGTTGCGATTTCCTGAAGTAATCTTCGTAATAAGTAATAACTAGCAAACTAAAGATCATGTACATCCACTGCACACATAATCTGAAATAACAACTCATATTTCTCGCATCAAATGACATCAAAACGCATTTTAATGGCCAAACTAACTTTAAAATAGGCATTTTCTACCGAGAATAAAACGAATTTCGGCCATTTTTTCTTTTTCTGCAGGGAAAAATTTGAAGAACACGTGACATAGACGCCAGCCATCGGAATGAATGGTGAAAACAACGGGGTTTGTCAAACAGAGCACATGGTGTAGTCCAAACGATAGCTGGGGTTTCTGGGTAGTGTAGTGTCTTCTGCCATCCTTTACTCCGAAAAAATATTTGTTTCTCCGAATCGAAGGGGAAAAATACAAAAGCATTGCACACAATTTAAACCATCAATGTTGTGTAATTAACAAGGATAATCTGGTGTTTTTTAGTCGATGAGTAGTGCAGATATCACTGTAAAATCAATCGACAGTAAGAGGAATACTTACTTCCGGGTGTACAATTCTCCGTTATCCAATGGGAATGGACGCTCACATTGCCTTTAAGGGCAGCCGGCATAAACGAATGCCGTGCTTCCATGAGCGTCAAATCCCGACGCAGATGGGAATACATTGCAATCAGTTGAAAGCTATTTGCGTCCCTTTATGACGCTGAAGGAGCCTAGGAGCGTCACAATTGGACGCCACGGACACTGACCAAACGTCGCTATTGGACGCTTAGGGAGTGAGAGTGTGTTGTCCAACAAGCCGTTTAGGACAGAGAGTGAATACCTACCTGGTGAATACACATACTATACAGAGATGCTGTATGAGAAACCAATGCGATTTTGGAAAATTACACAATTTAAATCTATTCTAGTATACCTCAACAATGGAAATATGATCAGTAGAAATGGCCATGACATGTGACCTTTAATTCATTTATGTAACGTCATCGTATGTATGTATGTATGTAATTTAAAGGTCACCCATTATGCAAAATCCACTTTGTCATGTCTTTTATACATAAACATCTGCAAAAGAGATTCTGAAGCTTTCAGGAAAAAAATTCTATATCCATTTCTATAAAAACCTGTCTGAAAATGAGCTGATCAGATTTTGGCCACTTTATGAGTTCAACAACTCATGCTAAATCTTATTGATTAAAAAAATGCAAATTTAACTGCAATATACATTACTTCTTTGGTGTCGGGGTTAGGGTTACTTTAGCATGCATATGACAATCTGGCTCAGAGTAGTGGAGATAAGTGAACACAATGCAACGCAGGTAGTATTGACTGCTTCCTTATCCATTAGGCATTCAAGCATTTTCCATTCATCATTTACTAAATCCTTTTCCTCTTTGCATAATTATTTTTGAGCTGATGCCGGATGCTTGTCATGGGTCTTTTCCATAATTCTCTGCATGTGTATTAGACGTACAGTATTAGACACTATTTCATAGTGGGTAATTGACAAGTTCTCTCCTTGAAATGAATCCTTCCCACAGCTGAATGGATGAACACACTACAAGCTGTCATTGATTTACGCTTCTTGGCTTGTCAAGATAATTCCACAGATGTCCTTGAAACAGAGCTGGCAGGGTTACACTAACCTTGCACTATACATGCTACACGTTTTGATTGGGTGTGAACGCAAACGGAGATACAGGGTTGTAAAAGGAGTATATATTTAGTCTAAGATGCCACTCTTGTATCTAATTCAACAACAACAACAACAACAACAACAACAACAACATTGTAACAGGAAGTGCCTCCTTGATAAGCCTTATTGTGTTCCGCTCTCATGCTACCCCCTTGCAGGCCGAAGCACATTTCTACACAATACTGTCCCAAAAAAGCACAAAGGATTCATACATCAAGTAAAAATTGATTCTGATACAAATTGTATATCAAGAGGGAATATTTTTGAAATATGTGTGGCATGACAACGGTGGGTGCTTTTTTAACTGTTTGACAATGATTGTGTGATCCTTTTTTTATTTAGTGAGGTGGAAAATGTGTGATGCTTTTAGGGACTTCATGACTATAACATTTCAAATATCTTTGTCTGGAATGCAGAGGCACAGTATTCTTATTTCACATACAGATTACAATATTAATGATTTCACTCCAAATGCTTCCTTGTCTTTGCTCATGCTTTCAAGCTGTATTGTCTACAGAGTTTCCTCTATACTGTAGTGGGACATATTCCTCCACCTGAAGGGCACAGTGGCCTCTGTCAGGCTACGCTGTCAAGTCAGAGGGGAGGAGCGGTTAGCCTTGGATATTAGTCTGCTGTCCATCATCCCTGCTGCACTCTGAGGTCCTCCGAGACACCGAGAGAGGGGGAGGGGGAGGCGAAGGGAGTGGGTGAAGGAGGAGGGGGCTTTGCATGTAAGTGTGTGCGTGTGTGGGTGTGGGTGTGGGTGTATGTGTGTGTGGGTGTGTGTCCATCCATCAACCCGTAGAGGACCTCTGAAGTCCCAGACAGAGGGAGGTGTGTACTGCTGCAATGCGTAAAGGCATCACAGCTCCATGGATTCATGCAGTGAGCGGACTGAAAGGCCGAATGACTGACTGGTTGACTGACTGCCTCTGGGATTTACAGCATACTATACGATGACCTTATGGACTGAAAATCTAATACAAATCCAATTACCCAGCTGACTCTATAGCTTTTTCAGGTGTGACACACATCTTCTTGCCACTACATGGGACACCAACTTGTATGTGCATTGTAAATAAACTGTGCAGAAATATATAATGACACAAAGCTAAAACTATAAAAGAAAAGTATTTTTACGACATTTCAGCACATCATTTGGCATCAAAGTCTAACCATAATCCTTGGAAATATCCTATCAAGAAACAAAACAAAAATACTACATAATAATCATAAGCAGGCTCTTCAGCTCTTTTTTTTTTAAAAATGTAACCCTCTTATAGCTTTCGAAAGCAATTGAGCCATTCTCCATTAAAAAGGTGTTTCATGCTACAAGTGAAGAATTCTTCAATGTGTATGTGGTAATGTTTAAAGACAATACAGAATATGTATGGTACTTCACACAGTTGGATGTAAAAGCCCAATTAAATTGTAAATAAAAGTCCTAATGGCGAGAGAATACAACATAGAATATGTTTGGAGCAAAAGCCAACAGAGATGTGTTTGCAATGTGAAACCGTCATCACTCCCCAAATAGCCACTTTCCATGCGCTTCTTCAATGTAATCACATTATGCATATCTCAGTCAGCTTATGGAAACCCTATATCTCCAAAATGTGCACTCGGTAAATTAATTAACATTGTTATTTCCTCCAGCCTGTGCCGAGGTAATGTGTTCTGTCATGTGCATATGTGTGCGTCTGGCGTGGCTAATCTCGCACAGTACTGTACCAATCAGCCTAATACTTTATTCTCTTCATTGATGCTGTATGCTCAATGACATCTGGTTGTCAGGGTTTTAATCACAATTCCTGAGTTGCCTCTTGTATTGACTATTTTATAACGTCGGTGAATGCAGGGTCTTTTTAAGAAGCCTGTAGAGTCTGCAATCAAACCATTAGCCTAACCCGGTCTGTTGCGTCAACATTTATGCCTCTCTGCTGGCTCAAAAATGTAGATCTGTATACAACTTTGGTGTCTTTGGCAAAACACACAATTTGTAGTTCAATTGCTTTATTTTAAAGGAAAGAGGGAGGAACACCTGGCACAGATCTGTACTCTACTGAGACAGCACATTTCTAATTGTCTTAGAATCAATCAATCAATCAATCAATCAATCAATCAATCAATCAATCAATCAATGTTTAAATTGCAGTCTATTATCTTAGCCCACAAATCAGAATTTAGACTGATCGTTCAACTCCACATTGAGATCACAAAATGCTGAGTTACGTGGTTTTCACTCAAACATGACAACAGAGCTTGCCATATTGTGGTGTCAAGAGATCATTTGCTCGCTGAGGACTAACAGCAGGCCAAAGGTGTGGTGAGGGAAGCAGCTCAGTGTGACAACTGGAGACACTCCAGAGTAAGAGACAACGCTTGTCCTGAAGAGTGACAAAAACAGGTATAAAATGGTGAGGTTACTGTATGTGTTTAACCTAATATCATTACCTTGCTTTCATAAGTGGGATAAAAAGAAAAAAAGGGCACATCTTGGGGACTGAGCCAAAGCATGGTGACAGTGCAGCGGGTATAATTGTCCTGTCAGTGGAAAAACAGGACTCGACCTCTCCATCTCAGAGCAGGTTTGTGTCCTCTGGTGGCCCAGTCAGCAGACCGTGTTTGCCTGTGTTTCCCACACACTTTGATTGTAGGGTGTGTGCAGTGCAAATCCCCTTGCTGCCTTCACTCTCCTCTATACCTTCCCCTGTACCTGTTTGAAATAGGAATACAATACTGCAGGAGGCTGGGCCCCCCACTCTCCTCGACAAGCACACTTGGAAAGCATCCAGAGCGGAGTGCATCGTGCCCTAGAAAGCTAGTGCAGTAGAACTGTCACGGAGCAATGCAGGGAAGAGAGGAACGTGACCGTACGAGGGAGGTGGATTCACGCCCACACAGCCAAATATGAGCATGGACTGAAGGTAATGCAGTGGACAGCAAGAGCAGAGATTTGGATTTCTCTGAGAAAATGCAAAATGATATAACACCTTGAAAGGTTTGACATTTGTTATGCAGATGGGACTGTCCTGCCCTAGTTCCACTCATTAGGTCAAATACAGCCACTGTGATTACATTACATGTTACTTGTTAGACGCTTTTATCCAAAGCGACTTACATACTCAATACTGTGGACAATCCCAGGAGAAATTTGGTGGGAAGTGTCTTGCCCAGTGACATGCTGACTGCAGTGGGGTTTGAACCTGTGACCCCAGTGACCCGAACACCAACATACAACCCACTGCACCACACGCCTCCCACAGATTTACCTTGTCCTCTTTACCTATATATCTTTAGAAGGAATAAATCATCACATGTTATGAACAAATCATTGCCAAAGTGCTGCCAGCTAGGACATATTCAATTCCCTGAATATCTTTCTAATAAGTATTTTACAGGGAATGTTTAGCACTTTTATTTGGCACAATGGAAAGACAGAGCAAAAACTCAATTGACTATAGATGGTTGATATCATCGTGGAACCTTAATGGCTATCAATCTGAAGATGATAAGACTTTGTTGGCCATTGCTAATATTTCCGGCGTTCCAGTGTAGCTAGCATGCAAAAATGATTTGATGTGCTCTGGTTATCGTTTACATAGCAACTTGAGATGTGAGAATGGACTTGGAGACAAAGATAGCAACCAGATGAAATATCTGCAATTAAATGCCATCCCTGTTTGAAGAGTCAGAAGATAGCCGATGGTTTCTGAGATTGCTTTACAACTAATTTGTTTCGCCTCTTTTGCTCACCACACTGTTGACCTGCATTCAAAATCCTGCTCATCTGTGATTGGTCAACACTATTGGACTACAAACCTGAATGCTACCCATACAAAAATATTGTCCGGTAGCCAAGATGAAAGCAGATATCTTTTTGTAGAGATAACATCATCGGTTGGCAAATCAAGCATAGCTCATCATCTCTAACCAGCTCAAATGACAACATATGATATCAAATATAAAATGGTGATGTGGTCAAATGTCAGTGAATCAATGCTAGCTCATAAACTGCTTTGAATACTTGCATTAGCTTATTGTTATAAATGGATACTGCCTTCTCATCCCCCCTAAAGAGAAACAAAGGAAGCATGGAGAGTGGGATCAGGACCAAAGTGTTGTGTTCGCCTGAGGAGACAAACTGCATTGGAGGCAGTTTCCTGCAGGGTTTCTGACAGGTCGTTTCTGTCTAAACAGATGCTCCTTTGAGGTAAACGAGAGGCGACTGTCTGCAATCATTCACACAAAAGGTGCTGAACAAGTACAGTTTGACTGATGGATGAGAATGCCTTGTCTGTACTTTCACTCCACAAAAAGGAAAGTCAGAGGTGTGGAAATAAGACACATCCTTTAATTTTTAAGCAGACTTTGTTTGTAGTAAAACTGTTATTTTCGAGGGAAGGTGTGGTTTTCTGTTAGCAAAAGGAAATATGACTTTTTCCTTTTCAGTCCAAATCTGATATTTCTATGGCTATTCAGTAAAGGCTGGACAGACAAATTAGACAGGACTTGAAAAGATAAATCTTTTGTATCTGTGTTAAAAGAATACTTAAAATGTCCAACGTGGGGGTGTTTGAACTGAGAAAGCTGGACGGACCTCAGAGCTAAACAGACTTCAGGTGAGAAAAGAAAACAACAAGACGAGGAAGAGCCAACATGGAGACTGATGCATGAAATGTGACACTCACCACCGCAAGCTCTTAGAGTGCCTTCTTGTGTGTGTGTGTGTGTGTGTGTGTGTGTGTGTGTGTGTGTGTGTGTGTGTGTGTGTGTGTGTGTGTGTGTGTGT
Organism: Pseudochaenichthys georgianus; assembly: GCF_902827115.2. Classification (NCBI taxonomy): domain Eukaryota; kingdom Metazoa; phylum Chordata; class Actinopteri; order Perciformes; family Channichthyidae; genus Pseudochaenichthys; species Pseudochaenichthys georgianus. The sequence continues at coordinate 20,492,621 of NC_047503.1, read as the reverse complement.
GTGTGTGTGTGTGTGTGTGTGTGTGTGTGTGTGTGTGTGTGTGTGTGTGTGTGTGTGTGTGTGTGTGTGTGTGTGTGTGTGTGTGTTCTGTGAAGTCATCCTAATTAGAAGTTGAGTGTTTGGCTGAAAGCAATGTACCTTAAATTAGAAAACCCTCTGTTGTCCAACTTGGCAGCATACACTAGTCACATTAGCACCCATGTTCCTGAGAGTGATAATAATGATATGTTAAATATCTATCTTTGTGCTTTCCTAAACAAAATGTTTAAAACAAGGTAATAAAAACAAAATAGCTTCATAAAAAGATGCCTTGTTTTTAGGCCCACATTTGCAGGAAAAAGAACAGAGTAAATGTGTATCAATCTAACCATCAATCACATGCATTCATTAACCAATTTAGCTGCAGGGTCTTTGAATAATAGGGAACATCAACCACACGGAAAGAGACTGCATCAGCAATACTGAGAATGTAACGGTGTGTGTGTGTGTGTGTGTGTGTGTGTGTGTGTGTGTGTGTGTGTGTGTGTGTGTGTGTGTGTGTGTGTGTGTGTGCGGCTGTGTGCAGGTGTGTGTGTGTGTGTGTGTGTGTGTGTGTGTGTGTGTGTGTGTGTGTGTGTGTGTGTGTGTGTGTGCGTGCGGCTGTGTGCAGGTGTGTGTGTGTGAGTGTGAGTGTGAGTGTGAGTGTGTGTGTGTGTGTGTGTGTGTGTGTGTGTGTGTGTGTGTGTGTGTGTGTGCGGCTGTGTGCAGGTGTGTGTGTGTGTGTGTGTGTGTGAGTGTGTGTGTGTGTGTGTGTGTGTGTGTGTGTATGTGTGTGTGTGTGCGGCTGTGTGCGGGTGTGTGTGTGTGAGTGCATTCGTGCATGCGTGTGTGTGTGTATGGGGAGTGGTTCTAATTAAAGTGAACCTCTGTGCATTGATCAATACTCAATGGGTCATAGTTAGTTGCTTTATGAACTGCAATCATCCACACACACACACACACACACACACACACACACACACACACACACACACACACACACACACACACACACACACACACACACACACACACGCACATACACACACATATACACACATACACACTATCCATCCATCCCTTCTGTGATAAAGATTGTGCTGACACTGCAGTCCTACAATAACCACCCAGGGCTCACGTCCAATGAAAAAGGTGTGTCGATGGGTGTGTGTGTGTATCCATGTGTGTGGATTTCCCCCATATGTCCGTTGCCATGGTCAGTTCTCCTTCTTTTAGGTTATAGTAAAGGTGGTTTGCAAATAGGTGATAACAAGTGTGGTGGTGGGACAGCTTTACCAGAACGTCCTCATTTTAAATCAGAGAGGTGGAGTCAGTGACGTCACTCTGAGCTTTCTGATGTGAGGCTTTGAAGATTGATACCCATGTTGCGGGTAAAAGGTGACATTGATATATTTATCAAACCTAATATTTGATTAAGGAGACAGTAATTTACAAATGTCTCATGTAGCATCATTTTAGCATCATGGTTTTTTGCTGTTGTTGTAGCAATATACTGTACATATTCAGTATAAAAAATACCATGATACCACGATTGAACTTGATCCGTTTTTTGTTGTTTAAAATAATATGTTTTGAGTAGTGTGTGAAAAAAGTTGTTTCTGAAAACAACTTTTTATGAAATATTTTGTGCTATAATATAAAATAGCTACACATTGCAGACGGACACAGAACATGCCGCCCACAGACTCCCTCTGTCTCTCCTTTGTTACTCCCTTCTTCCAAGAGACAATGAATCAGTGTTTATTGATTATGTTTTGTGTCTTGTCCTGGAGACAAACACACATATACAAAGTGCTGATATAACGCACTTTGCAGTGCAGCAGAAATCTGTGAATACATTACATGTACACTCAGAGAAGCCATGCATATTTGATGGCTATAAAAAGGTAAGGCTTGGGGGGGTTGTTATGATGGCTCTTCTGCACATTACCTAAGTACAACACACTTTCTATATGAAAACGATGCATCATTCTTCACAACGCAAACAGGAATCTTTCTTCTGCCCTATTAAAAATCAAAACAAGTAGCAGTCATTATGTCGTCCCGCAAGAGTGGTAAAACAAAAAAACATTTTATTTATGCTCTAAAATTAAAACCTCAAATATTTACAGTGTGGACTATTCCAGCTATTTGTATGCAGCATGCCTTTTCACACATGGTTTGTATTGCTCTGTTTGTTCCTGGTGAACACGCCCATACAGCCTCTCTCTTTTTTTACATGTGACTTTGCAGATATGATGTGTGCCCTTGAAAAGAGACCTTGGCTTGCATTGCAGTCATGATGATGGCAGTGAGACAGCAGCACACTGGTGGTTACACTGCTGCCCCTCTGTGGAAACATGGAGAAGTGCAACGAGCGCAGCAGAAAATGACGCATGGTGTGATGGAACAATAGTTTGGTCATAAGGGAGGGAATTCCCTGAGTGAATTTATTATTTGGTTGAAAATAAATCATCTTTTATTTCCATGTCAGTATGACGGTATGTCTTGAAAATGGCTCTGGTAAAAAAACAAATGAACAATGAAGACAATCTGTGGGAATCATTTCTAAAATGTTTGTTTTAGCCCATGTTTCCTATCTTTGTAATAATGTGACAAACAAATCAGAAAACACTGGAGTTTGTTCTTTGAGTGACTTGTTATTATAGGTTAAGCTTTCAGTCGCGCCCTGGATTGTTGAGTCAAAAAGACTCTGTTGGATGCCTCACAGTGGCAGTTGAGGTGCAGGCACGTGCACACACATAGACATCAAAGTGGGCTTGAGCCCCTGCCCTTTTTCTTCCTCCAGAGAAAGTGCCCTTCCCCCCCCCCCTTTAAAAAAAAAAAAAATGAATATATATCTATTGCTGTTTGCGCACAGTTTCCCTTTCCAAAAATGTATTGATTGAGTACAAAATAAAAATATCAGGTCGGGAGATTAGACTGTGAAGTTCCGATGCTCCCTCCCTCCCTTCCTCCACGTCGCCTGCACAGCGGTGCGGACAGTCAGCGGCAGTCACTTCAGACAGACAGGTGTAAGCACCTCACACTTTACTGTCCCATTATGCCGGCTTTTTTTGGCTTATTTTGAAGGTGAATGGTGATGAACAAATGACTAAACTGCCAGTGCCTTGAGTTTACAGCTAATTATCTAAAAGACAATAACAATTATAGTTAAAGTAGGGTACTAGCTAATGCAGTGGTTCCCAAACTTTTTCAGTCGGGACCCCCTTGGGTATTGGAAATATTTTCGGGACCCCCCAACCCGGTTCCCATCTATATTGGTAGGATTAATTGTATATTGTTGTAAAAACATTACATTTTCTCTGCTAATAATAAGAAGATACAAAGATCTAACTATAATTTTATATTTTATTATGGATTACACATGAACAAAAGTGCTTGTAATAGATACTGTGAATTAATTTGGCCTAATTAAAACTGGTTGGCCTTCTTCCCTGAGTAGTAGATTTTTAAATTCAAATTTCTTTAAGGAAAATATATTAATTAACTACTATTTCTACTGCAGGTTGCAAACGATCACATCACTTGACCATTCCTATTCCACACTAGCTTATCAATTACTTGTGTGTGCTTGATTTCCCTTGCAGATCTTCTCAAAGCGGGGCTGTTGTTTTGAGACTGCCACTCTCAGTTCATTCTCAATGTTCAGCTTTGATCTGTATTTCGTTTTGATGGCAGCAACAGCAGAAAAGCCTATCTCACACAAGTAGGATGTTGCAAAAGGCAGCATTATGCCCACAGCTCTCTGACCAATGAGATATTTTCGAGCAGTGTTTGTTTACAATTGAATAATAATAATACATTTGATTTATATAGGTGCACTTTAAAAACAACGTCATCTCAAGGTGCTTCACAAAGCTAAAAGGATAAAATAAAATAAAAAAATCTTCCCGCGACCCCCTGGTCGCGCCCCACAGTTTGAAAGCCACTGAGCTAATGGATAAGTTAGCTGAAGGTTTAGCTAGGGTCATGTATCATGGGCATACAGGCTAATGTACTGTAGCCTACTTAAGGGGAGACACTTAAAGTGAATACAGTAAAATGTGCATCTAAAGGCCGCTACACACCAACCTGAGACCAAAGAACGCGTACCGAAGGCGTCCCGACTTTTGCGTCCCGACTTTTGCGTCCGCTACGTCGCCTGCGTCGGCTACGCCGCCCGCCTACGCCGCCCGCCTACGCCGCCCGCCTCCGCGGGACCATGTGCGGGACACACCAACCATAGGGCGCCGCGAATGCCCAACTGCCTCTGACGGCCTCTGACTCCCAAAATCGGGTAGGTGTGTCAGGGCCGTAATAACATCATCACAATCGCCACATTGATATGCAAATTAGGCGTTAACTATAGGCCTAATTAAAATGTGCTAATTTGCATGCAGTTACCAAGGCATTGCAGGTGAAACAGATACAACAAAAAAACACATCACCTCACAACTTCCCCAGTTAGCAGTTACTTACATCAAGTCAGTATTTTTCCCTGAAATGTTGTGTTTAAATGCAGATTAGCTTTATAGTGATATCTGCACTACTCATCCACTAAAAAAACATCAGTTTATCCTAGTTAATTATACGACATTAATTGGTTTAAATTGTGTACAATGCTTTTGTGTTTTTCCCATAGGTTTTTCTCTTTCGATTCTGAGAGACACATTTCTTTTTTCAGAGGTTTTGATAGGCTAAAATCACGCCGCAATGCATGTCGGGATATGGTGTTTATGTGATATGAAATCGGAAAACATTAAAAATAATAATAATACTTTATTCCGAGTGTTCTTGCTTTTCTCTTTGAAAGTCATCACATAACGGCATTGTAATACACGGTTCGGCTGCATTAAATATTACATATCTGTCCTAGATATGTATTTATAGAGCCCTGATCAGAAGACCTTTTGACAAACTGGAAGAGATGCCGCCAAAACTGAATACGTGACGTAGACCATAAATATATCAACAATTAAACAACATCTTCCATTTCTTTTCACACAATACGTCTCCTTGCAGTATCAACACTAATTCGGCTGACTTTTATATTTGATCCAATTAGTAGATAGTCTGTATTTACACCATAACGGTGCACAGCTGATATAAAGGGACTTTTTTGTAGTTTTTAAAGATATTACTTATTTTCTGAACTACCTTTCCAACTCCTAATGCAGTTGACTGTTACAGGTCTATACAGGTTCATGGTACAATGCATAAGCTTCACGTCGAGAGACTGAAACTGTATTTTCCTTTACCGTTCTGTTTTAAACTCACAATAAAGTGAATAGTCATATTATGTACGATATTATTATGTTTTATTAACTAGACCACTGGTCTAAACCGCACCTCCTAGTGGTTAAAGCACGTTATTGAATGTAGTTGTTGAATAAGTTATATTTATTTAGTTATTGATGAAAACATTTAAATATTAAGAGTAGCCTACATACAAAATAGTGGTCAATGATAGAAATATAGAATGGAAAATATCTAGAAGATACTGTAGTGATCTGTACAATAAAACAGTTTAGTGCAGGACGTCCAAAGATATTAACAGGAGGATGTGCAAAACAGACAAACTGATAAGGCTGAATTTTACTCAGGTGTAACTAAAGTCTGATTTAAGGGTTGTTTATACGGCCTCTGACTCCCAAAATCGGGTAGGTGTGTCAGGGCCTTAATAACGTCATCACAATCGCCACATTGATATGCAAATTAGGCGTTAACTATAGGCCTAATTAAAATGTGCTAATTTGCATGCAGTTACCAAGGCATTGCAGGTGAAACAGATACAACAAAAAAACACATCACCTCACAACTTCCCCAGTTAGCAGTTACTTACATCAAGTCAGTATTTTTCCCTGAAATGTTGTGTTTAAATGCAGATTAGCTTTATATCTATGGATGAATTCAGACAGGGTAGTAAAACGAACACCATTTATATGTGTTTTTTTGGAAGTTTTCTTTCCATTAGAGTGAAAGAAAACATGGAAGCAAAATAGACCAAAATAACAAGTGAAAAAACGATGTCAGTAACTTCATAATTTTGATTGTTTGCTGCTCATTTAATAACTATTAATTTGACTAGTTAATTTTCTCTTGTGCATTGGGAATACTATAGAAGACCATTGTCTCTGTGTTAACTGATTATTTTGTAGAATTCTGTTGAGTATTAAACAATTGCGTGAGTGTGAGGGTATTCAAATAAATTGGTCAGTAAGTCAGAGATTTGCAACTATATTTAACTTTTTGTTTTACTTTTTTTTTATAAATGATTATGGGAAGTGCCCTTTTTCTCGCTTGAGCACCCGCCCCCCAAAATCTGTGCACGTCCCTATTGAGGTGTGCCAAGATATTGTTTAATTGAAATGACTGCATCTGAAGTCAACATCGCCACACCCCACGGGAAACAACTAACTAAAAGTCTTAGGGTATAAGCACATTCTAAAACATATTTTCCTCATACTAGCACCTGATATAATACCGATTTTCTCCCAATGCAGATAAGGTAGCTGGGGGGTGAGAGTTTGCAACTAAACCAACTTTCCCCTGAGGTCATTTAGGTTCCTTTTCTCAATTAAATCTGATCTGATAAAGGAAGCAGTCACACCCCATTTTATGCCAGGGTCTTAATGTGGAGCTTATTTTTACCTCTAAAAATTGATGATAGTTTTACTGAGTTGAGAGTTTATAATGAGTATTTTGACAATCATATGTGATAATAAACATGTTGTTAATGTCATTCGAGGATAGCAAAGAGGAGTGTATCTCATTTTCCACACTGTCCTAACATCATCTAACACTGTGGGGAATTCTCATTAAAAAAGAAAAGAAAAACAAGACTGTGTGAAATACAATGTTTCCTTGTATTGGCAAGCTTATTCAGTGAGTCCTTATGGTTTCATCAATAATGCAGCAGAACAGTGTTAGGAAGTGGTGAGTGTGGTGACCAAAGGCGGGGCGGGAGTTGTTCAGTCTGTAGGGGATTGGGCTTTGGGCGATAGGGTCGCCGGTTCAGGTCCCCGATCGGACAAAAAAAAGGGAGTGTGGACTGGTACTGGAGAGGGGCCAGTTCACCTCCTGGGCCACTGCCGAAGTGCCCTTGAGCAAAGCACCTAACCCCCAACTGCTGACTTGCACCGGCTAGACTGGCTGCCTCCGCTCTGACCTCTCAACTGCATATGCATGTGTAACTGTGTGTGTATTTGTATGTGCACGTTCTAAAAAGTGTGTACTGTATGATCTGTATAAAAATGCATGTGTGTGTACGACAGAGTGGAAACTGAATTTCCCCCTCGGGGGATTAATAAAGGTCCATCTTCTTCTTCTTCTTCTTCTTCTGTGGTGGAGGTGTGTTTTTGAAGAGGGAAGAGGGATTTTCACTTTTAGTTCGTTTGTTTCTGTTTCAATCGTTTTCTTTCACTGTATGATCTTACGTGGGGATATTTGTACTCTTTCCAAGTACGGTTAATTTGTTTTTCCGTGCCTCGTGGCGGGGATGGCGTCCTTCGGGGCGCCGCCGGTGTCTCTGAGACACGGAGTGCGTTTGGTGGCTCAGGCCGCAAGCACAGTGGAGCAGGTGCTGCTGGCTGTGGGGGAGCAGGTAGGTCGTGTAAACATCTCCTATGCTTCCCGCATGAACAAAGCGGTCGTGGTCTTTTTGAAAGACCAGAAATACGTAACAGAACTTATTGAGAGCGGATTAATGGTAAATGAGGAATATATCCAAGTTTCGCCGTTGGCGACACCGTCCACGCGGATCACTGTGTCTGGTATGGAACGCCCTTTGCGCCACAATTCGCGCGTTTATTCGCGCGTAGTTTCGCGCGGATTAACGGGGAGGTCCGTTTTATAAACGGGGAGGTCCGTTTGAGTTCAAAGTCTCAGTAACCAATCAGTGAAGAGCAAAACCAGACCAAAGCAATCTGTAGATGAAAAGTTCCTGACATTGTGAGGCTGGAAATTGTACATTATTCCAGCTTCAGGGGACTATGTATTAATTTGGCTTTCAATATAATAAATATATCAATCAATATAACCTGCCTTCATTGTCTTTTAAAATAAAATCGCCGTACCTTATTTTACTGAAGTGAAGGGTATTTGTCTCCTTAAATCACCTTTTAAATGTAATTCTTATAACATGGCATGGTGTAACATATCAAAAATGTTCAGTCTCTGGTCTTGCTAGAAATGCAATGTCACTCACCTTAGAGCACTGTCTTATGAGATACTTAGCTTAGAAATCAGATTTTTGGAAAACTTAAAAACTTGTGAAAACACAGATGTACTCATGTCATCCATTTTTTTTTGTGTTTCAGATTTGGTTTACCAACGTTTTTGGTTCACAAAAGTAGTGAAATATATGAATTACACTATAGGCCTATATAAATGTGTTGTTCATGTCTATAATGAAAATGTGTAAATTAGAATTTGGAGTAAAATAGTTCTATCACTCTACTTTCACCACAGAAAAGTTACATCAGGACTGATTCATGACTTCATATTCCATACTGAGGTTCATGTAATGTGTACAAATACAAATTGAGCATTACAACTTGTTTTTTTCACCCAACTATTTATGTTAACATAATAAACTGTAAAATCTCAATATTTACAATACAGGGTTCATACACTTTTTCACCAATGATTTTAAATGACTCTTTCATGTGGCTACTAGCATGCGCTGCCTCGCCCATATTCTAAATATTGAATATGTTACAACAGAGTTTGCATTTAGTACGTCTTGGGTCAATGTCTTTTGATAACCACAATTGGTACTTATTCTTTAGAAGCCATACATTGTTGAAAGTGCACTTCCCTGGCATCTTTATATCAAATAGTAGCTCCTGTAGACTAGAGGGCGTGATTGTAAACACCTCTCACCAGCGAAATACTGCCACAGTTGCCATTTTACGTTTCATTATACGATACAGTATTTATTATCATTATAGTATTACTATTTCGGCGATTAGATAACATAAATTATATTTGATGCAACTTTATTTATATTTCCAAAACATTGGGGAAAATATTGCATTCCATGACTTTTCCAGGTTTTTAATGACCGTACGAATCCTGACAATGTCAGAACTTTCTCAACCAATATTCATTATAAATGTAAAGACAGGGGGAGCAGTGCCATGGTCTTTGTCTGTCTTCCAAGACAGTGGGTCTGGCTGCTGTGTAGGTGATGGTGCATGTGCTGCTGGTGGCTGTGTCGGAGGGAGGGAAGTGTGCTAGGCGAGACTTCTTTGCTGGCTGGGTTGATCGTGATGGCAGTGGTGGAGGCCTTTGTGCTGTGGTGGAGGCCTTTGTACCGAGGTGTATCTTAATCTTGTGGCAGGCACAGATGGAGGTGGAGGCTGCTGTAGTGATGCTGGTCCTCTGGTCCTTGGTGGTGATGGCTCTGGTGAAGGCCCTTGAGCCACGGTAGATCTTGACCTGGGTGCAGGCACAGATGGAGGTTCTTGCTGCTAGGCGCAGGCAGCTGTGAAATCGGAAAGACATATAGGACAATAATTACTAAGTTCATTAAAATATAAAGTTCAAGTAGAATGTTTCTCCCCTCTCTCTATTTAACTATGTTACACCCACACAATGAAAGTACACTATTACTGTAATATTTACCTATCATCAAATGGATCCTTGTTGTTGTTGTATTCTCCAGGTTCTGATGCTCCACCTCCACTGCTGCTAGTGCTACAAGTCCGCTGTGCAGAGCTGCATATTGCATTCCATGACTTTTCCAGGTTTTTAATGACTGTACGAACCCTGACAATATCAGAAATTTCTCAACCAACTATTCATTATAAATGTAAAGACAGGGTCTTTGTCTGTCTTCCAAGACAGTGGGTCTGGCTGCTGTGTAGGTGGGGGTGATGGTGCATGGCAGGGCTCGAGCATAAGGACGTCCCGTCGTAGAAAAATAGTGTCGGGGAGGATACAAAATAATTTTGGGACGAGTTAAAATAAAAATACCCTGCTAACTCTACTACAAACGGCGATGAAAATGAAACCGACTGCACGTTTTGTGTAGCACAGTTATTAAACCTCCTTGTCAACATAAACACCATGATAAACACACACGCACAAAACATTCAGAAACCCTCGAAATACACACATGTAGCTACAGCTGGCTGTGCCCGCAAATGTGCGGGTCTAGCTATGTTCTGTTCGCGGGTTGAGTGATGTACAATGGCATCCCGTGGAGGAATTCTGAAATGTTTTACCGTTACATCACAAAAACGCACAGCAGAACCAGACCCTGGAGCGCCGGCCTCTTTATTTACTTACTCCTCTTCATCCCCTATGGGTGATAAGGCTGAGAAGAGAACCCTCCATCGTATTTAGTCCTTAGCAATATGCTGCGCCTCTCCCCATGTAGGGATGGGTACCGAGCCCCGGTATTAAACGGGCCGGAATTATTAAAGACAGTGGTAACGTTAAGCTCCGACGTAATCTGACTTTTTATCGGTACTGGAGACATTTAAAAAATATAAGTCATATGTATTATTGCTACATCCACATTATATTGCAGTTTTAGTTTCACCAACTCCGTTTCTAATATGCAATAAGACTAAAACATGCGTCTATGATGTATTTTTGAGCTTTCCAATCCAGACGAGATCTCTCTCTCCCGTCTGTGTGCGAGGGGGCGGGGCCGTTTGTAAAGGTCTCCTGACTGTGTTACAGACTGTCATCCTGGTTAGTGGTTACTCTGGGTTCTGTCTTCAGGACAGTGTTGATTTTTTTTTGTTAATTGGATGAGTAATTTTCCCATTTGTGTGTTTGTTTAAATATATTTGGCCTTTGTTTATGTGATTGAATGATTTGCTCAAATAAAAAGGTTGATGAATTATCATCTAATGATTTGTATGATGTTTTATTTATGTTAAAGGTCACTTTGAATGATTTTAACTCGTGATAATGTAGAAAAACTAACATTTTAAATTCGGGACGGTCCATATTAATTTCGGGGCGGCTTATATTGTATTTCGGGACGGTTCCGGGAGGATGGGGAAAAAAGTTAGTCGAGAGCCCTGGTGCATGGGCTGCTGGTGGCTGCTGGTGGCTGCTGGTGGCTGTGTCGGCGGGAGGGAGGGAGGTGTGCTAGGCGAGACTTCTTTGCTGGCTGGGTTGATCGTGATGGCTGTGGTGGAGGCCTTTGTACCGAGGTGGCCCTTGAGCCACGGTAGATCTTGACCTGGGTGCAGGCACAGGTGGAGGTTCTTGCTGCTAGGCCCAGATAGCTGTGAAATGGGAAAGAAATATAGGACAATATTTACTACTAAGTTCATTAAAATATAAAGTTCAAGTGGAATGTTTCTCAAGCACAAATAACAATGCACAACTCAAAATAAAATGGGGAGCAGGGCTCGCAATTAACGATGTCCCGATGCCCATACAAATTCCTACTGGGACACAAATCTATTTTGTCTGGGACTATTTCGGGACAGTAAAAAAAAAATTAAAAGTAAACTTCAAAATGGGTGTTATTTGCAAAGTCATTGGGCTGTCAAATCATAGAATGCATTCTACGTCATCCACTCTGCTGCTGACTGCTGCTAGACTCGCGCCAATGCAACGCTCACGACAGTTAAAAACAGAAGAAAGAAATGCTGAGGTGGTTGAATAAACAGCCCCCTGTAGCAAGCCCCAATTCTGCCGACTCCCGAAACTAAAACATCCCAAGTCCTGGTCATGATGCACCGTCTTCCATTGTGGTAAATTAGTTAATTAGTCTTAAGTGCCAATGTTAGTGCTAACTAACGCTAGCAACTGAAGTGTGCCTTACAATGCATACAAACGTCCTAAAATGCGGTGTCATGTTCTTTTGAAGTTTGTGAAAATGATGTGAAATACAGTTGATCAGAATAAGAGGTGTAGCCTATCATTTTTGTATTTTCTTTGTCAGCCAGTCAGTGAGCAGGCTAGAATCTTTAGCTGCAAAAACGTAAGGCATTTAGCTTTTCATCTTTTTTTAGTGTTTTACTTTTTTTGGGTCAAGAACGTCAGTCAGATTGGGTGACGTTTAGAAAGGGGGTCGCAAGGTAATTTTAGTTTGTCAATCAACTCTGGTATGACAATAATGTGTCATGTTAGAGAGAGTAATGTTCCAGTTGTGTTTGTGCCTAGGGGGGGGGGTGGTGAATGATTGAGAGCAAGATGATTGACATTCATGAATGAAGATAGAAGATCAATTTATATTCCTATAGTACTACTGACGACTTGTGAGGATAACTTGTAACTAGAACTGAAAACAGATACATTTATTAAACTGTATTATGGAACTTCTGTTTTTTTATTATCATTCATACCACTTTTATTGCCAGATAGAGGGTTCCGATCATAAAACACAGAGACCATACAGCCATACCGTATTGAATTGAAAAATACAAATCAGAATTCTTCAATGTTGACATGACAATGATAAATTAGTGTGGATATTGAGAAACAATAGAAAAACATGTCTTAAATCAACTCTCTTCTCTTCTACTCTAGGAGAAGCAACAGATCAGACTAATATTCATATGTTTAAAAGAATAAGTATTTTAAACTTACATGGTGGACCAGAGTCTATGGTGTGATGATTAAGTGACAAAAAAGTATCAAATTATATGTATTCTGCATAATTGGGGGGGGCAACGATACAAATTTAAATTTGGGACTCTGCTGGTTATATCCGGGACAATACAAAGTAGAATTCGGGACAGTTGTGGGACACTGAGGAAAAAAGTTAATTTTGAGCCCTGATGGGGAGGTGGGACAGGAGTCTCTCTCTCTCTCTCTTACAAACTATTTAACTAAACCCACACAATGAAAGTACACTATTACTGTAATATTTACATTTACCTATCTTCAAATGGATCCTTGTTGTTGTTGCTGTATTCTCCAGGTTCTGATGCTCCATCTCCACTGCTGCTAGTGTTACAAGTCCGCTGTGCAGAGCTGGTAATCAGATAATAAGCCTGTTGAACAGGAGAAAAGAATGAAGCAGAGGGAAAGTTGCTGCCGTTTGTGTGGTTGTCCTAGCCAGAATTTATTAAACCCATTAATAAATACACTTACAAATTATATCCGTTTTCTCTATTTATGTATCTCTGCGTTGTGTTGTGTGGTCGAATGAATATGACTTCCTTCTTGCCAACCAGCTTTATTATCTGTGCAAACAGAATATAAGGAAATGGCTTCACCAGCGTTCTACCTCAATACTTCTCCTCAGTGAGGCCTGAAGCTAACTGAGAATGTAAAAATACATTTAGCCAATCAAAATAACTATGTCTGACATATTTCGTTTTCTATTAAAAAATGGACATAAATCCACATGCCATATTATGACTTTCATGAGGGATTAAAGCCTTTTTCATTTACAGTATATAATACAGTGATAACAGATAACACACACAACCCGACTGTACTCACTTTAACATGGCTGTTGTACAGGCACAATATTAGCATAGCATTAGCGCTTTAGCTTTTAAATAATATGAACAATTATGACCTTAGACCAACATTTCACATATTTATACAAACAGAATAAACTTGAAATGTAAGCCAGACTAGTGCACGGGACTGATACACATAGTAGAGCTACATTATCCAGGGAGCCTGTGTTAAAGAAGCTAGCGGACGCTATTATCCATTAGCCACACGCTAGTGGCGTAGCTCACAGAATGACATTAAAGTTAACTACACATAAAACAGTTTCAAAGACACTTCTTAGATCGAAATATGACATAATCTGTGTACACACTACTAACCTGTTGAACAGGAGAAATGAATGAAGCAGAGGGAAAGTTGCTGCCATGTGTCTGTCGTCTGTGGTCTTCTTCTTCTTCTCTCAGACCATTCCGTTCTCTAACGCTAAACCTGAAGTGAGGCTAAGAACGGCGAATTTAAAGATAACAATACCATTATCACTCCTAGTGGTGACTTTATGAACTGCAAACAAATTATAACATTATAAAATGCCTTTAAGGCGGCACACTGTTTGAAGCGCTGCACATTATATAAACTAACGCTACACACGGCAACGACATTAACTGCAAACAGTCGTGACTTGTGTGAAGTGTAACATTAAACAATATATTAACATATTAAATACAACATTTATGACACCACTCGTTCCACTCAGTAACCCTCTTTGTTCTAAGACATGTGATAGTCTATACACTATCATCTTCTCCATCCATTTACACAAGTGTGATGTTACTGGGTAATGATCACTTCCTATGGTACAGGCACTTTTTACATACCATTCACACAATTTAACTAAACTATCCGTCACAAGTATGAGGTCCAAACATGATTGTGTCCCCCTATTCAGGTCTATTCTTGTTTTTTGTCCATCATTAAGGCAAAAACAATGCCCTGTGATCTCTTTAGCCCTTTCCAAAGTCCTTTAAAAACTCATGCAGCAGTTGCATCTCAAAAGGCCTTAAGGGAAGGTTTTGTTACATTTTAAGGCGTAACCTTTGACATTTAGTTGGACCAGAGGCATCAATCTGCATGTACTTTCCGAGCCGGATCCAACAAGACCAAGCTCAAAGCCCTCGGACATTCCTTTGCACCGTCGAGGGTACTGTCGACATGCACATTTGACCTCTGACCTCGATTTTGACCTTGTTCGAAGGTCGCAGGGTCCCCACATTTTGCACGCGGGTTCCACACAAGTTAAGCAACACACTCTCAAAGTCTCGGAGCGCCACACACCTTTTTTCAATTTTGTTCATGTTCTACTCCTCCCCCACCACAAGCCTGTCAGACCCTTAGCTTATGAGAGGATTTTGTGATACAGTTTCACATTTAATTGAATAAACATGCCCTCGAGGGTCAGAACCGACCATGGGGACGAAAACAACTCTGTCTGCCTATTGATGAGCATCTTCAGATGCTCTCACAGAGGCAGTGCTCTCCGTGGAAGAAGCACCCACAACCAGAGAATAGAACGGCTCTGGGGTGACCTGTGGCGAGGTGTGAGCAATGTCTATTACGACCTCTTCAACTTCCTGGAGAGTGAAGGCATAATAGACATAGACAATGAAATGCACATGTGGGCCCTGCATTATGTCTATCTCCCGCGCATAAACCATGACCTACGGGGTTTTTGGAGCAGTGGAACAATCATGGGTTGAGGACCGAAAGACACCAGAGTCCCACACAACTTTTTGTCCAAGGTTGCCTGGAACGGCAGGGCCAGACCACTTCTGCCATGCAGAGCCTCTTTGGTGGAGGACAAGGAGATGGTCAGGAGGAGCCAGACAGAGAGGGTAGAGCTGATGCAGGAGAGGATGCTCAGGAGGAGCCAGACAGAGAGGGTAGAGCTGATGCAGGAGAGGATGCTCAGGAGGAGCCAGAGAGAGAGAGTAGAGCTGATGCAGAGTAGAGGATGCTCAGGAGGAGCCAGACAGAGAGAGAGAGAGGGTAGAGCTGATGCAGGAGATGTTGCTCAGGAGGAGCCAGAGAGAGAGAGTAGAGCTGATGCAGAGTAGAGGATGCTCAGGAGGAGCCAGAGACAGAGAGGGTAGAGCTGATGCAGGAGAGGATGCTCAGGAGGAGCCAGAGAGAGAGGGTAGAGCTGATGCAGAGTAGAGGATGCTCAGGAGGAGCCAGAGAGAGAGGGTGGAGCTGATGCAGGAGAGGATGCTCAGGAGGAGCCAGAGAGGGTCACCGTACCTTGAAACCAGCACCTGCTCAGCGATGAGGACATGGAGCAACTCACCGCAGGTTGATCCTCTTGCTGGTCGTAGAGGAGATCTTGGACGTCATCCAGAATATACTGTCATTCATGGCAACATTGAATGTTGTCTGATTTCGTCACGGACACATGTTTCCCAGCGGCTCCCCGCAGGCTGTTCTTTGGCCTTTGAACTCACACTAATTGCCTTTTTTAAAACTACTACTTTGCACATTTTTCTAGTGTGTCGTGTATATATGTGTGTACCTATGTTTTTATGTTGTAGTATTCGAGTGAATTTTCCTTAAATAAATTACGTTGTTTAAACAATGGTCTCTGTCATTGATGTTGTGCAGTTATAGCCCCACTTGTGGCAACCACTCCTTGCTTCACATGACAATGATTGATTTGTATATATCGAATTGCTATTTTTGCCATTATTGTATTGTTATTAGTGCTTTTGCAGGGAATTATTATTATTATTATTACTTTAAATCTCATAGATATTAACACTATTAATACATATGGCTGAAATAATCATCATCATTAATTGTTTTGTGATATTATGTCCCTCTTGTTTTCATATATATATATATTAGGGCTGTCAAACGATTACAATTTTTAATCAGATTAATCACAGCTTAAAAATTAATTAATCATGATTAATCACCATTCGAACTATGTCCAAAATATGCCATTTATTTATGTATATTGTTGTGGGAATGGAAAGATAAATGAAAGAAGGCGGATATATCCATTTAACATACGTATGTATGTTTATTGTAACATTGTTCTGTGTGACAGCCCACACACCTATCAATCATCAAACCGTGGGGTCTTATTTCATTACGTGTTGATTTCTATCAACACGTAATGTTGTATCGATGTATATATAGATGTACTTCAGCAAACATATTCTCCGTCGGGACTTCCTGCAACAACATCACGCCGTTATCTTGATTCTGATTGGCCAGAAGACATTATCAAAGATGTTCTATTGCGAAGACAATCACTACGTGACAAAAGTTTCAAAACCGTTTCTAGTCTCGGTATTTCCAGACAAGTGGCTACTGAAATCAATCTTACTAACTGCTGTCTGTGCAATTTACTCCGCGAGTTGGTGGACTTTATTTTGCTTACTTTAACATCATTTTTCATGGTGGGGGCTAAGCCATTTCTTGGTATGACTGTAGCCTATCTCAGCGCTGGAAAGAGGGTTACTGAGTGGAACGAGTGGTGTCATAAATGTTGTATTTAATATGTTAATATATTGTTTAATGTTACACTTCACACAAGTCACGACTGTTTGCAGTTAATGTCGTTGCCGTGTGTAACGTTAGTTTATATAATGTGCAGCGCTTCAAACAGTGTGCTGCCTTAAAGGCATTTTATAATGTTATAATTTGTTTGCAGTTCATAAAGTCACCACTAGGAGTGCTAATGGTATTGTTATCTTTAAATTCGCCGTTCTTAGCCTCACTTTCCGGTTTAGCGTTAAAGAAACCATAGACATATAAATCTTATAGTCTATGAAAGAAACCGCATGGTCTGAAAGAAAGAAGAAGAAGACACATGGCAGCAACTTTCCCTCTGCTTCATTTCATTTCTCCTGTTCAACAGGTTAGTAGTGTGTACACAGATTATGTCATATTTCGGTCTGAGAACTGAAACGTTTTTCTGTCGCAATATTATCGTTGAGCAAACTTAAACTAGCATCACTATCTGCTAACGTTAGCTTTAGCCTTCGTTTTCTATTAGTTTTTTTTCATAGGCTATAAACGGAGGTGGTATAAGTATATATCTTGTACTTGAGTAAAAGTAGAAGTACCCAGGTCTTGTACTTGAGTTAAAGTAGAAGTACCAGAATGTAGGAACAATCCTGCAATTAAAATGTTCCTCAAGTGAAAGTAGAAAAGTATTCTCATCAAAATATAGTGAAAGTAGCGACAGTAAAAGTAGTCGTTGTGCAGATTTGTCCATTTCAGAATAATATATCTGATATGTTTTATAATGATTGATCATGAAAGTGTTCTCCAAGCTGGTGAAGGTGCAGCTAGTCTGAAGTACTTTGTAGACTGCAGGGTAGCTGGTGACTTTACTCCAGGTGGAACTAAAGTCTGATTCAACACTTGGTTAGATTTCACATCATTCATCCACATCTGTAAAGTAACTAAAGGTATTAATACATGTAGTGGAGGAAAAGTACACCATGTACCTCTGAACTGTAGTGGATTAGAAGTACAAAGTAGCAAAAGAAACATTGAAATACTTAAATAAAGTACAAGTATCTCAAAATTGTACCAAAGTAGTACTTGAGTTTATGAACTTAGTTACTTACACACAGTGGCTATAAAGATAGAAAGACTAAGCCTTGCACAGAGGCATGAAAATACATTTCAAAATGCTCAACAGTGCTGCCAAAATGTTAAACTCACTGCTACACAATTAAAATAAACGCTTTATATATATTTATATAGATGTGACTCTTTGGCAGTTTCTGTTATTAGTACCTGCTGCTTAGTTGTTCGGACTGCCTAAAATCATCTGGTTATTCCTAATTTTAAAAGCCGATATTCCGTGGGGGTCCGTGGCTCGGATCCTTGACACCTTTTTCATACCTGATGAGTTGCATCCCTGTATCTGTTATATCACCGTATTATATACTGTAAATGAAAACGGCTTTAAATCCCTCATGAAAGTCATAATATGGCATGTGGATTTATGTCCATTTTGATTAGAAAAACGAAATATGTCAGACATAGTTATTTTGATTGGCTAAATGTATTTTTACATTCTCAGTTAGCTTCAGGCCTCACTGAGGAGAAGTATTGAGGTAGAACGCTGGTGAAGCCATTTCCTTATATTCTGTTTGCACAGATAATAAAGCTGGTTGGCAAGAAGGAAGTCATATTCATTCGACCACAACAGACACAACGCGAGTACATAAATAGAGAAAACAGTATATAATTTGTAAGTGTATTTATTATGGGTTTAATAAATTCTGGCTAGGACAACCACATCAAACGGCAGCACTTTCCCTCTGCTGCATTCTTTTCTTCCTGTTCAACAGGCTTATTATCTGATTACCAGCTCTGCACAGCGGACTTGTAGCACTAGCAGCAGTGGAGATGGAGGCATCAGAACCTGGAGAATACTAGCACAACAACAACAAGGATCCATTTGAAGATAGGTAAATGTAAATATTACAGTAATAGTGGTACTTTCATTGTGTGGTTAGTTAGTTAAATAGTTTGTAAGGAGAGAGAGAGAGACTCCTGTCCCACCTCCCCACCAGGGCTCAAAATTAACTTTTTCCTCTAGTTGTCCCACAACTGTCCCGAATTCTACTTTGTATTGTCCCGGATATAACCAGCAGTGTCCCAAATTTAAATTTGTATCGTCGCCCCCCCCAATTATGCAGAATACATATAATTTGATACTTTTTTGTCACTTAATCATCACACCATAGACTCTGGTCCACCATGTAAGTTTTAAAATACTTATTCTTTTAAACATATGAATATTAGTCTGATCTGTTGCCTCTCCTAGAGTAGAAGGGAAGAGAGTTGTTTTAAAGACATGTTTTTCGATTGTTTCTCAATATCCAGACTAATTTATCATTGTCATGTCAACATTGAAGAATTCTGATTTGTATTTTTCAATTCAATACGGTATGGCTGTATGGTCTCTGTGTTTTATGATCGGAACCCTCTATCTGGCAATAAAAGTGGTATGAATGATAATAAAAAAACAGAAGTTCCATAATACAGTTTAATAAATGTATCTGTTTTCAGTTCTAATTACAAGTTATCCTCACAAGTCGTCAGTAGTACTATAGGAATATAAATTGATCTTCTATCTTCATTCATGAATGTCAATCATCTTGCTCTCACTCACTCACCCACCCCCCCCCCCCCCTAGGCACAAACACAACTGGAACATTACTCTCTCTAACATGACATATTATTGTCATACCAGAGTTGATTGACAAACTAAAATTACCTTGCGACCCCCTTTCTAATCGTCACCCAATCTGACTGACGTTCTTGACCAAAAAAAGTAAAACACTAAAAAAAGATGAAAGCTAAATGCCTTACGTTTTTGCAGCTAAAGATTCTAGCCTGCTCACTGACTGGCTGACAAAGAAAATACAAAAATGATAGGCTACACCTCTTATTCTGATCAACTGTATTTCACATCATTTTCACAAACTTCAAAAGAACATGACACCGCATTTTAGGACGTTTGTATGCATCGTAAGGCACACTTCAGTTGCTAGCGTTAGTTAGCACTAACATTGGCACTTAAGACTAATTAACTAAGTTTACCACACATGGAAGACGGATGCATCTATGAACCAGGACTTGGGATGTTTTAGTTTCGGGGTCGGCAGAATTGGGGCTTGCTACAGGGGGCTGTTTATTCAACCACCTCAGCATTTCTTTCTTCTGTTTTTAACTGCTGTCGTGAGCGTTGCATTGGTTACTGAGACTTTGAACTCAAACGGACCTCCCGTTTATAAAACGGACCTCCCCGTTTATTCGCGCGTAGTTTCGCGCGAATAAACGGACCTCCCCGTTAATCCGCGCGAAACTACGAGCGAATAAACGCGCGAATTGTGGCGCAAAGGGCGTTCCATAGCCTGCTCCCGCTGTGCCCCGCAGCAAACAGCTGTTTGGAGCACACCGCGAGCAGCAAACAGCTGTTTGCTTTCCCCCCCAACAACAACCGACTCACGAAACGCTATGTTGTAGCGTTGATAAACGAAACAATTTAACTAAATTGTTAGTCAAAATACCAATACCACAGGACATTTTTTTTTACTTTTGACAGGGGCACAAAGGCCACTTTGGCCGTGAATTGCATTTTTTTTTAACAGGGCATCACGGCCAAAGTGCGGGGCGCCGTCGTTGCGTTCTGGGGTAGCATAGACAGGTATTTTCTGTGTTAGAGTTTTACTCCCTACAGGGTTTTGACTCTGCAGACCGTTTACATGCATACAAACCTTCATAACACACAAGGGGACAGGTAACAACCGGAAAAGCATGACATGGGATCTAAATTTCAATTTCTGTAAATAACCTTTAAAACATTTATTTTATTTGTTCAATGGTGTATTTAGAACATCTTTATGATTACATTCAAACAAAAGTTGGAATATTTAGATTTAGTATTGTGGGTTTAATTTTTTAATAAAAAACTATACTAAAAAAATCATGTCCCTAGTTTTCATGTCACTACCGAAACACAAGGGTTTTAGTCCAATGGCTGATCCTGGTTTTTAGCCACACCCCTGCATTTTTGACAAGGCAGTAGGCTTGTTTGAGACGCGTTGCGGCTCGCCTCGAAAGTAGACGAGAATAGCCGATCGCAGCCGGGGGAGGTCTACAAAAAACTCGCCTGAAGTCGGACAGCTCGGAGTCGGCTTCTTCTTCTTTTTCTTTTCTCTCGGTTTTTTGGCGGATTGCAAACAACTTTAAGGTGCATACTGCTACCTCCGGAGTCGGCTCGACTCGGTTTGCATTTATAAAGAATGCACACATGTGTTTAATCGTTAATGTCGGATATGTAGCCTACTAAGTAAATACATTTGTTCCTGCTCAAGATTAGATTCAACTGTATTGTTATTGCACATATTACAGGTACTGAGACAACAAAATGCAGTTTAGCTTCCAACCAGGTGCAACAAGCAGTAAAGTGAAAAGTAATGTACACTAGACAGAATAAATATAGAATGAATTGAATGATGAATAAACAGTGAGGGGTATGAATACACTAGATATACACAGCAGCCTGTGAGCAGTATGAACACTGTGTATGAATATGCTAAGATATATAAAGTATGAAAACGGTAAGCAGTGCAAGTATAGTATAAAATATATAGATATTAATTTCATGATGATAAACATTGTGGAACAATGATGAAAAATGGGAATGGATGTGGCGACGTAAAACTGACACAAAACAACAACAAACTTTTGCCAGCCAATGGGAGAGCTTCATCAGCACGGGGTAAAAACACCAATGAGCGCTCAGCTCAAGATACCAGCGAGTCGTTTCCCATCAAGCATTTTGCTTCCGCAGCCCGTGGAGAGGAACTGCGCAGCCTCGCCGTGCCTCGCTCTCAAGGCTGCGGGCGTCTTTGTCCCGCGAGATTTCAACGTCTCATGTAGGCGAGCCTCCAGAGCAAGTCGGACAAAATGACTAACCATCATGCAACGCACTAGCAAGACGTTGATCGAAATTGCGCAGGTCAGGGTTAGGGAAGGATAGGCAAATGGACTTCATCTTCAAGTCAAGGTAAGACCAACATTTTATTGAAAATGGGATCTTACTAAGAGAGAACAATTCAATATTTAAATGATAAAATTACATTTTTTGGATATCCTTCTGTTGAACTGTCTGTTTAAAATTAATTGAAGCATCAGACTAAAGAGGCTTTTGAAAATAATATTATATTTTGATTTAGATCAAAATATAATATTTGTAAACCTGAAGAGTCAGTGCCAGTGCCTCACCAGCCATGAACCTCACTGCAGAAGCTTATAGACATCTAAGTTTTTTGTGCCTCACCACTTTGTACATATAAAAACGCCACTGCAAACAGATCACCCATTCTAGCCTCATCCCCTCTATTTCAGCCTGTTACTAAAGTGCTGATCCTGGGTCAGTAGCTTCAAACATTCACACTTCAACATAAGGCATGTTATGAGTTAAGATTAAGCAATAAGGTTGAGGGAATATGATACAACCTTGAGAACAAAATACTGTGGTCACTACCGAAACACAGGATGTTTTGTAAAAAATTAAGTATATTGACTTATCAACTAAAATGATATGATACTGATTGGTTTAATGTACAGGTATGTTCAATTTCAACAATCATCAACTCTGGAATCAATATGATCAGTATTATCAATCAATCAATAGGATACGGCTGTAATAGGCCTAAGGCCTTTTAGTCGCTCATAAATAAATAAGTAGATCACTGATTCTTTATTTACTATGAATGCTGGCAACAGTCATATAGTCCAAAGTGAAGGTGGTGTTTGACCAGTAATGGTCGAGGCGGGACTTGAGACGGTTAACCGTCTTGGATGTGACAACGCTTTCTGGCAGGTCATTCCACAAGTCAACCACACGCAGGCTGAAAAAGTTGCGGCGGATAGCCAGCCTTGAGTACTGTTTCTTCAACTTGAGGCAGTGTCCATGAGTCCTGGTGTTCTAATCCCGTTGTAGTGGGCATGATGTTTTGTAGATGTTGTGGAGATATTTGAAAACTTCGATCATATCTCCCCTCGCCCTTCTATAACATACTCGGGATTTTAAGATTTTGCAGTCGTTCTTGATATGGTAGGTCTTTAGTTCTGGAACCAGCTTCGTTGCCCTTCTCTGTATTTTCTCGATGAGCTCAGCATCCTTTTTGTACATGGCGGGGGACCAAGCGACATTCCCATACTCGAGGAGTGGCCGTACAAGAGAGATGTATAAACTACGTACTACGTCAGAATCCAAATAAGTGTATAATCTGCGGGTCATTGCTAGGATACCATTCGCTTTGTTACTTGCCCGACGGATATGGTCACTAAATGTCAGGGTATTATCAACATTCACACCAAGGTCCTTTTCATTCTGAGTCTCGGATTGGTTTATAGTGTTTGAATTATCACCCATATAACTCATATTTTTGATTCAGAAAACCTAAGTGCATTACTTTGCACTTTGCTGCATTGAATTTGAGCTGCCAACACTCGGACCATCTTTGCATTTCTCTGAGATCTGACTGGAGTTTTTCTGCATCCTCTTTACACTTAATTTCCTTGAAGACTTTAGTGTCATCTGCAAACATCTGGACCATGGAGCTCACATTATCGGGTAGTTCGTTAATATAGAGGACAAACAGTGCAGGACCCAGGACACTACCTTGTGGAATTCCACTGAGAACTGGGCACCATCCAGATGGTTTCCCGTTAACAAAGACTCTCTGTCGCCTGTTTTTGAGAAAGTCTGAGATCCAGGTGAGTATTTCTCCACGGATACCATACCCATAGAGCTTCTTCAGTAATCTTTTGTGAGGTACAGTATCAAATGCTTTCTGGAAATCCAAATAAATGACATTGAGACTTCCTCTCTCGTCCAGGGTACGAGACCATATGATTATTATTATGCATTTTACAAAGAAAATTGCATTGAGATTTTTATAAATTGAACTTGTTGAACTTTGAAAATTGAAACTGAAATTTGATTACAAATTAAATTGCATTTATTTAATTGTGAAAACCGTCAAGAAATATGAGTTAAAATACTATTTAGAGAAGGGAAGGTAAAATAATCTTAACAGGTTAATATAATAATTTGTTACTACAGTGTATGTACTATGTTTCGGTAGTGACAATTTTTGGTAGAGGAAGAAAATTCCAATACAGTCTGAAAATACGATATAAAAATGTACGGTTATTTTACCGGATATGTGTAATTTAGATATGGTACAAAATATATATGGACAAAGTTTTGGGGAAAAAACAACAACATTTCAAAACTGTTCCAACCTGACTTTGCACCAATTCGGTAGAATGGCCCATACATCCTCCTTTCTTACAATGAAAGTTGCATATAACATTTGCTGTTGTAAACATTCTATAACGGTCTCAATATTAACATTGTTCACTTGTTAACATAAGCATATATGAAATTATATTTTGTATGAGGAAGGATATATCTATATATACATTTACTATCTATATAAACCCTTTTGTTGCTGTTTTGGAACATTAATATGTCAACTTAGAATCAGTGTATATTACTCCAACATCCTCATATAAACATGAATCCTGTATATAAACAACACATACAACCTTACTCTTCTCTCTATTTAATTTTTTAGCAAATAGAGTAAGTATCTTAACGTGTGTTAACTGTGTCTTAGCACAACCTTCACCCTGAGCTAATTAGGAAATCTTTGTATCTCTCAGCTGGTCGAATAAGTCGGCCACATCTGGTTTTCTTGTGCTCTGCGGTGATGACATTTCACATTCAACAGTCTCTGATGTGTCTGCATTTGGCGTGCATAGTTGATGGTCTTAAGGTAAGTCAGGTTCTGAGTCCATTTGGGCATCGTGTGGTGTTTTCCTCAGATTTCTCCTGTTGTGCCTGTGGTGCTGACCTGAAGATGTGACAACATCATAGGAACGTGGCTCGTCTCTCTGTGCAGTGACCAAAGCTGGACGCCAACCCTGTTCAGTCTCCATGTGAACAGTACTTCCTGGTTGCAGCTCCGGATCTTGTTTGGACTGAACTTGCAGCCTTCAGTCACTAAATTGTCCAGCAGGCTACCTTGTCTCGACAACATTATACTGTCTGTGAAGCGCCCACCCACCATCAACCTCTCCCATGGCCCTGGTGTGGATCAGTCCTGCTAAACATGCCTGTAAGTCTGAGAAAAGGCAGAGTGCTAGTCTCTAAAAGAGGTGCCAAAGTGTGCCCAGCCAAAGACCTACAGTGTGGATCAATACAATCTGAATCTGGCAGTGACCCTTCGTTCACACCACTGCCCTTTCTCAGGAACCAGAAAGAGGAGAAGGGTGAGGGGACTTTGAACACACTTAAAATACACACACTTGCTATTTCCTTTGGATGGACTCACACACTGTACGTCACCGGCTTGGCCACGTTTGACCATTGCCCCGGTGACGATTCACAGCCCAGCCATTAACACGACGGAGCACTGGAAATATTGACACAAAACTGGCAACATGTGCATATCGTCCACGCACATCCCGCCTGCAAATCCAAAATTAGACGTAGAAAATAGAATCATGCCTGAGAGATTGGAGTGTGTGTGTGTGCGTGTGCGTGTGCGTGTGCGTGTGTGTGTGTGTGTGTGTGTGTGTGTGTGTGTGTGTGTGTGTGTGTGTGTGTGTGTGTGTGTGTGTGTGTGTGTGAATAACACTAATGTCTGAAAATAGCCAAGCAGGCATGCCTCTTGGAATCAGGTTAATGATTATTGTTTGTCAAATAGCTTTGTTTAAACTTGGACCCACTGTACTCTGCTGACACATCCAATACATTAAGAATGAATGAACAGTGCCTATACACAGGATGGAGGCGTGGCACCACATATATCATAGAGGTGTTGATAAAGGAAGAAGATTCATCTCACTTATGATCTTCACTTCTGCCTGGCAGAGTTGTGCAGGATCATTCCTTGACAGGTCAAAGTGCTAACGGAGAGCTCTGGAAAAGCTAGACGGTAGCCAGAGACAGAGACGATACTGGATATGAAGAGGAGATTTAGAGAGAAAGGAAACAGAACTCTATCTAACTCTAGGGGTTTTCAGAAAATGTTTTGCTATATCATCTTCAACATGCAACAAGTCTGAAACAGTGCTTTTCCCTGGCATGACTTTTTCTAGCATGAGGTAGCATAGCTTAGCATAAAGACTGGAAACAGGGGCACAGCTAGCGTAGCACTCTATCACTAAGTTATTGTTTATTGACTCTGTTCACAAGGAGACTTGTTAAAATGACAAATGACACTTGCATTCAACATATTTTTCATACAACAGGTTGACCTTAGTGGAGCACGCACCTGTCGGTAACAAA